>NC_142462.1:35350067-35975067 GCF_049115385.1 Moschus berezovskii
CCCACTGCCACGCTGGACGCCCCCAGCCCTATCTCCAGCACGGAGAGCACCAGGAGGCTCCCAATAATCTGGCCGCTGGTGCACATCCTTCTTCGGTCATCATTCCTTCCAGGTCAGAGAGGGAAGCCGACCATCCACCTTCTTCCTTCCACTCTCCTCCTTATCCCCTCTGCCCGCTACCAGACCCCAAAACTTTTCTTTCTTCACCAGAAAAGCATTATCCACAAGGACTGGATTTCCAAAACCGGAGACCCTCTTCCCTGACCGGGTCAGAAGCAGAGTTGCTCCACCCCTGGCTCGCTCAAACAGGCATCATAGAAGGATTCTCCCGGTCGGTGGTCGGAGTCCAGGAGAGGAGAGCACACTGGTAGAAAGGGCTTTCAATAAGGAGCCAGAAGCCTGGGGGAGCCAGGGAGCTGGGAGCCCTGCTCTGGAGTCCAGGCGCTGTCCAGAGTTCTGCCGCGTCCCGAATCTCCGCAGGGAAATCCCGTTCTCTCCTCTGCTTCCGGGACCCTTTCAGGCTCCCTTTTCTTTCCCCGCAAGTAGACGAGCTTTGCTTCCCTAAGCGGGACTGCTCAGAGCATCTCTCGCCCTCTCGCTCGGTCTCCTTTCCTTTGTTTTCGTGGTAACACGAAGCGCTTCTACGAGTCCCTCGGTCTCCAGGCTGAGCGGGCGGATGCTATTCAGCACCACGCTCCTCACAGTTGCTGTGTCGCCAGAAAAAGCGACCTTGTCTGATGGCCTTTTTCTGTCTGGGTTTCTTCTCCCTCGTCGTTGTCCTCTTCCTCTCCCCCTCTCTGGATCTGATTGTCTCTCATTGCAGTGACCTCATTGGGATTTAAGAGGTTGATGGAGGAGGGAAAAGCTTGATGTATTTGTGGGTGCAGGACCAATACTCTTGACTGGCCCTTGCGCGGCCCCACTTGGGGACCCTTACCACAGAGATCGAATCGATACCTTCCTTCGCACTCTCCCCCCACTCCCGTTTGCTCCCTCCTGGGCTTCTGTCCAGATGGGAGGGGAGGTGATGCCTGCGTCAACACGGGGCTCATTCTGTGTAAAACTTTCTTTTCCGTGTATACGGGGTGATGTGGGAGCGCAGTGAGTGAAGAAAGGCAGCCAGAGCGCAGGGGATGGAGAAGGTTCAGACTCCTAAATTCAACAGGACTCCAAAGGGCCTTCTGGGGGAACTCCCCTCTCAAGAAGAGTTACTCACCAGCATGTTTTAAGGAGCTGCCATGACCTGTCATCCTCCCTGTTGAACGTGGGGAAGATGCAGTTGGCTGGGGCCACACTTCTCCAGGGAAGTGGCCGTGGTTCCTCCTCAGCTGGCAGACCCGAGCTCTCCCGGAGCACGTTCTGGGTTGCTTCACCAGACCACACACCTGGGCCCGGGCGTTCTCACTCAAATTCAAGAGATGTGTACATTTAAATACTAAAGAGAAACAACATTGTTTTTTTAAAAAACAAAAATCTGCCTCATTGCACACTTTATGACAGTTTGCACTCAGAATCCTTAGAGCAAGGGCCAGCCATGGTTCAGGTATTTTGGGGTTGTAATCGATGCACATGGGACTCTAGAAGTCAGGGAATCACTGAGTCTGGGCTCAGTTTCACATCCCTGATTTGATTTCATGAAAAACCCCAAGGTATTCCATCAGGAAGATGCAAGGAGTGGGGGTCGGGGGTGAGAAGTGTTTGTGGGTCATCTTTCTCAAAAACTGGTTTCTGGGCAACTTGGAAATGGAGTGAAGGAAAACAGAAGAAAAGAGGACTTAGAACACACTGCCAGATCAGGGACTCTCTGAATGCATGTGGACTAGAGCAGTAGTTACTTCTGATTACAAGTTTTTTCCTTTTTTTTTTTTTTAAACCCCAGTGCTGAGAACACTAAAGTTGAGTGATATACAATCTATGTCATAAGTGCCAATTCTACATTTCTTAAATTTCATAACTTGTTTCATTGTTTAAATTCAACTGTACAGAATAATTTACTTTCCTTATGATATATATATATATATTCCATATTTTTTTGAAAATGGAATCTTCTTCCCTTAAAAAAAGCAAGGAAGGAAGAATTATAAAGTATTAGAAACTTAATAAGTCTTAAAGAGTCTTCCGTTATTGTGGTATTTGGAAAAGAACTCAAGCATTTATTTTCAACAATTGGTGAATTTACTTTCCACTTCTTAAAACACTCAGTCCACTAACAATCATTCATATAGTTTTTTATTTTAGTGAAGAATAGTTTATCTTATTTAGATCTTATAAAAGTCATTTAATAATCCAATTCATATGCAGAAATAACGGAACATCTTGGTTCTCTTACATTTTGTGTATCTTTAGTCATTGCTTTCCTTTTTTCATTCTTCTCCATCAAAAAGAGAAAGTTATAGTAATTGCTAAAATAAATTGGCTAATGCAGCCATATAAAAAGAAGTGTAACTTACAGGAAGGGAAATTAATTTTTAGAGGTAGTGTTAACAATGGATGAATTTCCCAGAGAGAAAGAAAGGGATGTTATGTATTATGATTGAATTTTCATCTTTGAATGTAATATGTAGAAATGTGTTTTCTTATAACACACTGAACAAGATCAGCCTAATCATATGTTTAAATATAACCAATTGTCATTTTTTGAAAGTCAAATATACATATATAATATCACTTATACATAGAATCTTTTTTAAAAAAGGGGTACAAATGAACTTATTTATAAAACAGAAATAGAGCACAGATGTAGAAAACAAACATGCTTATCAGCAGGTAAGAGGGGAGAGGGATAAATTGGAAGATTGTGATCGACATATACATACTGCTCTGTATAAAATAGATAACTAATAAGGATCTACTATATAGCACAGGGAACTCGATTCAGTACTCTGCAATGGCCAATATGGGGAAACAATCTAAAACAGAGTGGATATATGTATAGCTGATTCTCTTTGCTTTATACCTGAAATAGACACAACACTGTAAATCAACTATATTCCAATAAAAATAAAGAAATAAATTAAATCCATCCTCACTTATATATGACTAACAAAACGCCACCCCAAAATGGAAATATTTATAGAAATAAAATAAAAACAACCATCACCACAAATTACTGTTTTTATTATTATTATTTATTATTTTTGGAGGCTAATTATTTTACAATATTATATTGGTTGGTTTTGCCCATACACTGACATGAATCTGTCCCGGGTGTACATGAGTTCCCCTTCCTGAACCCCCCTCCCACCTCCCTCCTCCCTTGATCTCCCTCTGGGTCATCCCTGCACACCATCCCTGAGCATCCTGTAACATGCATCGACCCTGAACTGGTGATTCGTTTCACATATGACAACATACATGTTTCAATGCCATTGTCCCAAATCATCTCACCCTCACCCTCTCCCACAGAGTACCAAAGACTGTTCTATACATCTGTGTCTCTTTTGCTTTCTCATATACAGGGTTATCATTTGCATCTTTCTAAATTCCATATATATGCATTAGTATACTGTATTGGTGTTTTTCTTTCTGGCTTACTTCACTCTGTATAATAGGCTCCAGTTTCATCTACCTCATTAGAACTGATTCAAATGCATTCTTTTTGATGGCTGAGTAATACTCCATTGTGTATATGTACCAAAACTTTCTTATCCATTCGTCTGCAGATGGACATCTAGGTTGCTTCCATGTCCTGGCTATTATAAACAGTGCTGCAATGAACATTGGAGTACATGTGTCTCTTTCAATTCTGGTTTCCTCGGTGTGTATGTCCAGGAGTGCGATTGCTGGATCATATGGCAGTTCTATTTCCAGTTTTTTGAGGAATCTCCACACTGTTCTCCATAGTGGCTGTACTAGTTTTTATATTTAAAAACATGAAGATCGATGTTATTAGAACTTTCAAAAAATCGTATATTACTTATTCTGGGAGATAAAACATATTTTGCATGCCCTTTTAAATGTTGGAAAGACCCCCACCTCCAAGTAAATGCAGGACCATTACATTTTGCTCATATTTGTGGAAATCATAGCAAAAAATAGGTTCAGTCGGCATCCTCTCTCAAAATTATTTATTAGGGAAAGAATTACAGGAAAAAGCAATAAATCTAGAGAAAAACAAACAGACAAAAAATACATTGGTATCCTAACATCAGTGGTTTTACAATTAGAGGTTTTAATTTTTCTTATGCTATGGTACACCAAAAAAGCTATTCATAAGATCCACTGATACATATATGAAAGTGAAAGTGAAGTCTCTCAGTCTTGTCCTACTCTTTGCGTCCTGGTTGCTCCATCTATGGGATTTTCCAGACAAGAATACTGGAGTGGGGTGCCATTTCCTTCTCCAGATCTTCCCAACCCAGGGATTGAACCTGGGACTCTTGCATTGTAGGCAGATGCTTTACCGTCTGAGCCACCAGAGAAGTCTACATATATAGTATGGTATAGATACATATACAGTTCATTCAATACTTATACTTCCTCAATAGGAGCAATAGTACAAAAACTCTCATTTGCCACCTGCTGGCTCATATAGGACACAATGAATATGAATTTGTAGGTAATCTCAAAATAATTCTTATTAAATTTACTCGCTAGTCAGAGCCTGCTCCTGTGTTCTTGCCTGGAGAATCCAAGGGACAGGGGAGCCTGGTGGGCTTCTGTCTATGGGGTCACACAGAGTTGGACACGACTGAAGTGACTTAGCAGCAGCAGCAGCTAGTCAGAAAAAATCCTCCATAATTGCTTTCTTTAAGGACTTAAGCTCTGCCAATAAGTATTTAAGTGTTCTGAGATCTTCACATACCCATTTACCCAAATTAGATTTATCTGTCAGTTCAGTTGCTCAGTCGTGTCCAACTCTTTGTGACCCCATGGAATGCAGGGGTCACTCCAGGCCTCCCTGTCCATCACCAACTCCCAGAGTTTACTCAAACTCATGTCCATTGAGTCGGTGATGCCATCCAACCATATCATCCTCTGTCGTCCCCTTCTCCTCCTGCCTTCAATCTTTCCCAGCATCAGGGTCTTTTCAAATGAGTCAGTTCTTTCCATCAGGTGGCCAAAGAATTGGAGTTTCAGCTTCAGCATCAGTGGTTGCAATGAATATTCAGGACTGATTTCCTTTAGGATGGACTGGTTGGATTTCTTTGCAGTCCAAGGGACTCTCAAGTGTCTTCTCCAACACCACAGTTCAAAAGCATCGATTCTTCAGCGCTCAGCTTTATAGTCCAACTCTCACATCCATACATGACTACTGGAAAAACCATAGCTTTGGACCTTTGTTGGCAAAATAATGTCTCTGTTTTTTAATAAGCTGTCTAGGTTTATAAATAAATTAGATTTATAGAATTGTTTTATTAAATTATAGTTAACATACAACATTATATTTGATTCAGGCAGACTACACAGTGACTTGACATTTATCTACAGTATGAATTGACTACCACAATAAGTAATCATCTTTCACCATACAAAGTTATTATAATATTTTTGACTATATTTCCTGTGCCATATATAGAAATTTTAATACATGGATAAAGGAAAATCCAGGAGCTGGGAAACAAATTCCACCTGCCTTAATATGGTCAAGTAAGTTGGTGAAATAATGAGTTTAGTCTTAATACAAGGTTAGTAAATGAAAAGGTCAAAATTTAAACTGATTAATTTTGAAAATTGGTTTAAAGTGTTCAAGTTATTATAAACTAAATTTTTTAGTTTTGTGATCTAAAGTCACAAAAGTCACAAGATCTTTGATCTAAAGATTAAAGATCTAGAAACTAAAGTTTGTACTGCTGTGATCTTAGACCTGTACTGAATGACCAAAGCAGTACAGACGATTAAGAAAAATAAAAAAAATCACAAAATTATTACAAACCATTTAGCAGTTCTTAAAGTGCTACAAGTCTGTATAATATTTCAATACTCTAGTCAGTGTGGCTAAAAATAATGGTACCTAAGACTTAGGATTTTATAGAGTAATTCTGCTATAAAAGGGGGAAAAAATGTTGAAGGCTTTTTTCCTTATTTAAAGCTCAAGAAGAAGAGGTAATTAAACCTGAATTTATCTTTTGCCTTTTGTCTTCTAGTGGTAATATCTACTAGTAACAACAGTGTTTATGAAAATTAGAGAAATTATCATACTTAGCATTGTATTTATCACAATTTTCCATTTATGTCTGAAATATCTTTTGATTATTTATGACTTTTAAGCATGTATAAAGCCTCAATTGTGTATTTTAAGTTGATACCTACTTTTTAATAAAGAGTGTGAGTATTTATACTCCTAACCTGTATGGAGTCATTGGTCCTGGATTTACTCTCCTCCCACATACATTGAAATAAACAGTGCACGAGAGACAGTGCAGCAGTGTAATCCCTGTGAGAAGACAAGCAAGGTTTTCTCTTGTGGTCTTTTTGACTATAGGCATCTAACAAGCTGTTTTACAAGAAGAGTATGAAGCAGAGCACAGTAATCTTAACAGAATTCATGGGACAAACAGCAGAGTTCTTGGAGGCTGAGGTCGCCAGTATTTTCAGGACAGAGTACTAGAGGGGAGGATGTTTCATAAAGAGATCCATAAATCTCCATATGGTGCCCTTGTGTCCTTGTTAAATCTAAGCCACAAAATCATGGAGTGCAATGCATGAGGTTAGAAAGGAAATTTCATTTCCAGTGAACTGAAATCTGAGGCTTACATGATCCTGGGAAATTTTTCAGGTTCGTAATAGCCAATGAGAGTGCTTGTTGAATACTCAGCCTTTGGTGGAGATAACAGGAAGAGCACACATAGGAAGTGGGGCTAAACTATGCCTGTAGCAAAGGCAACTCTATTTCAGACCTAAAAATGCTTTAAAAGGAGCTTTTAAAGTATCAGTCTGTTTCATAAGTAACAAACTCTAACACATCTTAAAGAAAATGACAAAAACTATCTCTCAACAATGTAATGCTCACAGTTTCTACTATCCAATTAATACTTGAAATAAGAAGAACCAGGAAAATGTGGTCCATAACTAGGATTTCAGAGATAATGGAATTTGTTAACACTTAAATATTTCTATTGTAAATATTAGAAATATGTTCAAAGGTGAAGAGAAAAAAATAATGTAATAAAGATATATATTGAATTTGTAACAAAGAACAAAATATAATTTCTATAGATGAAAAAACTATATATATAAAGTGAAAGATAATACATTTGAAATTATTAGGTTAGACACTGAAGAAAGTTAGTGAATATTAAGCCATAACAATAGAAATTAAAATTACAGAGAAAATCACAACACAAACTAAATCACAGAAGAAAAAACAGACTGAAAAAAATGAACAGATTCAGTGACCTGTAGAAAAATTCAAAAAGTGTTATATGGACATAAGTTGTAGAAGAATAGGTATGTAAAAATAAATTTAAGTAAAAATGACCGATTATTTTCTAGATTTGATGAAAACTACAAACACATATATCCAAGAGGCTCAATAAACTGTAAATAGAATAAACACAACAAGGCATAACACAATCAAATTTCTGGAAAATAGTGGTAAGAATTCAAAATTAAAAGCAGCCAGAGGAAAAAGGGTACACTATATATAGAGAAAAAGAGGCAAGGATGCCAGACTTCTCATCTAAAGTTATTCAATCCAGATGACAAGTGAATGATAATTTAAAATACTAAAACTTAAAAACAATAAAAAAATCTATTAATCTAGAATTATATTTCCAGCAAAAATACCATAAAAAGTGAAAGAGAAACAGATTGTCAGACCAACAAAAACTGAGACAATTGCCTTAGTAAATTTACTCAGTGAAGACATGAGATCTTTACTTTAAGAAGTATTAAAAGAAATATTCTTCAAACAGAATTAAAATATATTAGAAGGAAACTCAGACCTACACAAACAAATGCTGAGCATCATAATGCAACACAGAAGACTAACCATTAGCAGTATTTTTACTGTTTTAGTCTCAAATAGAGTAAGAAATATGTACTGAAAACAGAGCTGCCATGCAAGAAACAGAATCTGCAGTTCCAGCACAGCCAAAAAAAAAAAAACTAACAGTTGAAACAAAGGATATGTTTACAGAAGAAAAATCACAGCATGTAGAATCTTTACAACTTAATATTCTTATCCTAGATATGATAAAAATGTTATCCAAAATATGAAGAACCCCCAAATAAATTTCCTCAGCAGAGGAAAAAATCAAGTCTGACCAGAAAATAAATCAGATGTCGAAACTAACAGATAATGATGTTAAGACTGTACTTACAATTATCTGCAATGAACTAAAAGAGAACATTTTCAACCAATGAATATTTCAGTAGAGAAATGGGAAATCTTAGCTAGCAAAGGTAATATAAATTTAAATAAGGAAATTCCAGAAGTAAAAACTACAATATTTGAAATAAAACTGGAAGGACTAAGCTGAATGAACATGACAGAGAAGAGTAAGTTTGAATAAGGATAAATAAATATTAAAAATTATAGTAAATAATATAGTAATAATTATGGTAATTATAGTGATTAATAATTACAGTATTTAATACAATAGTTATAGTAATAATTATAGTAAATAATATAATACTTAGAGCAAATAATGGTAATTATATAAATAATACATTACAGTAAGTTAGACTTCCCTGGTAACTCAGCCAGTAAAGAATCTGCCTGCAATGTGGGAGACCAGGGTTGGGAAGATCCTCCGGAAAAGGGAATGGCTACCCACTCGAGTATTCTTGCCTGGACAGTGCATGGAGTTGTGGAGTGTCAGACACAACTGAGCAACTTTCATTTTCATAAATAATAGAAACTTTAAAAAATATCAACACTATCAACTATCAACATTATTTTTTGCATAATGTGCAAGCATTATATGGCTACAAAGTAATAAAGATTAGTGGCAAAGTGCTGAGGGAAGGAATCCATGATAGATTCAGATGCACAAGGCTGAATATTACCCGTAAACTACCTGACTCTGCTGAGGCCTTCCCAGCACGGAGCGCCATGTCACGCCCAGCTCTCTGAAATGCCTGGACACAAGGAAGCTTGCTCAAGGGATTCTACCGTGGCCTCTGGGAACACCGGGACTGGCAGGAGGGACAAACGACGCCTGGGAAGCCACACAGGAGGCTCTTCAAACTGCTTGCAAATGGACTGTCTTCCAGAAGAACAGTTCTGCTCACTCCATCGTGGCCAACATTGCTCATTGATATGTGCTTCTTTATGTTAGCAAGATGCTGCTGCATGAGTTAAAAAGAGTCTGAGAATTTTATTGTCATGTTGATTTCTTATACACACTCTTCAATTTACTGAAAATGTATTTTCAAAGAAGTTAGGAGGTGAGTGGGAAAGAAAAAAATCTTATTTGCAAACCAAATTCCCCTTAAAAAGGTATTACATCTTTGACTCCTTATATTAGGTGTTGTGCTTATGTTAAGAAAAAGACAAAAAAAAACCAAAAAAACCACTACCCTCCGCTCTAGCTTTTCCCTTTAAAGTCAGAGAAGATAGGTTGTTTTTCATTAAATTTCACAGCATATTTAATTACCCTATTATTTTTAATATGAGAAATCTGGTTTCTATTTGAACTCGAAATTATTTTGCTAAAATGATTTTCTGAACCCTAGTAATAAACTGCTGCTGCTGCTAAGTTACTTCAGTCGTTTCCGACTGTGTGTGACGCCATAGACGGCAGCCCACCAGGCTCCCCCGTCCCTGGGATTCTCCAGGCAAGAACACTGGAGTGGGTTGCCATTTCCTTCTCCAATGCGTGAAAGTGAAAAGTGAAAGTGAAGTCGCTCAGTCGTATCCGACCCTTAGCGACCCCACGGACTGCAGCCTACCAGGCTCCTCCATCCATGGGATTTTCTAGGCAAGAGTATTTGAGTGGCTTGCCATTGCCTTATCCGTAGTAATAAACTAGAATGTTTAAAGGTGTTTTCTCATTGAATACAAAGACATGATAACTTTTTCAACATAATTTTAACTTTACAGCAAACCAGTTGCCTCTGAAGTAGTTCAGCTGTGCTTCGAAAGTAGATAGTAACTTTGAAAATCGAATTGGGAGTTATCTATGACCCCATTTTAGCTTCTTAAGTTCAGAATCAGAGGAATCCAGTTGACCTCCGATGAGCTCGTCAGGGTCCAGGGAAAAGAGGCAGGAAGAGAGTGGGTGATTTCAGAACCAAAGGAACCCAAACACCGGCTAGCAAGTAGGAAATCTTAAAAACGCAGCAAAATATAAGGTGAAAGTGAACACAAATGACCAAACACTGCAACACTGGCCCTATCCTTTACATGAACGTGAGCGCACCTCACTTCATATCCTGGAGTTTACTGAGTTTTACATTGCGAGAATTTTGAAGTGCATATTTAAATTCCAGGTTGGTTAATTCTTGTTTATGGCATTGTGCTTTGTACCATTTATTAAATTTAGAAAAAAAAATTTAAAAAAATGGTGGTGCAGGAACTTACTAAATGATAGCAAATGATAGCAAATGGTCAAAAACAGGTATAACTGGACTAGAAGAAGAAGGGGTAAGAGCATTGGACAGAAAAATCTCTCAAAATACAATGGCTAAACTTTTACAAAGTTATGAGAGGGAGAAAATCACATACTTGAGATGCTAAATCAATATCACGCAGAGAAAACGTAACAACGTTAATGACAAAACACAACAAGGCAAAGTCAAATAGCTGAAATCCAAAGATAAAGAGAATTTCTTAAAAGCAACAAGAGGAAAAGGTCATATGCATCAGAATCAGGAATAAACATGATAAAAGAATAAAAGAGTTACATTAACAAATAGATTGTGGTAGTTAGCTTCTGACAATGTCTCACAATGATTTCTGCCTACCTGTATTCCAATGCTTGTATATTCCACTCCCCTTGAATGTATACTCCCCTTCCCTAGACCTAGTAACTTAGAACTTCTAACGAATAGAATTTGATAAAAGTGATGGGATGTCACCTCTGTGACTAGGTTATAAAAGACTCTGACTACCACCTTATGATAATATCTATTGCCTTCTCTGATTGTATATTTTTAAGAAAGCATGCTGATACGTTGGGAGGCCCACAAGACAAGGACTTGAGGGCAGCCTCAGAGCAATGGTCAATGAGGAATTAACACTTTCAGTCCAACAACAAGAGAAGGGACTGAATCTGGCCAACAAAGTAAGTGATCTTGGAAGCTGATCCTTGACCATGTAAGTCTTGAAATGACTGCATACCTAGCCAATACCATGACTACAAGAGAGGAACCACCTAAGATGCATGCACATTTCTAATTTCCAGAACTGTGAGATAATAAGGTTGTTTCAAGCCATTGAGTTTTGGCATTATTTTGTCTTTACAGAGCAATAGACCAATACAAAGGTATAACAATCATAAAAGTAAAAAGTCCCAACAAGAGACTGTCAAAACATGTAAGACAAACTGATGGAATTTAAAAGATAAATGGAAATCTGCCATATTTGGAGATTTTAAAGACCCAGTTGATAGAACAATTTGAGGAAAAACTCAGCAAATACGTAGAAGAAATAAACAAAACTATCAATTGACTGTCCTAATCAATAAACCAAGGATAATAATATCTGCTGAGATTTGTTTTCTACCATATAAAGAACCAGCTGCTTCACTTTTGAGGTTCAATGAAATGCAGTTCTACCCAAATTTTGCTGCCAGAAACAGTTTTCACACCTATTTCTGATTTTTGATACTCTCCTAAACAACTTCTGAGTGTTTAGATATCTAATAATCATTTTGTTGTGCATTCATTAACTGAGCAACTATTTACATAATTATTTCAGAGACAAGGATGAGAGCAAGCTATTAGGTTACATTAACAAATAACGAAAAGTAGGCTAGGGCTTTCCTGGTGGTTCAGTGGTATATAATCCACCTGCCAATGCAGGAGACTCCTTGGTCCAGGAAGATCCCACATGCCACAGAGCAACTAAGCTGACGGGCCACAACTATTGAGCCTGCACTCGAAAGACTGGGAACTACAACTGAGCACACATGCTACAACTACTGAAGCCAGTGTTCTACAGCTGCTGAAGCCTGCAAGCCCTAGAGCCTGTGCTCTGTAACAACACAAGCCACCAGCAATGAGAAGCCTGCACACTGCAACTGGAGGGTAGTCCCAGTTCACTGTAACTAGAGAAAAACCCATGCAGCAATGAAGACCCAACACAGCCAAAAATAAATAAATAAAATTATTTTAAAAATTTTTTTGTTAAAAAAAAATTAGGCTAGCACAGAATGATAGAATTGATAGGGCCATAAGAATCCCTCTTGTAGATTTAAATATTTAAATCCTTTCTACCACATTTCTGCTGCTGCTGCTAAGTCACATCAGTCGTGTCCAACTCTGTGCGACCCCATAGATGGCAGCCCACCAGGCTCCCCTGTCTCTGGGATTCTCCAGGCAAGAACACTGGAGTGGGTTGCCATTTCCTTCTCCAATGCATGAAAGTGAAAAGTGAAAGTGAAGTCGCCCAGTCGTGTCTGACTCTTCGCACCCCCATGGACTGCAGCCTACCAGGCTCCTCTGTCCATGGGATTTTCCAGGCAAGTTTATTGGAGTGGGTTGCCATTGCCTTAGCCAACCACATTTCTAACCTCTTCTTAATTCTTCTGGTGACTAGGAACACACTGCATTAAAAAGTCTAAGTATTAAAAAAAATTTTTTTTAACTTACATTTTTGTGAATTCCATCCATGGCATTCAGTTCTATCTTTTGGAACCTGTAAAATCTATATTTGGTATCATAGTTGCTCAAATAGTTTACAATTTTCATGCCTTGTGAAAATTTGTTCAGCATTTACAGGAGAAATTTCTAAGTTCCTTAAAGATCATACAAAGTGGTCCAGATCATTGATACTAAGTCCTTTATTAAGTTGATTTTAATTGGAGGATAATTGCTTTATAATGTTGTGTGAGTGTCTGCTTTACAACATGAATTAGCTCTCAGTGTTCATATATCCCCTCCCCTTTGAGCCTGCCTCCTCCTCCATCTATCCCACCCGTCTGGGTCATCACAGAGCAGTGAGCTGAGCTCCCTATGCTATACAGCGGCATCCCACGAGCTATCTATTTTGAACATGGCAGTGTATAATATATACGGCAATGCTACTCTCTCAATGCTTCGCTGCCTCCTTCCCCCACTGTGTCCACAAGCCCGTTCTCTACGTGTACTAGTGAGTCTGAACTTGTCCCTGTTTCTCTAGAGTAAAAACACTTATATCTGTATAAAAAAAGAAAAAACACAGGTGTGTTATAAGAGCTAAGTACTGGAGGATAATTATCTCTGTGATTCTGTATTTTTGTAAATGTGCCCTACAATGATTATGGCCACTTTCTGGCTGCGTTCTGAATGACCAATTCATACTTAATTTTCAATCAATGAAAATCCCAGAATATTTTTCCTGTAGACTCTCCTGTTTCCCTAATCTTATACTTGTACAGTTGATTTTTTTTAACCAAAGGACAGGTTGATTTGTTTATCACTATCTAATTTCATCTTGTTAGCTCTGACCCTTTATTCTTTCCTGTAGAGATCATTTTGAATCCTCTTTCTGTCATCCCATGCATTAGCTATTCCTTCTAGTATTATGTATGTCATATCCCCAAGCAATGGGCCTATTTTGGCCTCATTTTTCTTGTTCTGAACATTCCTGAAGACGTGATTTTTATTGTCTTTGGCATTTTTAACAAGGCTCTGCTCATTTATGTCTCTTGCTTCTGCTTCTGTATTTCCAGATTCCTGTCACTCGATTTATCATCATGTATATGATCCTTCTTTTAGCTTTTTGCATTTCCCTCAAAATACATATCTGAGTAGTTCCTGGGCAGACACAAGACTTAATAGTTTTAAATCTTTTTATTTTCCCCCAAATGAGGAATTTATAGTTATAATCACAATATTGGTTTTAAGAGAATCCTGTCCAGTTCAGCTATCTTACAACTAGAGTATCCGACCAGTGCCTCATCTTATGCATTCTAGAGATTTGGATGTATATTTTACTATATCAATGCTTGTTTGCTGTATTTTGAGTTGATACTAACTTGTAAACATCCTGAACAAATACTTAATAAATACTTGTTTAACAAATATGTGATAACTTAAAGAATTGATGAAGAACTGAGATAAAATGTTATTTTTCCAAGACTATCCACTTCAACTTCTTCAACTACTTATAGTTAGTTATGAAAAAATAATCTGATCATCATGGTGACTGCTGCCTCTCCTTGCTTCCTTTACTGATTCATTTAGGATAAAATCAAAATAATTACTTGGGAAAAAAAGTGAAACATTTATGATAAAGTCTTCATCTTCACATATAAATAGCTGTTTCAAATAAAAAAGAAAACAACCTGATTAAAAAGATCACAGTGTATGAACAGCCACTTTTGACACCAAAATGAAATACCACAAATGGCTTGTTAACATCTTTACAAATGTTCAGATTTCTTTTAAAGTAGTAATTATTGTTACTGGGGTAAAATTAAATGGTTAGTCTCATAAATACTATGGAGATATAAATGGATACAATATTTTGAAAAGACATTTAATAATACTTATTGAGTACTGGAAATGCTTATAAACTTTACCTCAGTGATAACCTTTGCATTTTTACTCTAAAAAAAACTCATTGATGATCAAAAAGATTTACATATAAGAATGTTAACAAGAGTATCATTGTAGAAAAAGGATAAAATTAGCTTAATCTTTCAATTAAAAACTAATAGTGAAATAATCATAAAATATAAGAATAATTCATAGTGATTAAGATTATATATTAAAATCATATATTATCTATTAAATAGCTATTAATATGATTTGAAGAATACTTTAAAATCATATAAGTAAACAAACCTAATTTTCTTTGAAAATATGAATATAAAGAACACTATAAGAAAAATTACAAAATAATTTTATTAGTTCAGTTCAGTTGCTCAGTTCAGTTCAGTTCAGTCGCTCAGTCGTGTCCGACTCTTTGTGACCCCATGAATCATAGCACGCCAGGCCTCCCTGTCCATCACCAACTCCCAGAGTTCACTCAAACTCATCTCCATCGAGTCGGTGATGCCATCCAGCCATCTCATTCTCTGTCGTCCCCGTCTCCTCCCACCCCCAATCCCTCCCAGCATCAGAGTCTTTTCCAGTGAGTCAACTCGTCGCAATAGGTGGACAAAGTACTGGAGTTTCAGCTTCAGCATCAGTCCTTCCAATGAATATTCATGACTGACTTCCTTTAGGATGGACTGGTTGGATCTCCTCGCAATCCAAGGGACTCTCAAGAGTCTTCTCCAACACCACAGTTCAAAAGCATCAATTCTTTGATGCTCAGTTTACTTTATAGTCCAACTCTTACATCCATACGTGACTACAGGAAAAACCATAGCTTTGACTAGATGGATTTTTATTGGAAAAGTAATGTCTCTGCTTTTTTTTTTTTATTAGTTTTATTAATTTTATTAGTACTCTAATGTTTCAGATGTTATGTTTTTCTCCTTTATGTTTCTGTACTTTTCAGTTTGGGAACAAAAACTTGCATTAATTTTTAATCAGGAAAGCTATACAAATAAGAAATAGGAACAAAAAACACAGGAGTCTATGGTCACTTAACATAGGTAGGAAAATGCATGTGAATCTCAGAACCTCCAGAGGATACCATTTTACAAAACTTTCACTTAGAAATCTAATTTAATAATGACAATGTTTGGAAGCTGAAGTCATGTTAAAAATCCCCAGTTTATGAAGCCAGGGGAATGAATTACAAATTTTAAAAAGATCTTTTTTTTAAATCAGAAATTTTAAAGCTTGACAAAATATATTCCTCAACCCTTAAGGGATTATAAGGGAAAATGGAAAATCCAATAATATGGAAGAGTTTATTCCTCCAGTGATAGACTAACTGTAGTAGATTATAGCTGTAGGGGTTGAATAAGCATAAAGTTTCTGAGATTGCAAAGGAAACTCTTTCTGCTCAGTCAACACTATCTTCTCTCAGCAAACATGCCAATTATTGGAGTAAACAAGGAAACACTGAAAGTTCTGTTCATTTTTCAGGCCATTTATACCTGAATAAAATTAATATTTTATTTCCTGTATCTTCATTAAAAAAATCTTGAGGAATAAAAGTAGCCTTTACATTTCCTTGCTAACTTAGGAATGGTTCTTAGTTTAGAACTCTGTACATAGCCAATGGTAACTAAACTTATTTGAGTTTTACTGATTGGTGAGATAGTCACATTGGCATTGTTCATAACAAAAGAAAGTTTAAAGAAGTAGATCAAATTTCATTTTGAGGGCCTTGAGTTAGAGAGAATTTTTCTAATTAGTATAGCACCACCCATACATCAGATCTTGACTTGGGGTTCTATGTATGGGTCAGATTCTGGAAACATTTTCTGAATAAAAGGATAGGGTAGTACTTACTGATCCATGAGTTAACAGTTAAGGTGAACAATAGCTGATATTTATGGAGTGCTTACCACACCCCAGGCACTATTTTAGCCACTGAGGGTATCCCATAAATAACACAGAAACATCTACCCTAAAAGTTTACATTCTGTGTGGGATTTAACCAACAAAATTAACACATAATTATATAATTTCAGATAGTGAATAATAAATTTAATTTCAGATAAATTAAGTCAAGTTATGGAAATGAAATGATAAATGGGTAGTTTAGATGGTCTTCACAACGTCACACATGATCAAAGATATAAAGTGAGCATGTGAACTCAAGGAAGAACTGGAGAAAAAGTATAGTGGACACTAGGGGAGAGAAGAGCATTAAGCATTAGAACAGCTAACACCTAGTGAGTTAGGGGGAAAGGTGGCTGGAAATGAAGTTGAAGAGATAGCCAGGGACTAGATTATTTAAGCCTGCCTTGCTGTGTAATATTTTGCATTTCATTCTAAGTGGATAGATTGAGAGTTCTTGAGAAAAGAAGTGACATAATATGATTTGTATTTTAATAAAATCAGCTTCCTAATAATCTGCTAACTCTAGATACAATCCACTGAGGGATGGGGCAGAGGTGGAAGCAATTGGAATCTACTGCAATTGTAAATAAAAGCTTGAACTAGAAAGGTAGTGTTGGAGGTGGTGAGACATACATTTTGACAATATAATACAAAGAAGAAATCTGAATTTTTTTTTTAAAGTAGAACATTCAGCTGCAATCTTATGTTATAGTGCTGGTCTGAGAAACTGAAACCAGGCCAAGGAATAAAAGGGGAGACAGTTAGGAAGAGTGACTCTTGTAAAACTGCCTAAGGCAGAGGTTGGTACTGGTATTTCACCACTTTGCAGCATGGTAAATGTATTATATATGTTCCAGGAAATATCTGTCTTCTCAATCTTTAGAGTGCTTGTTAGGGTGGGGTGTTGGGTAGAAATCCTTCCTCCATTCGCTCCTCACCTTCCATACCCACTGCTGGATACTTCTCACTGCTGGGTGAATCTGCTTCAGTAAGTCCAGTACTTGCTTGGAGAAGGCAATGGCGACCCACTCCAGTACTCTTGCCTGAAAAATTCCATGGACGGAGGAGCCTGGTAGGCTGCAGTCCATGAGGTCGCTAAGGGTCGGACACAACTGAGTGACTTCACTCTCACTTTTCACTTTCATGCATTGGGGAAGGAAATGGCAACCCACTCCAGAGTTCTTGCCTGGAGAATCCCAGGGATGGGGAAACCTGGTGGGCTGCCGTCTATGGGGCCGAACAGAGTCGGACATGACTGAAGCGACTTAGCAGCAGCAGCAGCAGCACTTGCTGGTATGGCATGTGATAGTGAGCGCTGCCAAGGAGGAGCTCTGTCTTTTGGACATCTATTTAACTGGCCAGGTGCAAACATATTCCCTAGGAACCCTTACTCTAGGTACCTAAGGATCAAGGAAATACTACAAGGTGACAGTCAGGGAAAAGGAATGGTGGCCAAGTGGAAACTTTGAAGGGTGCAGTTTTAGGTCAGAGTGTGTTCATGTTTACCGGAAAATTCCTTTGGTGGCACTTGTGCCCTTTTAGTGCCATGTAGGGCAGCTGAAAGCAGTTTTACAATTACAGATAATTATTAGGAAATACTTGAAATAAAAAAATCTACTTGAATTTGAGAAGCATTCACATTGCTGTAAGAAATTTCAAAAGTACACTTGCAAATTATAGAAATTAATGCTAGAATTTTTACATTGCAAATGTTATCATTTATGATTATTTACAGTAATGATTTAAAATTACCTCTTTTGTTTTATATCTAGTAGTTGATGCTTCTCAATCCCCTTCCCTACTTTCCCTCCTGCAACCCCCTCCCATCTGATAACTCCTAATATGTTCTCTGCGTCTGTGAATCTGATTCTACTTTGTTATATTCAGTTGTTTTACTTTTTGGATTTTACAAATAAGTGAAAACAAACGGTATTTGTTTTTCTCTGTCTGACTTATTTCACTAATCATAATACACTCTTAGTACTATCCCTGTTACAAATGGCAAGATTTCATTCTTTTCTGGGGGGTCTAATATTGCATTGTGTGTTTGCATATGTGTGTGTGTATATATACAAATACATACATACCACATCTTCTTTATTCATTCATCTACTGATGAACACTTAGGTTGCTTCCATATATCGACAATTATAAATAATGCTGCTAGAAACATTGGGGTGCATATATATTTTCAATATATAAGATATAAAGATGTATAGGGAATATAGCCAATATTTTATGACAACTTTATATAGACTATAATCTGTAAAAATACAAACCACTACATTATACACCTGAAACTAACATAATATTGCAAATCAACTATACTTCAATAAAAATTAGAAGCACATAAAAATAAAACATAAAATTTTTACTAACTGCAGATGGTGACTGCAGCCATGAAATTAAAAGATGGTTACTCCTTGAAAGGAAAGTTATGACCAACCTAGATAGCATATCGAAAAGCAGAGACATAACTTTGCCGACAAAGGTCTGTCTAGTCAAGGCTATGGTTTTTCATGTATGGATGTGAGAGTTGGACTATAAAGAAAGCTGAGTGCCGAAGAATTGATACTTTTGAACTGTGGTGTTGGAGTAGACTCTTGAGAGTCCCTTGGACTGCAAGGAGATCCAACCAGTCCATCCTAAAGGAAGTCAGTCGTGAATATTCATTGGAAGGACTGATGCTGAAGCTGAAACCCCAATTCTTTGGCCACTTTATGCGAAGAGCTGATTCATCCTAAAAGACCCTGATGCTGGGAAAGATTGAAGGCAGGAGGAGAAGGGGATGACAGAGGATGAGATGGTTGGATGGCATCACCAACTCAATGGACATGAGTTTGAGTAAAGTCCGGGAATTGATGATGGACAGGGAGGCCTGGTGTGCTGTGGTCTATGGGGTTGTGAAGAGTCGGACACGACTGAGTGACAGAACTGAACTGATCCAAATAATGCTGCTTGTCAAGAAATTAAATTTTAGCAAAATTTTGATCAGGGATTATATATCCATGTCATGGAAAAAAAATTGGTACAATATTATTTTACATAAAATTTTTGTCAGATATCTAGAAATTTTATATAAATTCAAAATGTAATATTTTCTCTAACACTTTAAATGATTTTTAAGCCTAATTAAGCCATATAATAAGCAGTCCATGGGGTTGCAAAGAGTTGGACACGACTGAGCAACTGAACTGAACTGAAGCCATATAAATGAAATGCAATGAGTTTTTAATTAAATCCTATAGAGATGGCCCCAAATTCTCTCATTTTCCTCCAATGGGCCATACATCTTCCATAATTTTCTCTATGTGCCATGACTTGAAGAAGGTCTTGAAACTTAAGAATATTGGAAGGAATAGTTAGGAGCATGAAGACAGTTCAGATTCATGTCTATTCAGAGTAACTGAGAAGTAATCTTGCCCTATTGCTCCTTAGGTACTTCAAGAAAGAATAAGAGGCAACTTCTATTTATTCTCTCAAAAGAGCCAATTGATCTTAAGACTCTCTTTGTTCCAACAGAGCCAAGAGGCTTTGTTTTGATAGTGGGGAGAACTGAAGAACGCATGAAAGCATTGAAGAAAGACTGGGGAAGACTGGATTTGCCAAGATGAAGAATAAAGGAGGAGTGATTTCTGAGTTATGAAACCTGGGCCTTATGCTCATTAACGGGCCTGAGAGGTGGAAAGAGATCTGATGGAACTGTTACTTACAATTGCTGGTACAGAGGCCTTGGAAATGTTGAAAAGTCCCAGTGGCTGAGAGAGGACTTGGATGCTATAAGTAGTCAAGGAATAGGCTTAAAATAGACCACATGGATTCTGACCACTTTTTCCCAGCCAAGGCTCAGCAAGAAACTTAGGTTTAACAGGACATGAATATTTTCCCAGTCCTCCAAGGGATGAATTATAGGTAGTCCTATCCTTTGAGGAAAGAAAAAAGTTAAATCATTACATACAATGAAATATTAATATCTAGGGCTTTGGACACAACTTTTATGAAGCCCTTGGTTGGGAAGGGTTGATTTGGATAATGACCTTCTCAGGGTGGATGATGATGAATGAAGGCCAAAATGATTTTTCTATTTTCTGAACTGTGCATGGTTTCGAACTCTTATACAACAATTTTTGGAAAAAACAAAAATCTCTCCCTAGCCCTCCATCATATGAGTGGTATTAGAAACTCTGGAAACAGTGATGTAAGTCAAAGTGTATGAATTAAAACACATTGTGATATTTCTTACATGTAAGTTTTGAGGAGAATGATCATACCTATTTATAAACCAGAAGACAGCAAAAGAGTAAACTAATGCTTCTTTTATGAGAATTTAATTGTCCCATTAGGTATTAATTGGTCTTAGAGTCTTACCATGACACTTTGCATTACATATGTATAATACAAATGCATTATAAGTATTTGCTTACAGAAGGAGATTTAGAAAAATCCTGGCAGAACAGGTTTCCTTCATGAGGTATCCCAGCAAAAATAGTAACTTGTCTATTTTACCTAGCATGGTTTTGTTTATTCTTTTATGTAAACAATAATATTCACAAAAAGGTTTGGTCAGTAGAGCTCAGTAGAATCAGAAATTCTTGTTACCTTTTTATTTCTAAATAGGAAATCTAATACTGTACTACTCTTTGACCTTAAAGAGATTTAAGGAAAAAGAGACTAAATAATTGATTTCCAAATATGTAAGGACTGAACTTATTCCGTGGCACTTAAATACCCTAACAGAATCTAGGATTCAATATGGTGTGGAAAATTGGATTTGGTATGGCCTAATAATTTGTCCATTTTCTATTTAAATACTGAAACTAATTTAGGTATATGTATTACCTTCTATGTTCAATCTTTTCATCATTTATCCAAAAACTATTTACTGCCTGCCTGCAAGGCACTGTTATATGAGCTGAGAATAGAACAGAAAGACTTATGTGTTTTTTTCCCCCCAAACTTTAAAAATATCATTAGTTTTAATGCCACAACAGAGATACATTAACATATGCCATAATACAGATATTTTATCTTTCTTATCTTCCCACTCAGAGACAAATAACTGGAAACAAGACAAATTAAAGGCAAAATAAATATATCCAAACTCAGGCATCTCTTAGTATATGTTTAAATGAGACCAATTTCAGTATTTAAGGTGCCAGACCCACCTTAAATGGTTACTGGCGGGGGGTGCAAATTGGGAGACTGGGATTGAAATATACTACTGTATATAAAATAGACAACTAATGTATAGCACAGGGAACTTGTCTTAATACTCTGTGATGACATATACAGAAAGTAAGAATGGATATATGTGCATGTATAACTGATTTACTTTGCTGCCCAGCAGAAATTTACATAACATTTTAAATCAACTATACTCCAATATAATTGTTTAAAAATTTTAAAAATGATCTACACTCTATAAATATTTTCATAAATAATCATTTGATAAGGAAAAAAACAATGCTAGACCAAACTAAGTTGTTGTCAGCAAGTTACTCCCCATAACATCCCCGTCTGCTTAGGCTTCTTCTGTTGGCACTGTCTTGAGAAATGGGGCTCACATTCCTCTCTTAAATGTATGTCCCATAGTTGAATTGCTGTTCCTCTCAGGAGACTTTTCCTTCTGATGTTAAGCCTAAATTGTTCTTTAAAAAAATTATATCCTACTACTGAAAGATAGAGGGCTTCCCAGGTGGCATTAGTAATAAAGAACCCACCTGCCAGTGCAGAAGACATGAGAGACTTGGGGTCAATCCCTGGGTCAGGAAGATCCCCTGGAGGAGGGAATGGCAACCCAGTCCACTATTCTTGCCTGGAGAATCCCATGGGCAGAAGAGCCTGGAGGGCTACAGTCTATAGGGTTGCAAAGAATCGGACATGACTGAAGTGACTTAGCATGCACTCATAGACACAACTTTTAACACTTGATTTTAATCATTTATTATTATCTTACTGGTAGTTTAGGTGCTAAGTCATGTTCGACTCTTGTGACCCCATGCACTGTAGCCCGCCAGGTTCCTCTGTCCATGGGATTCTCCAGGCAGGAATACTGGAGTAGGTTGCCATTTCCTTTTCCAGGGGATCTTCCTGACCCAGGAATTGAACCCAGACCTCCTGCACTGCAGGCAAATTCTTTACCAACTGAGCTACAAGGGAAGCCCTTATCCTTATTTTACTTGATCTTTTAGAATTTATACCTTTCCCATATTTATGAGCTACTATGTTCATTCTCACTGAAAAAGCAAAACTATATGCATTTTAATTCATCATCTTTCTATTTTTCTTTTTCTTACAGACATGGAACTTCATATTTCCTAGGCTTCCTACCACTTACTCTACTTCTGGAGGCTCCTGAGGTACCAAAAGAAAAAAATAGTTTTCAGGTGCAATCTTAACACAGTCATGTTGAAAGTGATAATAATCCTCTCACCATGACACAGTGCCCAAAATAGTACTGACATTCTTTGACACCATGAGAAAGCATATTTTATTTTATTTCATTTTATGAACACTTGGCAGTTATGCCAAGTGATACAAACTCATAAAAACAGAACTTTCTTGATGACTGAGCTTGAGATAATCATTCTCTGGATAAAGACTATAGAAAGTAATTGAAAACGAGCAATATACCACTCATTTTGCCACCACATCACTCAGACTGACAGTTTAGCAGTCTGAAGCTTATTACAAAAGTAGCCATGGTTAATACTGATCCTTTTTTGTGATACATGCATATATTTCATTTACTCTTTATAATAACCCTGTAATATATTGTAAATGGGTATATTCCCTTTAAGAAGTCAAGTAGCTCGGGCTTTTATAGCTAGATACTGACAGCTTCCATATATGCAAAGACCTTTATATGACTTCATAGTATCTTTTATGTTTTTATACACACATTTTTGTAGTGTAATATACAAAGAGAAAAGTGCACTTAAATGTACAGACCAATAGGGTTTTGTAAATTGAACACCCAGACCAGGAGCCTCAGAAGCTCCGCCATGCCCATTTCTAGTAACAATTCACCCTGCCCAACTCCAAAAGTAACCAGACTTCTAACAACACACATTTTTGCCTACTGTTGTACATCAGCGGAATCACAGATTATACTCTTTTATGTTTGACTTCTTTAACATTATATTCATGAAATTCATCCATACTGTTACATGTAGTTCTATATCATTATTCT
This sequence comes from Moschus berezovskii, assembly GCF_049115385.1. NCBI lineage: Eukaryota > Metazoa > Chordata > Mammalia > Artiodactyla > Moschidae > Moschus > Moschus berezovskii. The sequence continues at coordinate 35,373,757 of NC_142462.1, forward strand.
AATTGCTATATGCTATTCCATAAATTATAAATACATCACAATTTATTTACCCACTCCACTCTTGATGGGTATTTGGGAATTTCTAGTTTGGGGCTATTACAAATAGTACTATTATGAACATTTTAGTATATGCCATTTGCTGAAATATATATCCATTTCAGAGATACACCCAAATACAGACACTCACATGTCTTATGGAATGGGATTAATGAGGGATAGCTTGTACAAATATTCATCTGTGAAAGATACTGCCCAACAGGTTGCCAAAAGGTTCTATACTGCCTAACTTTTGTTGTTATTATGTAATTACTGTTACTGATTATATGTTCAATTATGGCTCCCATCATCACTACTATCATTCTGAGTAATGATTATCAGCCAGGCACCATGCTAAGCATTATATATTAAAGTTATAAACATATTACATGCAAGTATATAATATTTACATAATATTCTCATTATACATTGTTACATATTAATTTTTCTTAAAGAACCTTTAAGATTTATTCTCTTAGCAAATTAAATTGAAGAAAGTAGGGAAAACCACTAGGTCATTCAAGAAGGACCTAAATCAAATCCCTTATGATTATACAGTGGAAGTGACAGATTCAAGGGATTAGATCTGGTAGACAGAGTGTCAAGTGTGGACAGAGGTTCATAACACTGTACAGCAGGCAGTGACCAAAACCATCCCAAAGGAAAAGAAACAAAAGTAGGCAAAGTGGATGTCTGAGGAGGCTTTACAAATAGCTGACGAAAGAAGACAAGCAAAAGAAGGGCGACAGGGAAAGATAAATACAACTGAATGCAAAGTTCTAGAGACTAGCAAGGAGAGATAATAAGTCCTTCTTAAATGAACAGTGCAAAGAAGTAGAGGAAGACAACAGAATGGGAAGGACTAGAGACCTCTTCAAGAAAACTGGCAATATTAAGAGACCGTTTCATGCAAGGATGGGTACAATAAAGGACAGAAACAGTAAGCACTTAATAAAAGCCGAAGTGATTAAGAAGAGGTGGCAAGAATACACAGAAGTATACAAGAAAGGTCTTAATGACTTGGATAACCATGATGGCATGGTCACTCACTGTGCTAGACATCCTGGAATGTGAAGTCAAGTAGACCTTAGGAAGCATTGCTATAAACAAAGATAGTGGAAGTGATGGAATTCCAGCTGAGTTATTTCAAATCCTAAAATATGATGCTTTAAAGTGCTGCACTCAATATGCCAGTGAGTTTGGAAAACTCCGCAGTGGCCACAGGACTGGTAGACATCAGTTTTCATTCCAAGCCCAAAGAAAGGCAATGCCAAAGAATGTTCCAACTCTCTTCCTGGCATGGTTATGCTCAAAATACTTCAAGCAAGGCTTCAACAGTATATGAACCAAGAACCTCCAGATGTCCAAGCAGGGTTTTGAAAAGGCAGAGGAACCAAAGATCAAATTGCCAGCATTCATGGGATAATGGAAAAAGCAAGGGAATTCCAGAAAAAAATATCAGCTTCATTGACTACACTAAAACCTTTGACTGTGTGGATCACAACCAACTGTGGAAAATTCTTCATGAGCTGGGAATACCAGACCACCTTACCTGTCTCCTGAGAAGCCTGTATGCAGGTCAAGAAGCAACAGTTAGAACCAGACATGGAACAATGGATAGGTTCAAAATTGGGAAAGGAGTATGACAAAGCTGTATATTGTCACCCTGCTTATTTAACTTCTGTGCAGAGCACATCAAGTGAAATCCTGGGCTAGATGATTCACAAACTGGGATCAGGATTGCTGGGGGAAATAAGAACTCCAGATACACAAATACCACTGTAATGGCAGAAAACAAAATGGAACTAAAGAACCTCTTGATGAAGGTGAAATAGGGGAGTTAAAAAGCTGGCTTAAAACTCAACATTAAAAAAACTGTGCCACTTCATGGCAAATAGAAGTGGAGAAAGTGAAAGCAGTGACAGATTTTCTTTTCTTGGGCTCCAAAATCACTGTGGACGGTGACTGCAGCCATGAATTTAAAAGACCCTTGCTCCTTGAAAGGAAACCTATGCCAAACCTTTCAAGGTTTAATATGCTTTATAACCAGCATATTAAAAAGCAGAGACATCACTTTGCCTACAAAGGTCCATTTTGTTAAAGCTATGGTTTTTCCAGTAGTCATGTATGGGTGTGAGAGTTGGATCATAAAGAAGGCTGAGTGCCAAAGAATTGATGTTTTTGAATTGTGAATGTGGAGAAGACTCTTGAGAGTCCCTTGGACTGCAAGGAGATTTCCTTTAGTCAACCCTAAAGGAAATCAACCCTGAATATTTATTTGAAAGACTGATGCTGAAGCCAAATCTCTAATCCTCTGCGAAGAACTGACTTGTTGGAAAAGACCCTGGTGCTCGGAAAGACTGAAAGTGAAAGGAGAGGCAGGGAGCAGAGGATGAGATGGTTTGACAGCATTACCGACTCAATGGTCGTGAATTTGAGCAAACTCTGGGAGAGACTGGAGGACAGAGGAGCCTGGTATGCTACAGTCCATGTGATCAGAAAGAGTCGGACATGACTGAGTAACTGAACAGCAATAGCAGTTGTTAGCTACAATTGCCATGCTGTACATTACAACCCCAGGACTTGTTTATCTTATAACTGGAAGTTTATATATTTTGACCATCTTCACTCATTTTGCCCACCCCCTTTCCAAGGCCTCTGCCTCTGGCAACCACTAACCTACTTTCTGTATCTACGAGTTTATTTAAGATTCCACATGGGAGATCATACAGTATGTGTCTTGCTATGTCTGACACATTTCACTATGCACGTTTTTTAAAACAAGTTTTACTTAAGCTATTTCTCTTTGGAGGAAGCACAGATGAGCATATTATCTCCTTAATAAGCAATTACAGGTAAAGTTTCTAAGTGTAGTAGAAGAAAGAGCAGTGGACAAATATCTAATCAAAGTAGCGTTACTCCATATCAAGGGAGCAGATACGGATGAATCAGAAATACTCTATGAAATGAATGAGCAAGTTCATTTTAGAAACATCAGTACAGATGTTTTCAGTTTGTGGCAAATTCCCTTGAACATAGGCAAAGTCAGTAAAGGAGGCACACATTTTAAAATGGCTCTCATAAAATGTGAATTAGAGAAGAGAAGAAATATCACATTATTTGTTGAGCTGAAGTTTGCATGGTAAACATTTTATCACTCATTCTATTCCCTTCACTCTCACTGAGCTCCTCCAGTATCCTTAGGAGGGAAAGTGCACTGAACATACTATTTTTGTAACAGTCCAGAAAGCAATAAACAGGTTACAAAAGAGTTTACAAATCAGCAGTGATCCGAAATGGAACACACATATTATTTTTTTTCCTTCAGCATTATTTCAACTCTTTGTCCTTACTGATATCTCATATTTTAAAACACAAGAATAATATATCCTGTCAGGTGCAAAGAATGGAGAAGTAATTTGTTTATCTCATTAGTTAGTCTTCCCTGGAGCCAGATGTGAGCCTTATGCTTGGGCAAATAACAGTGCTACCCTGTTGTGACCACAAACAAAGCAGATTTTTTCCGTTGTCTGGGAAGCCATGTGTCTCGAAGGCCGTTATTGTGAGATCTACAGAGGCCATGCCTTGCTCTCAGCTGCTTGATGACTGTGATGCCTTTCTACTACAGGGGAGAAGACCCATTAAAAATAACCCAGTTAGGGAAGTGTTGGAATATTGAGAGGGAGTATTTCACTCTTTCCAAAACCAGGTGGTGATTCAAGGCATATTTCAGCTCACTGTCCTTGACTTTTGCTCCGTGAAACATTAAACCCTTGAATCACCCCATTCATGGATGCTTAAAATTACAGCAGAATGGATTATTAATAACTTATATTTACTTTTAAATGCTTGAAGTAGAAAATTCGTGTATGTGTATCTCAAGGGAGATTATTTATCATATCTGGTCATTTTTTTCACTTCAGAATTCATTCCGTCTCACTATTTTAATTCAGTAAATAGTTCTTAATCATGGACTAGGTCACAGACACTCTTCTGAGATGATGCAAGGTTCCTTTACTTATAATCCTGAAGGGAAAAGACATATACATGACAAACTACAATGAAAGGCAGAATAGAGTACTGCACAATTTTTACATGTTTGTCTAGTTTGAGCCTCATAAAAATCATTAAGCAAGCAAAAATGGCTAAAAACAGATCCTTTGGGAATGATTGTTTAAGGATTGGGAATTACAAGGAAAGGTCCTTCAAGAGAATTCCTCTGTAAGCTTAATTTTATAGGACACAGTGTCCTGAAACATTGTCTAAAGAAATTTTAGCCCATTTTTTTCTCAAGGTTTTACATATGTAAGCATGATGAAAATCAGCCACGATTATAAAATTGAGAGTAAAAAAAATAGAATTTAGAATATGGTTAATAAAAAAGAATTGCAAAGAAAATATATTGCTCATCTGTTTATTTTGAAACAAATTTCCCCTGCTTTGGACCATCTCTCCAGATCAGTCTATTTAAGAAGTAAAGCCTGGAGAAACAGGGAGAAGAGAACAAACACAGCGACCACGAGGAGGGAAGAATGGCATCCAGGACTGTGCCTCTGTGTCAGCAGCTGTGAGTCCCTAGGCATACATTAATTTCATCCTTATAAACACCTAAAGAGCAGGTGTTGTGATCTCTGCTTCCACAGGAGGCAACTATGAGAGCTGAGGGATTGCCTGAGGACTTGTTGCTCTAAGCAGAGAGCATGAAGTATAGGTCTCTCCAAAGTCCCTCCATTACTCACTGAATGCATCTTTCAAGATTCAGAATTTGTTATGACAATTCAGTATAATTGTATACACTCAATTGGGAATTTGGATGGCAGTACTGTTTATAAATTCTAGTAGAATATTGACAAGAGATTTATTTCAGCTGGTCTGTATCAGAGCTCCCATTATGTTAGTTTATGGCTGAGCCTGATTGTCCAGTGGTCTGTTCTGACTGCTGCCATGCCATATCAGTATGTATTTTAAACATTTCCTCTAGGAATCAGGAATATCATACAAGGTACTGAGTCTGGAGCAATGGATCTTCATAAAAGATCCATGTTACATGTAGAGATGAAAGAAGTTTTGTCTAAGATCTCTATTATGGAAATTCAAATGACAATTGATTGGATGATGCACTCCAGACTAATAAAATTTTATGAAAGAAAAACCAGGGGTTGAATTTACCTCATTTTCAATCACTGTCAGAGTGGATAGGCTATTCTTATTTTGGAGTCAGAGTACCCTGTGTTCAAATCTTATCTTTCTTAACATGTTAGTTTTAAGACAGAGAAACACTGATTTTGTCTCTCAGATCTTTGGTTTCATTATGTGTAAAATTATTACAATAATACCATGCTTGTAGTAGACTCATTACAAGAAATAAATGAAAAGATATATGATAATAGGCTAGTAATTGTGTCTGAGATATTACAGACAATGAATCATGCTTTTTGTAATATTATTAATAGTTGAAATTACTTTTTTGATAGATATTTGGCATGAGCATGTAAACAAATTCCTCCTACAAGAGAAGAAATGTCAAATAACTGAAGGTGATACATTCTTCTTTTAGTAAACTAAGATAAATAGGAAGTGAGTGAAGTGAAAGTCACTCAGTCGTGTTCAACTCTTTTCAACCACATGGACTATACAGTCCACAGAATTCTCCAGGCCACAATACTGGAGAGGGTAGCCTTTCCCTTCTCCAGGGGATCTTCCCAACCCAGGATCGGACCCAGGTCTGCTGCATTGCAGGTGGATTCTTTACCAGCTGAGCCACCAGGGAAGCCCAAGAATGCTGGAGTGGGTAGCCTATCCCTTCTCTAGCGGATCTTTCTGACCTAGGAATCAAACTGGGGTCTCATGCATTGCAGGAACATATTTAAAAGAGAACCGGACCATATACTGATCTACTCTTAGGATAGCTGAGTGCATGTTCAGTCGTGTCTGACTCTGCCACCCTGTGGACTGTAGCCCGTCGGGCCCCTCTGTCCATGGGATTCTCCAGGCAAGAATACTGGAGTCAGTTGCCATTTCCTACTCCAGAGGATCTTCCTGACCCAGGATAGAACCCAGGTCTCCTGCACTGTAGGCAGATTCTTTACTGCTAAGCCTTCTGGGAAGCCTATTCTTTAGGGTAGCTCTCAATCAAATTTCTTATATGATTCATATTTCAGTCACTGTTCCTGAATTATAGAACTAGACTTACAATGCTACTCAAGGTCCTCTAAAGACTGGACCCAATACATATTTCCAAATATTATCTACTATTGCATTTCAATCATTCTATGCTTTAAATTAACTGAAGTGTTTGCTCTTTTCTCTCTACATCTACACTTGCCCACTTTTATTCCTTTTCCTTTGCTCAAGTTGTTTCCTTCCTCTAATATAACTTTTTCATAACCCATACTTAAAGGTCTTGCTCAGGAGTCCTGATCTACAAAGACTTCCTGCAAGCAGAAATAATCCTCCCTCCTCTAAATTAATCTAATACTTTGCCTTTATCCCTCTGATGACATTTGCCACATCCTTTATTAGATTACAGTTTAGTATTTTTTAGCTTCTCTGTGAGACATTATTAGCACCTAGAGGGGAAGAATTGTAGCTGATTCACTTTTGCACTCCTCCAGTGTTTACCACAGTGCCTGGATGCAAGAGAGCAAATAGAATCTTTTTTTAAAAGATGGAGTAAATAATTTATCTAGGTTTCACTTTATATGTTGTATCCACTACCATTTGAACTTTATTTCTAGGACTTTGAGGTTACCTGTCGCTCTTAGGACATGCAACAAATGCTGACTCTGTCTTTTTGGAGAGTGTATGCAATTTTTAAGCTTATAGAATCTTAAAGAGGCATATTGACTTTTCAGCTATCACCTAAGTTATACCGATACTGAGGGATTTTCAAGTCCTTGATTACATTGGCTGAAATTTGGCTTCTCTTTTGTAATATTGGGAGTAAGAACTTTCTCAGTATTATAAGAAATAACTTACAATTTTGAAAATTCTAAGTTTTCTTTAAAAATTTTTCTTTCAAAATATGTTAATATTTCCTATATTTTTCTTTTTCCCACATTTTTGGTATTGTCCGATAAAAACTCAATGTTTGAATATGTTATAGATGTATTTTAAAATACAGTCCTATGTGTTTCAAGTGGACTGCTACTGCTGCTGCTGCTAAGTCACTTCAGTCGTGTCCGACTCTGTGTGACCCCATAGACGGAAGCCCACCAAGCTCCCTCATCCCTGGGATTCTCCAGGCAAGAGCACAGGAGTGGGTTGCCATTTCCTTAGTGGTTCATTATCCCTCTAATGCAATCAAATCACTTTTACATCTGATGTTCTCATCTGAAATATAAAAATAGAATACTACACTGATATGGTGGAGAAAAAGGACATGCGCTCATCTTCTCCTGCAAGAACTCCAAAACTGCAACTCGCTGCTGAACAACCGTTGACAGGAGAATGTTGGATCACACCAAGAAAAGATACCCCAGGTCCAAGCACAAAGGAGAAACCCCAACAAGATGGAAGGAGGGGTGAAATCTCATTTAGAATCAAACCCACCCAGAGACCCCACAAAAACTGAGCCAGACCTGCCTTTGAGTATTTGAGTGTCTCCTACGGAGGCATGAGTCAGCAGTGGCCTGCCACAGGGACAGGGGCTCTGGCTGCAGCAGACTTGGGACACACAGCATGTGGCATTTAGTCTTTTAGAGGAGGTTGCCATTAGCCCCACCATAGAGCCACAGAGCAGACAACCCACAAATTGGAGAACAATTATACCAAAGAAATTCTCACACTGTTAAGAAAGTTCTAGGACCCACAATAGATTCCCCAACCTGGGGATCGGGCAAAGCCACTGAGAACCCCCAGGGAATTTGACTTTGGAGGCCAGTGGGATTTGATTACAGAACTTCCAACAGGACTGGGAAAACAGACTCTTGGAGGCACAAACAAAACCTTGTACACACCAGGACCGAGGAGAAAGGAGCAGTGACCCCATGAGAGACTTGCCTGTGAGTGTCAAGGAGTCTCTGGCGGTGTTGTGAGTCAACAGTGGCCTGCCACGGGGTCAGGGGCACTGAATACAACAGTGCTGGCATAAGTGCTTTTGAAAGAGGTCACCATAACTACCATTAAAACCACCATAGTTTGGCCAGAGGCCAAACAACAGGGAGGGAGCACAGTCCCACCCATCAGAACAAGACCCAGATTCCCCATAGCCAGTCCCTTCTATAAGAATCTTCCACAAGCTTCTTATCCTTATATATGAGAGAGCAGACAGAATGAACACCATAATGACAGAAAACTAACCAAACTGATCACATGGATCCCAGCCCTGTCAATGAAACTATGAGCCATGCCTGCGTAAGATCACCCAAGATGGATGGGTCATGGTGGAGAGTTCCGACAAAATGTGGTCCACTGGAGAAGGGAATGGAAAACCACTTCAGTATCCTTGCTTTGAGAACCCAAGGAACAGTATGAAAAGGCAAAAAGATATTACACTAAAAGATGTGATAAAAGAACTCCCCAGGTTGGTAGGTGCCCAATATGCTACTCAGGAAGAATGAAGAAATAACTCCAAAAAGAATGAAGAGACAGAGTCAAAGTGAAAACAATGCCCAGTTGTTTGGTGGTGAAACTAAAGTCTGATGCTGTAAAGAACAATACTGCATAGGAACCTGGAATATTAGGTCCAGGAAACAAGGTAAATTGGATGTGGTCAATGGCAAGAGTGAACAACAACATTTTAGGAATCAGAGAATTAAAATGGAATGGGATGGGTGAATTTAATTCAGCTGACCATTATATCTACTACTATTGGCAATAATCCCTTAGAAGAAATGGAGTGGCCATCATAGTCAACAAAACAGTCCAATGAAGTACTTTGGTGCTTCTCAAAAATGACAGAATGATCTCAGTTCATTTCTAAGGCAAACCCTTCAACATCACAGTAATCCAAGCCTATGCCCCACCACTAAAGCCAAAGAAGCTAAGTTGAACAGTTTTATGAAGACCTACAAAATCTTCTAGCTGCTAAGCTGCTGCTAAGTCACTTCAGTCGTGTCCGACTCTGTGTGACCCCATAGACGGAAGCCCACCAGGCTCCCCCGTCCCTGGGATTCTCCAGGCAAGAACACTGGAGTGGGTTGCCATTTCCTTCCCCAATGTGTGAAAGTGGAAAGTGAAAGTGAAGTTGCTCAGTCGTGTCTGACCCTTAGCGACCCCACGGACTGCAGCCTACCAGGCTCCTCCATCCATGGGATTTTCTAGGCAAGAGTACTGGAGTGGCTTGCCATTGCCTTCTCTGAAGGCAACCTTCTAGAACTAACACCAAAAAAAAAAAAAATCCCTTTTCATCATAGGGGGCTGGAAGGCAAAAGGAGGAAGTCAAGAGCTACCTGGAGTAACAGGCAAGTTTGGCCTTGGAGTGTACAATGAAGCAGGGAAAAGGCTAACAGAGTTTTGCCAAGAGAACGCACTGTTCATAGCAAACACCCTCTTCAACAACACAATAGAAGACTCTACATATGGACATCGCCAGATGGCCAATACCGAAACCAGATTAATTATATTCTTTGCAGCCAAAGATGGAGAAGTTCTATATCATCAGCAAAAACAAGACTGGGAGCTGACTGTGGCTCAGATTAGGAACTCTATATTGCCAAATTGAGACTTAAATTGAAGAAAGTAGGGAAAACCAGTAAACGATTCAGGTATGACTTAAATCAAATCCCTTACAGTTATACAGTGGAAGTGAGAAACAGACTTAAGGCATTAGATCTGATAGATAGAGTGCCTGAAAAACTATGGACAGGGGTTCCTAACATTGTATAGGAGGTGGTGATCAAAACCATCCCCAAGAGAAAGAAATGCAGAAAGGCAAAACAGTTGTCTGAGGAGGTGTTACATATAGCTGAGAAAACAAGAGAAGCAAAAGGGAAAGGAGAAAAGGAAAGATACATCCATCTGAATGCAGAGTTCCAAAGAACAGCAAGGAGAGATAAGAAAGCCTTCCTCAGTGATCAAGCAAGGAAATAGGGGAAAACAATAGAATGGGAAAGACTAGAGATCTCTTAGAGATACCAAGGGAACATTTCATGCAAAGATGGGAACAATAAAGGACAGAAATGGTATGGACCTAACAGAAGCAGAAGATATTAAGAAGAGGTGGCAAGAATACACAGTAAAACTATACAAAGGAGGTCTTAAAGACCCTAAGAAGCATAATGGTGTGATCACACACCTAGAGCCAGACATCTTGGAATGCAAAGTCAAGTGGGCCTTAGGAAGCATGACTACCAGTCAAGCTAGTGGAGGTGACAGAATTCCAGCTGAGCTATTTCAAAACCTAAAAGAGGAAGCTGTTAAAGTGCTGCGCTCAATATCTAGCAAATGTGAAAAACTGGGCAGTGTTCACAGGTTCACAGACCTGAATGAAAAGGTCAGTTTTCATTCCAATCTCAAAGAAAGGCAATGCCAAAGAACGCTCACACTATTGCAAAATTGCACTCATCTCCCACACTAGCAAAGTAATACTCAAAATTCTCCAAGTTAGGCTTCATCAGTTTGTGAACTAAGAACTGCTAGATGTTCGAGCTGGATTTGGGAAAGGCAGAGGAAACAGATCAAATTGCCAACATCAGCTGAATCATAGAAAAAGCAGAAGAATTCCAGAAAAACATCTACTTTTGCTTTCTTGATTTTGCCAAAACCTTTGACTCTGTGGATCACAACAAACTGCAGAAATTTCTTAAAGAGATGGGAATACCAGACCACCTTACCTGCCTCCTGAGAAACCTGTATGCATGTCAAGAGCAACAGTTAGAGCCGGACATGGAACAATGATGGTTTAAATTGGGAAAGGAATATGTCAAGGCTATATATTATCACCCTGCTTATTTAACTTATATGCAGAGTGAAATTGAAGTGAAAATGAACTCATTCAGTCATGTCCAACTCTTTGCAACCCCGTGGACTGTAGCCTACCAGGCTCCTCAGTCCATGGAACTTTCCAGGCAAGAGTACTAGAGTGGGTTCCCATTTCCTTCTCCAGGGGATCTTCCCAACCCAGGGATCCAACATGGGTCTCCCTCACTGCAGGCAGACGCTTTACTGTCTGAGCCACCAGGGAAACTTATATACAGAGTAGATCATGCGAAATGCCAAGCTGGACGAAGCCCAAGCTGGATCAGGATTGCTGGGTGAAACATCAGTAACCTCAGATATGCAGATGACACCATCCTTATGGAAGAAAGTGAAAAGGAACTAAAGAACCTCTTGATGAAAATGAAAGAGGAGAATAAAATAGCTGGCTAAAGTTCAACATTCAGAAAACTAAGATCACGACATATGGTCCCATTGCTTCATGGTAAATAGATGCAAAACAGTGGAAACAGTGACAGATTTTATTTTGGGGGTCTCCAAAATCACTTCAGATGGTGACTGCAGCCATTAAATTAAAAGATGCTTGTTCCTTAGAAAAACTATGACAGATGACAGACCAAGATAGCATATTAAGAAACAGAGACATTACTTTGCCAACAAATGTCCATCTAGTCAAAGCTATGTTTTTTGCAGTAGTCATGTATGGATGTGAGAGTTGAATCATAAAGAAGGCTGACAGGTGAAGAATTGATGCTTTTGAACTGTGGTGTTAGAGAAGACTCTTGAGAGTCCCAGGACTGCAAGGATATCAAACCAGTCAATCCTAAAGGAAATCAGTCCTGAATATTCATTGGAAGGACTATTGCTGAAGCTGACTCTCCAATACTTTGGCCATCTGATGCAAAGAACTGACTCTTTAGAAGAGACCCTGATGCTGGGAAAGGCTGAAGTTGGGAGGAGAAGGGGATGACAGAGGATGAGATGGTTGGCTGGCATCACCGACTCAATAAACGTGAGTTTGAGTAAACTCTGGGAGTTGGTGATGGACAGGGAGGGCTGGAGTGCTGCAGTCCATGGGGTTGCAATGAGTCAGAGATGACTGAGGTACTGAACTGGGCACAGATATATTTAAAATGGATAACCAACATAGACCTATTGTATAGCACATGGAACTCTGCTTACTCTTATATGATAACCTGGATGGGAGGGTAGTTTGGGAAAGAATGGATACATGTATATGTATGGTTAAGTCCCTGCACTGTTCACATGAACCTATCATGACATTTTTAATCGGTGTACCCCAATATGATATAAAAAGTTCCAAAGAAAAATATAAAGTATTCATGCTAACACATACTTTATGTTCAATAGCATAGTGCATTTTGATTTATTTAGTAATCTGAAGCCTTATTTAAGACAGAATTACATTTTTTTCTATTTATACATTTAGTGTATAACCCATTCATTATTATCAAATGAGAAGAGGCAAGTTTTATAAACTCTAAATTGATACTTAACATAAGCCATTCCACTCCAGAACACCAAAGTACCAAATGGTCAAAATCCAGAACACCAACATACCAAATGCTGGCTAGAATGTGGACCAATAGGGAATCTCATTCATTGCTGGCAGGAATGCAAAATGGTACAGCCACTTAGGAAGGCACTTTGGCAGGTGCTTACAAAGCTATGCATATTTTTGCCATACATATGATCCAGCAATTGTGCTCTTTGATATTTATCCAAAGGAGACGAAAGTTTATGTCCACAGAAAAGCTTGTGTATGACTGTCTATAGCAGCTTTATTCATAATTGCCAAAACTTGGAAGCCAGCCAAGATGTCCTCCAGCAACTGAATGGATTCATAAACTGTATAACATAGAGACAATGGAATGTTATTCAGCACTAAAAATAACTGAGCAATCAAGCCATGGATGGACCCTGAAGGCATTTTTTTTCTAAGTGAAGTAAGTCAGAGAAAGACAAATTCTCACTTTTGTATGGAATCTTAAAAAAAAGGAGGGGGGTCAAACTCTGAGAAATAGATAGTAGAAGAACGATTACCAGGGACTCGAATGGAGGAAATGGAGAGATGTTGATCCAAGGGCACAAACTGAATAAGATGAATAAGTTCTGGGCATCTAGTGTTTAGCAGGGACTAGAGTTACTAATAGTGTCTTATATACTTGTTGCGCTAGTCACTAAGACATGTCTGACTCATTTGCAACTCCACGGGCTGTAGCCCGCTAGGCTCCTCTGTCCATGGGATTTCCCCGGCAAGAATACTGGAGTGGGTGGCCATTCCCTTTTCCAGGGGATCTTCCACATCCATGGATCAAACCTGTGTCTCCTGCATTGGCATGCAGATCTTTACCACTGAGCCACCAGGGAAACCCCATTATATACTTGGAAGTTACTAAAAGGGTAGATCCTAAATATTCTCACCATAAATCCAAAATGTGATTATCTGAGGAGATAAATGTGTTAAGTAACCTTATTGTGTAATAATTTTAGTGAAAGTGAAGTGAAAGTTACTCAGTCATGTCCCCATGGACTTTGTGACCTCATGGACTGGAATTCTCTAGGCCAGAATACTAGAATGGGCAGCCTTTCCCTTCTCCAGGGGAATCTTCCCTACCCAGGGATTGAACCAGGGTCTCCTGCATTGCAGGCGGATTCTTTACCAGCTGAGCTAACAGGGAAGCCCATGTAATAATTTTGCTATATAGCAAATCATGTTGTACACATCCTTACACAATTTTAATGTCAATTATATCTCAATAAATATGGAAAAATCTACATAAACAAAGAATGAACAAGTAAATAAGGCCAGAGAAGTAAGCCGAGGTGAGATCATGGAGCCCTTAGACCTCAGGACTCTATGCTGAGGTAGTTAAAGTGGCTCAAGAAAAAGAGTGACAGGATGAGATTGCTATTTAAAGAGCTTTCTGGAAATACAGAATTAATATAATTTTGAGAGATTATATTAAATGCAGGGAGCTTATTTAAGAGGATACTATGGAGAAGACTCTTGAGAGTCCCTTGGACTGCAAGGAGATCCAACCAGTCCATTCTAAAGGAGATCAATCCTGGGTGTTCATTGGAGGGACTTATGCTAAAGCTGGAGCTCCAATATTTGGCCACCTCATGCGACGAGTTGACTCACTGGAAAAAGAGTCTAATGCTAGTAGGGATTGGGGGTGGGAGGAGATGGAGATGACAGAGAATGAGATGGCTGGATGGCATCACTGACTCGATAGACATGAGTTTGAGTGAACTCTGGGAGTTGGTGATGGACAGGGAGGCCTGGCATAGCTGTGATTCATGGGGTCGCAAAGAGTTGAACACAACTGAGCGACTGAACTAACTAACTATGGAAACACTATGGAGAAATACTGGCTTAGGACTAGGAAGGTATGCTTGAGAATGGAAAGAGGGAAGATACTTATGTTTAGATGTTGGAATCGATGTATTTTGGAAAGTATTGATGTGTGAGGTGAAAGAGAGGAAATAAATATACTGCCTATGTCAGTGTCTTGAGCCCTGTAAAATGGAGTACAGGATTGGCTGGTTTGGAACACAGAGTTTGAGTTGCTATGGACCACTCAAGTAAGTTGATGGATGGAGAGTAGGGTAGTCAGACTTATATTTTGGGGAGGAATTTTGATTTGGGAGCCATATAGATAACAGCTGAAGACTTAGAAATGGATAAAACAGCCAATGAGAGAAGAGGACCCCAGATAGAAAGAATCCATAGAATCGTTGTTGTTCACTTGCTATGTCATGTTGGACTCTTTGCAACACCGTGGACTGCACCATGCCATTTCCCACTGTCCTCCAGTATCTTCCAGAGTTTGCTCAGATCCATGTCCACTTAGTCAGTGATACTATCTAATAATCTCATCCTCTGCCGCCCCCTTCTCCTTTTGCCTTCAGTCTTTCCCACCATTGGGGTCTTTTCAAATGAGTTGACTATTTGCATCAGGTGGCCAAAGTATTGGAGCTTTAATATCAGTCCTTCCAATGAATATTCAAGGGTTAATTTCCTTTAGGATTGACTAGTTTGATCTCCCTGCTGTCCAAGGGACTCTCAAGAGTCTTCTCCAACACCACAATTCAAAACCATCAATTTTTTGGCACTCAGCCTTCTTTATGGTCCATGTCTCACAGCCATACATGACTACTAGAAAAACCATAGCTTTGACTATATGGACCTTTATGGGTAACACAGTGTCTTTGCTTTTTAATGCACTGTCTTGGTTAGCCATAGCTTTCCTTCCAAGGAGCAAGCATCTTTTAATTTCATGGCTAAAGTCACTATCCACAGTGACTTTGTATAGAACAGCCAATATGTGATGAATTGACAGAAGAAGCAGCGGCTATAATGAATACTGAGTGGCTATAATAGTAGTAACCAGAAATTCAAGGAAAAGAAAAGCAGGGTGACACAGGATTCTATAAAGCAAGATAAACTATACTTTAAGAAGGATGGAGTGGGGATAAGTGAAGTATTGAGAGGTTAAATAAAATATTATCTGCAAGATATGCATTGTATTTGGCATCTTATTTGTTAAATTCTACCACCAATAAAAATAATTATTTAGTTAGTTAGTTCAGTTGCTTACTTGTGTCCGACTCTTTGCGACCCCATGAACCACAGCACGCCAGGCCTCCCTGTCCATCACCAACTCCCGGAGTTCACTCAAACTCATGTCCATTGAGTCGGTGATGCCATCCAGCCATCTCATTATCTGCCGTCCCAGTCTCCCCCTACCCCCAATCCCTTCTAGCATCAGACTCTTTTCCAGTGAGTCAACTCGTCGCATGAGGTGGCCAAAATATTGGAGTTTCAGTTTTAGCATAAGTCCTTCCAATGAACACCCAGGATTGATCTCTTTTAGAATGGACTGGTTGGATCTCCTTGCAGTCCAAGGGACTCTCAAGAGTCTTCTCCAACACCACAGTTCAAAAGCATCGATTCTTCGGCGATCAGCTTTCTTCACAGTTCAACTCTCACATCCATACATGACCACGGGAAAAACCATTGCCTTGACTAGACGGACCTTTGTTGGCAAAGTAATGTCTCTGCTTTTTAATATGCTATCTAGGCTGGTCAAAACTTTCCTTCCAAGGAGCAAGAGTCTTTTAATTTCATGGCTGCAATCAGCATCCGAAGTGATTTTGGAGCCCCAAAAAATAAAGTCTGACACTGTTTCCACTGTTCTTCCATCTATTTCCCATGAAGTGATGGGACCAGATGCCATGATCTTTGTTTTCTGAATGTTGAGCTTCAAGCCAACCTTTTCACTCTCCTCTTTCACTTTCATCAAAAGGCCTTTGAGTTCCTCTTCACTTTCTGCCATAAGAGTGGTGTCATCTGCATATCTGAGGTTATTGATATTTCTCCTGGCAATCTTGATTCCAGCTTGTGCTTCTTCCAGCCCAGCGTTCCCCATGATGTACTCTGCATATAAGTTAAATAAGCAGGGTGACAATATACAACCTTGAAGTACTCCTTTTCCTATTTGGAACCAGTCTGTTGTTCCATGTCCAGTTCTGACTGTTGCTTCCTGACCTGCATACAGGTTTCTCAAGAGGCAGGTCAGTTTATTGTGATCCACACAGTCAAAGGCTTTGGCATAGTCAATGAAGCAGAAATAGATGTTTTTCTGGAACTCTCTTGCTTTCTCCATGATCTAGCGGATGTTGGCAATTTGATCTCTGGTTCCTCTGCCTTTTCTAAAACCTGCTTGAACATCTGGGAGTTCATGATTCACATATTGCTGAAGCCTGGCTTGGAGAATTTTGAGCACAACTTCACTAGCGTGTGAGATGAGTGCAATTGTGCAGTAGTTTGAGCATTCTTTGGCATTCCCTTTCTTTGGGATTGGAATGAAGACTGACCTTTTCCAGTCCTGTGGCCATTGCTGAGATAGGTGATTATAATAATGGTATTATATAAATTATATATTATATTTTATATATTTTATAAAATTATATATTATATAATTATATAAAATTATCATTATTGTTTTTATTATCAATACCATTATGTTACTATTATGTTTCAACTAGAGATATCACTTTATTTTTAGCTAAGTTTTATAATTTCAATTTTATAAACATTTTTGTCCATTTATCCTCTTGAAGTAGAATAAACCCCTTATAACTGAACTAAAACTGATAATCATACATCAAAATCTAAATAATAATATTTAGTTAATTACCTGATAATCTGAAGTTGCCTCTTGTGACAGATTTTAAAATATCAAATAGCTCTTGTTCTACAATTTATACTTAATTAATTGATGTTCTTAGGATTGTTATTTATATATTGATTTATTTTAAAATACTTCATAATAAACAGTGTGCTGTGTCTAATTTACTTTAATCTAAACCTGGTTTTTAGAGTGCTAAATTCCTAATTAAGAGTGGTTTTTAGAGTCTTAAATTCCTAATTAAGAGTGAATGCTCTGAAGGTGGCTCTATAACACCATAAATATTAGTATCAAAACTGTTATCAGGAACATATTAATTAACATCATAGATTCTATAAATATATGAAGATGTATTATTAGCTGTAAAACTCTATGAAATATAAAAACCTTATTTTTAATCTAAGGGAAAAATTAAGCTATTAACTTTTTAAAATACAAAGTGAAAGTGAAGTTACTCAGTCATGTCTGACTCTTTGCAACCCCGTGGACTCCTCTGTCCATGGAATTCTCTAGACCAGAGTACTGGAGTGGATTGCCATTCCCTTCTCCAGATCTTCCCAACTCAGAGATTGAACCTGGGTCTCCTGCATCGCAGGCAGATTCTTTACCATCTAAGCCACAAGGGAAATCCTCTAATATACAAAAGTTGATATTATGAAACACATCTAGAAATAAATAAATTTTCTGTGGAAACAAAATGCACAGATATTTTTAGAGGTAATTGACAATATTCTTTAGAGGGATGAATTAAAAAAATCAATTTCAAAATTATGACTTTGTTGAATTCAGTGATGCTATAATTAAAATAATAAATGATAAATTACACGCCCTAAAAACGTACATTAGGAAGTATAAACTTTTTCCGATTTGAATGCACCACTGTTTATATCTTGGAACATGCACTATACTGTTTTTAATCTTGAAGACCAGTGGGGATGTCTGATAAAGTTTTGGAGTTAAGCAACCACATTCCTCATTTCCTCTCTTTCCCTGATCCTAACTCTCACTCTAAGGAATCCAAAGATGTTTCACTTTAATTGATAAGCAACTGAATCATTCTCAGTTGGTAAAAGGAAATAAGAAAACCTAACTCTTAACTTCTCTCTATGACATCCAGCAAAATTTCATGCTTTACCCTAGAGACTTCTGGAGAAAGCTATTACACAATCAGGGTTTTATGATCTTTATTGTCAAAGTTATTCTACATCTAATGCAAGTGCTTAACTTATAAAAACCATTACAGCTACTCTTTTTTTTACCTCCAGTCAACATGGTATACTGAGGAAGATGGTGTGTACTTAGTAGCTACTATCTAGTTGCTCCCCTGCTTATTATTCAATGGATGGTGGTCACTGCTTATACTTCTGAAAACTCCAAATAAGAAGGCAGGGATAAGGGAAGCTGGAGTAGAGGTTATCCATCTGTGGAGCTAAAGAAGATGGTGAGGCAGAGGGGAGGTAGCAAAAATCATAGAGAACAGAAGTCCATGTTGGATGACCAACTAGGTCTAGAAGTTTTCTGGCAAAGAGGAAAGAAGCAACTAGCAAGAAGTAGCATAGCATACCATAGTCTATACTATAAATGACCACACTGTGGATTTTCTTAGAAAGATAAACTTTTAACCATTCATAGATCCAGGCAAATGTTGCCTTTGAGGGTTGTTAACAAGGGGGAACATATGCACTTATTGGAATAGTGTCAGTGCTCAAAACCATTTGGGAATTTCTTTGGAAAGGTCTTCAGAGCCTTTGGCGTGCCCATCTAGCTTTCTTTAATGGAAGCAGATTTCTACTCATTAATGGAATAATTACCAAAGTTCCCCATAAATTACCTGAGAATCATCTAAAATACCTTGATGAATAGAAATTTCTCAGGTTAGTGATAGTCGCTCAGTCACATCCATCTTGTTGCAACACCTTAGACTGTAGCCTACCAGGTTCCTCCGTCCATGGAATTCTCCAGGCAAGAATACTGGAGTGGGTTACCATTCCTTTCTCTAGGGGGTCTTCCCAACCAAAGGATCGAACACATGTCTCCTGCATTGCAGGCAGATTCTTTACCATCTGAGCCACCAGGGAAGATGAATAGGAATATCTCAGGTTAGGGCACAGTGGTTTGCATTTCGTAGGCTTATCAAGTTCTTAATAAACTACTATATTAAAAAAAGATGATTTTGGAAACAGAATGCTGTGGGGACAAATCAATGACTGCAAAGTTACAAAAAAAAGGAATATAGGTATCGATGGCTATGAAGCAAAGAGATGAATTTTCTTATCTTGCATAATAGACTTTTTCAGAAAAAAGTTTCCAAATGTTTTGAGCAACACTGTAATGTTAACATTTAGGTCATAGTCCTTTGAAAACTTTGAAAGCCCTTGATATGTAAAATATGATATGTCTATTTAAAAGAGAGTGCTATTTAAAAACAGTCACACCTTGTAGTAAAATTACTTTAAACTCTTTTAAGCCTTGGTTGTATATTATTATTATTATATAAAAAATATGTTTTTCTTCCAGGAGATTTTGATGTATTACCTTGTGAAGGGCATAGGGCATTTTTGTTGAGTATTACTATCTGTTTCACTTAAAAGAGTAAGAATTATTTTTTCCAAATTTATAATAGTTTAATTTGAATGTACTTTATTGAACAGGATATACTTGCTTCCCTTCAAGATTCTGATACTTCCCTGGAAGAAGTAATTTTTTTCCTGATTGGAAACACTGTCATACAGAGAATGTAGGAGGGAAACTGGAAAGTAAACACTAATTTATATATACATTCTTTTTTTTTTTTCCTCCAGGCAAGTGTTGTCAGGAAACTTAAAATATGCATCAAGAACAATATTCCTGTCAACTCCTTGGAGGTGCTGTTTAGTTAGAATTTTTCATGTCTACTGTGATCAAATACATAAGATGATTATTTAATTTTCATTTTATTAAAGACTTTATTTATTAAAGAGAATTGTAGAAACCACCTCGTCTAACTGAATTAAAAGTCTTATCAGTTAAGTGGTGCCAACAGGCAGTGTTCATTTACTCCTTATGTGTAAAGATAGTGGTATAAACTTAGAGACCAAAATTTACTTTTGCAGGAATGTTATCCCAGGTGCTTGCTAAAGCTTGAATGTCCAAGTTCAGCTCAGGTTCCATTTTGGCACAGGCGACGATATGATGTTTAATTACATCAGGTGTGGAGACAGTCGCTACTCTTCTGGGAGCTGGAGTCCTGATTGGCAAGTCTGAAAATTAGTTTCTGAGTTCCACATATCTGCATTCTTTTCTTTCTGTTCAGCACAACAGTGCTAAGGAGACTTTGTTAACATATAATTTAAGAAGAGCTGGTAAATGGTGTTCATAGGATGGGCAAGATAAATTGAAATCTTCATGGGACAGCAGCCATATCTCAGGGGAAAAAAAAATTGCCTAAGAATTCAAGCTTGCTCCCTTGAATGACAGGGTGTGGGCCCTTGGGGAAAACTCATACCATTAGCATGCTGACTATGGAATCACGTGTAGTTCATCAAGATATGGCTAGCATTTGGGGGCATATTACTGAGGACTCTAGGTTGTCAATTTAGTTTCTGGCATTCTAATTGTTTATATGGATTGATTTTCCATTTTTTTAAAGAGATAGTTTGTAATACTATGTTCCTTGCAGCAGTTTCTGGTTAAGGCAGTAATTTCTCATGCATTATTTTTTGTCCTGGTGAGCGTAATAATTAGATGATATGACAGAAAACATCTAATTAATGAATGAAGTTCTTTTACAGCTGTTTTAATAAAGCAGAGAGCCTCTCCCCTATGCCACCTCTCAAAAAAAGAAATATAAACTATAGATGAAGGTGTTACTACATCCATGAGGCTTGAGTTGTATGTCTGTTTCTAAATAATGGCAGTGGCTAGCATCATGGATTTGGCTTGCACTTCACAGAGAAAAGGCCGGATATATGGAATGAATATGAACTACCTAGTTCTAGCTATTGGGCAGGTTCCCTAACTCCTGAGTAGCAAAGTTCTTACCTTCTCAGATGGGGCGGTGGGAATATGGAAATCATCACCTCATGAGTTCTACAGGATAAGGCTGAATAGATATTGAGCAAAGACACTTTGCATTCCACCTTGTTTCTGATAATCTAAATGTAAAAGCTTTAAGGGAGTTGAGGAGGAAGAATGACTGCCTCTGTTTAGGATGGTAAGAGGTCTAAGCTTCATCCCTAAGCGATAACACATAACTGTACATACTGAGATTATTATGTCTCTAATGATTTTCCTCTGTGAATTTGTGTGAGGCTCCATAAAGAATTCATATCTCAGTTATTTCTTGAGAATAGGAAAAGATTAAAATTTATTTGAGGCTTAAAGTGAGACTCTGAGGCGGTATGATTTTCCCACTGAAGTATTTAAGATGATGCATTTCTGACCCATCGTCACAGTTTCCACTATTACAATATCTAAATGGCTTCTCTATGTATCATCAGTAACCTAAACAGACCACTATTCTGAATCAGCAGAAAAGGCCTTTTCTCCTCCTGTAGGACCAATGGATCACATCCTTCCCCTACTGTGATGCCTGACTTTGCTTGACAGGAAATTACTGTTCCTTATGTACATGGGGGATAATAACATTGTAGAAATGTTGAACAAACCACCAGGGGATAAGCAGTTGCATTATTTGGGCCTCAGACCAGAACTCTCCTCCTCGGAAAAATTATTCCCATAAAAATATTGTCAACAAGTCCATTGAGATCTCAGTACTGTTCTTCTTGGCTGCTCCAAACTATTACAATCCTGGAAACTGGGAAGTTAACAATTTACAAAAATATGTTGTAAAAAACCCAAAGACAGAAAACTGAATGTGTAACATGACATATATTTACATGTTATATGTGTTCAAAATATACAAAAAAACTCAAAATTCAGCAATAAGGAAACAAGGAAAAGATCCCACCAAAGAAGACAGAAAGATACCAAATAGGTATACAGAAAAAATACTCAATAAAATTTGTATTTGCAAGGAGAGATAAGAAAGCCTTCCTCAGTGATCAGTGCAAAGAAATAGACAAAAACAATAGAATGGGAAAGACTAGAGATCTCTTCAAGAAAATTAGAGATACCAAGGGAATATTTCAGGCAAAGATGGGCTCAATAAAGGACAGAAATGGTATGGACCTAACAGAAGTAGAAGATATTAAGAAGAGATGACAAGAATAGATGGAGGAACTGTACAAAAAAGATCTTCACGACTCAAATAATCACGATGGTGTGACCACTCACCCAGAACCAGACATCTTGGAACATGAAGTCAAGTGGGCCTTAGGAAGCATCACTATGAACAAAGCTAGTGGAGGTGATGGAATTCCATTTGAGCTATTTCAAATCCTAAAAGATGGTGCTGTGAAAGTGCTGCACTCAATCTGCCAGCATATTTGGAAAACTCAGCAGTGGCCACAGGACTGGAAAATGTCAGTTTTCATTCCAATCCCAAAGAAAGGCAATGCCAAAGAATGCTCAAACTACCACACAATTGCACTCATCTCACATGTTAGTAAAGTCATGCTCAAAATTCTCCAAGCCAGGCTTCAGCAATATGTGAACCGTGAACTGCCAGATGTTCAAGAAGGTTTTAGAAAAGGCAGAGGAACCAGAGATCAAATTGCCAACATCCATTGGATCATCCAAAAAGCAAGAGATTTTCGGAAAAACATCTATTTCTGCTTCATTGACTATGCCAAAGCCTTTGACTGTGTGGATCACAATAAACTGTGGAACATTCTGAAAGAGATGGGAATACCAGACCACCTGACCTGCCTCTTGAGAAACCTGTATGCAGGTCAGGAAGCAACAGTCAGAACTGGACATGGAACAACAGACTGGTTCCAAATAGGAAAAGGAGTACGTCAAGGCTGTATATTGTCACCCTGCTTATTTAACTTATAAGCAGAGTACATCATGAGAAATGCTAGGCTGGATGAAGCACAAGCTGGAATCAAGACTGCTGGGAGAAATATCAATAACCTCAGATATGCAGATGACACCACCCTTATGGCAGAAAGTGAAGAGGAACTAAAGGGCCTCTTTGATGAAAGTGAAAGAGGAGAGTGAAAAAGTTGGCTTAAAGCTCAACATTCAGGAAACTAAGATCATGGCATCTGGTCCCATCCCTTCATGGGAAATAGATGGGGAAACAGTGGAAACAGTGTCAGACTTTATATTTTTGGGCTCCAAAATCACTGCAGATGGTGACTGCAGCCATGAAATTAAAAGACACTTACTCCTTGGAAGGAAAGTTATGACCAACCTGGACAGCATATTAAAAAGCAGAGACATTACTTTGTCAACAAAGATCCATCTAGTTGTGAAGTGAAAGTCGCTCAGTCGTATCCAACTCTTTGCGACCCCATGGACTACACAGTCCATGGAATTCTCTAGGCCAGAATACTGGATTGGGTAGCCTTTCCCTTCTCCAGGGCATCTTCCCAACCCAGGGATCGAGCCCTGGTCTCCCCCATTGCAGGCGGATTCTTGGCCAGCTGAGCCAAATATCTATTACACGTCATTAAAACACTTCTTTTCGCTGGAGAAATGAGATAAAATAAAAAAATAGTTTTAGAAAACCAAAAGGGGAAGAAAAAAAACAACACACATCACACTCACTACCCTACCAACAATTAATTTACAAAACACTTCCATCTAGTTGAGGCTATGGTTTTTCCATTAGTCATGTATGGATGTGAGAGTTGGACTATAAAGAAAGCCGAGTGCCAAAGAATTGATGCTTTTGAACTGTGGTGTTGGAGAAGACTCTTGAGAGTTCCTTGGCCTGAAAGGAGATCCAACCAGTCCATCCTAAAGGAGATAAATCCTGAGGGTTCATTGGAAGGACTGATGTTGAAGCTGAAACGCCAATACTTTGGCCATCTGATGCGAAGAGCTGACTCTTGGGAAGATCCTGATGATGGGAAAGACTGAAGGCAGGAGGAGAAGGGAATGACAGAGGATGAGATGGTTGGATGGCATCACCGACTCAATGGACATGAGTTTGGGTAAATTCCGGATGTTGGTGATGGACAGGGAGGCCTGACATGCTGTGGTCCATGGGGTCACAAAGAGTCGGACACGACTGAATGACTGAACAACAATGAGACACCATCACATAACTACTGGTTAAATTTAAGCAATTGATACCAAATGCCGTGAGGATGCAGAGAGATGATCCACTGCTTGTGGGATTGAAAAACTAGATTGCTTCTTCAGAAGAAAGCCTCTTAGGTCTTAGCATGCAATCCAACAATTATGCTCCTGAGTATTTATTCAAATGAGTCAAAAACTTCTGTCCACATAAAAAGCTACACATGAATGTTTACAGCAGCTTTATTAATAATGGCTGATTCATGGGGTCGCAAAGACTCAGACACGACTGAGCGACTGAACTGAACTGAACTGAAAAGCTAGAAGCAACCAAGATTTTTTAAAAATAATGAATGGATAAACAAATGGGTACATCCATACAATATAAATCCAAAAATAAACAAGCTATTGTATTAGCAGTTAGGTTCTCCAGATAACAGTAGTATATTAATAGGAAATATGTGTGTGTATATATATATATTCAGAAGAATACACAACAGAAGATAGAATTGGTTCAAACAGATATGAAAGCTGATATATCCCCAGATCTGCAGTGGGCAAGTTAAGAAAATTAAAGTTTAGGTCAAGTCTGAGTCCAAAGACCTGAAACTAGGAAAAGCAGTGGCATAAGTTGCAGTCTGAAAGCTGCCAGACTTAAGACAGAAGAAGAGCCCATGCATTAAAGGGATGTGGTTGGGTCCTGCTGACTGCATTCCGGATTCCAGCAGGAAGCCTGCCCATAGCTGTGGGGGAAATGTATATTGTATGATACTATAGTGATGGCTATGTGACATTATCCATTTGTCAAAACTCATAGAACTTTTTAGCAGAAAAGTGTACCTTGGTGTAAAAATTTTGTTTTAAATAAAGATGGCTTAGGAAATCAGATTACAGGATGGAATGCAGGCTGTGATTTTAAGAATCTAATTAGATAAAATATATGGCATAACTGCACTGAGTGGGGTTGGAGATAAGCTGCTAACATGAGTAATTTCGGAAATGAGTGAAGACTGTAAGACTTCATTTTATGTTACCTATACAGACTGTATATAAGTACTGTTGTCTGCTTGATAAAGTTCTTACTCAGAGAGGTTACCGTGCTGCTGTGCTTGGTCACTCAGTCATGCCTGACTCTTTGTGACCCCATGGACTGTAGCCTACCAGGCTCCTCTGTTCATGGAATTTTGCAGGCAAGAATGGAATGGGTTGTCATTTCCTACTCCAGGGATCTTCCCGGTGTAGGGATCAAACCTGTATCACTTGTGTTTCCTGTATCGCTGGTGGATTCTTCACCTCCTGAGCCATCAGGGAACACATTCAAAAAGGAAATGGGTTAACAAATAAGAAACAAATAAAAAATAATCCATTCCCAAATATTAAAATGTCTCCCTTACATCTTTTTCATTTTGTTTTCTGTTTTTCTTCCATATGTGCTTACAGTCTTCTAAAAGAGTAAATTACCTATTTATTAAGCTAACTGTTTTTTCTTCCTATTTAAATATAAGCTCTACAGAGTTAGGAAACAGCAACTCACTCCAGTATTCTTGCCTGGAGGATCCCATGGACAGAGGAGCCTGGCAGGCTACAGTCCACGGGGTCACAAGAGTCAGACACGACTTAGTGACCAAACCACTATCACCACAGATTTAGGCATCTTGGGCCTAGATCATAGTAGGGGCTCAGTAAATTTTTTTGAATCATTTTGAATTGAACATGCTTTGCTAAATTATCAATGTAATGGCCACTGGAGCCACTACAGCAAAAAATAGTTAATGTGGAGACTCCAGGACTAGCTCACTTTGAAGTGAATCCCACTTCCAATACTTACTTGCTCTATGACCCTGGGAAAGTGAAAGTGAAAGTCGCTCAGTCGTATCCAACTCTTTGCAACCCCATAGACTATACAGTCCATGGAATTCTCCTGGCCAGAATACTGGAGTGGGTAGCCTTTCCCTTCTCCAGGGGATCTTCCCAATCCAGGGATCGAACCCAGGTCTCCCACATTGCAGGCAGATTCTTTACCAGCTGAGCCACAAGGAAAACCCTGGGAAAGTCACTGAAAATTCAGCCAGGAAAACTGCCATGACATATGGTTACAAAGCAGGTTCAAATATCACAAAATATTAAATAATCCTCCTACCTATTTGCTTAAATTTCATTTTCTTCTGGGAGTAAGACTAATTTTTTTCTCTACCATTAATTTTAGTGCTATTAAATTTAACATTGAAGCACAGAGGGAAAAAACATTATACCACAAATGTAAAACATGTATCTCTACAGATCTTGAAAATATATATTTTATTTACAATAAAAACTATATAGCCTGGAGTCTTTGAAGGTCTAAGAAATAATGTTTGATTTGACTTTACTTACATCAGAGTTCAATCACAACAGTATTTATGCAAGAGCAGTGTAATGAGTAGATCAGTCAGCAAGGTTATTTGTTGAGTAAGATTCCAAATTAAATTTTTTGATTTCCTGATTTACCATACAGAGAGGACACCAATAGATGTGGAAATAATGGGTTGCTCTCAAAATTGGGCTACTGTGATAGTGATTATCATAGATCAGAATGGGGGAAATCAAATATCTAATTCTAATAAGTACAGCTTTATTAGAAAATCATCGCTTTCCTACTAACCACTAAATTCTGAAGATTGAATGCCAAAGCTTTTTATCTAATAAATTTTTCCTCTTAGAGTAATTTTAAAAAATGTGTCTGAAAATGGAACTGCAACTATTTCAGAATAGTAAAGCTTGTTTTAAGTATTTTCTAAACATGTGAGCCATTTAAATATATTGAGTAGCTAAATTTGTTTTATTAAAAAAAAAAGAAATGGTGGGCCTCAGTGATAAGAAAACCACAACCAAATGATATGAAGAAGAAATAAACCTATGAAAACAAGACTTAATGATAAATTCTCTTCAATGAAGCTTGATAGGTAAGAATTTTAGTAAAATATTAATCCATAATTAACCTGTCCTATTTCCCTGCAAAATTGTCTTGATATCACTACACCACTATCTGTTTTACTTCTAACTTTCAAAGACCCTTTCTGTCTTTGAGTAGCCAACCATGACAGCAGCTTAGCATGAGATAATCCCAATGGTCATTTAATGTAGATAATAATCCTGAATGATTTTGGCTTCTATTAGGATGATTCACGAAGCCATCAACTCCTGAAGGTCTGTCAACTAACAATATCCTATAAAGGAGCCACAGTACAATTCGAATTCCTCAAATACTTCCTCGGTGGCTGGTACAACTATTCCCCAGACACCAAGACAGAAATGGGAGGTACCAAGTATGAAAATGAACAATACACTCCATCTATCTTTAGATTGTCCATAAGTCTTATAAATGAAACAGGCATCTAAAATTGCCTGTTCAGAAGGGGTTCAAGAAGGGGAACACATGTACACCCGGGGCGGATTCATGTCAAAAAATAAATAAGTAAATACGCAGAACAAATAAATAGATAAATAAAATAATAATGGTACAAGGTGATATGCAACAATATGCAGAATTGTATATAATTTTACAGAGTGAAGACTGTGTTTAACAAGTCATGGAGGCATGAAATCTTCAGTGAGAATCTTAGACATGTTTTAAATTGATGAATAAGGGTTTTGTAACCAACAGCCTGACAAAAGGCATTTAGAGAATAAGCAGCATTGACAAGGAATTGAAGGGGTGAGTATTCAGGGAACTAGCAATGTTTCCGTATTTCCAGAGTGTGAAGACTAGAGACAAGGCCAATACTCAAGATTCATACTTTTTCGGCAAACTAAAAAAATTACCTGGTTGGAAATTAGTCACTGAAGGTATGTGAAACTGAAAGGGAGCAGGGAAGATTATGATCAGATCATTTCTGGCAGCAGTTGGGATGATATACCCTAGGGAAGCAAGGCTGAAGGAAGACGAACTGGAGTCTGCTGCAGTCGTGGTGTCAGATGACAAGTGTTTGAAGTAAAGCAATAAAAGTGGGGATGGAGAAAAAGCAGAGAATTTGAAATAAATTTAAGAAATTAAACTGACAGGACTCAGTGATTAATTGGCTGTTGGGGTGGATTACAAAGGAGACAAATTCTAGAAGAACTCTTGGGAACTCTGTGTACTGTGTTAATAAGGAATTATTTTCTCCTGCTAGTAACAGATATCAGAAATAACAGTGGTTAAAGTGAGTAACAATTTCTCTCTCTCTGCCTTGGGCCAAGTGTGAAGAAAGCACTCCCGGCCTAGACGATAGCTGTGCAGTGCTCACAGAGACCCAGGCTCCTTCAACCTGCCACTCCACTGTCTGTGTTTCTTCTTCATTATAATTTGTATTGTCCAACATGGATGCCGGAGCTCAAGTACAATTTCCATATATTAAGCAAGGAGCAGAAAATGAAAGAGCCAAAATGAGCACAGCACAGCTTTTCCTCTCCCTTTTAAGAGGCCCAAAGAACACTCACCTAATAATTTCCACATTTATCTCTTTGGCCAGAACATAGTACCTGGCCACACCTAGCTTCAAGGATGGCTGGGAAGTGTACTTTGTCTGAACACTTTGCCACTCAGACTGTATTTAGTGTTCAGTGACCAAACAAGGAGGAGAAATAGGTGTTAGAAGGACAATTACTTTCTTTACAAATACCTTGTAACCAATAAGAAAAATTAAAGTCAAAGAATATCGGGTGTGGGATATAGTTGGGGAGAGGAAGAGCTAATGCATTTACTTTTGGATATACTGAACATGGCACACTGTTGGTATTAAGGAATAGATGATTAATATTGGTCAGGTGTACAAATAACACATGGAAAATTAATTCTATTTAAAAGGAAAAGTAGAGATAGCTACAATGAATTGAGAGTCATCTGACAGTATGAAAATACAGAAGATAAGCCAAGCATTCCTAACCTCCTCAACAGTACTGAAGACAAAAACAGAAATAAATTGCAATAATGGAACTGGGTAAAAAAGCCACATTCCGGTATATTTCTATACCTCCCTAAAGCAGTGTTTTGCTTTTTTTAAATTGAATTTGAGGTATCATAAGGAATATACAGAATCTTCTCAAATACAAACCAGGCTGAGGTCAGTAAAGTCTTCTGCTCTTACAAAGGTATCATCACCATGAGCTTGGTTGAAACAGGATGCCCCTGCCCCCCTTTTTAGATTGTGTTATTCCTCAAGATTGATAATATTGATAGTCTTTGTACCCTTTTTAAAATGTCAATATGTATTTTTAAAGCACCTATTACCAAGCTCATGGAACTGAAGAAAAGGAAAATCAAAAGAGGATCTATGTTACTTGACAAACATGACTCAACTTTTATCCTTATATCTGTCAGTATAGAAATGAAAATTAGTAGCCTGGTTCTTTGATATCTACACTCTTGTCAGAAACTTTTCCAAATCTATGGCATGTAACAACAAAGCAGACTTAAATCCCTCTCAGATGTTGGAATTTCTGATTAAAAAAAAAAAACCTACTATTTCAAATAGCCAAAACATTATTTTTTCCCCAAGTTGCATACTGAAGATACATGAATATATATTGTATATTTACATCTAATGGAAGAACAAGCCTATAATTATAGAGATGATTTTCCAGTGGAAACTATAAGATATGAAATTATAAACAGGTTTAATTGAGTGTGCTCCTTAATGGAACATAAGGCTTTGTATTATTTGAAAATTTTACAACAAAAATGCTTTGCATGTTAATTTTTTTGATAAACTGCTTCAACAGACTAAATACAGTTTTGTTCTCCTTATAATGTCCTAATTTTCAATTACATTGCTTATTTTCTATAAATAAGTCCGATATAACAAATCTGAAAATCAGCACTTGGGTGCAATCTCAAAATCGACAGACTGATCTCAGTTCATATTCAAGGGAAACCATTCAGCATCACAGTAATCCAAGTCTATGCCCCAACTACTAATGCTGAAAAAGCTGAAGTTGAATGGTTCTACGAAGATCTACAAAAACTTCTAGAACTAAATCCACCCAAAAATGTCCTTTTCAACATAGGGGATTGGAATGCTAAAGTAGGAAGTCAAAAGACACCTGGAGTAACAGACAAGTTTGGCCTTGGAGTACAAAATGAAGCAGGGCAAAGGCTAACAGCTGTGCCAAGAGAATGCACTGGTCATAACAAACACCATCTTCCAACAACACAAGAGACGACTCTACACATGGAGATCACCAGATTGTCAATAACAAAATCAGATCGATCATATTCTTTGCAGCTGAAAATGGAGAATCTCTGTACAGTAGCACAAACAAGACCTGCAGCTGACTGCAGCTCAGAACATGAACCCCTTATTACAAATGTCAGGCTTAAATAGAATAAAGTAGGGAAAAATACCAGACCATTCACGCATGACCTATGTCAAATCCCTTATGATTTTACACTGGAGGTGATAAATAGATTCAAAGGATTAGATCTGGCAGACAGAGTGCCTGAAACACTACGGACGGAGCTTCATAACACAGTACAGGAAGAAAGGACCAAAAGCATCCCTAAGAAAAAGAAATACCTGAAGGCAGAGGGCTAATCTGAAGACACCTTACAAATATATGGGAAAAGAAAAGACGTGAAAGGCATAGGAGAAACGGAAAGATATGCCCATTTGAATGCAGGTCAGTTGCTCAGTCCTGTCCAACTCTTCACAATCCCATGGACCACAGCATGCCAGGCCTCCCTATCCATCACCAACTCCCAGAAGTTGCTCAAACTCATATCCATTGAGTTGGTAATGCCATCTACCATCTCATCCTCTGTCATCCCCTTCTCCTCCTGTCCTCAATCTTTCCCAGCATCAGGGTCTTTTCAGTGAGTCAACTCTTTGCATCAGGTGGCCAAAGTATTGGAGTTTCAGCTTCAACATCAGTCACTCCAATTAACACTCAGGACTGGTCTCCTTTAGGATGGACTGGTTGGATCTCCTTGCAGTCCAAGGGACTCTCAAGAGTCTTCTCCAACACTACAGTTCAAAAGCATCAAATATTCAGCACTCAGCTTTCTTTATAATCCAACTCTCAACAGCCATACATGACTAATGGGATAACTATAGCTTTGACTAGACGGACCTTTGTTGGCAAAGTAATATCTCTGCTTTTTAATATGCTATCCAGGTTGGTCATAACTTTCCTTCCAAAGAGTAAGTGTCTTTTAATTTCATGGCTGCAGTCACCATCTGCAGTGATTTTGGAGCCCAAAAATATAAACTCAGACACTGTTTCCACTGTTTCTCCATGGATTTGCCATGAAGTGATGGGACAAGGTGCCATGATCATAGTTTTCTGAATGTTGAGCTTTAAGCCAACTTTTTCACCCTCCTCTTTCACTTTCATCAGGAGACCCTTTAGTTCTTCTTCATTTTCTGCCATAAGGGTGGTGTCATCTGCATATCTGAGGTGATTGATATTTCTCCCAGCAATCTTGATTCCAGCTTGTGTTTCATCCAGCCCAGCGTTCCTCATGATGTACTCTGCATATAAATTAAATAAGCAGGGTGACAATATACAGCCTTGACGTATTCCTTTTCCTATTTGGAACCAGTCTGTTGTTCCCCGTCCAGTTCTAACTATTGCTTCCTGACCTGCATACAGGTTTCTCAAGAGGCAGGTCAGGTGGTCTGGTATTACCATCTCTTTCAGAATTTTCCACAGTTTATTGTGATCCACAGAATCAAAGGATTTGGTATTGTCAATAAAGCAGAAATAGATGTTTTTATGGAACTCTCTTGCTTTTTTGATGATCCAGCAGATGTTTGCAATTTGATGTCTGGTTCCTCTGCCTTTTCTAAAACCAGCTTGAACATCTGGAAGTTCATGGTTCGTGTATTGCTGAAGCCTGGCTTGGAGAGTTTTGAGCATGACTTTATGATGTGTGAGATGAGTGCAATTGTGTGGTAGTTTGAGCGTTCTTTGGCATTGCCTTTCTTTGGCATTGGAATGAAAACTGACCTTTTCCAGTTTTGTGGCCACTGCTGAGCTTTCCAGATTTGCTGGCATA
Source organism: Moschus berezovskii (assembly GCF_049115385.1). NCBI lineage: Eukaryota > Metazoa > Chordata > Mammalia > Artiodactyla > Moschidae > Moschus > Moschus berezovskii. The sequence goes on from NC_142462.1 coordinate 35,406,031, forward strand.
TTGAGGGCAGCACTTTCACAGCATCTTCTTTTAGGATTTGAAATAGCTCAACTGGAATTCTACCACTCCACTAGCTTTGTTCATAATGATGCTTCCTAAGGCCCACTTGACTTCACATTCCAGGATGTCTGGCTCTAGGTTAGTGATCACACCATCGTGATTATCTGGGTCATGATCTTTTTTGTACAGTTCTTCTTTGTATTCTTGCCACCTCTTCTTAATATCTTTTGCTTCTGCTAGGTCCATACCATTTCTGTCCCTTATTGAGTCCACCTTTTTATGAAATATTCCCTTGGTATCTCTAATTTTCTTGACAAGATCTCTAGTCTTTCCCATTCTATTGTTTTCCTCTATTTCTTTGCACTGATCACTGAGGAAGGCTTTCTTATTTCTCCTTGGTGTTCTTTGGAACTTTGTATTCAAATGGGTATATCTTTGCTTTTTTCCTTTGCTTTTTGCTTCTCTTCTTTTCATACCTCTTTGTAAGGCCTCCTCAGGCAGCCATTTTACTTTTTTGCATTTCTTTTTCTTGGGGATGGTCTTGCTCCCTGTCTCCACTACAGTGTCATGAACTTCTATCCATAGTTCATCAGGCACTCTGTCTCTCAGATCTAGTTCCTTAAATATATTTCTTACTTCCACTGTGTAATCATAAGGGATTTGATTTAGGTCATACCTGAATGGTGCAGTGGTTTTCCCTACTTTCTTCAATTTAAGTCTGAATTTGGCAATAAGGAGTTCATGATGTGAGTCACAGTCAGCTCCTGGTCTTGTTTTTGCTGACTGTATGGAGCGTCTCCATCTTTGGCTGCAAAGAATATAATCAATCTGATCTCAGCGTTGGCCATCTGGTGATGTCCATGTGTAGAGTCTTCTCTTGTGTTGTTGGAAGAGGGTGTTTGCTATGACCAATGCATTCTCTTGGTAAAACTCTGTTAGCCTTTGCCCCATCATTCTGTACTCCAAGGCCAAACTGCCTGTTACTCCAGGTGTTTCTTGACTTCCTACTTTTGCACTCCAGTCTCCTATAATGAAAAGGACATCTTTTTTTGGTTGTTAGTTCTAGAAGGTCTTGTAGGTCTTCACAGAATCATTCAACTTCAGCTTCTTCAGCATTACTGGTCGAGGCATAGACTTGGATTAGCATGATATTGAATGCTCTGCCTTGAAAACAAATAGAGATCATTCTGTCGATTTTGAGATTGCATCTAAGTACTGCATTTGGACTCTTTTGTTGACAATGATGCCATTTCAAAGAATAGCATGGAGAGATAAGAAAGTCATCTTAAGTGAACAATGCAAAGAAATAGAAGAAAACAATAGAATGGGAAAGACTAGAGATCTCTTCAAGAAAATTGGATATACCCAGGGAACATATCATACAAAGACGGGCACAGTAAAGGACAGAAATGGCAAGGACCTTAGGAGCAGAAGAGTTTAAGAAGACATGGCAAGACTACATAGAACAGCTGTACAAAAAAGGTCTTAATGACACAAATAACCATGATGATTAGGTCACTCACCTAGAATCAGACATCTTGGAGTGTGAAGTCAAGTGGGTCTTAGGAAGCATTACTATGATGAAAGCTAGTGGAGGTGATGGAATTCCAGCTCATCTATTTTAAATCCTAAAAGATGCTGCTGCTACAGTGTTGCTCTCTATATGGCAGCAAATTTAGAAAACTTGGGTTTCCCCCAGAGGATCAGACAGTAAAAAATCCTCCTGCAATGCAGGAGACCTGGGTTCGATCCCTGGGTTGGGAAGATCCTCTGGAGGAGGGCATGCAACTCACACCAGTGTTCTTGCCTGGAGAATCCCCAAGGATGGAGAAGCCTGGCAGGCTGGAGTCCATGTACTCTGCAAAGAGTTGGACACAATTGAGCAACTAAACACAGCACACACAGCAGTGGCACAGAACTGGAAAAGGTAACTATCATTCCAATCCCAAGGAAAAGCAATGTTACAGAATGTCCAAACTATCTTACAATTGCACTCTCTTCACATGCTCAGGGCTTCCCCTGTGGCTTAGCTGGTAAAGAATCCGCCTGCAATGCGGGAGACCTGGGCTCGATCCCTGGGTTGGGAAGATCCTCTGGAGAAGGGAAAGGCTACCCACTCCAGTATTCTGGCCTGGAGAATTCCATGGACTGTCTATGGGGTCGCAAACTGTCAGACACGACTGAACGACTTTCACTTCACTTCACTTCACATGCTCAAGGTAATGCTCAAAATACTTAAGCTAGGGTTCAATTGTCGGAGAAGGCAATGGCAAGCCACTCCAGTACTCTTGCCTAGAAAATCCCATGGACGGAGCAACCTGGTGGGCTGCAGTCCATGGGGTCACTAGGAGTTGGCCACGACTGAGCGACCTCACTTTCACTTTTCACTTTCATGCACTAGAGAAGGAAATGGCAACCCACTCCAGTGTTCTTGCCTGGAGAATCCCAGGGACGGGGGAGTTTGGTGGGCTTCTGTCTATGGGGTTGCACAGAGTCGGACACGACTGAAGCGAGTTAGCAGCAGCAGCAGCAGGGTTCAATTGTACATAAACTGAGAACTTCCAAATGTACAAGCTGGAACTAGAAAAGGCAGAGGAACCAGAGATCAAATTTCTAAAATCTGTTGGATCATACAGAAAGCAAGAGAATTCCAGAAAAACATCTACGTCTTCTTCATTGATTGTGTTAATGACTACGCTGTATGGATCACAATAAACTGTGCAAAATTCTTCAAGAGATAGGAATACCAGACCACCTTACCTGCCTCCTGAGAAACGTGTGTGCAGGTCAAGAAGCAACAGTTAGCACTGGATGTGGAACAACAGACTGGTTCAAAATTGAGAAAGGAGTATGTCAAGGCTGTATATTGTCACCCTGCTTATTTAACTTATATTCAGAGTACATCATGAAAATGCCAAGCTGGATGAAGCACAGTTGGAATCAGTATTGCCAGAATTATCAGATATGTAGATAATACCACTCTAATGGCAGAAACAGAAGAGGAACTAAAGAATCTCTTGATGAGTGTGAAAGAGAAGAGTAAAATAGCTGGTTTAAAATTCAACATTAAAGAAAAAATATGAAGATCATGGCATCCAGTCCCATTACTTCATGCAGATAAATGAGGAAAAGTGGAAATAGTGACAGATTTTATTTTCTTGGTTCTCAAAAATCACTGTAGACAGAAACTGCAGCCACAAAATTAAAAGACACTTGCTCCTTGGAAGAAAACCAACAACAAACCGAGACAGTGTATTAAAAAGCAGAGACATCACTTTGTCAACAAGGATCCATATAGTCAAAACTATGGTTTTTCCAGTAATCATGTATGGATGTGAGATTTGGACCAAAAAAAGCTGAGTGCCAAAGAATTAATGCTTTGAGTTGTGGTGCTAGAGAAGACTCTTGAGAGTCCCTTGGACAGCAAGGAGATATCCAACCTAAAGGAATCAACCTAAAGGAAATCCTAAAGGAAATCAACCCTGAATATTCATTTGAAGGACTGATGCTGAAGCTCCAATACTTTGGCCACCTGTTGTGAAGAGCTGACTCCCTGGAAAATACCCTGATGCTGGGAAAGACTGAAGGCAGGGAAAGAAGGGGATGATGGAGGATGAGATGGTTGGATGGCATCACCAACTCAATGGACATGATTTGAGCATACTCTGGGAAATAGTGAAGGACAAGGAAACCTGGCCTGCAGCAGTTTACGGGGTTGAAAAGAGTCGGAGATGACTTAACAACTGAACAACATCAAGAACAGTAAGTTTCTGATATGAAAGGTCAAAATTTGTTTAGGCTGGCTCTTAGACTTGAATAATTTAGTCTGTTAAAGATGCTTGGGTTTATCTGAATAAGTTAAAGAACTGAAGAATCCAAATTCCATCTAAAGGTTTATTAAACATTGAAAATGCAAGAAATTTATTTTAAAATGTTATTTTTCCCTGGTAATGATGCCTCTTTATGGTAGGATTAAAATTTATAGAGCTGAGTTATTGACAGTATAACGTGTTAATTTTCAAATATATTGAACTAGTCTCTGTGAATGAGTTAATAAAAAGGATATGTGTTTATATGTGTGTGTATGTGTGTAAATTCCATAACTTGGGAATTCAAACTATAAAGATATTTTTCCAGTTGTACAAGATAAATGCATTCCTTTGCTTACTTTCTATTCTGTTTACTATTGACTTTAATAATATTGAATAATCTGGCTATCCTTTAAAACATTAGTGTCATTCTCTCATACTGGTAACTGGGTTTTACCAATCTTTTTAATAATATAATCTCTTTGGTAACATCATACTCCAAGTTTTAATGCTGCAGTATTTAAGGAATTAAATAGAATCCCTTTTTAAAACCCTGCATAGAATTTGTAGAGGTAGAGTGCTTTAATTGCTGTATAATTTCCCTCCTAAGTAGATTCTTTCTAATCCTCAGTACCACATTCTAAATCCTTAGGACTGTGCATTTTGGAAAGGGATACTCTATTACTTATTAAATGGCTTTTTAGGAGCTTTTCCTCAAATAGATGGTCAAACTAGATAAAATAGAAAAGGTCAAGAGAAAAATATTTTATTATACTCATCAGTTATGAGCCCATGTGTTTACCCTTTACATAATTTTGGCTGAAAAAATTCATATTCTGAACTACATAGTTAACTTCATGTAATTCAATGAAAATAACCTTAAAAGATAATAAGTCTCAATGCCCAGTACCATTTTAAACCTCAATTGAGTAGCATGCTTAGTTTAATTTTGTTGATAAATTCTGTGCTACCCTTTGGTTTCAAACCTTCTGACTAATATTCAGTTCAGTTCAGTCGCTCAGTTGTGTCCGACTGTTTGTGAGCCCATGAACTGTAGCACTCCAGGCCTCCCTGTCCATCACCAACTCCCAGAGTTTACCCAAATTCATGTCCATTGAGTCGGTGATGTCATCCAGCCATCTCACCCTCTGTTGTCCCCTTCTCCTCCTGCCCCCAATCCCTCCCAGCATCAGGGTCTTTTCAAATGAGTCAGTTCTTCGCATCAGGTGGCCAAAGTATTGGAGTTTCAGCTTCAACATCAGTCCTTCCAATGAACAGCAAGGACTGATATCCTTTAGGATGGACTGGTTGGATCTCTATCTGTCAGCTATTTTATTGCTTTATTGTCATAGTAACAACGAATAAGTATTAAGCATAGTTAACTTGTATTAACTAATCAACGACTTAGTGTCATCATGCTATGTTTTTATGTAGTCAGTCTCATGTGTTGTTGAAGGGCAAATGTAAAGTTTCACTACACTTAAAAATGCCTATATTTAAAAAAAGAAATCTTGGATTAATTTGTTTCTTTTACATTTGTCCCCTTGCCTGAAAATTAGAGATAAGAAACATTTCAATAAAATACCTTGGGACTTCCCTTGTGACCCAGTGGTTAAGAGTCTGCCTGCCAATGGAGTGGACATGGGTTCAATTCCTGGTCCAGGAAGATTTCTCATGCTGGAGAGCAACTAAACTCACGCACCATAACTACTGAAGCCCGCACACTCTAGAGCCCATGCTCTGCAATTAAGAGAAGCCACCGCAATAAGAAGCCTGCACTGCAACAGAGCTGCCCCAGCCACTGCAACTAGAGAAACCCGGCATGCAGCAATGAGAGACCCCATGCAGCCAAAGAGAAAATACATTTTTTAAATTAAAAAAAAAATTAAGTTCCTTTATCACTGAGTTTTAGTACACTGGCATATATAACTGCAAATGAATTAACAGCATATAGTTTAAATACCTATGGTTCTAGAATAATTACATACTTAAATTGAAGGGAAAATGTTCACCTTCTGCTGAGCTTTATCTTAATGGCTTTTCCTTTAGTTTAGTAGAGTGGAGTATTAATGGTACTTGCTGATCTATTTCTGCATCATAATAGATGCTGATCTATTAAGATTCATCATCCTTCAGATAGTCTTACCTATATTTCTCATATTTCAAGCTTGTTCTGAAGTTATAGGAAATGTAACAAACAGCAAGGCATTTAATTTTGAATGTCCAGAATCCTACTTTGTTATCCAAAACAGCCTCAAGGAAAAAATTAGTTGGTCACATGTAATAACACACTGCAAAGAGGGAAAATCAGCATGTATAAATGCAAGACTTTTTACACAACAGATAGCTCCTGGAAGGACTAATTTGCTACAAGAGAAAGCAACACAAGAATAGCTGTCAGCTGAGTATAGCACTTGAATTTCATTGCAGCCTTTTCTTGATACTCGATCTGTACTATAATTGAAAGTGAGAACTATCAGGGTTGAGAATTTTCCTCCTGACAGAAGCCTTTTTTTGACATCCCTGTTCATTCTGCCTGAACTCTACACTTAAGCTTCCGTTGCTGCAATCCTCACAAACAGCTTTCAACCGGCTCTTCTTTGACTGGGCCTCAAATACAATGCTTTAAAATACTTTAAGCAAAAAATAGCATCATGTTTTTATCTTCATTTAGAATATAAAATCTTGGAGTCATTTAGGTCAATAGTTTCAGGAATTCTTTTTAGCATATTTTCAGAGACTCCCATTTCTTTTGAATCAATTACTCCTCCAATTACACAGCATCCTCATTAAAAGACCATCACAAGGGAAAACAATTTGATCCTATTAGAATCCACAGATTCAAAATAGGAAACTCTGTGTTCAGTAAATAAAAGATTATGTGTCAGGCTATTTTTCATGCATCAGGAATACACATTTTTGGCATGTTACAAATGAAACCACAGATCTGAGAAGATGAAATCAGTTTCTTTTCTGAGTCTTTTAGTAATCAAGCAGTTTTCATATTATTAAATACATGCCTGAAGAAAAACACCAACACTTTGAAAGAATTCTGCGTGTTGGGCATACGAGACTGTGCATTTTCTGAGAATCAATCGAAAGAGAGAATATAAGACTTCATTATATTAAAATGTTTCCAGCCTTTCTCTCAAAGAAGAGAAAGGGAAGAGTAAAGTTATCATACAACCAATATTTGAAATTGGAGCTGATGAAAAAGTCAAGAATTGAGAGTGCTCTTTAGCATGTTTTTCAACTTAGGATTTTAATTCCATTTAACACTAAACTTTCATCCTTTCTAAATTCCTTCACATTTATTATATAAACACAAAATAAAAGAATAACTATATTTGAAAATGTAGAAGACTATTAGTTAAAACTTTGAAGGCTAAAATAATGAAGATACAGTATTGATTATAGGATGCTTGCACTTAAAATATAACTGGTATGAATTAGCAAACATGTAAATTCAAGTACAAAATTTAAATCCTTTGTGCTTTTTTTTTCAAAGGACTGATCTAATTTGCCAATGTGTTTTTAAGATGAATAATTTCTGTGAATGGGTGAACATTTGTTTAATGACTTTCGCTTATTGGAAGCTAGTGTTCTTGCCTGGAGAATCCCAGGGATGGGGGAGCTTGGTGGGCTGCCCTCTCTGGGGTTGCACAGAGTTGGACATGACTGAAGCGACTTAGCAGCAGCAGCAGCAGCAACAGCAAACATTTTAGAGTATTTCTGCCATCTCAGTTACACCTCTGAAGGTAGCAGGAATGGAGTTACAGATGTTTCATTTATGACTTTTTGCATGAACACATCCCCTGGGATCTATAGAATCAATGTAATCCAAGGTCATCTCAAATATAATGCTGTACTTGTGGTCCAAGGATGGAGACTGCAGAGGAACCAGATAACAGGACATCTATACACCTTTGACCTTATTTAATGGAATCTTGTTGGATCGCAATATGATAGGAAAAATCAACACTGAAATGACACCGGGAAGTATTTTGTAATATCAAGGCTTTAAAAATCTTTTCTTGCCTTTCCCTCGTGGAATGGAAATTTACCATTTTTTCAATGAAAACCCTTAGAGTTTACTTGTCTGTGTCTGGGTCATAATGTTGTGGAACACCTGGCAGTCACCGCTACATGGAGAGGACCCCACGACAGGTAGGAGAAAACAGCGAAAAGCAGAAACAGTGGGCAACTATTGCACGATGTGGTGGAGACAGACCATCGTGACCATATCTAAGCCGTGGTGATTCAACCAGCCCTGGAAGAGGAATAGCCATCTGCCTCAGGCACACCACCAGCATAGTCAGGCAAGCCAATCAGAGACTGTGAGACTCCTCAGCCTGCTTCTTAGACTTAGTATCTAGTTAGTTAGTTAGTATCTAGTCCTAACTAGATACTTCCTCTCCACACCACACATATATTACTATATAAACCACCAAGTAAAACTAAAGAAAAGAGAAACTTTCTTTTTCCCCTTTTGATAAGAACTATTCTTTAACAGAAAACCACATAACATCTAATAGGTACTTACATGACGGTAACAAAATTGCAGACTTTCCTTCATAAGGATTCAGAAAGCAGTGGGCAAAAAGACCAAACCAATCATTTTAAACTGACCTGATCCAGTTATCTGTTCATCAGTTGGTGACCTTCGGAGATCACAGTTAAGTGTAAGCTGCACAGCATCTGGTTATCTGGTTTACCAGGTGGTCTGTTAAAATAAAAATTTAGACCAAATATACCACATTTATTAATAAGAAGATACAAAACACACAACATGCTTTTGCAAAGTTGGGGATGTTATTTTCTGTCCTTAGGCACACTGACAAGAATGCACACACCTGACAGCAGAATCAGCCTAGTTTCATTGGGTTTGATTACAGTCTTCTTTATAACAAAGACCTTGCACTATGTAGAGTTCTAATATCATGTCTTACTCTAAAGATGTTCAGCACTTGAGAAAATGGGATATTTACAAATTGTTCATGCCAGAGATATGTTGCCACTCTGATGACCTCCACACATGTACTCCATATTTTTGCCACAGCACTGTGAAACAAATTACCAATCAAATATTTATTATACAGAGATTCAGTTCAGTTCAGTTCAGTTCAGTCGCTCAGTCGTGTCCGACTCTCCGCGACCCCATGAATCACAGCACGCCAGGCCTCCCTGTCCATCACCAACTCCCGGAGTACACTCAAACTCATGTCCACAGAGTCGGTGATGCCATCCAGCCATCTCATTCTCCGTCGTCCCCTTCTCCTCCCGCCCCCAACCTTTCCCAGCATCAGAGTCTTTTCCAGTGAGTCAACTCGTCGCATGAGGTGGCCAAAGTATTGGAGTTTCAGCTTTAGCATCAGTCCCTCCAATGAACAAGAAGGGAGATGTATTCTAAGTAATCAAATGAAATAAGTTCAAAGAATGAATGAACATTTTATAATATCATTTTATAATAATGAACATTTTATAATATCAGGGAGAGTGAAGTGTTAATTTACCCTGTAAATCTATCGGAGAATCATCTGAGCTCAAGAAACAGTGCCTAAGCCAAAAAAACCAAATTATCAAATTTAAATGTGCAATAGATACCTTGAAGAACTGATTAGATACTGTGGAAAATTAAGCCAGTGAATTAAAAGGGAAGTTAGAGGAATTCTCCCAGACATGGCAGGAAAGAAGAAAGAGATAAATAAAAGCAAAAGAGAAGAAACACAAGAAATTCAATATACATGCAATATGAAATCCAGAATATAAATATAGAGTGATTTCTAATGTTTAGGGAATAAAAATTGCCAGTTGTTTTATTTATTCAAAGTTATTCATGCTTATAATTAGACTAAAGTAGTTTGATTTTAATGCAGAATTTAAATGGTTATCACTCTAGATCCATGTTGTCCAATATGGGAGCCACGTGGCACAATTATCTACTGAGCACTTGAAATAAGTCTAGTCCAAATGGATACATGCTATAAATGTAAAATCCACACTGATGTCGAACACTATGAATACAAGAATATAAAATATTGTTAATTTTTTACCATTTATTACATGTTGAAATAATTATGTTTGATATATTGAGTTACACACAATGGATTACTAAAATTTATTCATCTGTTTCTTTTTACTTTTTCAATGTATCTATTAGAAAATATTTGTATTGGACAGTGCTGCTCTAGACAGTGCTGACTTGCCTTGGAAACATTTTGTTACTCTTATTTAGAATTACTTTCAAAATCTTGAGGCACATTCCCAGGAAACTTTAGAGGCAAATCTCACTTGAATGTGGACTGGATATTGGAAAATAGTCAGAAGGCATTTTGAACCAAGCCTGTTAAGTAACGTGGTGATGAATTTGGACAACACATTAGCAATCAAAAACAAGGGCCCGGAACTAAACACTGGGTCTTCTAATTTGGGATGACTCATCATTTGGATTGTAGTATATCACTTCAGACTTCAACTTCCTTTTCTATAAAATGAGAAGTCTCGCTAGCATATTTCGAAGGCTGTGTCACTTCTCTTTGTGATTTTATAAATAATTTGCATTGGCCTTAACAGTATAATACTGTGGAATTGGTTTTGGAATCTGCTGAAATACCTAAAGAATTATGTTAACTATGTTCGCATCTATTAATGGCAGTATTCTCCACTGAGAATAGAGACTTTAACTATCGTAACACAAGCCAACTAAGGAAAATATTTTCTACTATTTCTTTACTTTTACATGTTTGATTTTGCTGGGTCCTTTCTTTGTAAAAAAAAAAAAATGAATGTTTAAGGGTTACTTATAATCAAACACTAAACCTAAATTCACTCCTATAATGACTCTTTACATTTCACAAAATAGTTTCTGCAAATTCCTTTTTTTAATAATCTGTATTAATAAAAGGCATTTCTTTACATATAATTTATTGAACTTATATAATTATACTCCTCTTTGTCTTATATTTTGATAATTGTTTCTTTGATGACTTTAATTATAAGCACTTCAGTAAAAACTGAAAGTAACAACATCATTTCAACTGGTATTTTGACAAAATCTTTCAAAATTAGATGAATGGATTTAAAGGTAATAAATCCTTTGGTCTTTTTCCATGTGGTTCTGGCAGAGTTTGTAATATGAAAATAAATAAAATTCTTTTACTGTTAATATATCTGTTATGTCTCTGAGCAGGAATGTGCCTTTTAATGAAACACTGAATGTGCATATGCTGTTCTAGTCAAATAACCTAAGGGTAAAAATACATATTAGGTCATAACCTCAAATGTTCTAGAGTTTTTTCCTGCATTTTCAATGAAGTCTACTATAATCACATTTTTTCCCCAAGCACTCTTGGGAAAATGTTATATTCTTTAGTTGCTCTGTGTGTGTTTTACATATTTGGGGCCAAGGTAAGGTATTTTCATAATCCACTGGGTAACATGGTCAGTTCACACTGAATAAAAATTGTCCAAGCCATTTCTTAATGAATTAATTCATTTATTAAATGTTAAACCCATGTTAGTTGTGGATACAGTAATGGGTATTGTACCTGTTACCTAGGCTTCTTTAACGTTGAAGACAAATTTCAGTTCTATCTCTATGTGATCATTCAGCAATTTGGGAAAACAAATCTTAGCACACAGTAAGAACTCACGAAATATTTCTTGAATGAATGAATCATTGAACCATGTTGTAATAACATAAATAACTAATGTTTATTAAGTTCTTGAATTGCACCAATGTGTAAGAACATGTAATTTAATACTCATAACAACTCTATAAGATATACACATACACACACACACACACACACACAAAACTCCAATTTTATAAATGAGGAAAAGTGGCTCAGAGAAGCTGGACGACTGACTATGGCCACCAAGCCAGTAAATTATGGTGCTGGGATTTGAACCCAGGTCCAGAAAACTACAAAGACTATAACACTCTCATTTGAACACCACTGTGTTTTGAATTTGTGGTTCTTTGACAAGACAAAGCCAGGTATGATACTGCTGTATCAAATCACACTGTAAACATTTACGGTTGAGAATAAAGTGTGATCATCAAAATGGGTCAGACGGGGAAGAATGGACGCAGAGCAAGTTCAGTTCCCCAGGCAGGCCATTTTTCCAGTGTTAGTGACCATGAAATAATGATGCTAATTTTATAGTTTACACAACTGAACATGCATAGGAAATATACTGTGGAATTTGCAATTGCTGTTCTAACAAAAGACCACAGATTTCGTGGCTTAAAATAACACAAACATATTACTTTACAGTTCTTTGGGATAGAATTCTTAAAATCAAAGTGTCAGCTGCATTTCTTTCTGGAGGCTGTAGGCTCAGACTCAGCTTCTAGAGGCTGCCCTGCATTCCTTGGCTTGTGGCTCCCTTTCTCCATCTTAAAAGCCAGCAGCAGTGGTTTGAGACCTTCTTGTATTTATCATTCTGACTTTGTTTCCATTGTCACATATCTTTCTCTGATTTCTTTTGCCTCCTTTCTCCACTTTTAAAGCTTCTTGACATTATATTGGACTTGGGTGGATAATCCAGTGTAATTTACCTATTTGGAGATCCTAATGATAATCACATCTCCAAAGAAAATTAGAGATTCCAAGGGAACATTTCATGCAAAGATGGGCTCAATAAAGGACAGAAATGGTATGGACCTAACAGAAGCAGAAGATATTAAGAAGAGGTGGCAGGAATACACAGAAGAACTGTACAAAAAAGATCTTCACAACCAAGATAGTCACAATAACGTGATCACTGACCTAGAGCCAGACATCTTGGAATGTGAAGTCAAGTGGGCCTTAGAAAGCATCACTACTAACAAAGCTAGTGGAGGTGATGGAATTCCAGTTGAGCTGTTTCAAATCTTGAAAGATGATGCTGTGAAAGTGCTGCACTCAATATGCCAGCAGAATTGGAAAACTCAGCAGTGGCCACAGGACTGGAAGAGGTCAGTCTTCATTCCAATCCCAAAGAAAGGCAATGCCAAAGAATGCTCAAACTACTGCACAATTGCACTCATCTCACATGCTAGTAAAGTCATGCTCAAAATTCTCCAAGCCAGGCTTCAGCAGTATGTAAACTGTGAACTCCCAGATGTTCAAGCAGGTTTTAGAAAAGGCAGAGGCACCAGAGATCAAATTGCCAACATCCGCTGGATCATGGAGAAAGCAAGAGAGTTTCAGAAAAACATCTATTTCTGCTTCATTGACTATGCCAAAGCCTTTGACTGTGTCGATCACAATAAACTGTGGAACATTCTGAAAGAGATGGGAATCCCAGACCACCTGACCTGCCTCTTGAGAAACCTGTATACAGGTCAGGAAGCAACAGTTAGAACTGGACATGGAACAACAGACTGGTTCCAAATAGGAAAAGGTGTACGTCAAGGTTGTATATTGTCACCTTGCTTATTTAACTTATATGCAGAGTACATCATGAGGAACGCTGGGCTGGAAGAAGCACAAGCTGGAATCAAGATTGCTGGGAGAAATATCAATAACCTCAGATATGCAGATGACACTACCCTTATGGCAGAAAGTGAAGAGGAACTCAAAAGCCTCTTGATGAAAGTGAAAGAGGAGAGTGAAAAGGTTGGCTTGAAGCTCAACATTCAGAAAACAAAGATCATGGCATCTGGTCCCATCACTTCATGGGAAATAGATGGAAAAACAGTGGAAACAGTGTCAGACTTTATTTTTGGGGGCTCCAAAATCACTGCAGATGCTGATTGCAGCCATAAAGATGCTTTCTCCTTGGAAGGAAAGTTATGACCAACCTTGATAGTATATTAAAAAGCAGAGACATTACTTTGCCAACCAAGGTCCGTCTAGTCAAGGCAATGGTTTTTCCTGTGGTCATGTATGGATGTGAGAGTTGGACTGTGAAGAAAGCTGATCGCCAAAGAATTGATGCTTTTGAACTGTGGTGTTGGAGAAGACTCTTGAGAGTCCCTTATACTGCAAGGAGATCCAACCAGTCCATTCTAAAGGAGATCAGTCCTGGATGTTCATTGGAGGGACTGATGCTAAAGCTGAAACTCCAATACTTTGGCCACCTCATGCGACGAGTTGACTCACTGTTTTCCAGTGAGTCTTTTCGACTCTGATGCTGGGAAAGGTTGGGGGCGGGAGGAGAAGGGGACGACGGAGAATGAGATGGCTGGATGGCATCACCGACTCTGTGGACATGAGTTTGAGTGTACTCCGGGAGTTGGTGATGGACAGGGAGGCCTGGCGTGCTGTGATTCATGGGGTCGCGGAGAGTCGGACACGACTGAGCGACTGAACTGAACTGAACTGAACTGAAAGTCCCTTTGACATGGAAGGCAACATATTCACAGGTTTCAGGGATCAGCACAAAGATATCTTTGGGAAGATCATTATTTTATCTAACATACATACTAAATCAAGTATCAGAGTCCTTCACTATCAGTATTTAGTATCACTACCAGTACCAGTATTCACTATCATTACTCAGTATCCTTGACTATTTATATCATGTTGCTTTAATTTATAAGCTGTTGAAACTTGGCTACCTGAAAAACACACTGAGATTCTGAGATTTTTGCCAGAAGCATTCCTAGGATCAACATCAGTTAGTGAGTGAAGAACACAGGATACATGGTGAACTGTGATCCAATTACAACCAAGGTCTTAGACCATCCCCACAGGGAGCTGTGGATTCAGGGTTGTCTCTCTTTGAGGCAGAGAGTTTGGGCCTTGATGCCTTACATCGACCAGTCACTGGATAGAGGCTGCCTCTCCAACCCCCCGAAAGCAGGTGTGGCCTTGGATGCATCAACATCATCAGAAGGACTCGCTTGAGAGCCCTGAGCAACCAAGATTCCCACTGCCTGAAAGGAAGAGTGCCTCCATCCTGAACGGGTGCTGCACAGCATCTACCTCACAAGCTAAACCAATTCAGGTGCCATGCTTATGCCACAATTCATTATTATAGGAAAATCCGGGGCAAAATGCTTTGAGTTAAATATATTCACCAAAGATCAATAGAAAGAACCCAACATCCATAAATTAAGTTGAATTTAGTTTCTTGTTTTTCCTTGGCATAATCTATTCCCACAGGCACAGTTTATTATTTTTCCTCTTTTATTCCCCCTAGCTGTAAAGTGCCACTTGAAATAAAATGATGTCTTTTACCAGTGCTTATGTGTTCAATTAGATAAAGTATTTAATAATAGGCAATTTTCCAAAACAATAAGAACAACAAATATCACTTTCACTGTTGCAATTAATCACTTGTATTTAAATATGAAAATGTGTTATCATCCTCCCTTCAGGATGGTTATTTGGATATTAAAGGGAAAAATGTTCTTAATGCTATATTACCTTGGATTTCTTATTTAATTCCACCAAATGTCCCCCTTTCTATAGAGAAAAGGACAATAATTGTTTTCCATGCAACTGAGAGAAGAAAAATTATTTCATCCTTCTTTGCCTACACAGCTATACCTGTGTGAAAACACCAGAAAACAGCAGGAATAGAACAGGAATAAAGTTTCAGTGAACTGATGTCTGTTTGATTCACTACCAAAAAGGGGGAAAGTATACACAATATCTTTATAATTTGTGAATCAGAAAAATTAAGGCCTAATTTCTTAGAAGCATAACTATATCAACAGTTTTATAGCCCATGGGGCAGTTTTTAGTCATTCCGCTATTATCAGTGCAAAGAGGGTAGTTGGGTAGAAAACAAACTAAGTAAATTGTTATGTCAGAAAGAAAAGTCCCCAGAGGACTTCTCATGCTTAACTTTCATGATGAAGTTAAACATTCTTGACATTCTAGGTAATCAATGATTCACTGATTTAAAAAAAAAAAAAATGTGGGTGATAAGATATGAATCATTTAAAATCCCTTTACTATTTACAAAGAAAAGGAAAAAAAATATTCATTCATCTCCTTCCATTCTCTCATGGGTAAGTTTTATGCTAAATATCATAGCAATATGACATTACAGCATACAAAAGTATATTCATTTCCTAGGTCTTTTGTAACAAAGTATTTCAGGCTTAAAACCACAGAAATTTGTCACACAGTTCTGAAAGCCAGAAGTCCAAAACCATGGTGTCAGTAGGGTTGGTTCCATCTTAGAACCCTGAGACTTTGTCCCGTGCCTCTCTCAGCTTCTAGTGACATCCAGTGATCTTTGGCACTCCATGTTCTGTAGAAGCATGACTCCAGCCTCTACCTCAGTTTTCACATGGTGTTCTCCCTTTGAATTTAATGTTCAAATTCCCCTCTTCTCATAAGGGCACCAGTTGTGTGGATTGAGGTACATCCTAATGACCTTGTCTTAACTTGATTACATCTGTAAGGACCCTATTTTCCTATTCTGTCGCACTCACAGCTTCTGACAGCTAGGTCAGCAACATCTCTTTTGGAGGGGACACAATTCAATTCATAATAAAACAGAAAACTTTACCAGAAGAGTTAAACATGTAGAGAAGACTAGAGGTTTCAAATCCAGTAAGGGGAAGAGAATGCTCTGGTTACAGCCTTGCTCCTTATATATAGTGTAGCTTGCAGACCAGCAGTTTGGGGGACACCTGAGCACTTATCAGAAATGCGGAAATCTCAGTCCTTATCCCAGACCTACCAAATCAGAACTTGATTTTAACAAAATCCTTCATTTGTTCAAATGCATATATTTGGTTTGTGATACACACCCTAAGGCCCACAGTTTAGAACTTTATTAGATGCATAACAGAATTAACCAATGCCTGTAGTACACCATTTATGATTTTTCATCTAGCTGCAAAATCTCTAGGTTACTTACGATACATAATGCAATGAAAATGCTACATAAATAGTCGCCAGCACACAGAAAATTGTAATTTTGCTTTTTGGAACCTTGTTTTTGTTTTTGTTCCATGGTTGGTTGAATCTATGGGTGTGTAACCTATGAATATGAAGGGCCAACTGTACCTGCTTTGGGAGTTGGAGGAAAAGCTCCTTCTGCATGTCTCCATTGTGATCTGTGATACTCATGCTATGGACCTATTCTATTCTATGTGCTTCCCATATGTACTGAGGGCATGATGAAGGCATTGCACTCATGCTTCCACACAGTTTTGTGTGCTTGGAGGTAACAGCCAAAAACTAGACTCTGCTGCTGCTGCTGCTAAGTCACTTCAGTCGTGTCCGACTCTGTGTGACCCCATAGACGGAAGCCCACCAGGCTCCCCCTTCCCTGGGATTCTCCAGGCAAGACTAGGTAGGGTTAAATTCTCTGCCTCTCCTTTAAATAGGGTGCTCCTTTCAGGATAGAATTAAAATAAATTTGAGGTAGTATATTGGCTAAATTAAGATGAGAAAAGTAAAGCTGCAATTCACTGCCATCTCAAAAATCAGACTGGCCTGCATAGCTTTTTCTACCCTTTGGCAAAGTACTTCTATTTCTCCTAATGTTTGCATTAGATTTATATTAAGTGCTCCCCACGTACCTGGTGCCACACGAGAGGCCTTACACATTTCCTAATACTGACAAAAACTGGCTATCACACTTTTTTTTAAAAACGAAGATGGTAAGCATCAGGGAGGCTAATTAATATTTTCTTTGTCATACATAGAGAACTATTTTATGCCAGCTATTTTTGATCATTCCATTACCTTTGCTTCATGATATCCTGCAATATCAGGGGAACCCTGTTTGATAGTTGGTATTACTAAGAAAAAAATTTTATGGGTGCTTTGTTTATGACTAAGAATTTTCATACTTTTTTGTGAAAATTATTTTCAGGGCACCAAAAATTAATTATTTCTCATTGTCAGAGATTATGTAAATACTCTATTTCCTATATAAATCTTTTATTCATATATAGTCTACTTAAAATATAAAGTTCCATTATCTTGCTTCATTGATTCTAAGATATAGTCTCCATCGCCCCTTTCTAGTATATCTGAAATCCACCAGTGAAATGGCTTATGGCAACTTAAAATGGTTGTCATGCTTTTAACAGAACTAGAATATACAATCCTAAAATTTGTATGGAACCACAAGAGACCCGGAAATGCCAAAACAACCCTGAGGCAAAAGAACAAAGCTTGAGGCATTACCCTTTTAGACTTCAGACAATACTACAAAGCTACAATTATCAAAACTGTACAAAGCAAAAACAGACATATAGATCAGTGGAACAGGACAGACAGCCCAGAAATACACCCACACACCTGTTGGCCAATTAATCTACAATAAAGGAGGCTAGAATATACAGCAGAGAAAATACAGTCTATTCAGCAAGTAGAATGAAAAGCAGGACAGCTACATGTAAATCAATGAGAAACTAGAACACTCCCTCATACCATACAAAAATACACTCAAAAATAAACAAAAATAAACTCAAAATGGTTTAAAGATCTAAATGCAAGGCAAGACACCATAAAACTCCCAGAAGAGAAGAGAGGCAAAACATTGTTGGACATAAACTGCAGCAGTATTTTCTTAGATCAGTCTCCAAAGGTAAAAGAAATAAAAGCAAAAATAAACAAATGGGACATAAATGTAAAAGCTTTTGCAAAACAAAGAAAGCCATCAACAAATAAAAGACAACATACTGAACTGGAGAAAATATTTGCAAATGATGTGACCAATAAGGGTTTACTATCCAAAATATAAAAACAACTCACACAACTCAATAAAAATTAAAAAAAAAAAAAAGACTCAATTAAAAAAAAAATGGGTAGGAGTTCTAACAGACATTTCTCCGAAGAAGACATTATGATAGCAAACAGGCCCAAGAGAAGATGCTCAATGTTGCTAATTATTAGAGAAATACAAATCAAAACTACAATGAAGTAGTATCATTGTATCATCTCACAGCAGTCAGAATGGCCATAATCAAAAGTCTACAAATGTAAATGCTAGAGAGGGTGTAGAGAAAAGGGGACCCTCCTATACTATTGGTGAGGATATAAATTGGTGCAGTTGCTTTGGAGAACAGTATGATAAACTGTTGCATAAACTAAATTTAGAGGTACCATATGATCCAGCAACCTCACTCCTGGACATATATCTGAAAAGGTTGAAAACTTTAATTTGAAAAGATACCTTTACCCCAATGTTCATAGCAGCACTATTTATAATAGTCAAGATACAGAACTAATCCAAATGCCCATCAACAGAATATTGGCTTAAGGCTATATGGTATATCTATGTACAACTGAATATTACTCAGCCATAAAGAAAAATGAAATAGAACAACAGGGTGCTTGTATCAGTGAAGCAGATATGAACTACAACTACAATTACAAGAAATAATTACAATTCCGTAAGTTTTTGCAGAGATGAAGTACTTCATAGTGCCTAAGACACCAAGATACCAACAACATGTTTGAAAAAAATTTAACATGTTTTTGAAAGATAAGGAGGTGCTACAATTAAAATACGTACAATGTGTGATATTTGGCTTAGAATAAATTCGATTATTTTAAGAGATGCTGAATCACCATTGATCTTCATTTCAGAGAAGACTATATTGGGAGAAAAACCTGGATACTCTTAATTCTGAGTTAAAAAGTGATTCTGAAACATTAAATACTTCTGATTGAGAAGAACTTTAGAAATACTGTAAGCAAATTATTTTGCTTATATTTTTCTCTTCATACGGGCATAAGAGTGATAAATGATTAAAAATTCATGTCTAAATACATTCAAAATATTTTTTTTAAGGATAACATAAAATGCTAAGAGGTACAGAATTATAGCTGAACCAGGAGTGACTTTTTTTTAAAGGAATCTATGAAATGATAATTTGTCTATAGTCAATAATATATTAATTTGATAAAATAAACATTACCAACTGTATAATTGAGATCTATTTAAATATCATACCACCGATAATAAAAAATGTTATTTCATATGAACAAAAATGTATAATTATAAGACATAAATTGTATCAATTATCTTAGTAAACATATTAAGGCTATATGAAACATGGACTTGTATCCTTACAAAAGCAAAATTTAGAGGCTAGATTAATGTCATCTTAATGTTAAATTAAGCTGTTTTCAAATCATGGTTTAAAAAAAAAAGGAATCTAGAAAATCTTCTCATCAGTCCTTGAAATTATTTTTTTCTTTCTAGTTGCTGATAGAGTCTTTCCCTTTATAGACATAGGAGTTATCTTAGGTGCCTGGGGATATAGGCTTAACTAATTATCCGTATTGTTTCCTGTTAATACTGAACACCAAGAACTGACAGCAAAAGAAAATAAAAGCGTTAATGTGTTCAAAGAGCCATAATTTAGCTATAGTTTGCAAACGTGTGGAGCACTTCAAGAGGATTTAACACATTTGTGGAGCAAAGTTGTGCCATTAGTATTTAATTTCCAGAAGCTGAAATTCCAGGGTTGCCTCATTGGTTCATTATAGATTTACATATGTTACATACTTTGGCCTATTTGAAAGATATTTGATTATTATTCAGAACTTTGCTTTTTAAGGCATAATTTGTTGGTAAAAATATGGAATAGGTAAAATGTTATGTTTCTAACATTCCTATTGCCTTTTTAAATGTTCAAACCCAGACATAACACTATATTCATTTATGCTTTCTCCTTACCTTCCCCATGTGTCAAATAAAAACCAAAATGTACTCCTTATAAAACTTTTATTAGTGATTCTTATAGACAGAAAGTCCCTTACACATAGCTAAGAGTTTAGAAATGGACAAATCTGAATTTCATTCCAAGATTAAGCATTCAGTTGGTTGTATAGTCTTAGATATGTTATTTAGTGGGGTTTCCCAAGTGGTGCTAGTGGTAAAGAACCCACCTGCCAATGCAGGAGTCATAAGAGACACAGGTTCGATCCCTAGGTCAGGTAAATCCCCTGGAGGAGGGCATTGTAACACTACAGTATTCTTGACTGGGAAATCCCATGGACAGAGAAACCTGTCAGGCTATAGTCCATGGGGTCACCGAGAGTTGGACACAACTGCAGAATAGCACACATGCACACGACCCTCTAAGTGCCTGTAAAATGGAAATGTTAACTATCTTATAGAATAATATGTATGTATATCTTGTACATCTTATTTAGCTTGATACAAAACCTAACTTTCAAAAAACAGTAGCTATTTTTTATTATTGCTCAAATTAAAAACATTTACGCTTTCAAGTACAAATACAGATAATTTTATGTGTTAGTTTATCAGTAAAATGTAAGCTTTATAAAGATAGGGATTATATTATTTTTTCTCTCATATTCATGACTTCAACATTAGATGCATGGTATACACATGATCAGCTTTGTGTAATGAATGAATGAATGAGTATTTAGACCTAATGAAGTGAGTATGTGATGGAAGCTGAATAGGTAACAAGGGCAATTTCTGTCTCTGCAGTGAGCACATTACTTAAGTGAACAACTTTGTCTTTTCTTTAGTTTTCCTATTTATATATAGATCTGTGCCCCAGAGAGTTCTTATGATTCAGTTCAATTACTAAATGAGCAAGCTTTTCTTCAGTGTTGGAAGGTATAGAATGAACTTTAAATAGCAGCATGACCCTGGGACAGTCACGGCCCTGTGACTATCTCTGTCTGTAAAATGACAGATCTGAACTAAATCATTGGGGCTAAACTATTTTCTTAGAAGAAATGTTCTAAAAAATAATCCCTTATGGAACGATACTAGATAAAACTGATAAAACCAGAACCAGTGCATGAAATGTGTCTATGTTTCTATATGTGTATGGGAGTGGGCCTTTGTGCCACCAGGAGAGGTAGAAAATACAGTCTATTAAGCATCCTTTAAGTCACACTTCCCACCTCCTACTCCCACCCACCTTGAACACGCACACAAACCTATTAGCCTCTGAGACAACTCCAGGAAAATGCTAGAAAATCACTGACCAAACTTTGGAAATGGATAGGATAAACACCAGCTTCTAATCCTGCCTTATTGTTCCATAAAACTGTGATTCTAAAGTTCAGAAGACCCTGCATTCTTATCTTCACCCATCACTTTTTGAAACAGAGACAAATAAATGAAAAGAGGATTACAGTGTCCCCCTCAGCTTCAGGGCATTGTGGTAGAGGTAAATCAGGAAACACCAAAGCAGGACAATGAAAGAGAGCCTGGAACTGGGCTCACTGGTCTAACAGGTCTGTACTCCTAACTGGCTCAAGCTCAGCCTGAGTCAGACTGTTTATATCTATTCTGTGTCATCACTTTTACAACTTCATCTTATGTAACTGATCAATAGATTTAGAACAGACATCTTTTAAACTCATGGTGTGACTGAATTGACCAGATGTTCAGCTGAATTGACTGAGCTGTTTCTAGTATAATGTGGATGCAGCCTGAGAGTCAGGGAAAAGTGACAGAACTTTGACTTTTCCTTGTCCAGAGATAGAAAAGGCAAAAGGAGGAGGCAGGGAAAATGCAAGAGAAGGATAGGTAGAGGAAGAATCAGCAAGGGAGCAATCATAAGCCTACATAGGAGTCCCAGATATGATACTTGATTTCAAGGGGACCTCTCTCTAGTATAACCTTTCTCTATTTTAAAATGAAGAATTGTTGAACAGAGATTATATGAGGCAGATAGAAGGAGAGTCTAATTTAAGACTAAAATATGAAAGCTACAGCAATTAATATACTGTTCATCACTAAGAATAAGATAATCTTCCTTGTCATTATATAAAATTAATTTTGATTCTCTGAAGTTTCATGTATATATCAGTACTAACTTTTAACATAAAGCAAAAGAAAGCCAAATTGTTGGGAAATGTGCTAATATCACACACATGCATATATACACACATGTGTAAACATGTAGTCTATTCCAAAGCCAAGGAAAATTTCTTCATGGCATTCTTTTAGCATGTTATCTGACCAATATAATTCATGAATCAGTGGGTCCTGGTAACTTTGGAAGTAGTTGCTTCTACTTGGTTTTAAATTCCATTTTGTTTCACTGTAAGTGAACAAAACCACCTTATTTATTTTTCTAAAAAGGCTGACTTTTTTTAGCACAGTAAAAAAATGTAGATTCAAGCATGGGGATTTTCTTGAAGAAAAACTGATGAATATTCATGCATAGACTGAAGAATATAAAATATGAAATGTCAACTTTCCTAAAAGTCATGGGATAATTTTTGTGGAAGGATATTATATTACTTAAAAAAAAAACCTTCAGAAAAACCCTAATACCACAGAAGTGAGTGATATATTTAATGCCACTGATAAATTATGATTCTTCTAGATAAACATAAGAAGGGAACTGGTATGCTACTTTGAATTATTATCAGTTATGGTATATTTATAAAGTGATAGAGACAGTAAGAAAGAAAGTTAAAAAAAACCCATTAAAACATATTCTAAAATATCCTTCTCCACTTTGTTTTCCCCCATAGCACTTATAACCCTTGTACCTTATTATTTCTAAGATCATTTAAACATTTTTGTTTAGTTTTCTCTCTTCTAACTATAAAATAGGTCTTCTATTATAATATTAATAAAAATTTATTGTTTTGTTCACTGCTGTATCCCCAACAATGAATAAACTGGTATATGGCAATACATGCCAAGAGATACTGAGTCAGTTTACTTGAGTATAAAGAGAAAATCTTTTTGAAAAAACAGCAAAAAGATGAAGCTAACCACGATAGGGAACAAAAATTAATCTGGATTCAAATCCAAAGGAACTTTGAATGCTGGAAGGCTATGGAGAGATGCTATCGGAGAAAAAATGAGTTCAGAATGTGATAAATAGCTTATGTAAGGCTAACTCTTCTACAAACAATTATTATAAAATAATATATAAACCAAGTTGAAGGCACTTTATAATGTCCAAAGGCAGGCAGCATCATGGAATATTTCAACTTTTGAAAGAATAAATAGCCACTGGGTCAGATCCATATTTATTTGCCTTTTCCCCAAAGGCACTTCCTACTTCACATGGCACAGGGGAAGAATAATTCAAGTAGAAACCTGCGGTTTCATCAGGCTGAGTTGTCAGAGAACAGAGTTTGGGCTACCACATGAGCTATAAATTGAAGGGGGAAATCCTAAGAAGGAAGGCACCAGAGGCAATGAGTTTCCAACCCAGGATATACACTTTCCTCAAATCCTCGCTTGACCTTTGAATGCACAAGGAAAACTCCAAGAAGTCTAGTGGAAAACAACAGCTGGAAAAGGTAAAAACCTGAGTAGCTCTCTTAGCTCCTGAGTGGATATCTTAGCTCCTGTTATCTTGGTATTTGTATGGCTGGCACTTGAGTTCTAAAATTAACAAAAGGTAGAGTCAGTTAAGAACTCAGTGGCTATTTTGGTATTATAAATGGCTTGTGCCAAGTTTTCCTAATAGAGAGTATCAGACTACTAAGTGAATCATTTTTTTTGCTTCAGAAAACCAAATGGACAACACAGTTCAAGCCTGAATCCTAATGGTCACAGCTATGAAGACCAGGATCCATTCTTACTTAAGGTTACATCCTCTAATTTAAAGTCATTATACTTCAGTGCAGGGATCAGAGGTATAGAGAAATTGTAACATATGCTTGACTCTATAATGTTCTTTCATCCTTTTTTATGCATTTAAAATGTTGAGATTTTCTTAACCTATATAAGGATTCTCAAGTAAGAGTTACTTTTATAACAACAGATGACACAACTTCAAGTTCCTTTTTATCTTTTAGAAAAGTCATTTCCATTGTTTTATGCTTAACAGATAATATTTTTCCTTTCTTGAACAATCAAATTATTCTTAAGAAATGTATTGCAATTTCTGCCTATTGTACTTTTTCTCCTGCTAATGACCATTCCCCACAATGTTTCCCATGATCATGAAAATTATATGGAAGTTATGGAAGTTCTCAGTTCACATACTGCTGAAGCCTAGCCTAAAGGATTTTGAACATAACCTTACTAGTATGTCAATGAGTATGATTGGACAGTAGTTTGAAAAGTCTTTGGCAATACCCTTTTTAGGGATTGGAATGCAAACTGACCTTTTCCAGTCCCTGTGGTCACTAGTGAGTTTTCCAAATTTGCTCATATATTAAGTGCAGCACTTTAACAGCATCATCTTTTAGGATTTTAAATAGATCAGCTGGAATTCCATCACCTCTGCTGACTTTGTTCATAGTAATGCTTCCTAAAACCCACTAGACTTCACACTCCAGGATGTCTGACTCTAGCTGAGTGAGCACACCACCATGGTTATCCAGTTCATTAAGAAAAGGCAGAGGAGCCAGAAATCAAATTGCCTTGGATCATAGAGAAAGCATTCCAGAAAAACATCTATTTCTGCTTCATTGACTATGCTAAAGCCTTTGACTGTGTGGATCACAACAAACTGGAAAATCCTTAAAGAGGAGGGAATACCAGATCACCTTACCTGTCTCCTGAGAAACCTATATGCAGGTCAAGAAGCAACAGTTAGAATTGGATGTAGAACAATGGACTGGTTCAAAACTGGGAAAGGAATATGTCAAGACTATATATTTTCACCCTGCTTATTTAACTTCATGCAGAGTACATAATGCAAAATGCTGAACTGGATGAATCATAAGCTAGAATCAAGACTATCAGGAGAAGTATCAAAAATCTCAGATTTGCAGATGATACCACTCTAATAGCAGAAAGTGAAAAGAAACTAAAGAGCCTCTCGAGGAGGGTAAAAGAGGAGAGTGAAAAAAGTGCCTTAAAACTCAACATTAAAAAAAAATAAGATCATGGCATCTGGTCTCAACACTTCATGACAAATTGATGCGAGGGGGGAAAAGTGGGAACAATGACAGATTTGATTTTCTTGGGATCCAGAATCACTATGGATGGTGACTGCACCCATGAAATTAAAAGAGGCTTGCTCCTTGGAATAAAAGCTATGATCAAACCTAAATATATTAAAAAACAGAGATATCAGTTTCCAACAAAAGACAATATAGTCAAAGCTATGGTTTTCCTGTTATCATGTATGGATGTGAGAGTTGGACCATAAAAATGGTTGAGCACCCAAGAATTGATGCTTTTGAACTGTGGTGCTGGAGAAGACTCCTGAGAGTCCCTTGGATTGCAAGATCAAACTAGTCAATCCTAAAGGAAATCAAACCTGAATATTCACTGGAAGGACAGATGCTAAACCTGAAGCTCCTATACCTTGGCCACTTGATGGGAAGAGTCAGTTCATTGGAAAAAACCCTGATGCTGGTAAAGATTGAAGGTAAAAGGAGAAGGGACAGCAGAAAATGAGAAGGCTAGATAGTATCACTGACTCAGTGGACATGAATCTGAGCAAACTCTAGGAGATACTGAAAGACAGGGAAGCCTGGTGTGCTGCAGTCCATGGGGTCACAAAGAGTTGGACACAACTTAGTGACACAGTATATTACAGTAAGTACCTTGTTAAAATTACTAACATTTTATCAATATGAGTTATGTACTATTACTGAGTTATTAATAATCTCAGTTCAATCTAGTAAAGATATCATATGCTCCTTTTTATTATAGATACTTCCAACCCTGCTCTGCTTGGTTCATGAGGTTTTTCCCAATGACTAAATTCATGATGAGTACTGGATATCTTTTATCTATTGAATCTATACGTTTGGGGATTTTAAAAAGATGATTAGTGCATTTATATACAAATGATCAGTACAGTAGAACTGCAGTTGCCCCTGTCATGACTTTAACCTGGTGACTGCCCTATTCATATTACTTGGGTGGTTTCTCATCTTGAAATCCTGATTATTCTGAGGAGTACTTATCTTCTTTCTCCTCCACATCATCCCCATCATAACTGGTCTAAATTCTCATTTATTTATTTATTTTTTGGCCAGTGTGGCTCTGGAGACAGCATTTCTAGTTGGGTGTGGTCTTGCTGTATCACTCTCCTCTTTTTAGTCATTGTTATTTCTTTATCATTTTCTGTGTTTAATTTTTCTTAATCGTTAATAATTCTGGTATTGTTAGTGATGGTAAGCCATCTAGTTTATCTTTGGATATAATTTTTCATTTATTATTCCTGGATCAATATATCTGAGATGCAATAATTTTTTCTTTGATTCAAAATTGTATTCTTTACTTTGGACAATCTAAAGTATCATTCTTAGAATTAAGGAAAAAAAGTCATTTGTTTTACTACTGCAGCTATGCCCACTGGTCAGAAATTTTTCCTCTAAGAGCCAAATGTTAAATGTTTATGTCTTTGGGTCCCAAGAAGCAAAACTAAACAACTGTTATTGCCAAAGAGCTAATAGTTTTTTACATTTTATATTTTAATTCTTCATTTATAGGCCACACAAAAGTAGGTACAGGCCACACAAAAGTAGGTTTAGTCCATGGGCTATATTTTCCAACCCTTCCTCTTTAATGCACCTTTATGGGTGATGGATTTCATTAGAATCTTTTAATTTCTGTGGACTTCATTTCTATTAGTCCCACTTGATATTTTCTTATGAAATTAAACATATACCAACTTTGTGATTCAGAAATTCTCTCCTATGTATTTACTCCAATAAAGGAAGAAATTTATTCATGGAAGAGTTATATAAAAATGTTTGCCTCCTTTATTTATAATAGTGCAAAACTGGAAACTGGAAATACAAATGTCCATCAGGATAAAAGACTTAAAAATATTCATTCAATAAAATACCACTCAGTAATAAAAATGAATGAACTACTGATGTAAGCAACAACATAGATAAATATCAAAAACTATGTGCTGGGCAAAAGAAATCAGATATTTAAGAATGCTGTATTATCTATAAGAAGACCAAGAAAAGGTGGAATGCCTTTAGCTTAACAGAAATTGATTATGACAGGGTAATCTACAGGGAGTATGAATTGGGTAATAGGGGGCTTAAGTAAATTTTGTAGTTATAGAAATGTTCCATTTCTTTATTGGAGTGTGGGCTACACAGGTATAATCATATATAAAAATTCATTTAATTTTGTCTAAATCTATGGACATCACTATACGTACAGTTTACTTCAATAAAACCACAAAAATTTTTTTTAAATGTGAAAAGATACCCCTCATTAAAATAAACAAATACAATATTTACCTAAATATATATACTTGATAAAATATTATCATATCAAATTTAACAATACCTGAAAGGGATGATAAATCCAAGTTGTGTTTATTCTAGGATGGCAAGGTGGCTTACCATTTGCAAATCAAAAATTTAACTCACAAAATTAACAGGAAAAAGGAAAAATCCCATATTATAAATTTAATGGATGCATAAAAATGTTTAGCAACATGTCATAAACTAAGAATTCAGTTCAGTTCAGTCGCTCAGTCGTGTCCGACTCTCTGCGACCCCATGAATCACAGCACGCCAGGCCTCCCTGTCCATCACCAACTCCCGGAGTTTACTCAAACTCATGTCCATCGAGTTGGTGATGCCATACAGCCATCTCATTCTCTGTCGTCCCCATCTCCTCCTGCCCCCAATCCCTCCTAGCATCAGAGTCTTTTCCAGTGAGTCAACTCGTCACATGAGGTGGCCAAAGTATTGCAGTTTCAGCTTTAGCATCAGTCCTTCCAATGAATACCCAGGATTGATCTCCTCTAGAATGGGCTGGTTGGATCTCCTTGCAGTCCAAGGGACTCTCCAGAGTCTTCTCCAACACCACAGTTCAAAAGCATCAATTCTTCGGTGATCAGCTTTCTTCTCAGTCCAACTCTCACATCCATACATGACCATGGAAAAACCATAGCCTTGACTAGACGGACCTTTGTTGGCAAAGTAATGTCTCTGCTTTTTAATATGCTATCTAGGTTGGTCATAACTTTCCTTCCAAGGAGTAAGCATCTTTGAATTTCATGGCTGCAATCAGCATCTGTAGTGATTTTGGAGCCCCCAAAAAATAAAGTCTGACACTGCCTCCACTGTTTCCCCATCTATTTCCCATGAAGTGATGGGACCAGATGCCATGATCTTTGTTTTCTGAATGTTGAGCTTCAAGCCAACCTTTTCTAGTTGAGAGATTTCTCAATCTAAAAAAATGTCTGTAACAAAAAGCCAAAGCTAATATTAAACTTACTCAGGAAAGACTAAATTACTCACCCTCTCCCACACTAGGATCAAGGAAAAGGCAGTAATGTTTACTTCTGCAACATCAATCTATATTGTATTTGAAGTTTTAGCCACTGTTAGTAAGTCAAGAAAAACAAAGTACATAAAAATCAGGAAGAAAAAATAATAATTCAACAAAATTACTAAATTTTTATATAGTAAAATGGGCATTTGTATATAGTTCTATAAATATTAATACAAAAGTCAACTCTCTGAGAGTCCTACTCGCAATGAATCAATCAAATCAAACCTTACCTCTGATACCACTCTCCTGACCCAAGGGATGGGCACTACGCTATACTCTTTGACCAGTTTATACCATTTCAATACATACTGTCTGAGATTATAATGGTAATACTGCAGTCAAGAACACTGAAGGATGATTAGCATAAAATATTGGCAAGAGAGGGTAAGAGTGACACCAAAAGCCTCAGAAAATTACATTACATATCCTATGTGCAGAAAGACAATTGTTCAATCTTTCTGGTTAATTCACATTCTATAGGACATATTGGTTATGTGAAACACATCTGCTTGAATGGTCAACACAATTGCATAGAAAATATTCTAATACTATCTTAAATGCCAACAGTAAGTGAAATCATGTATTTAATGCTTGATCTATGGAGGAGACACCTGCCTTTGGAAAAACAGTATCTTTAACTTGTGAGCTGAAAATCACACGTTTCTCAGATTACAGGGTCAGCTGGTTGCTGATTGCCCTGGGAGCAACTCCATCAAATTAATTTCTTTGCAAATTTAATTTCATAGTGAAGGAATAAAACTGTGGGTTTGACTTGCCTTTAACTTTTCATCATATGCCCCTTAACATTCTTCCTATTTTATGTATAATTGGATTCCATTCACCCCTTTAATGTTTGTGGTGTGCACACTCCTATGTCTATGTATTGAGCCACCTTGAGATGCGTCATTTAGTAGAATTAAGCAAGAGACTAAAGCCTATGGCTGTGAGACATGGTCAGGAGCTGGCAGCCAACAGATGATAGCGTGAAGAAAATCTGGCCTCTAACCCAATTTTCCACCACAGAACTTGTTATTGGAAAACAACTTGCCCCTCCCCTGGTTTATGAGGGACTGGCATGCAAGCCTTGAAGCTATGGCGATGCATAATGGAAATCTTGCTTCCAGTCCTATTTTGGCACTCATTTATGGATGGAGAAGACCAGATCTTCCTCCAGCATGTTAGAAATAATGAGGCCTGATTCTGTAGAGAGCAACTGTACGGCACAGGGGGCCAGCAGCCTCTGTTTCTGACCAACCACCTCCACACTTGACCAGGACTGCTCAACTTACCTACCTAACTGGTATGCGTTTGTATGGAGCTTCTAGAAGTCTAGTACCTTTCTGAGAGGGAAGCTTGCAAATAATGGTCCTCAAAGTATAGACCCTGTACCAGCTGCATAAGCATTACCTGGGAAATTGTTAAAAGTTCAAATCTAGTTTATACTGATAATTTCCTTGATTTTAGTGTGTTATGTGGCAGTTCCCAAATGCATTTCATCACAGAAACTTTTTTCATAAGCACCTCTTCAGGTTTGTGTTCAATGAAATACTCTTGATAAAAAAACAGAGCTTTGGAGAATGCTATTTGAACTGGGATATAGTTCAAAATTATGCCTAATGATATTTCCTTTCCTTTAGTCAAACAAAAAGCATACATTTGAAAAGCATATGAAAAAATAAGGCCATTACTTTTAAAATACATTCATATTAAATGGATAAATTAATTTCTTGAAGTAATTATTGCTGAAATCTAGTTTTTCCAAAAAATTATCTTGTGGTTAAATAATTTTAAGTTTCTAAAATGTGCCAACATATGCTGATTTTGTCCTCTATTTTCTACATTTTGTAAAACACTAAGCAAATGTGGCTATAATCAAGACAAATTAGATTTTTAATTAAAGAAGTAAGGCTAGAATGTGCCAGTGTACTCAGTCATGTCTGACTCTTTGCAACCCTATGGACTGTAGCCCACCAGGACTACAGGAGCAGACAGGCTCCTCTGTCCATGGGATTTCCCAGGCAAGAATACTGGAGTGGGTCACCATTTCCTCCTCCAGGGGATTTTCTTTACCCAGGGATCGAACTCACATCTCCTGCATTAGCAGGTGGATTCCTTACCAATGCACTACCTATGGATAGAACAGCTAACTGAAATCCCCAGTTTATCCAAAGCTTTATTTTAACCAATAGATTCAACTAAGCAATAGAGTCAATAAGCATATAGCTGGATCATATTCATGGATAAATCATTAAGAATCTAGAAACTGAGAAACAGATCTACTGTTACTGTGCATGTTCCCATAGTTTCAATGCCTATGAGGGGTCTGCTGGAGTTTGTCAGTGTTCCAGGTTTTAAATTAGAAGATGTCTGCATACTTGCTTTAAATGGTATTCCAGGAAGCTCTCAAATGGATTTTAACTGCTATGTCACATAAAAGTCACTTAATTTGAGCTGAGGACTAAATGAGTTTCTATCCAAAATAAGTTCTGAAACTGTGTCTTTGTACTGTCACTGGTGGCCCATTTTCCATATTTCATGAGCTATGAAAATTCACAGTTCTACCTCCATGCAAAGCTGGCTTACCAGTTGAATAATTAGTACCAAATGGAAATGGTAATTCAAATGAGAAATGCTTTTAAATATTAGTTATCTATCCAGGGAGAACAAAACGAAGACAATTGATCATCTCATTTCTTAAGTAGAAAAACTAGATATTAATAATAATCATAACATCTTGTTATTAACTGCTTAAATAGTAAAAAATCACACAAGATAGGTTAAGTTAATTATTAATTTAGACTAAGCTCTCTTTCTCAGAAATATCTATTGATACATTTCTACATATGTTAAAAAATTCATTTTAATAGCAGGAGAAAAGTCTAAATGATCATCAATAGGACCCTGTTTAAATAAAAATTAACACACATTTACAATGAAATCCCATGAATACTCATGCTTGGTTATAAATTTCAACTAAACCCATAAACTTGAAACCTCAGCTTTTTGACAGAGTACCTTCAAGAAATGGAAAGTTATGAACACAAGGGTTTCAGAGAGTTTCTCAGACATTTTCCACAAAGGCACAAAACATGTAGACATTAAAAGAACTTTTAAGAGTATTGATTTCAGTTAGGAGATACTGTTGCAGCGATAGTGGAATTTGCTTTAATTTGAAGAGCATTTGGTTGAAGAAGCCTTGCCTTCTGGTCTCAGTGTTGTCATGATTTTGCACAAGTCACTGAATTTCTTCGAGTGACATTTTTCTCATTAGAAAAATCTTTCAGAATCTGTTGCTATCAAAAGTTCTGTAACCTCTTGTATCATTGCACTTAAATTGTTTTCATTAATGTCTTTGGGAGAGCATGTCTTTAGCAAGCTGAGAAAGATTCACAAAGAATTCCTTCAGAATCAAATACTATACAGCCGTATGTTCTTACTCCCAAATCCTGATGGAGAGGTTCCATGTTTATTAGGGAGACTATACTACACATAGTGGGTCATTCCCAAGGATAGGCTCAATAGCCAGTCTTAAGTATTCTTAAATATCAAGCCTAGCTAGACATATCAACTTACAACAGGAAGGACAGGACATGTGGTAGGAGCAGAAGATTTAGAAAGGATAGTTTTGTCCTAGAAAAGATTTTCCACTGGTTGAAGCTCCTTCTTTATTATTTTTATGTAATACTGTGTCTTTCTTTTGAAAACGTGATTGTAAAACTGAGTCAAGTGTGGTAGGTGATTGGTAAATATTAGATAAATAAGTATTAAATCAATGAGTGGCAATTGTATTTTAAATTAAAAAATGCCAAATAACTGTTGAAATTTACACAAGTGCCAGAAGATTGTATACAGTCTCCCACACAATTTTCAAGGCATCTATTCATTTGACTTTACATGGAGAAGAGGCTCCTGATAGAGCTGGGAAGATTTCTAATGACTCCTGGTGATTTAAACAGTGATGGTTAGATCACATGACTGGCAGATGAGTTAGTCTCTTCTGGAAATCTTTGAAACCAAGATTTGTAACTCAGGACTTATCAGAGGCATAATAAAAAACAAACTTTTTGGATTAGAAGCTCTTCCTGAGTATCTCCATAAGGCACTAAATTATTAATACAAAATTTTTAAGGGATTCTTTAATAAGAACTGCAAGCCTCCTGCAGTTATCTTGTTACTGCTTTTACATAATCTCGCTCACTTTGAATGAAACAGCAACATCAAAAAATATCATTGTCTTAAAATGCTACCTAATACCTACACAGAAAGCACCAGAAAAATACCTGGTAGGCCTAAAAAATTTTTTTCAGAAGAATCAAAGTATGAAACCAATATTAAGTTATCTTTCTAGTTTATGTTTTTATGAATGCAACACCTTTCTTCCCAGTAGCTCAGTCCCATTTCACTGATTAATTCATCTGACTACCATGATCACTTTAATCAAATTTAGAAATGGAGCTAAGTACCTATATACACTGTACATGGAACAACAGACTGGTTCCAAATAGGAAAAGGAGTACGTCAAGGCTTTATATTGTCACCTTGCGTATTTAACTTATATGCAGAGTACTTCATGAGGAACGCTGGGCTGGAAGAAGCACAAGCTGGAATCAAGATTGCCGGGAGAAATATCAATAACCTCAGATATGCAGATGACACTACCCTTATGGCAGAAAGTGAAGAGGAACTCAAAAGCCTCTTGATGAAAGTGAAAGAGGAGAGTGAAAAGGTTGGCTTGAAGCTCAACATTCAGAAAACAAAGATCATGGCATCTGGTCCCATCACTTCATGGGAAATAGATGGAAAAACAGTGGAAACAGTGTCAGATTTTATTTTTTGGGGCTCCAAAATCACTGCAGATGCTGATTGCAGCCATGAAATTAAAAGATGCTTACTCCTTGGAAGGAAAGTTATGACCAACCTTGATAGGATACTAAAAAGCAGAGCCATTACTTTGCCAACTAAGGTCTGTCTAGTCAAGGCTATGGTTTTTCCAGTGGTCATCTATGGATGTGAGAGTTGGACTGTGAAGAAAACTGCCGGGAGCCAGCAAGGGAAATCCTACCCGTGGCAAAGGTCAACTGGGGAAGAGGCCTGACGGGCAAAGGCTAATCAGGACTCGAGGAGCCCCCTGGACTTACCTGAGCATCTACCCCAAAGAAAACTGGAATCTGACTGCTTTACTATCTTACGCCTCTTACCAAGTCCTCTAATACTTACAGGGGCTTCCCCCAACCACCTTTCTCTGAAAACATTAATTCAGAGCTGTAGTTTAAAAGTTCTCCTCGGCTTAATAGGAGTGTTCCAATCCAAGCCCCTCTGATAGCTTTCTAACTTGCATGACAAGTTTGTCCGGGCTCCTAAAATGCAGGAATCTGTTGAAGAAGTTAAAATCACTAGAATAGTACTAGAAAAGATTTCATTGTTGAATCAATGCTTGCTGCAGTTTCCTCTATCTATTGTATCCTTGGAAATATATTAATCCTTTGACTTAACCACATCAGATCTTAAGTTAATAAGTTCCTTTCTTGCAGCTCACTACACCGGTGCCTTATAGGAATGTAACTTTGTTATGTGTCTACCACCTAACTTTAGGAAAGTCACCTTAAAAGAAAAGTCTTTTACTTGCTAACTAACCTATTGTCAGGAGAGAGGGCCATAAAACTGTTAGCAGGCCCCCTGGCCAGAAGATGATGTAAATCACCTAAAACTTTTATCACACAAAAATAAGCCCTGATCCTGATAAGGGTCAAGACTGCTGACCCCACGTGATTTTGGTGTGAATCTATACCTCCCTTTCTCTGTTTCTTATGCGCATAACTTAGGGTATAAAAGCAGCACTGGAAAATAAAGTTTTGGGCCTTGCTCACTGAAGTTTGGTCTCCCCGTGTCGTTCTTTCTCTCTTTCCATCCTTTTCTCTATTCTCCTTTTTCTGGTTGAGATCCTTGGAGCGCTGGGCCCTCTGCGTTTACTTATCTGCCTGGGCTTCTAAGACTCACTCGAGGGGGTGCCCTGGTGGGGTGCCTCAAGTGATTCGAGAGGGCGCCTGCGGCCTACGTAAACAGAGCAAACCCCATGCTGGGGTTTTATTGGTTTCCAGCGTAAACCAAGGAATCATCAGCCCCTGTCTCTCTCTCTCTCTCTCTCTAACGCCGACGCCGTTCATCCCGAGGATACCCTGGGTCATATCGGGGCTGGACCCCGATAGAAAACTGATCGCCGAAGAATCGATGCTTCTGGACTGTGGTGCTGGAGAAGACTCTTGAGAGTCCCTTGGACTGCAAGGAGATCCAACCAGTCCATTCTAAAGGAGATCAATCCTGGGTGTTCATTGGAAGGACTGATGCTAAAGCTGAAACTCCAATACTTTGGCCACCTCATGCGACGAGTTGACTCACTGGAAAAGACTCTGATGCTGGGAAAGTTTGGGGGCGGGAGGAGAAGGGGACGACAGAGAATGAGATGGTTGGATGGCATCAGCGACTCTGTGGACATGAGTTTGAGTGAACTCCAGGAGTTGGTGATGGACAGGGAGGCCTGGCATGCTGTGATTCATGGGGTCGCGGAGAGTCGGACACAACTGAGCGACTGAACTGAACTGAACTGAACCTATATACACACTGCATGAACTAGGAGATACAAGTAGGGCTGGCAAATGGTCTCTTTAAACTACACATTACACATGTGCCCCTAGAAAGTTTACAGAGATATCAGTCTATATTCACTGATGGTCTGTTATTCCATTAGTAGATTCTAGGATTAGGAGATTTAGTCAACAAAAATTCAGCATACACAGTTAAAATTTAATTTCAGATGAACAATGGATAATGTTTCAGAATAGGTGAAACATACATATTTTGTGTGTTTTACATGAGACATAATTATACTAAAACAATTTCTGTCTTCTGAAATTCAAAATTAATTATCTTGTATTTTACCCAGCAAACACAGCAGTGGTTCCTGACAAAACATCTCCTCCAATCCACACACTCATAGAGCCCTCATTCCTTACATCTGGGCTGGACCTGCAGCTTGCTGAAACTAAAAAAGCATGGTTCAGTTCAGTTCAGTCACTCAGTCGCGTCCAACTCTTTGCGACCCCATGAATCACAGCACACCAGGCCTCCCTGTCCATCACCAACTCCCGGAGTTCACTCAAACTCATGTCCATCGAGTTGGTGATGCCATCCAGCATCTCTGTCGTCCCCTTCTCCTCCCACCCCCAATCCTTCCCAGCATCAGAGACTTTTCCAGTGAGTCAACTTGTTGCATGAGGTGGCCAAAGTATTGGAGTTTCAGCTTTACCATCAGTCCTTCCAATGAACACCCATGATTGATCTCCCTTAGAATGGACTGGTTGGATCTCCTTGCAGCCCAAGGGACTCTCAAGAGTCTTCTCCAACACCACAGTTCAGAAGCATCAATTCTTCGGCGATCAGCTTTCTTCACAGTCCAAATCTCACATCCATACATGACCATGGGAAAAACCATAGCCTTGACTAGACAGACCTTGGTTGGCAAAGTAATGTCTCTGCTTTTTAATATACTATCTAGGTTGGTAGAAGTGATAATTGCCAGTTTCAGGCCCAAGCCTTGATGGTACCTGGCAACTTCTGCTTTTGTGGTTTGTAGGTGTTAAGCCATCATATAAGAACTCCAGCCACCCTGATGAGATTACATAGAAGTTCACTGAGCTGACACCAAGAACTGAGGCCCTAGGCAAATAATCCCAGCTGAAATGCTCCAGTCAGCTCTAAAGCACTTGAGCCATTCTAGTGGAAGCACCAGATGTGTGAGCTAAAAAGTCACTTTAGGTTTTAGGGCCCCAGTGGACATCATGTGGAACGAAGACTTAGCATTCCCGCAGTGCCCTGTTTGATTCCTGATTCTGAATCACGAGAAATACTAAAAAGACTGCTGTTTTAATAGATGATCATGACAGCTAAGGACCAGCCCTGACTCTACCCAGTTCTTTTAAGGAAGTTGTCTGACCTCTCCAGACCTTTTGAAATGAAGAGGAAAGTATTTGTCTACTTCATAGGTATATCAAGAGAATTGATGAATTCCCTTGTCTAATGTGTTTGAGAATGTTAAAAGTTGTTTAAATGTTAATCAGACATATGTGAGGGTTTTGTGCAAATGCAATGTTAAGGAGTAAGTTTGAACATGAGAGGTGGAATACTCAAGAGAAATTTCTTTTTTTAGAAAAAAACCTTCATTTCTATTGTTTTTTCCTTTTCTAATTAGCTTCCCAGAGCTTAAATTTGAAAGGACTCTGCAGTGGATTCTATAATTTTAACTTTTGTCTCAAACATAAGAATGGTCATGTACAGTTGTGAGAGCTGGACCGTGAAGAGGGCAGAGTGCCGAAGAATTGATGCCTTCAAACTGTGGTGCTGGAGAAGACTTTTGAGAGTCTCTCGGAAAGCAACAAGATCAAACCAGTCAGTCTTAAAGGAAATCAACCCTGAATACTAATTGGAAGAACTGATGCAGAAGCTGAAGCTCCAGTACTTTGGTCACCTGATGCAATCAGCTGAATCATTGGAAAAATTCCTGGTGCTGGGAAAGATTTGAGAGCAGGAGAAGAAGGTGTCAGAGGATGAGATGGCTGGAAGGCATCACCGATGCTGCAATGGACATGAACTTGGGCAAACTCCAGGAGAAGGTGAGAGACAGGAGATCTGGTATGTAGTAGTCCATGAGGTCACAAAGAGTCAGACATGACTGGGCAACTGAACAGCAACACCTTAAGAATGAAAACTCTAAAAGGAGTAAGTCACATTGCAGTAGTTTTTACATCAGTAAGAGGGAAATAAATCTTCATAGATGTTGCAAAAAGAAACAAAGTCATACACTGTGTGCAATCTTCATGAAAATGTATAAAGATTAGCCTGAAAATTGATTTTTATATAAAACTACACTTAAGCTAGATAAACCAAAATATATCCATAATGTCAATTAGGATGACATTTGGCTATTCGTTGGAGGGATTGATGCCAAAGCTGAAACTCCAATACTTTGGCCACCTCATGAGACGAGTTGACTCACTGGAAAAGAGTCTGATGCTGGGAGGGATTGGGGGTGGGAGGAGACAGGGACAACAGAGAATGAGATGGTTGGATGGCATCACCGACTCGATGGACATGAGTTTGAGTCAACTCCGGGAGTTGGTGATGGACAGGGAGGCCTGGCGTGCTGTGATTCATGGGGTCGCAAAGAGTCGGACATGACTGAGCGACTGAACTGAACTGAACTGATGGGGAAACAGTGGAAATAGTGGCAGACTTTACTTTTTTGGGCTTGAAAATCACTGCAGATGCTGATTGCAGTCATGAACTTAAAAGATGTTTACTCCTTGGAAGGAAAGTTATGAACAAACTAGACAGCATATTAAAAAGCAGAGACATTACTTTGCCAACAAAGGTCCGTCTAGTCAAGGGTATGGTTTTTCCATTAGTCATGTATGGATGTGAGAGTTGGACTATAAAGAAAGCTGAGTGCCAAAGAATTGATACTTCTGAACTGTGGTGTTGGTGAAGACTCTTGAGAGTCCCTTGGACTGCAAGGAGACCCGACCAGTCCATCCTAAACGAGATCAGTCCTGAATGTTGGACTGATGTTGAAGCTGACACATTGGAAGGACTGATGTTGAAGTTGAAACTCCAATACTTTGGCCACCTGATGTGAAGAGCTGACTTGTTTGAAAAGACCCTCATGCTGGCAAAGAATAAAGGCAGGAGAAGAAGGGGATGACAGAGGATGAGATGGCTGGATGGCATCACCGACTCAATGGAGATGAGTTTGAGTAAACTCTGGGAGTTGGTGATGGACAGGGAGGCCTGGGGGGCTCTGGTCCATGGGGTCGTGAAGAGTCGGACACGACTGACTGACTGAACTGAACATAAGAAAATTCCTGAGGTACACAGAACTAGAGTGGCAGTTCCACAAAGCGTTACTCTTTCTACTGGGTTCTCACACACTTTATATACATTACCCTGTGACCCCTAAAGCCTGCTAGAGTGGTAGTCATCACATTCATCCCTTCCAAGCAGGAGGAAGGGACAGAGCATACCCTCTCCTTTTAAGTGCACTTCCTAAAATTTTCACAAGAAGACTTTTGCTTGAATTGTTTTGGCCACAATTTAATCACATGGTTCTATGGTTGGGAAAAGTAATGGCTATTCTGCATGGCCAGATTTCCATTCTAAATAGAGATGACTATTTCTAAGGAAGACTATTTAAGGATGACTATTTCTATTCTATTTTTATATTGTTTTCTTTTTCTTTTTAATTTTCAAGCCTTGGTAAATTTAAGAAAATTGAAATCTTATCAATCATCTTTTCTGACCACAATGCTATGAGAGTCGATATCAATTACAGAAAAAAAAAAAAAAACTGTAAAAAACACAAACACATGAAGGTTAAACAATACACTTCTAAATAATCAAGGGATCACTGAAAAAAATCAAAGAGGAAATTTTTAAAAAATACCTAGAAACAAATAACAAAAACATTATGACCCAAAACCTATGGGATACAGCAAAAGTGGTTCTAAGAGGAAAATTTATGACAATAATATCTTACCTCAGGAAACAAGAAACATACCAAATAAACAACCTAACGTTATACCTGAAGAAATTAAAAAAAAAAAAAAACCAACCAAAATCCCTCAAAGTTAGTAGAAGGAAAGAAATAATAAAAATCAAAGCAGAAATAATTGAAAAAGAAATGAAGAAAACAATAGCAAAGATCAATAAAACTAAAATCTAGTTCTTTGAGAAAATAAAAAAATAGATATACCATTAGTCAGAGTCATTAAGGAATAAAGGGAGAAGACTCAAATTAATAAAATTAGAAATGAAAAGGGAGAAGTTACAACTGACACTACAGAAATACAAAGAATCATAAGATACCACAACAAGCAACTATATGCCAATAAAATGGACAACCTGGAAGGAATGGACAAAGTCTTGGAAAAGTAAAACCTTCCAAGACTGAACCAGGAAGAAATAGAAAATATAAACAAAACAATCACAAGCACTGAAACTGAAACTGTGTTCAAAAGTTTTCCAACAGGGACTTCCCTGGTGGTCCAGTGGTTAAGATAAAGGTGAAGGTCACTGCACCTTGCAATGCAGGGGACACAGGTTCGATCCCTGGTCAGGTAACTAAGATCACATATGCTTCAGAGCAACTAAACCCGCATGTGGCAACTACTGAGTTTGTGCATGACAACTGGAGACTCTGTGCTCTGCAATGAAAGCTCTCGAAATGTGCATGCCACAACTAGGATCCAATGCAGCCAAATAAATAAATACTAAAAAAAAGAAATCCTCCAACAAACAAAAGACCAGGGTCAGATAGCTTCACAGGCAAATTCTAGCAAATGTTTAGAGAAGAGTTAATAACTGTCCTGCTCAAACTCTCCCAGAAAATTGCAGAAGCAGGAACACTCCAAAACTCATTCTATAAGGCCACCATCACCCTTATACAAAAACCAGATAGATATCACACACACAAAAGAAATCTACAGGCCAGTATCACTGGTTAATATAGATGTGAAAATTCTCAACAAAATTCTACCAAACTGAATCCTGCATTGGGCTTCCCTGGTGGCTCAGTGGTAAAGAATCTGCCTGCCAATGCAGGGGATGCAGGTTTGTTCGATCCCTGTGTTGGGAAGATTCCCTGAAGAAGGAAAAGGCAACCCACTCCAATATTCTTGCCTGGGAAATACCATGGACAGAAGAGCCTGGAGGGCTACAGTCAATGGGGTTGCAAGAGCTGGGCACGACTTAGCAAACTAAACCATCATACTTGATGTGTAATGCAGTGATTCACAATTTTAAAAGAGCATATTCATTCATAGTTGATACAAAGGATTGGCTATAGTCCCTGTGTTGTACAATATATCCTTGCAGCTTATTTTATATGTACAATTCTGTACCTCTTAATCCCCTATACCTATGTTGCCTCCTCCTTCTCTCTCCCCACTGGTAACCACTAGCTTGTTCTCTGTATCTATGATTCTGCTACTTTTTTTTATGTTCACTAGTTTGTTGTATTTTTTAGATTCCACATAAAAGTGCATCACACAGTATTTGTCTTTGACTCATTTCACTTAGCATAACACCTTCCAAGTCTATCCACGTTGCTACAAATGGCAAAATGTTATTCTTTTTTATGGTTTAGTATTCCATTGTGTGTGTGTAGATGTTATTAATATATATATACACATATACATATAGATAACTTCCCTAGTGGCTCAGACGGTAAAGCATCTGCCTGCGATGCAGAAGACCTGGGTTCAATCCCTGGGTCGGGAAGATCCTCTGGAGAAGGAAATGGCAACCTACTCTAGTACTCTTGCCTGGAAAATCCCACGGATGGAGGAGCCTGGTAGGCTACAGTCCATGGGGTCACAAAGAGTTGAACATGACTAAGTGACTTCACTTTCATTTTCATACATATCTATAGATATGATATACACATGTTTTATATATATATATATATATATATATGTCACATCTTCTTTATCCATTTATCTGTTCAAGGACACTTAGGTTGCTTCAATACCTTGGCAATAGTAAATAATGCTGCTCTGAATACTGGGGTGTGTGTATCTTTTCAAATTAGTGTTTCTCTTTTTTCAGAAATATACCCAGATTTGGAACTGCTGAGTCATATATTAGTTCTATTTTTAGTTTTTTGAGAAACTGTTTTCCACAATGGCTATATCAATTTACATTCGCACCAACAGAATATAAGGTTCTGTTTTCTCCACATCAGTGTCAACATTTTTTGTTTGTGTTCTTTTAATGATAGATATTCTGATGTGTAAGAGGTAGTATCACTGTGGTGTTGATTTGCATTTCCCTCATGATTAGTGGCATTGAGCATCTTTTCACATGCCTCTTGGCCACACACATTTCCTCTTTGGAAGAATGTCCATTCAGTTCTGCTCATTTTTTAATCAAGTCGTTCGTTTTTTGATATTGAGTTATATGAGCTTTTTGTGTATGTTGAGGATTATCCATTTTATCATTTGCAAATATTTTATCCCATTCAGTAATTAGTCTTTCCATTTTGTTAATGGTTTCCTTTGCAGTGCAAAACTTTGAAGTTTAACTAGGGACTGATACTTGTTAATAATTGACTCTGCATATATTCTAAAATTATTTGTATATGTGTACTTTCAACTAAAGTTATTAGGGCATTCAGTTCAGTTCAGTTTAGTCGCTCAGTCGTGTCTGACTCTTTGCGACCCCATGAATCACAACACGCCAGGCCTCCCTGTCCATCACCAACTCCCGGAGTTCACTCAAACTCATGTCCATCGAGTCAGTGATGCCATCCAACCATCTCATTCTCTGCCGTCCACGTCTCCTCCCACCCCCAATCCCTCCCAGCATCAGACTTTTCCAGTGAGTCAACTCGTCGCATGAGGTGGCCAAAGTATTGCAGTTTCAGCTTTAGCATCAGTCCTTCCAATGAACACCCAGGATTGATCTCCTTTAGAATGGACTGGTTGGATCTCCTTGCAGTATAAGGGACTCTCAAGAGTCTTCTCCAACACCACAGTTCAAAAGCATCAATTCTTCGGTGATCAGCTTTCTTCACAGTCCAACTCTCACATCCATACATGACCACTGGAAAAACCATAGCCTTGACTAGATGGACCTTGGTTGGCAAAGTAATGTCTCTGCTTTTTAATATGCTATCTAGGTTGGTCATAACTTTCCTTCCAAGGAGTAAGCATCTTTAAATTTCCTGGCTGCAATCAGCATCTGCAGTGATTCTGGAGCCCAAAAAAATAAAGTCTGACACTGTTTCCACTATTTCCCCATCTATTTCCCATGACGTGATGGGACCAGATGCCATGATCTTCGTTTTCTGAATGTTGAGCTTCAAGCCAACCTTTTCACTCTCCTCTTTCACTTTCATCAGGAGGCCTTCCTTTGAGTTCCTCTTCACTTTCTGCCATAAGGGTGGTGTCATCTGCATATCTGAGGTTATTGATATTTCTCCTGGCAATCTTGATTCCAGCTTGTGCTTCTTCCAGCCCAGCGTTCCTCATGATGTACTCTGCATATAAATTAAATAAGCAGGGTGACAGTACACAACCTTGATGTACTCCTTTTCCTATTTGGAACCAGTCTGTTGTTCCATGTACAGTTCTAACTGTTTTCTTCCTTACCCCTATACAGGTTTCTCAAGAGTCAGGTCAGGTGGTCTGGGATTCCCATCTCTTTCAGAATTTTCCACAGTTTATTTGATCCACACAGTCAAAGGCTTTGGCATAGTCAATGAAGCAGAAATAGACGGTTTTCTGGAACTCTCTTGCTTTCTCCATGATCCAGCGGATGTTGGCAATTTGATCTCTGGTGCCTCTGCCTTTTCTAAAACCTGCTTGAACATTTGGGAGTTCAAGGTTCACATATTGCTGAAGCCTGGCTTGGAGAATTTTGAGCATGACTTTACTAGCGTGTGAGATGAGTGCAATTGTGCGGTAGTTTGAGCATTCTTTGGCATTGCCTTTCTTTGGGATTGGAATGAAGACTGACCTTTTCCAATCCTGTGGCCACTGCTGAGTTTTCCAAGTTTGCTGGCATATTGAGTGTAGCACTTTCACAGCATCATCTTTTATGATTTGAAATAGCTCAATTGGAATTCCATCACCTACAATAGCTTTGTTTGTAGTGATGTTTCCTAAAGCCCACTTGATTTCACATTCCAAGATGTCTGGTTCCAGGTGAGTGATCACGCCATTACTGAATACCTATTGCAATTCAGGGAACTCTGATAAGTGCCGTCCAGGATGTAAAGGTGAATAAGCTAGTTTTGACATTAAGCAGCAAATATCTACTTAAGAGTTTTATACAATAAAATACATGATTGAAGAATCCTAATATGATATTTTATTAATAAAATAAGACCTAACAAAATGTTGAGATGCTACCAAATAGGGAAATATTACAAGTGGTAGAGATATTAAACAAAATGGCAATGGGAAAAACTCCACTCC
Organism: Moschus berezovskii; assembly: GCF_049115385.1. NCBI lineage: Eukaryota > Metazoa > Chordata > Mammalia > Artiodactyla > Moschidae > Moschus > Moschus berezovskii. The sequence continues at coordinate 35,449,952 of NC_142462.1, forward strand.
CACCAAAAGAGAACTAGTGAGAACGTATGTGTTTGCTGATTTCCCTTCCAACCTCTATGACTCAGATATCCTCATACCATTATAAATATTGGCAAAACAATGTACAAACAATCAAAAAAAAGTTTATTCCTGGCCTCTTCACTCCATCCATCTCCTTGCCTTATTCAAACCTAGATCTTCCTCCACCCTAAGGCCCTATCAGAGCCAACTCATTTCCCACAGAGCCCGGATGTTGTATTGTCTTCTGCCTCCCACCCTTTTTGTTAGCACTTCCAGCTCAATAATTTTTCTCCCTCATGCCAAAGCCCTTCCTCTTTGAGAGACTGATCCCCTAAACAGTACCTCTGTCTCTATTCTTTCTTACCATTGCCATTTATGGACTTCCCATGCTCTCTAATCCCTGCGGACTTTGATATCTGCCTTAGGTTCCACCTCTCCATTCTTCCGTAAGTGGTTTTTGGCAATTTCAGTGCCTAAGCACTTGACCCATCTGAAACCTTAGCTTCAAAGCTTCTTAACCTCATGGACTACAAATATTTTAACTGTATAGAATTTTAGCCACTCTCATAACATCAACATCTTCAACCTTGATATCATTATGAACTGAGTAATTTCCAATGTTTTATACCTTCAGTTCAGTTCAGTTGCTCAGCCGTGACTGACTCTTTGCGACCCCATGAATCACAGCACGCCAGGCCTCCCTGTCCATCACCAATTCCCGGAGTTCACTCAAACTCACCTCCATTGAGTAGGTGATGCCATCCAGCCATCTCATTCTCTGTCATCCCCGTCTCCTCCTGCCCCCAATCTCTCCCAGCATCAGAGTCTTTTCCAGTGAGTCAACTCTTCGCATGAGGTGGCCAAAGTATTGTAGTTTCAGCTTTAGCATCAGTCCTTCCAATGAACACCCAGGATCGATCTCCCTTAGGGGCTAATATTTACTACCTGTCTTATAGCTTTTCAACATTCACTATGCCTTCCATTTCTTCTCTCTTCTTTCATTTGTTACTATTGCTTACTCACTTCCATTTCAAAGTTAGTGTTTATGGGGTATGGGTACACTTCAATCATAAGTAATATTTTCAATCTTCCATTTGCAAACAACGTCAGTTGGGCACTCGGGGCAAATAGATCAACAGACAGACATACGGGAAGGCAGATAAATAGATTCTTTTATTGTCTGTAACGGGTATGAAACATATATAATTTCAATTTAGTTCTCAGTTCCTTTCTGCTTTCATTAATCAGGTGATCTTATTTTTCTTTCTCCAAATTGGAAATGCTTATGTTTGAACTTACTTGACTTCTTTTCAGATTCTCACAAATTTATGCATCTGCCCTCATTCCTGCTTTCTTTTCCTCCTCTTTTGTGAAAGAAGACTCCCCTTCCCCATTTCAGCTTAGGCCCTCCTGTCCCCCTACCGCCTCATTGTCCTCAGCATTGTTATCATCCTCTTTATTCTCCCAGCCTCCCCCACGTTATAATATGAACATCCCTCATGCTTATACTCCCTTCCAGATCTGCTCTATTTCCCTTAGAATTCATATTCCCTGCTTCACTTTGTTGAGTCCTCTGAAATTGAGCTGCGATCCTACCTCCCTTTACTCATCTACCGTCACTGGCCTTCTCTCCCAAGATACACACCATTTACCTCTCAGTTGTTAATTGCAGTAGACACAGTTTAGGTCTCATTAGCTTTCTCTGCAGTATTGTTTACAATTCACCACATTTGACTACAAGAAATGCCTCCACTGTGTTTTCCTGATACATCTCTTTTAGGGATTCCCTTCCACCTCTCTGGGTGCCCCTTCTTAGTCTCTGATGAAAACATTTTCAGTGGGTTAATCTTCCATGTTTCTGGTGGTTTTTGTTGTTCCCTTCTTTTCAATCTATAAAATCTCCCTTGATATTTCCTCTACTCCCATCATTTAAATTCCTATCAATATGCTCAAAGGTCTCAAATTTCTCATTCCAGACTTGACAATAGAAACGGAGATAAAGCAGAACATCATGTTTGTTCTTTTTATCCAGGAAGTTTATAAATTTCCAGTGCAGTAATTATACACAGGAAGAAACCCACAATGTTTTACATGCTGAGGCCAATTAGTCAATGATTAAACTGGCAGGAAACTGTATTTTGATTCTTTGTGTTTGAGTAGGGCTATAGAGACGTAGCAACAGTATGTTTAGAAAAGTACTATTTTAAAAATCAAGACAGGAAGATTTAGAACCAATTTCTCTTATAAAACTACAAAATGATTCCAAAAGTATAGGCTACAGAACCCTGTAAACCATGATCTGTCATTTTGTACTTCTATCTGAAAGAAAAAAAGTCAAACACAAACACCTACCTATGAATGGATTCATGTTAAAATATTTTCATTTTTTGGACTGTACCTTACTTCTGCAAGAGATGAACTGAAACCTATACTCCTTATGCTAGAGGAATATGCTTGAACTCCATTCTGCTTAATGATCTCTCTCTCAGTAAGCATAACTTACACATGATTCCTCAACATTCATATTACTAGGCTGTGCTAAATATGGGCTTTCTCTGATGCCATTATTAACCTGATCTACCTGATCTCTCCTCTGCTGCTGCTGCTGCTAAGTCGCTTCAGTCATGTCCGACTCTGTGCGACCCCATAGACGGCAGCCCACCAGGCTCCGCTGTCCCTGGGATTCTCCAGGTAAGAACACTGGAGTGGTTTGCCATTTCCTTCTCCAATGCATGAAAGTGAAAACTGAAAGTGAAGTCGCTCAGTCGTGTCTGACTCTTCGCGACCCCATGGACTGCAGCCCACCAGGCCCCTCCATCCGTGGGATTTTCCAGGCAGGGTACTGGAGTGGGGTGCCCGTGCCCTCTCCGGATCTCTCCTCTGCCCTCCCCTTTCCTTCTCTTTCTTTCATCTTACTCCTACCGTTCATCTGTCTCCCTCTCACACAATTACCGACATGTGCACAGATGTTTATATCTGGACAGAATTTCCCCAAGCTTCTAATACTTGGTTTATTAGGTTTGTTCTAACTCATCTTTAAAAAACTTTTTGATATGCATGGGACATTATCCACGTACAGAACACCATAACCTGTAGTGGATATTATCACTTTCCCACCCTCCTTCTTCTGAGAAATGTTTCTGCTAACAATATGGTTCAAGAGTGTGTGGTCCCATTTTCAGACCCTGCAGCTATGGCCACAGTTGATTGATCCAAGTGTGGGTACCTGTTTGAAGTTAGCCTAATCAGATTCTTTCCTCAGCATTGTTTAGCCTGGAAACAAAGTGAGTAGTCATTCTCTGTGGAGAAGAAATGAATCTGGAGTTGTTGGTGGCTATTTCAACAATGTGAGAAAAACTGAAGAAAACGAAAGCAACCCACAAAGAGAATCAGAAATTAAAGGCTGCAGAGAGAATCCTTCTGGACTCTAGGCCCTGGTACTGACAGACTTCGAGATTAGCTGTAGCCAGCAATTCCTGAAGCTTGGTTGCAAGAAGCAATATATTTTTCTATTTCTCTGATTTAGTTTGAGCTAACTTTCTGCCAACTGCAACCAGAGTCCTGACTAAAAGTATATTCTGTAAGTCTAAAGTTGGATTTGTTCATTTGTTTTTATGTACATTTTATGTTTCTCATAAGGAGAAATAAGTATTCTATTTAGTTAGCTAAGAGTGTTAAAATTGGAACATACAAATTGATTACTTTCATCCTGTGGCAAAGGAGGGAATTGTTCTCCTAGGAAACTCTTGTATCTCCTTGCTTCCTCACTGCTCCCTGCGATCCCCAAATTAAAGTTTGTTCCTTCAGCTCCTGTGTCTATAATGATGAGCTATTTAGAAGTAAATGTTTGCCTAGCTGCCCATTCTGGATGCCAGAACTTTGGTAGCATTAGCAAACCTGAGACACACTCAACTGAAAAACAATGACAAAAGCAGAAAGCAAAACAAAATAAGACTATCAATAATAATATCTGAAAGTTTCTACAACTTGGAATTTTGTAAAATAACAAAAAGTTTCATCTATTCTGCTTGTTCCTCTAAGTCCAGTAGATTTAGAATTGCATAGCTTACCATGCTATAAAGATAACACTCATGTACAAGAACAATACAATGGACATTTAGAAGTGCTCTATTGAAAATATTTCATTCTTCTTGTCCATGTGTTGGTTAAGAAATTAGCTGGATAGAATAAGGACATATTTATAGATGGCTCAGTCCAAAATTTTCATCTTTTTTGCTTCCTGTCTTAGTGTCCCTTGAGTTCTGACCTGTCCTGGTCTTCAGTGGAATGTCTGCATGTTAAAAACTACAGGGCATTATCATTCTTGGCATTATCATTCTTGGGGTCCTATAATTTCACCCCAAATGCAGAGACATTATAGGCACTCAAAGACCAGTGAAACAGAAATTCTTGAAATCTAGGAAGAAGTAAGAACTAATATTATCACTCATGAATATGCACTTCTTGGCATAAGAGATTCATATTGTTTTGGGGAAATGGGTTTTACAAAAAGGAGAATGAACCTACTGTTAAAGACTTTGACCTTTTAGGTTAATGGATAAAGGCTCTAAAAAAATCACAAGAAGTGGGAAGAAAAGAGAGAGGGTTCCTCCTTCATTGTTGTTCTAGGACAAGAAAAGTAATGTGTCCAGTGGGCCATATTCTTTTTACTTCTTCAGTGAATCCATATAATTCTGTTAAACTGAATGCAGGGTTTGTGACTATTACCTAAAACTGACACTCTTGGACTTAAAATAACCATAAGAAGGAAATAAGGAAATTTTTCAATTATATATATGGGTCTGATGACTGTACTGACATGCAATTTTAGCAAGGCCATGTCTTCAACTAATGCTGAAAAACCTGCCTTTTGCATATCTTTATCTATTACCTCTGTTCCAAGGCAATGGGACGCTCTAGAAGCTCTGGGTCTTCTGAATCAGCTGATAGATGATTAAGGGTCTGGAGCCATGGCATATTCAAATGGGAACAAACAAAGTTTACCGTGGAAACTCTCAGTGGTTCTATATTTTAGTAATTTGGGACTGAGCTCTAGAAAGCTATCTGGCAAAAGTTTCATAGGGAATTGGGCAACAGTTTGTCCCATCAAGCTAAAGTTAAGCAGAAGTGTTATATTTAATGAAACAAACAAACAAAGCATATATATGCCTAGGTGTTTGCTTTATACATCTGCTTAACAATAGGATTTCCTTAGACACACATAAATTTTATAGATGTAATATTGGAGATTACCATTGCAGAGCTTTTTTCTAGTTCCTGGTCAATGGCTATTTTACTCAATGTTCTATGTAAGTTATAAGAGCAGATTTTTCATGGTCAACATACTCTAAAAAAGATGTTATGTAATATGAATACATTGGAGAAGGAAATGGCAACCCACTCCAGTGTTCTTGCCTGGAGAATCCCAGGGACACGGGAGCCTGGTGGGCTTCCATCTATGGGGTCACACAGAGTCGGACACGACTGAAGTGACTTAGCAGCAGCAGCAGCAATATGAATACGGATACTAATATTTTAGTCAAGGCTTCCTTATCATCATCTTTAAGGATCTAGTTAATATAATTATTTATACTAATTCACCCACTATATTCTCCCTTATAATTTCTTTACTGAAGTTGGCTCTTTAAAAAAAAATACTAGATATTATAGTCGCTTGAGACTTCTCTATGTGCTATATGAAAACCTTGAATAACCTCATTCTCTTTCTCTAGTTATTAACAAGTCCATGATTACTGAAAAACTGTCTTCAATTATATATATTTTTTGAAAAGCATAAAGGACTACAGTTTTGTGACTTGCAGTATTTCAGAAATCAATCTTACGTTTCTTTCTGTAATGTTATCTTTGAACTAGAGGAAAAAGTAAATACTGTGAAAGCATTTTTTTCCACAAATATTAATAAGTGTTTAGCTATCAGGCTCTTAACACATTATCTCCTCCACTGAGGGTACATTAAGAAAAGAAGTATAGGTTTCTGTGGTGGCCCAGAGGTAAAGAATCCATCTGCCAATGCAGGAGACACTGGTTTGATCTCTGATCTGGGAAGATCAGACATGTCATGGAGCAACTAAGCACGTACATCACAAGTACTAAGACTGTGCTGCAGAGCCTGGGAGCCACAACTACTGAAGCCTGTGGGTCCCTAGAGCCCGTGCTCAGCAACGTGAGATGCCACCACAATCAGAAGCTCATGCACAGCAGCTAGAGAGCAGTGCCAACTTGCCACTACTGGAGAAAAGCCCAAGCAGCACTGAAGAGCCAGGACAGCCAAAAAAGAAAAGAAAATTTAAAAGAGAAAAGCAGGATATCTGTTTCCCTTTTGCTCGTGGCACTGGTCATTTTTGCTAGAATTTTTGTGTTCTGATTTCCTAAAACTTAGCTTCAGTAACTATTTTGGCTTCATGCAAGGAGATCCAACCAGTCCATTCTAAAGGAGATCAGTCCTGGGTGTTCATTGGAAGGACTGATGTTGAGGCTGAAACTGCAATACTTTGGCCACCTCATGCGACGAGTTGACACACTGGAAAAGACTCTGATGCTGGGAGGGATTGGGGGCAGGAGGAGAAGGGGACGACAGAGAATGAGATGGCTGGATGGCATCACCGACTCGATGGACATGAGTTTGAGTGAACTCCTGGAGTTGGTGATGGACAGGGAGGCCTGGTATGCTGTGATTCATGGGGTTGCAAAGAGTCGGACACGACTGAGCGACTGAACTGAACTGAACCCACAATGAAATTAACACCAATACCAGAGTTAGGCACTACTGAGAACACAGCAACAACTATGATTGCTGCTGACAGTAGTCTTATATGCTGTTTCACATCTATGTGAATTCCTAGGAATAACCTCTTGTTTAGTGTTCGCACTATATAGAACCCAGAAAAAATCTATGAAGATAGTTCTAAGTGATTTGGTGGTAATTTATGGAATATATGCATTTAAATAATAATGTATTTAAATTTCTAGAAGTGAGCCAAACAGTAATTTTGTTATTTTCATCTGTAAAACACTTTCAACATTTAAATGCACTGCAAAAGTTGTTTGGGTTGCATGTGTGTGTGATTTTTCTTTTTGCTTTTGCCAAGCATAATCTAGGAACTATAAACAGTCTGACTACCCATAATGTTTTGCCTTTAAAAATGTGTTTTTCCATCACTGAAACCTTTTAGGCAATTAGGAATTGAGTTAACATATGTGACAGAAGCAATTAGGAATTGCTTGACAAACCTGAACTATATATATGTGTGTGTATACATATATATGTATATATACATATATATATGTGTGTGTGTGTATAAAAAACAGGGACTAAAAAACATATATACATATGGCAGACTAAAATAGGGTGTAAAAAACACTGGGAGAGTTATCTGGAGAAATCATTCATATATAGTGCATAAAACTTTCAGTTGATAAAAATAAAATAAAACTGCACTGGTTTTATTTGCTATACTATTAATTATTTCTGTGAAATACATACATCATGGAAAAAGCATGTGTTGAAAGTTAAGTCACTACTCCCTCAGCCTATATATGTGGAGATCTTAAAGGAGAAAGTTTAAAACCAAGGGATTCAAACGTCACTTTGTGACAAAGGAGACAAATATATACAATAAGGAAAGGACAGTCTCTTCAATAAATGGTTCTAGGGAAATTGGACAGCCACATGCAAAGAAACTAGCCCTATCTTATAACATATAGAAAATTTACTTCAAAGTGGATTAAAGACTTGAATGTAGGACTTGAAACCTTAAAACTCCTAGCAAAAAATAGGGAAAAAGCTCCTTGACATTGGTCTTGGCAAGGATTTTTCTTTGTTTTTTGTTATGACGCCAAAAGCAAAGGCAACTAAAGCAAAAATAAGCAGCTTCAGAACAGAAAATGAAAAAGCAACCTATGGAATGGGATAAAATATTTCCCAATTATATGTCTGATAAGGGACAATATACAAAATGCATAAAGAATTCATACAATAGCAAAAAGTATTAGTAAATCAAACAAAAACAAAACCAGACTATCTGATTAAATAATGGGAAGAGGAAATGAGTAAGCATTTTTCCAAAGAAAATGAACAGATGATCAATAGATATATTAAAAGGTGTTTAACATCACAAACTGGACATGGAACAACAGACTGGTTCCAAATTGGGAAAGGTGTACATCAAGGCTGTATACTGTCACCCTGCTTGTTTAATTTATATGCAGAGTACTTCATGAGAAATGATGGACTGGATGGATGAAGCACAAGCTGGAATCAAGATTGCCAAGAAAAATATCAATAACGTCATATATGGAGATGACACCATCATTATGGCAAAAAGTGAAGAGCAACTAAAAAGCCTCTTGATGAGAGTGAAAGAAGAGAGTGAAAAAGCTGGCTTAAAACTCAACATTCAAAAAACTAAGATCATGATATCCATACCTATCACTTCATGGTGAATAGATGTGGAAACAATGAAAACAGTGACAGACTATTTTTTCAGGCTCCAAAATCACTGCAGATGTTGACTGTATCTATGAAATTAAGACACTTGCTTCTTAGAAGAAAAGCTATGACCAACCTAGACAGTACATTAAAAAGCAGAGACGTTACCTTGCCAACAAAGGTCCATCTAGTCAAAGCTATGGTTTTTCCAGTAGTCATGTATGGATGTGAGAGTTGGACTATAAGGGAGGCTGAGCACCAAAGAATTGATGCTTTTAACTGTGGTGTTGCAGAAGACTCTTGAGAGTCCCTTGGACTGAAAGGAGATCCAACCAGTCCATCCTAAAGGAAATCAGTCCTGAATATTCACTGGAAGGACTGATGTTGAAGCTGAAGCTCAATACTTTGACTACCTGATGGGAAGGGCTGATTCATTGGGAAAGACTCTGAGAAAGAGTGAAGGCAGGAGAAGAAGGGGATGACAGAGGATGAAATGGTTGAATGACATCACTGACTCGATGGACACAAGCTTGAGCAAACTCTGGGATTTGGTGATGGACAGGGAGACCTGGCGTGCTATAGTCCATGGGGTCGCAAAGGTCAAACAGGACTGAGTGACTGAACTGAAGATGTGGAAACAACCTTAGTGTCTATCAACAGATAAATGTGCATATGTATGTGTATGCTGTTATTTTTGTTATTTAGTTGCTAAGTCATGTCGAACTGTTGTGTGGTTCCTCTGTCCATGAGATTTCATAGTCAAAAAAACAGGAGTGGGTTGTCATTTCCTTCTCTGGAGGATCTTCCCAACCTAGGGATCTAACCCACATGACCTGCATGGCAGGGAGATTGTTTTTTGCTGAGCCACCAGGGATACCCTATGTATGCATGTATATACATATGTTTATACATATGTATGTTTATACACACGTATATATATGTATATATATCCATACATACATACACAATGGGATATTATTCAGTAGTTACAAAGAAGGAAATTCTGCCCTTTGAAACAACCCAGATGAAACTTAAGGCGTTATGCTAAGTGACATAAACCAGACAGAAAAGGACAAATACATGGTATCACTTAAATGTTAAATCTAAAAAAACAACAAAGACAATCAAACTCATACAAACAGAGGAGAGAAGCAATTGCCAGGTGCTGGAGGGTAGGAGAAACAGTAAGAGATTGGTAAAAGTGCACAGACTTTTACCTGTAAGATGAATAAGGTCTAAGATTCTAAAAAAAAATGTTGTCCTTTGTCCTTTCTACTCCTCTGGCCCTGATTTCCCAGGTATTCCAGTCACAGGTAAAAAATTATTAAACAGAAACCTTAATTAAATAGGATTGGGAAACCAGAAGGGGGAGCTCTCATGCTCTGTGATGATACCAGAGTCCAACAGGAACAAGAGAGACTTTTTCTGGCAACAACTCAGCCAATGAAAAGCCAAGCACTCTGTTTACTATCCATACCCAACCCCCATTGTCTCTTCCCTCTCTGTAACAGACTTCTTCCCTTGCTTATGAAGACTTGTATATGACTTGCTATAGTTGAAGACCCTGGAGTGCAATTCTTTGCTGACTGCAGAAAAACTCTTTCTGTAGAAATATCTAGCAATCTATTTGTTTTTTTTTCTCAGTGAAGTACAGCTGATCATGAATATCCTGCTTTTACACATGCTATTCCCCTTCCTAGAATGTCATTCCTTACTTAAGAGAGTTCCTACTCAATTTTCTTTTTTTGTTTCTACTCTATTTTCTAAGATGCAGTCCAAGTATTACCTCCTCCAAAGTAGAGTAATTACTATTTCTGGAGCCCTCCCAGTACTCTGCTCATATTTCTTGTACTTAAATCATTAAACATTTGTGTTCTTACCATGTGAATGAAATATATGCACAAGTGTAGACAAGGAATTTGTTCTTAATGTCTTATCACATGGCATTATGCTAGCTCTATGGTTCAGTGGTTTAAAACACATCAGTATTTCTTATTCATGTCGATTTCCTAGTTTCTAACATTGTTTGCACATGGAAAATACAATATAAAAATTATTTCAACAATATATCCAAGAAGTATATAAAAATTTAAGGCTTCCTAACAAAAACACCTTAGCAAAATAATACCAGCCACAATACATATAAGAATCATTAGAAATTCAAATGAAATTTTCAAATGTTTATTTATATACATATTTTAAAACTCATATTATAATAAGTTGCTTCAGTCGTATTTGACTCTTTGCAACCCCATGGACTATATCCCACCAGGCTCCTGTCCATGGGATTCTCCAGGAAAGAATACTGGAGTGGGTTGCCATGCTTTTCTCCAGGGGATCTTCCTGAGCCAGGGATTGAGCCTAGGTCTCTTTATGTCTCCTGCAAATATAGGCAGGTTCTTTACCACTAACGTGGCTTCCCTGGTAGCTCAGCTGATAAAGAATACACCTGCAATGTGGGAGACCTGGGTTCTATCCCTGAGTTGGGAAGATCCCCTGGAGAAGGGAAAGGCTACCCACTCCAGTATTCTGGCCTGGAGAATTCCATGGATTATATAATCCATGGGGTTGCGAAGAGTTAGACATGACTGACTTTCACTTACCACTAACGCCACCTGGGAAGCCCCATATTAATTATATAAAATAACATATGACTATAATTCCTCTTCTGTATATCCAGATTTCATAAGGATATGAGAACTAAGATTTTTATAACTCATTTGCTATGACTAGCCATAAATTTATTTCCATAAACACTGATTATTAGACTATAGAGTGTTTCCCCAGACCCTGATGCAGGTGACAAATGAAGTACATGAACTTTCTAAAGTCTGAATTCCAAAATATTTCTCATGTCAAAGATTTGGGATAAGGGGTTAGAAACATTAATTTATTAATTCATCAATTAAAATATCAATTATCTGCCCTTTGCTTTCATAAACAAACTTTCAAGCCTCTCTAATGCATCTTCATCTTTGAAATGTTCATAATCAGTGAAGTCATTTCTGAATTCATCTAAAACCTTTCTAAAGAGACTATCGTGGGTCATTCTAAGTTGTTCAGAGGCTTTTAAGTACATACCTGATGTTTTCACTGTATAATCATAAGGGATTTGATTTAGGTCATATCTGAATGGTCTAGTGGTTTTCCCTACTTTCTTCAATTTAAGTCTGAATTTGGCAATAAGGAGTTCATGATCTGAGCCACAGTCAGCTCCTGGTCTTGTTTTTGCTAACTGTATACAGCTTCTCCATCTTTGGCTGCAAAGAATATAATCAATCTGATTTCGGTGTTGACCATCTGGTGATGTCCATGTGTAGAGTCTTCTCTTGTGTTGTTGGAAGAGGGTGTATGCTATGACCAGTGCATTCTCTTGACAAAACTCTATTAGCCTTTGCCCTGCTTCATTCCGTGCTCCAAGGCCAAATTTGCCTGTTACTCCAGGTGTTTCTTGACTTCCTACTTTTGCATTCCAGTCCCCTATAATGAAAAGGACATCTTTTTTGGGTGTTAGTTCTAAAAAGTCTTGTAGGTCTTCATAGAACCGTTCAACTTCGGCTTCTTCAGCGTTACTGGTTGGGGCATAGGCCTGGATTACTGAAATATTGAACGGTTTGCCTTGGAAACGAACAGAAATCATTCTGTCATTATTAAGATTGCATCCAAGTACTGCATTTCGGACTCTTTTGTTGACCATGATGGCGACTCCATTTCTTCTAAGGGATTCCTGCCCACAGTAGTAGATATAATGGTCATCTGAGTTAAATTCACCCATTCCAGTCCATTTTAATTCACTGATTCCTAGAATGTCTATGTTCACTCTTGCCATCTCCTGTTTGACCACTTCCAATTTGCCTTGATTCATGGACCTAACATTCCAGGTTCCTATGCAATATTGCTCTTTACAGCACCGGACCTTGCTTCTATCACCGGTCATATCCACAACTATGTATTGATTTTGCTTTTGCTCCATCCCTTTATTCCTTCTAGAATTATTTCTCCACTTATCTCCAGTAGCATACTGGGCACCTACCGACCTGGGGAATTCCTCATTCAGTATCCTATCATTTTGCCCTTTGTTACTGTTCATGGGGTTCTCAAGGCAAGTATACTGAAGTGGTTTGCCATTCCCTTCTCCAGTGGACCACATTCGGCTGTGGTCCATGTGATCAGATCAGCTAGTTTCCTGTGATTATGATTTCAGTGTGTCTGCCCTCTGATGTCCCCTTGCAATACCTACCATCTTATTTGGGTTTCTCTTACCTTGGGCGTGGGATATCTCTTCACAGCTGCTCCAAGAAAGCGCAGCCACTGCACCTTACCTTGGATGAGGGGTATCTCCTCAAGGCCGCCCCTCCTGACATTGAACGTGGAGTAGCTCCTCTCGGCCCTCCTGCGCCCCTGCTGCCACTGCCTATTGGACGTGGGGTAGCTCCTCCCTGCCGCGCCTCTTTGCGTGGTCTGTTGCACCTGGGCCGGCGTCTCTCGCGTCTGCACCGCAGTGGAAGTGAGAAATAGATTTAAGGGACTAGATTTGATTGAGTGCCTGATGAACTCTGGACGGAGGTTCGTGACATTGTACAGGAGACAGGAACCAAGACCATCCCCATGGAAAAGAAATGCAAAAAAGTGAAATGGCTGTCTGAAGAGGCCTTACAAATAGCTGTGAAAAGAAGAGAAGTGAAAAGCAAAGGAGAAAAGGAAAGATATAAGCATCTGAATGCAGAATTCCAAAGAATAGCAAGGAGAGATAAGAAAGCCTTCCTCAGTGATCAATGCAAAGAAATAGAGGAAAACAACAGAATAGGAAAAACAAGAGATCTCTTCAAGAAAATTAGAGATTCCAAGGGAACATTTCATGCAAAGATGGGCTCGATAAAGGACAGAAATGGTATGGACCTAACAGAAGCAGAAGATAAGAAGAGGTGGCAAGAATACACAGAAGAACTGTACAAAAAAGATCTTCACGACCAAGATAGTCATGATAATGTGATCACTGACCTAGAGCCAGACATCTTGGAATGTGAAGTCAAGTGGGCCTTAGAAAGCATCACTACGAGTGGAGGTGATGGAATTCCAGCTGAGCTATTTCAAATCTTGAAAGATGATGCTGTGAAAGTGCTGCACTCAATATGCCAGCAAATTTGAAAACTCAGCAGTGGCCACAGGACTGGAAAAGGTCAATCTTCATTCCAATCCCAAAGAAAGGCAATGCCAAAGAATGCTCAAACTACCGCACAATTGCACTCATTTCACACGCTAGTAAAGTCATGCTCAAAATTCTCCAAGCCAGGCTTCAGCAATATGTGAACCGTGAACTCCCAAATGTTCAAGCAGGTTTTAGAAAAGGCAGAGGCACCAGAGATCAAATTGCCAACATCCGCTGGATCATGGAGAAAACAAGAGAGTTCCAGAAAACCGTCTATTTCTGCTTCATTGACTATGCCAAAGCCTTTGACTGTGTGGATCACAAGAAACTGTGAAACATTCTAAAAGAGATGGGAATACCAGACCACCTGTCCTGCCTCACCTGCCTCTTGAGAAACCTGTATGCAGGTCAGGAAGCAACAGTCAGAATTGTACATGGAACAACAGACTGGTTCCAAATAGGAAAAGGAGTGCGTCAAGGCTGTATATTGTCACCTTACTTATTTAACTTATATGCAGAGTACATCATGAGGAACACTGGCCTGGAAGAAGCACAAGCTGGAATCAAGATTGCCGGGAGAAATATCAATAACCTCAGATATGCAGATGACGCTACCCTTATGGCAGAAAGTGAAGAGGAACTCAAAAGCCTCTTGAGGAAAGTGAAAGAGGAGAGTGAAAAGGTTGGCTTGAAGCTCAACATTCAGAAAACAAAGATCATGGCATCTGGTCCCATCACTTCATGGGAAATAGATGGGGAAACAGTGTCAGGCTTTATTTTTTTGGGCTCCAAAATCACTGCAGATGCTGATTGCAGCCATTAAATTAAAAGAATCTTACTCCTTGGAAGGAAAGTTATGACCAACCTAGATAGCATATTAAAAAGCGAAGACATTACTTTGCCAACCAAGGTCTGTCTAGTCAAGGCTATGGTTTTTCCCGTGGTCATGTATGGATGTGAGAGTTGGACTGTGAAGAAAGCTGATCGCCGAAGAATTGATGCTTTTGAACTGTGGTGCTGGAGAAGACTCTTGAGAGTCCCTTGGACTGCAAGGAGATCCAACCAGTCCATTCTAAAGGAGACCAATCCTGGGTGTTCATTGGAAGGACTGATGCTAAAGCTGAAACTCCAATACTTTGGCCACCTCATGGGACGAGTTGACTTACTGGAAAAGACTCTGATGCTGGGAGGGATTGGGGGCGGGAGGAGGAGGGGACGACAGAGAATGAGATGGCTGGATGGCATCACCGACTCTGTGGACATGAGTTTGAGTGAACTCTGGGAGTTGGTGATGGACAGGGAGGCCTGGCCTGCTGTGATTCCGGGGTCGCGGAGAGTTGGACACGACTGAGCGACTGAACTGAACTGATGCTTTCACTGCATATTTTATACTTCAAGTGCCTGACACCACAATCATCATCTTCATTTAACTGTCTATAGCTAAAAGCTATTTCAAAATATTTATCAACTGGGATTTCATACTCCTTAAGGACAGGAATGACCACAGTGCTGAAGTGGAGTTCTGGACCCTGTGCTAGGCACTGTCTTTTGCTTTGTTTCTGGGTCATGTGGTGGTCCATAGGGATCTAGGAGAGGAAACAGGGCAGGAATGTGACTCTGAGCATTAGCTGTTTATTAATCACAGACTTTTTTCCATATTTGGACCACTGCTTCATCTTTTGTGGTCCATGTAGGTAAAAAGTCAGCTGGTCCTGTAGCTGCATTGTCTATGCTCTCATAATCAAAATATGTCTTCTACTGCTTCTGAAAATTATCTTTAAAAGGTTAAGTTTACAGGAACATTGAACACATGCAATTGTGAGGTCATCTTTCAGGAAGAATTATTCAATCTTTGGTTTTTGTTTTTTTTTAAAAAAGGTATGGAGGAAAGGGTTTTAAGACTGAGAAAAGAAGTCTTGTTAAGTGAACTCAAAATTAGTGACAACAAAATTAACATTAATCCAACCGTCCAAATGGGAAATTTACTGTTCATACTAAATCCAGAGAAAGGGCAAGACTTCAAATTGAGTTAATATGTTTAACCCAGAAGGCATATTTTTGAAAAAACATATATAACATATTTTATATTAAGGCATATATAATGCATGACTCTTTATGCTTTAAGCATGTTAAGTAAAATAAATTCTATGTAAAATTTTCCACAACAGGGGAAAATATGAAGTCTTTTCTACTGTCTTACAACATCCCACTATTATGTACTTAAGATCTGATCCTATCTCCATTAGGTTTTCTGTCTTTTGACTTTTCTTCTAAATCCTGCCACCTGTTCTAACTTAATTGATTATACCCCTAATTTGACTTCTATTGCATATTACGTGTATAAAAAAGTTAGCTATTTTCTTTTCTGAAAGAAAGGGAGCATTTTAAAGATACAAAGGGTATCGATCTCCTTTTGCTATTAACATTGTTGTACTGTGGAAACTGGGAAATTACTATCTGAGGGTGATAAGAGGTACAGATCATTGGTTATTGGCTAGGAAATGCAGCCTCTGCCATAATGAATGGCATGAGGAAAAATTGGGTAACAGATTATTTATTTTCAGGCTCTCAATAATTAGATTTGGCTTTTATTCCAAACTTACATGAGTCTGATAACAAATCACAGAATGCTTGTGTAAGCCAACTATGTTTTGGGAAAGCAAGTCAGGGACAAAGTGGAAATTGGTACTGACACATTATATGACCTCTACTTTGTTCTATAATTTAGGGTTGCAGAGGCTTACAAAAATGCAGGCTTGTAGTTAATGACTGTCAGCTGGTTTTCCCCAATCCTTGTTTTTCTGAGTCTCCCTGAAAAAAAAACAATGGCTGATGGAAATTTGACAAACTTCTGACTCAATGATATGGTCTTAAACAGGGAAAAAACATACTGACAAAACTTTTGGTTTCATTTTAAAGTAAGGGATCTATTCCAGTTTGCGGATATAATTGTTTACCTTTTAAAAATGTCCTTTGTTATAATTATCTTCTAATTTTGCTCCAAAAAACCTTTTTCTCTCAAGAGAATAAAAATCATGCAGACATTGCTGTGTCTTCTGCCAAGGGAGTGTAATTTGAATCTTTGAATTTGAATACATCTTGGGGGCATATGTGAACAATAAAAGGTAAGGCTACAATGAGCAATTTTTATTGTCCTTCCTCAGATATTCTTCTCTGGAACAGAAAGATTGACTCAGTAACAGCAAATAGTGTTAGGATTAGTCACACAGAAGTAGAACAGCCGGTCTTATTCTCTCTCAAAGTCTGTCCTTTCCCAGAAGGGGACAGCAATTAAAAAGCAAAACAAACCTGGTTTTGAATTTTCAAATGGGATAAAACACATGAGGAGGGATTTGGTCAAAATCCAGCTGTGGCTTTAACACTTTATACTAAGCAAGATGCCTGAACATTTTTGGATTAGAATCACTTCGAAGAAATCTAAATGACTTTAAATCCTGGCATATGCCCTGATAGGCATATAATATCGGCTAAGACTTCAAAAAAAAACTATTTCAGAATCCCTAGAGGCACGAAAAGAGATCATTTAAGCCAATGGACACTTTAAAAAAAGAAAAAAGCTGATAAGAAATCTGAAGCCCAGAGAAGATGAATAGCTTCTTAAAGCAAGTCATGAGCAATTCTTCAAGCAAGACCAAGACTGTTGACTTTCAGTTCTGCTGTTTTTCGTTTGCTCCTGGTGACTTCTCAGGACTGGGAATCCTGAGAAGTAGGAGTTGGCTACCTCAACAGTCCCATGGGAGGAAGAGTGGGTGTATAGGTAGTATGGTGTACTGACCTTTCACTAGTCCTCGGTTCAAAACACATGACTGCCATGGCAACCATAGCCAGAGCCATCAGCTTGTGCACTGAGTTCACTAAAACAAAGACTCCACTTGAATCAAACGATGGAAATAAAGAAGAAAACATATGAAAAAGAAAGTCAGGAACTCCTAAGATCAGTAGGAACTGAGTGACTGCATCACACTACGTTGTGTTTGCATCTTCTATTCAGTGAATCTGTGTAGTGTCTAAGACACTTCATAATTTCTGATGTAGTAATAGTATTGGTTCTTAATTCTTAATTTATTTTCAAGAGGCTTCATAGTTAAGATTTTTAAATGTGTATTACCTCCTTGCATGATGAAATGTTTATGGGGCGTCCCAGGTGGCGCTAGTGATAAAGAACACACGTGCTAATGCCAAGACATAAGAGACACAGTTTTTGATCCCTGGGTCAGGAAGATCTCCTGAAGGAGAGCATGGCAACCCACTCCAGTAGTCTTGCCTGGAGAATCCCATAGGCAGAGGAACCTGGCAGGCTACAGTCCATGGGGTTGCAAAGAGTTGGACACGACTGAAGCACCTTAGGACACACATCTCCTTGCATGCTGAAATGTTTATAGATCAGTGACGGGATTACTTAGGCCTTCTTGGGATCTTCAAAATGATAGGCATTTTACTAGTATGTCAAAGTCTTTGAAGTTAATTTTTGTTTTTTCAATTAAATATGGCCTGAAGAATATATAAATCATGTAAAAACTAAAATAATAAAAACATACATCTATGTATCCACCAGCTGAGTGAAGAAACAGAACATTCCTATAAGCTGAGAAGTCCTCTTGGGTTCTTCCTTCATCATATGCCTCTTCTTTTCCCTCCATGAACCAGTGACTCCACAAGTTTTATTAATCTTTCCCTTGCTTTTTTGAAAAAAATGCATAGTTTCACTATCGATGTACCTTTCCTTAAGAAATATATTGTTTTATTTTGATTGTTCATTAGTTTTCTATAAATGGAATTGGACTTTATTATTCCACTGAGACTTAATAGTTCTTTGGAACAATACTAGTTTTTAGTTTCATCCTTTCTGAGGCATGTAGTTTATTTCTCCATTACATAGTTTTTTGTTGTATCAACATACTAGTATTTATCTAATAGTGATAATTAGGGTGGTTACATTGATTTAGTCTTCTACTAGCCAATATATGGAAACTCCTATTACTACTTCACATTGTGACCAACCCTCCATATAGACACACAATTTTTAAATCAATGTAGTGTGCATAAACAACTCATTTTGCTTAAACATGCAATCTCATGATGATTAATGAGGTTGAGCAACTACTCAGATGTATACTGACCACTGGGTTTCCCTTTCCATCACTTTCAAGTCTTTGCTCAATTTTCTATTGCACTTCAATGATTTGTAGCAATTCTGTACACATTCTGGATTTTTGCCATCTTTGTTCATATATGTGTAACAAATATTTGCACCCAGTTTATAGCTTGTTTTTAATTCTTTATATGGTAGATACAGGGCTACCCTGGTGGCTCAGAGGTTAAAGCGTCTGCCTCCAATGCGGGAGACCCGGGTTCGATCCCTGGGTTGGGAAGATCCCCTGGAGAAGGAAATGGTAACCCACTCCAGTACTCTTGCCTGGAGAATCCCATGGATGGAGAAGCCTGGTAGGCTACAGTCCACAGGGTCGCAAAGAGTCAGACACGACTGAGTGACTTTGCTACTATGGTAGATACTAAGGAACAAAATTTATTTTATTGTAGTCAAATTTATCAATCTTTTTTGTTTATATTAGTTTAAACTCCAAATTATATTTTCTGTTTTTAAGAACCACAGTATTCATGCTCCTTATTCAAAAACTATTGAATATCTATAATTTAATAAAGTTCAGCATAATAATTTCCAGATTTTTGAAACTTAAGATAGTCTTTACATTTGAGATCATAATATATTTTCTCTAAAATTTTAAGAATTTTACTCTTCACATTTAGTTCTTTAAAGTAATTATGTTAACATTTTTGTGAGTTAAGAGTCCAATTGTCACCAATTGTAACCATTCTCTGCATGTGGTTAGTGAGTTGTTCAAGAATCACTTATTTCCCTTTGTTGGGAGACAGTTCTCCATAGGTCTGCTTCTGTACATATTCTGAAAGCTCTGGAACACACTTTCTTTTCAAGGATGTTGAATACTGAACTGCCTTAGGGAAATGCAAAAAGTATCTTTTGTCAGTTTGCACATGCACACACAGACATATATGAAACTTGTTGAAGAGAGCTGGCAACTTTAGGTTACTGAGTTGTCAATACATGAACATTGTACTTCTCTGTATTTATTTTTATCTTTTATAATGTGTTTCATAAAGTCTTATACCTTTCTCCCTTAAGGTCCTACTCACAAAATTATACTTTACATTTTGATTTTTTTGGGTAACAGATATATCTTTTAAAATATTTTAATATTTGATAAGATACTTTAAAACTGTTAGTAAACAAACATTAATTTTTATGCTGATTTTCATCTAGAAAATTTGCTACATCCTTGTAATAAATCTAATAATTAAAATATAGTTATGTCATTATGAATAATGGTTTTGTCTTTCTTTCCTAGTTTAGACCTTTTTGTTTCTTTTGCTGTCTTATTTTGTTAGCTACACTCTCCAATTTGGAAGAGAAATAATGATAAATAGTATCTTAAATTGTCCCTTAAAGAAAATTATTTGTAATTTACTGTGAAGTTTATTGCAGAGTTTTTGCAAATAAGTTTTAAAGATTTTAAAGGCATTTACTACTGTTGAATGATAGCAAATATTTTTTCATCATTATCAAGACAATCATATACTTGTTCTCTTTAGTCTAGTAAAATTTTAGCTTAATTACTTCAATGTTAAAAAAAACCTTGAATTTCTGTAATAACTCACTCAACTTATTAGTTTTTTCTATTTTTCTTAGGGTTATATTTTTTTAAAAAAAAACTTTAAGGTAGATACTGAGCTCACTAATAATTAAATGTTCTTACTAAAAATATTTACAATTATATATATCATGGAAAAAATGCTGTTATTGTATTTACAATTTTGGCATATGTTATTTACATTATCCTCAATTCAGAATAATTCAAAATTTCAATATTATTTAATTTTTCACCACAGGTTACTTATAACTTCTTTATTAATTTCCAACTATATAAGTTTCCCACCCCTCTGAGATTTCCTAGCTTAAATCATTATAATAGAGAAAATGCTTTCTCTGATATCAATTCTTTACTACTGTTGACATTTTCTCTATCCCCTAGATAGATTGAATTTGTGTGTATGTGTGAAAATTTTGGGGTTACCAAAGGGGAAACAGTGAGAGGTAGAGAGGCATAAATTAGAACTTTGGGATTAGCAGATATAAAGTTCAGTTCAGTTCAGTCGCTCAGTCGTGTCCAACTCTCCGCGACCTCATGAATCACAGCACGCCAGGCCTCCCTGTCCATCACCAGCTCCCGGAGTACACTCAAACTCATGTCCACAGAGTCGGTGATGCCATCCAGCCATCTCATTCTCCTTCGTCCCCTTCTCCTCCCGCCCCCAACCCTTCCCAGCATCAGAGTCTTTTCCAGTGAGTCAACTCGTCACATGAGGTGGCCAAGTATTGCAGTTTCAGCTTTAGCATCAGTCCTTCCAATGAACATCCAGGATTGATCTCCCTTAGAATGGACTGGTTGGATCTCCTTGCAGTATAAGGGACTCTCAAGAGTCTTCTCCAACACCACAGTTCAAAAGCATCGATTCTTCGGCGATCAGCCTTCTTCACAGTCCAACTCTCACATCCATACATGACCACGGGAAAAACCATTGCCTTGACTAGACGGACCTTGGTTGGCAAAGTAATGTCTCTGCTTTTTAATATGCTATCTAGGTTGGTCATAACTTTCCTTCCAAGGAGTAAGCGTCTTTTAATTTCATGGCTGCAATCAGCATCTGCAGTGATTTTGGAGCCCAAAAAAAATAAAGTCTGGCACTGTTTCCACTATTTTTCCATCTATTTCCCATGAAGTGATGGGACCAGATGCCATGATCTTTGTTTTCTGAATGTTGAGCTTCAAGCCAACCTTTTCAATCTCCTCTTTCACTTTCATCAAGAGGCTTTTGAGTTCCTCTTCACTTTCTGCCATAAGGGTAGTGTCATCTGCATATCTGAGGTTATTGATATTTCTCCTGGCAATCTTGATTCCAGCTTGTGCTTCTTCCAGCCCAGCGTTCCTCATGATGTACTCTGCATATAAGTTAAATAAGCAAGGTGACACTATACAACCTTGATGTACACCTTTTCCTATTTGGAACCAGTCTGTTGTTCCATGTCCAGTTCTATATATAAAACAGGTAAACCTCAAGCACAAAGAATTATATTCAATATTTTGTAAGAATTGATGCTTTTGAACTGTGGTGTTGGAGAAGACTCTTGAGAGTCCTTGTACTGCAAGGAGATCCAACCAGTCCATTCTAAGGGAGATCAATCCTGGATGTTCATTGGAAGGACTGATGCTAAAGCTGAAACTCCAATACTTTGGCCACCTCATGCAATGAGTTGACTCACTGGAAAAGACTCTGATGCTGGGAAAGGTTGGGGGCGGGAGGAGAAGGGGACGACAGAGAATGATATGGCTGGATGGCATCACCGACTCTATGGACATGAGTTTGAGTGAACTCCAGGAGTTGGTGATGGACAGGGAGGCCTGGCGTGCTGTGATTCATGAGGTCGCGGAGAGTCGGACACGACTGAGCGACTGAACTGAACTGAACTGAATGCAAAAGAAACCACAAGGGAATATATATATTTTTTACTTATATAATATACATATATATATAAAACTGAATCATTTTGCATTACACCAGACACTAATACAACATTGTATACCAACTGTTCAATAAAAAAAATTTTGAAAGGTATGTATATTCTTCAATTTATTATTGTTTGCTGTGCTCCAAATAGTCTTTCAGGCAGGCCCAAGGAAGACATGAGTGGAGTTTCTAGATGAAAGAAGCTGGTTAGCTGAATGTCTATGTGGAGCTAAGCATCTACCACTAAAAAAAATTAACTGCAAAATAAACAAATAAAACTTTATTTTTAAAGCATTATGATTGGGGGGATTGTGATAGACATTAGCATGCTCTTACTAATACAATACTTTGCAAAAGCCAATGGTATTCCAAAATATTCTTTGAGGAATACATATTAATTTAAATGTATTTTAATTTTTAAAGGCCAAATAAAAGGATTTATTCTAATCTTAAAATGTCAGAAAAACTACCAAATAAGCCAAAAGCAATAAAAAAGGCCATGGATTGAGTCCTAATCTTTTATCTTACTGTCCTTGAGAAGTTAAGTTTCACAATTTCTCTGAGATCTTATTTATTATTCATACAATATGTTTAACAATGAATCTATAGTAGAGTTTTAGAAAGATTAAATTCGGCTCCTGGTTTACAGATAGTGCTCAGTAAGAGAATATATTAACTAAGGTAACTGATGATAAGTATTAAACATTTTATTAATATTTACTGCTAGTTTTATCAAGAGCATGTCCATGACTATGCTAATTCAGTGACCCCTGTTTTTCATGGAGTTAAGGCCAGGCTGGATGAATCACAAGCTGGAATCAAGATTGCTGGAAGAAATATCAATAACCTCAGATTTGCAGATGATACCACCCTAATGACATGACACCACCCTAATGGCATAAAGTCAACAGGAACTAAAGAGACTCTTGATGAAGGTGGAAGAGGAGAGTGAAAAAACTGGCTTAAAACTCAACATTCAAAAAACTAAGATCATGGCATCTGGTCCCATCAGTTCAGTTCAGTTCAGTCGCTCAGTCGTGTCCAACTCTTTGTGACCCCATGAATCACAGCATGCCAGGCCTCCCTGTCCATCACCAACTCAAGGAGTTCACTCAAACTCATGTCCATAGAGTCGGTGATGCCATCCAGCCATCTCATTCTCTGTCGTCCCCTTCTCCTCCTGCCCCCAATCCCTCCCAGCATCAGAGTCTTTTCCAGTGAGTCAACTCATCACATGAGGTGGCCAAAGTATTGGAGTTTCAGCTTTAGCATCAGTCTTTCCAATGAACACCCAGGATTGATCTCCTTGAGGATGGACTGGTTGGATCTCCTTGCAGTCCAAGGGACTCTCAAGAGTCTTCTCCATCACCACAGTTCAAAAGCGTCAATTCCTCGGCGATCAGCTTTCTTCACAGTCCAACTCTCACATCCATACATGAACACGGGAAAAACCATAGCCTTGACTAGACGGAACTTTGTTGGCAAAGTAATGTCTCTGCTTTTTAATATACTATCTATTTTGGTCATAACTTTCCTTCCAAGGAGTAAGCATCTTTTAATTTCATGGCTGCAATCAGCATCTGCAGTGATTTTGGAGCCCCAAAATATAAAGTCTGACACTGTTTCCACTGTTTCCCCATCTATTTCCCATGAAGTGATGGGACCAGATGCCATGATCTTTGTTTTCTGAATGTTGCGCTTCAAGCCAACCTTTTCACTCTCCTCTTTCACTTTCATCAAGAGGCTTTTGAGTTCCTCTTCACTTTCTGCCATAAGGGTGGTGTCATCTGCATATCACTTCATGGCAAATAGATGGGGAAAAACAGGGAACAGTGACAGACTTTATTTTGGGGGGCTCCAGAATCAGTGAGGATGGTAATTCAGCCATGAAATTAAATGACACTTTCTCTTTGGAAGAAAATCTATGTCAGACCTACAGGTTTGAGGCCATTTAAGAGGCCGTTCCTTCTGGAAGTGTATAAATTAGCCTGGAATAAAACCTGCATGCTGAATTTACTAACTAAGAAATGAGAAACCGGAACTATAAAGGTGGCATAGAAATACAAGAAACTATTCTTAAGTACTCTTTTAAAACTTTGAACAGAGTTACAGATTTTACCATTTGTGATAAACTGGTATATATAATTTAACCAGAACCATAAGAAAATTAGTATTGTGTGAATTCTGAAGCACTTTCAACATGTTGTAGGAATAATGTGGACTTTCTTGAGTTTTACACATTCATAAGTAAATGGTCTGTATCTCGTGCCTTTGTTGGCTTTCTGTGAGCTGTAGTTTCTGGGAAGTGAGCAGCTCTCATTCCTGTAACTCTTGTAATCCAGTCATTCGTGTACCTCCTTCATGAGGATTCAGTACGGCTGTGGTGCTGTTTTCCCTCTGATAGGAACTCTAACTCTGTGTAAAGCCCTAAAGGTCTGTTACTTATTTTTATTTTATATTGTACTATGTTTCATTTACAGTGTTGTGTTTGTTTCAGGTGTATAGCAAAGTGATACAGTTATATATATATATATATATATATATATATATATGAATTAACAAAAGCAGTTCCCATCTTTTGATGGGGTGCTCATGGTTTATAACATAAATGGCATTATTTTGAGAGAGGGATAACTTAGATATGGCATTGGGTTTTTTTCTTTTTGCAGCTTGAGGCAGTTGTAAAATAACTTAATGTAGCTTTTTACAACTGTGTATTCTATAGTATTTTTTTTCATTTGGTGAAATTTTAACTGTTAATGTTTTTGGCATTGTGCTTTGTACCATTTATTAAATAAAAATTAAAAAAAAAACCTACACGGCATATTAAAGAGCAGAGACATCACTTTGCCAACAAAGGTCCATATAGTCAAAGCTATGGTTTTTCCAGTAGTCATATAAGGATGTGGGGGTTGGACCATAAAGAAAGCTGAATGCCAAAGAATTGATGTTTTGTAACTGTGGTGCTGGAGAAGACTTCTGAGGGTCCCTTGGACAGCAAGGAAACCAAACCAGTCAATCCAAAAGGAAATCAGTCCTAAATATTCATTGGAAGGACTGATTAAAGCTGGGGCTCCAATATTTTGGCCAATTGATATGAGAAGCTGACTCATTGGAAAAGACCCTGATGCTTGGAAAGATTAAGGGCAGGAGAGAAGCGGGTGACAGAGCATGAGATGGCATCACTGCCTCAATGGACATGAGTTTGAGCAAATTCAGGGAGACTGTGAATGGCAGGGAATCCTGGTGTGCTGCAGTCTATGGATGCAAAGAGTTGGACACCTACTAAGTGACTGAACAACAACAACAGCTAAATATTTTTCAGAGGTATAGCTGTTTTTAAAATGCATAGGAAATTAAAGGATTAATTTCCAAAATATACAAGCAGCCCCTGCACCTCAATTCCAGAAAAATAAGTGACCCAATCAAAAAATGGGCCAAAGAACTAAACAGACATTTCTCCAAAGAAGACATAAAGATGGCTAACAAACACATGAAAAAATGCTCAACATCCCTCATAAGAGAAATGCAAATCAAAACCACAATGCGATACCATTTCACACCAGTCAGAATGGCTGCTATCCAAAAGTCTACATGCAATAAATGCTGGAGAGGGTGTGGAGAGAAGGGAACCCTCTTACACTGTTGGTGGGAATGCAAACTAGTACAGCCACTATGGAGAACAGTGTGGAGATTCCTCAAAAAACTGGAAATAGAACTGCCATATGATCCAGCAATCGCACTCCTGGGCATACACACCGAGGAAACCAGAATTGAAAGAGACATATGTACTCCAATGTTCATTGCAGCACTGTTTATAATAGCCAGGACATGGAAGCAACCTAGATGTCCATCTGCAGATGAATGGATAAGAAAGCTTTGGTACATATACACAATGGAGTATTTTTCAGCCATCAAGAAGAATGCATTTGAATCAGTTTTAATGAGGTGGATGAAATTGGAGCCTACTATACAGAGTGAAGTAAGCCAGAAAGAAAAACATCAATACAGTATACTAACGCATATATATGGAATTTGGAAAGATGGTAACCTTAACCCTGTATACGAGACTGCAAAAGAGACATAGGTCTATAGAACAGTCTTTGGGACTCTGTGGGAGAGGGTGAAGGTGGGATGATTGGGGAGAACGTCATTGTAGCATGTATATTATCATATGTGAAATGAATCACCAGTCCAGGTTCGATGCATGATACAGGATGCTTGGGGCTGGTGCACGGGGATGACCTGGAGGGAGGATATGGGGAAGAGGGAGGTGGGAGGGGGGTTCAAGAAAGGGAACACATGTACACCCAGGGCGGATTCGTGTCAATGTATGGCAAAACCAACCAATATATTAATGTAAGGTAATTTGCCTCCAATAAAATAAATTTTAAAAAAATAAAATAAAAAAATAAAATGCATAGGGCATTGAACAATTAATACATAGTCAAATATAGAAAAACCCAAGGCTTATTTAGCACTGAAAATATGAAATAATCTAACAAAAACCTACTTCTGATAGGAGAGAGAGAACTGAAGAACACTGATTAACAGGTCTTGCTGGCAACATATCCTGGGCCAGATGGTACTGTCAGTAGAAGGCATTTGAGGAGACTTGTTGCTACGCATTGCCAACAAGCTGGTCCCTTATGAGCAGCTACATTCACAAAAGGCTCCTGTCATGGAGTCTACACTGAAATGCCAAAAACAATCTGTGGAAGCTATGTTTAGTACATTAAATGCTCTCCTATGGGCTCCGCAGGTGGCTCCATGAAATTCGGGAGACACCAGAGATATCGGTTTAATTTCTGGGTCAGGAAAATCCCCTGGAGGAAGGTGCAGCAACTCACTCCAGTATTCTTGCCTGGAGAACCCCATGGACAGAGGAGCCTGGCAGGCTACAGTCCATAGGTTGCAAACAGTCAGACATGACTGAAGCTACTAAGCACATATTTCGTAGCTCAAGATAGATCTACTTGTGAGCATGTGTCCAACTATCCCTATTAAATAATGTTTTTGTTTACTATCAGTTTGATTGGTATTTTCTCTATGGTACTGTTTTTTCAGCATTCCATGGACTCTTTTAGAAATATAAATGTAATTCTACCACGAACTTGAAGAGATAAAGGCAGTTTGTTATTTTTCTGTGAATTCAATTTGTGTATCTACTTATTGACAACAGCTAAAATATTATGTTAAATGTTTATAAAAACACACACATATAATCTACCCTAGTTTTTAATAGCTGGGTACCTGACTGCCAGTTCATATGAACCTCTTTTGCCACTTCCCCTCCATTCTTTTGCCCAAACTAGCATGAGCACAGATATCAATAATACCAGAGATAAGAGTTTGGTTGGGTCAAAAGCTTCAACCCTTAAATAATCTTACTTTCTTCTTTTAACACAGTAATGTACTTCCTTCTCATAATCCTCTTTTCTCTGCTCCCATAATAAGCATTGACTCTAATGTTGACACATTTAACTCAGTCTGAAAACTGATTTTTCTTTCCAGTTTTATTGAGATGTAATTGACATACAGCAATGTTTAAGGTGTACAGTGTTGTGATATGACTTACATAATCATGAGATGATTATCACAATAAGTTTAGTGAGCACACATCATCTTATATAAATATAAAATTAAAGAAGTAGGAAAAAATGTACTTACTTTGTGAAGAGTTAAGTACTTAGGATTTACTGTCTTAACTTTCATATGTAACACACAGCAGGGTTAGTTATCTTATAATGGTATACATTTTATCATTCGTACTGATTTATGGTTATAACTGAAAGTTTGTGTCTCTTGACAGCCTTCATCCAGTTCCCTCTCCTTTCATCCCTGCCTCTGGTAACAACAATCTGATCTCTTTTTCTATAAGCTTGTTTGGTTGGTTTTGAAGTAAACTAACCTACAATCCTGGAGAAGGAAATGGCAACCCATTCCAGTGTTCTTGCCTGGAGAATCCCAGGGACGGGGGAGCCTGGTGGGCTTCTGTCTATGGGGTCGCGCAGAGTCGGACACGACTGAAGTGACTTGGCAGCTTGGCAGCAGCAACCTACAATCCATCAAATTGCCAGCATACGCTGGATCATGAAAAAAGCAAGAGAGTTCCAGAAAAATATCTATTTCTGCTTTACTGACTATGTCAAAGCCTTTGACTGTGTGGATCACAATAAACTGTGGAAAATTCTGAAAGAGATGGGAATACCAGACCACCTGACCTGCCTCTTGAGAAACCTGTATGCAGGTCAGGAAGCAACAGTTAGAATTGGACATGGAACAACAGACTGGTTCCAAATAGGAAAAGGAGTACGGCAAGGCTGCATATTGTCACCCTGCTTATTTAACTTATATGCAGGGTACATCATGAGGAACACTGGGCTGGAAGAAGCACAAGCTGGAATCAAGATTGCCGGGAGAAATATCAATAACCTCAGATATGCAGATGACACCACCCTTATGGCAGAAAGTGAAGAGGAACTCAAGAGCCTCTTGATGAAAGTGAAAGAGGAGAGTGAAAGGTTGGCTTAAAGCTCAACATTCATACCTAAGTTATCCCTCTCTCAGATAACTTAGGTATGGCATTGGGTTTTTTTTCTTTTTGCAGCTTGAGGCAGTTGTAAAATAACTTAATGTTGCCTTTTACAACTGTGTATTCTATAGTATTTTTTTCATTTGGTGAAATTTTAACTGTTAATGTTTTTGGCATTGTGCTTTGTACCATTTATTAAATAAAAATTAAAAAAATAAAAGCTAAACATTCAGAAAACTAAGATCATGGCATCTGGTCCCATCATGTCATGGGAAATAGATGGGGAAACAGTGTCAGACTTTATTTTTTGGACTCCAAAATCACTGCGGATGCTGATTGCAGCCATGAAATTAAAAGACGCTTACTCCTTGAAAGGAAAGTCATGACCAACCTAGATAGTATATTAAAAAGCAGAGACATTACTTTGCCAACAAAGTCCGTCTAGTCAAGGCTATGGTTTTCCCAGTGGTCATGTATGGATGTGAGAGTTGGACTGTCAAGAAGGATGAGCACCGAAGAACAGATTCTTTTGAACTGCGGTGTTGGAGAAGACTGTTGAGAGTCCCTTGGACTCCAAGGAGATCCAACCAGTCCATTCTAAAGGAGATCAATCCTGGTTTTTCATTGGAAGGACTGATGCTAAAGCTGAAACTCCAATACTTTGGCCACCTCATGCGACGAGTTGACTCACTGGAAAAGACTCTGATGCTGGGAGGGATTGGGGGCAGGAGGAGACGGGGACAACAGAGAATGAGATGGCTGGATGGCATCACCGACTTGATGGACATGAGTTTGAGTGAACTCTGGGAGTTGGTGATGGACAGGGAGGCCTGGCGTGCTGTGATTCATGGGGTCGCAAAGAGTTGGACAGGACTGCGCCACTGAACTGAATTGAACCTACAATCCTCCATTAGTCTCTGTTATACAACAGGTGATTCAGTATTTCTGTACATTTTGAAATGATCACAACAATTCTAATTACCCTGTCACCATACAAAATATTACATAATTGGCTATAATCCCCACATTATACATTTTATACCAATGACTCATTTACTTTGTAACTGGAAGTTTGTACCTCTTAATCTCCCTCATTTATTTCTCTGCTCCCTTGATTCCTCTCCCCTCTGGCAACTACCCATTTTTCTTCTATATTTATGATCCTGTTTTGTTATATTTGTTCATTTGTTTTTAAAATTCTACCTATAAGGGAAATCATATAGTATGTATCCCTCTCCCTGTCTGAATTACTTCACTTAGCATGATATCCTCTATCCCATCCATGTTTTCCCAAATGGCATAAATTCATTCCTTTTTATGACTGAGTAATATTCCACTGTGTGAAATGAATATATATATATGCTATTAGTATGTATCAGTATTAGTGTGTGTGTGTATATATATATCCATTCATCTGTGATGAGTTCTTAGGTTCTTCATCCATTCTTCTATGAAGAGCATTTAGGTTGCTTCCATATATTGGCTATTATAAATAATGCTACAGTAAACATAAGGGTTCATGTATTTTTTAATTGGTGTTTTCATTTCCTTTAGATAAATATCCATGAGTGGAATTGTTGGATCATGTGGTAGTTTTATTTTTATAGTTTTTTGTGGAATTTTCATACTGAGTTCTATAGTGTCAACAGTAACAATAAATAAGAGCTCCCTTTGCTCTACATCCTTGCCAACATTTTTTGTTTTCTGTTTGATAATAGCCATTCTACTAAGTGAGAGGTCATAATTGCATTGTGGGTTTGATTTATGTTTCTCTGATGATTGGTGATGTTGAATATCTTTTATATGCCTGTCGGCCATTCGTAGTTCTTTTTTTGGGAAAATGTCTATTTGTGTCTTCTGGTTGCCCGTTTTTAAAAATATGGTTGTCAGTTCTGTTGATGTTCAGCTGTATGAGTTCTTTGTATATTTTGGATATTAACAGGTATTATTATGTATATTATTTGCAAATATCTTTCCCATTCAGTTCACGGCCTTTTCATTTACTGATAGCTTCCTTCACTGTGAAAAAACTTTTTAGTTTGATGTAGTCCTGTTTGTTTTTGCTTTTTTTTTTTTTTCTTGCCTGAGGAGACATATTAAAAAAATATTGCTAAGACAGATGTCAAAGAAGGTACCACTTATGTTTTCTTCTAGAAGTGTCATGGCTTCAGCTGTTACATTTAAGTCTTTAATCCATTTTGAGTTTATTTTTGTAAATGGTATGAGAAAGTAGCCTGGTTTGATTCTCTTGCTATAGTTGTCCAGTTTTTCCAGCACCATTTATTGAACAGGTTATCTTTCCCCCGTTTTATATTCTTGCCTCTTTTGTTATAGATTAGTGGATCATATGAGGGTAGATTCATGTCTGGGCTCTCTGTTCTGTTTCATTGATCTATTCGTCTACTTTGGGCCAGGACATGTTATTTGGATTGCTGTAGCTTTGTAGTATGGTTTTGAATAGGGTCATGGCTGTCACACTTTTGTAATTCTGTATGCTCTTATTCTGCATCCGTTTGTTGCTGTAGTTCAGTAGATAAGCCCTGTCTGACTCTGTATCAGTTAGTAAACAACCATTAGGTTTATTAATTCTGAGGTATTATTCCAAAATGTGTAGGAGACTCAAAGTATAAAACGGCTCTTGCCCTCTTGCCCACAAAACCTCAATTTAGTTGAGAAGAGAGGCCCATATACTCAGAGGGAAAAATGTTCAACCTTGGGTATTTTTACATGCTATTTCTTCTACCTGGGTTGTTCTCCTTAGCCCTCTGTCTTCCTCCTCCTAGCTGACTCCTTTCATTTCAGATTCTACCTTAAACCTTCATTTCTTCCATGAGGTGTTTCTGATCCCACAGAACCTCCTGATGAGGCAGTCAACAGTATCCTGCACTTTTCCTTTTACCATCACCCTTTTCTTCAATAAGTTGCTTTTTGACTGCCTTCTCTACTAGACTACAAGCAATGTGACAGCAGGGGGCTTTCTGCTTGATTCAGTTCTATAGCTTCCAAATTGAGAAGAAAACTGATAAATATGTGTTGGCTAAGTGAATAATGTATCATAAACTTTTGAGGAAGGGTTAAAAAAGTTTTAATTGCTATTGGCATTCTAGAAGGAACGTTATGACTTTAGGTGATCAGGAAATAAGACTTCATTCGATAGAGTTGGCTCTGGGGTTTTTATTAGTACTAAAAACTAAGGTGGAAAGTAGAAATCTACCAGTGGTGATTGAAAAACAAAACTGATTGAAAGTGTGGCTAGACACTGAAGGAAAAGTAAAAACTGCTATTCACCTCTGGCCCGTTCATTTCTAGAGTCTATCAAACTCAAACTGGCTGACATAATACATTCTGCAACAGCTAACATCTCTGATAGGCTCTGTTCACAGAGCATCAAATGATTTGTCATTGCTAGATAAGAATGAAAAAGCTTTTTAAAAAGATGAAAGCTAATGGTAGAAACAACTTTCAGCTTTGTTGGTTCCAAGTGGTTTGATTATGAAAGCAGTGACTATACAAAGATCAAAAGATTATGGAGAAAAAAGTCTATTTCAGTATTTTTCAGATAGGCAAAACACACTTATGGATTGGATGATGAGAACTATTTTTATGGGGCTTTTGATCAATTTTGTAAAATTTTCTTAAGAAAGTTATAGGACCAAGGGATTTTAATATCGAAAGAAATAATCTTGGGTTCCTAAATCTAATATTATTGCATTATTACTTTGCTACTCCATTCATTAGGTCTTATTCTTCCTTGTTGTAAACTTTCAGTGGTAATTTGTGTTACTTTCATTTACCAGAGAACCCTGAAAGAACTGATTGTACTAAACAGACGGCAGTGCCCATTACAAAATAAGATAGTTGCAGAACACTTTCATGCAATTTTTATCTTTAGAGTTATATTGCCAGTGATGAGTGAAATATAATTTTATAAGTCTCTCTTTTTATTCTGTAGGATATATAAAATTTCCTGCTGGGTTTTGAATTGCTGTTTATTTTTTACTCTGCCATTGTCTATTAGACATTAGAGAAAGAATTATCATTTTCTAATATGATTACAGTATTGTTTAGTACTTGAATCTCAAAATGACTAAAATTGAGACTGTCATAAAACTCAACAAGGCAAATAAATGGGTAATTTCTCATTAATAATGAGATTTTCAAGTGATGATCTCTATCTAATAAACATAGTTCTTCAAATTTCCATCTGTCACTACTCATTGCCAACATCTGATTTGGGGAATTCATAACTGTTTTGGTTAGGATCTAGGTAAAAAGAATCCAGAGTCTGCTAATAATTCATTTCATCATGGGGTTGTTCAGTGATAAGAATTTCCTAAACTAACATGAGACGGATACAAGAATTAGGTCAATTTAAAATAATAATTCCTTAATTCTGTATTTCTACTACTTCCACAAGTTATTGAAAGCCTTTGGTTAACAAAAATTGATTTGATGGCACTTGAAACATACTATCAAAGTGTCTATTTGAAATATCTTTTTCCAGTCAGTCAGTTCAGTCGCTCAGTTGTGTCCGACTCTCTGCGACGCCATGAATCACAGCACGCCAGGCCTCCCTGTCCATCACCAACTCCCAGAGTTCACTCAAACTCATGTCCACAGAGTCGGTGATG
Source organism: Moschus berezovskii (assembly GCF_049115385.1). Taxonomy (NCBI): domain Eukaryota; kingdom Metazoa; phylum Chordata; class Mammalia; order Artiodactyla; family Moschidae; genus Moschus; species Moschus berezovskii. Next base: position 35,483,341 of record NC_142462.1, read on the forward strand.
CCATCCAGCCATCTCATTCTCTGTCGTCCCCTTCTCCTCCCGCCCCCAACCTTTCCTAGCATCAAAGTCTTTTCCAGTGAGTCAACTCGTCACATGAGGTGGCCAAAGTATTGGAGTTTCAGCTTTAGCATCAGTCCTTCTAATGAACACCCAGGATTGATCTCCTCTAGAATGGACTGGTTGGATCTCCTTGCAGTACAAGGGACTCTCAAGAATCTTCTCCAACACCACAGTTCAAAAGCATCGATTCTTCGGCGATCAGCCTTCTTCACAGTCCAACTCTCACATCCATACACGACCACAGGAAAAACCATAGCCTTGACTAGACGGACCTTGGTTGGCAAAGTAATGTCTCTGCTTTTCAACATACTATCAAGGCTGGTCATAACTTTCCTTCCAAGGAGTAAGCGTCTTTTAATTTCATGGCTGCAATCAGCATCTGCAGTGATTTTGGAGCCCCAAAAAATAAAGTCTGACACTGTTTCCACTGTTTTCCCATCTGTTTCCCATGAAAGAGTCATATTTTATTAAAAACAAAGAGTAATTACTTTATTTCTCTCCTTTTTTAGTTGGTAAACATCTCTCCTTTTTTAGTTGAAGAGTATATACTTCATTCAGTACAATATGGCTTGTGTTCCTTCCACTCTTACAGCTTTTATTATAATTACTAATTATCAAATCCGACAATAATTTCCCATCCTATTTTCTTTTATTATCCAGTGGCATAAAACTGTCTATCAGTTACTTCTGTGACCTGAATGATAATTTATAATTTAATAGCTCCCGTTATTGCATCTTCAAACCTGATGTTTTCTCCTGAGGTTCTATCTCTTATTTCACATTGCCTATTAGATGCCTCCAGAAGATCCCTTGGAGGACGACATGGCTACCCATGCCAATATTCTTGCCTAGAGAATCCCATGGACAGAGAAGCCTGGTGGGCTATGGTCTATGGGGTTGTAAAGAGTTAGACACAAATGAGCAACTAAGCACACACACACACTCACTCACACACACATACACACACACACTCACTCACACACACATACACACACACATTTGGATCCCTTATAGGAACTTAAAGGGTTTCTCTGTGACTCAGCAGTTAAGAATTCACCTGCAATTTAGGAGACATGGGCTCCCTGGGTTGGGAAAATCCCCTGGAGGAGGACATGGCAACCCACTGCAATATTCTTGCCTGGAGAATCTCATGGACAGAGGACAATGGCAGGTTACAGTCCATGGGGTCACTGACCACAGCACAGCACATAAGAACTTAAACCCTAGAAGTTCAAACCTAAGTACATTCTACAACTTAGTTCTTCTCTATATAAAGTTTGGATAGTGATAAAGGAACTAATTTCTAGAATGTGTGGTAATAATTTGATAACTTAGCACAGTACCTAGCATAGACAATGTAGTCAATAATGTTGTTTTTCTTATTTAGTCATTAAGTTGTGTTGACTCTTAATGTGCAGCCCCAGGGACTGTAGTCCACCAGGCTTCTCTGTCCATGGGATTTCTCAGGCAAGAATACTGGAGCGGGTTGCCATTTCCTCCTCCAGGGGATCTTCCCAGCCCAAGGACTGAAACCATGTTTCCTGCATTGGCAGGTGGGTTCTTTACTACTGAACCACCAGGGAAGTCCAGCCAGTAATATTAGCTATTTAGTATTATTAATGATGTCAATACTATTATTTCTAGTTGCTTATTTGATTCAAACTATACTTTATCTCTTGAATATCTTGGTTTTCCTCACAAAATGCAATTCACTATCCTTGCTCTCAATTCTGCAGCCTAAGCAGTGTCCAAACAAGTAATATTCTTAGTCATTATTAGTTATACTCTAAGCCAATATGGTATAGTCAGTCTTAATATTTCTGACTAAGCATTTCCTCCCAAACCACCAATGGTTAGTGGATTCTCCTGAGAAGAGTGCTTTTATACAGTTAATTTGTGACTCAAAATTCATAAAAGGTTGCAGTATCTATGCAAACTCTGCAACTGCTTCTCTTTGAAGAATTAGCCATATCACATTCTACTTGAAAGTTTAGCATCCTCTATATTTCATATTTCCTTCATTTATTTAAGTTTTTCTTACCATATGAATCAACTGTAATTTTATTAAATGCTGGAAAAATAGGCCACTACAATGAAAAGCAGAGACATTACTTTGCCAACAAAGTCTGTCTAGTCAAGGCTATGGTTTTTCCAGTGGTCATGTATGGATGTGAGAGTTGGACTATAAAGAAAGCTGAGCACTGAAGAATTGATGCTTTTGAACTGTGGTGCTGGAGAAGACTCTTGAGAGTCCCTTGGACTGCAAGGAGATCCAACCAGTCCATCCTAAAGGAGATCAGTCCTGGGTGTTCATTGGAAGGACTGATGCTAAAGCTGAAACTCCAATACTTTGGCCACCTCATGTGACGAGTTGACTCACTGGAAAAGACTCTGATGCTGGGAGGGATTGGGGGCAGGAGGAGAAGGGGATGACAGAGAATGAGACGGCTGGATGGCATCACCGACTCGATGGACATGAGTTTGAGTGAACTCTGGGAGTTGGTGATGGACAGGGAGGCCTGGAGTGTTGTGATTCATGGGGTCACAAAGAGTTGGACACGACTGAGGGACTGAACTGAGCTGACAATTTGGTTTTAGGACAACCAAGAACAATCAGATCAATTTAAGCATTTATTATAAGAAAATGTGTGAAATAACTAAGAAAAGTGGACATAACCAGAAAAGTCAACCATTTTCAGGATCTGTAGTGGCACAGAGATTTAGAAATGCCTTGTAAACAAATTATCTATTTTGAGCATGAGGAACAGAATATCATTTATACTCTTTGCATAAATGATATTATCTTTGTCCCCTAAAAATGCAAGTTCTATTTTTAATGAGATCCTCAAGGTAATTTCTGTTTCCAAACAAGAAACCCAACAGACCAGCAGATGGCTTGTTTTTTTTCATTTTGTTGTTCCACTCCTAGTCTTATAATGGTCCTCCTTAGATCATACCCAAGTTTGGAGTTTTTTCCTTTTCAAAACCCTTTGGTGATTACTGGTGACTGGGTTCCACTACCTCATTCCATGAGATCCAGTAATACTCAGTAGCTAGTTAGGAGATGATAACAACTCACAGATCAAGATGTTATGAAATGTGTTTTCAAAGATAATAGGGCTATGGCCTAATGTCATCTCTGGAGGAGTAGAGAAGGAATCCAGAGGGAGAGTTTAGTAATTTAAAAAACCGACACCCGAAAGCTATCCTTAGAACAGCCATGTTCTTTGGGACAGATGCCAGAATGTTCTATGAAATAATTTTTATAAAGCCCCCAAATTCCTAGTCCATGATAAGCTCTAGCCACTGGTTATCATAGGTAATTTCCCTCAAACAGTGCTGTTCTCTGCATATTACTTAAGCATATGCTGCTTTATGACTCTGCAACAAGCAAAATAAAATCCTTCATTTCCTGAGTTCAAAACTCTAATATAAAATTATTTTTTAAAAAACAGTATGGTCACATTATGCACTTGTCTAGTCATAAGTACACAGTTACACAGTTTCCTAAGCCACTGGCAAAGTCTGTGGCTCTGTACTTATAATAAATTGTGGAATACACAAGAGGGACCAAAAATATACAGGAGCATTCTTTTGAAAGAAAAAGAGTTGATGTGATGGCTTTTACATTTTCTAAGGTAAATCATTGAGACTTAACTTGGGCATTGTTACTGAAATTCTGAACTAAAAACAGAATTACCATATGTACCAGCAATCCAACTTCTGGGCGTATATCCAGACAAAACTATAATTCAAAAAGACAGATGCAACCTGTAAGTTCAAAACAGTACTATTCACAACAGCCAAGACATGGAACAACCTAAACATCCATCGACAGATGAATGGATAAAGAAGATATGGTTCATATATACAATGGAATACAACTCAGCCATAAAAAAGAACAAAATAATGCCATTTGCAGAAACATGGACACAACTATATAATACCAAGTATATTATAATAATATAATTATAATACCAAGTAAAATAACTTAGAAAGAAAAGAGAAATACCATATGATAGCACTTACATGTAGAATCTAAAACATGACAGAAATGAGCCTAGCTATGAAACATAATCAGAGTCACAGATAAAGAGAATAGACTAATGGTTGCAAGGGGGAGGGTTTGGCAGAGGGACAGAGTGGGAGGTTGGGGTTAGCAGATGTAACCTTTTATATATGGAATAGTTAAACAACAAGGTCCTACTATACAGCACAGGGAAATATATTCAGTATTCTGCAGTAAACCGTAATGGAGAAAATATTAAAAAAAGAATGCTATATATATATATATATATATGTATATACATTTACATATATATGTACATATATACTGAAACACTTTGCTGTATGTATAGCAGTAATTAAAAGGGCAAGGTAAATCAACTATACTTCAATTTTTTAAATATTGAAATTCTGGCCAATCTGCTATTGCTGGAATTTACAGAACAGATTCGAAGTCACCAATTTAAACTTCATAGTTGACTGAGAATCCAGCTGTGTTAGCTCAGCCAGAGTATAATAGAAGGTTAGACATGAAGCATCATCTGACACCATGCAGGAAGGGATCTAGAGAGTGGGGCGGGGAGGACCTTTAACAGAGAAGAGTTGCTCTGCAAATAGTGATTGTCAGAGAAGGGGTGATTTATTTTTTCACATTGGAAATAGACTATTGATATGAAAGGAAAACAATTTCAGCATCAATTGCAGAAATAATTGCCTTAGTCTCCAATTTGTGTGGTTTGGAGCAGACAGCAGAGGACCATAACCCCCATGTCCCAGAGGTGTGAAAATCTGTCTGCTTTGTACAGTGAGCCAAATGGCCAATTAAAGTGAATGTGAAAAGGCATGACGCCAAATACAAACACATTTTCTGCGGTGGCTATTTTTAACTATATGCACTATCTTTTGACCTATTTCCCCTTGCTTGTTTAACTTCAATGATCACATTCCTAAAGATGACTCGTCTGAATACTATGCAGATATTTTATTACCAAATTGGGTAAAAGAAGGTGGGTAACAATCCTAAAATAAGGGCTCAGCCTCTTGGCAAGCTCAGACATGACTTGTGGAGTTTACTTCTCCTGCTTTGCTAGTGGTGTCTCTTGAGTGGAGAAGTCTAATTCCACTTTATATCGCAGTTGTTCTAGGAGACATTTCTCAAACATTATTCACATGAAAACAGAAGTCAGCTTTTCCTCTTCCTTTTTTTTAAATAAAATCACCAATGTGTTCTAGGAAGGCTTGATTTGGTTTCTGTAGTCCCAAAATGCCTAAACGAATCTCAGTTCTGAGTGTGCCCATATATAAGTAGATGCAGAAGCACACACACACACATCACACACAGGGGTCGAGTGGAACAGCTGTAAAGGCTAGGGGTGAGGATGTGGCAACTCCCTCAAGAGGGAAATACATTCTGTCCACTTAGGAAGTCATCGCACAGCCATGTGTTGGAATAAGCCCCATGAAGCTTTACTAAGCAGTTTTCATTGTATATCCCATGATCAGGATAAGAAATAGGAGCATTCCTCCATGTTTAGAGGCTGAGGGAGTTAAGACAAGAGAGACGGGTTTGCAGTCATTTAAAATCCAGCATCAAGTATGGAGCTCACATTTCTTTGGGAGAGCTATATGGGTACCCAAAAGAGTTTTCTCCCTGATGTGGTCCACAAATCCTGTTTGACCTTCGTACTTGGGTTGGTAAGTTGACTTTTGCCAGATCAGCTTAGCACTGCCATAGCAGTAAAACAGGAACTCCTCAATTTCCATTCTATAAAATTCTAGCACACTATCGCAATGTGAGAAAAGATGGGAGCAAGTTCATGTCCACTTTAAAATGAATATTGCTATAGCAGTGTGTTTGAGAGCTACCAGTTCATCTACCTTTACCTTGCTGTAAGCATCCATTGCTTCCATTGTAAGTGAGGAGTGAGGAACATTGCTACCATTACACTCAGTTTTATTTGCAGAAATAGTTGTTTTTTGTTTTTTTTTATCTTTCCAAAGCATTTTCATATTGGCTATCTTATCTAGAATTTGTAAACCTCTGAGGCAATTAGAATGGAAATTCTAATGGAAATTCCTTTCTGAAGATAAATTCTGTGGGCCTCAATTTGTTAACTGACATAAAGTAAAATGGAAACAACAAGCTAATAACCAGCTGAAACTAGAACTGAGGTCAGCAGCAATTAGATCAGTTTCCTTCCAGAGGATTATATAGTCTGACTTCGGTATCTCAACCAGATCTGTTAGAGACACAAATCAGAAAACGCCACTCTAAGGACAGGTCCTGCAAATGTACCTGTTGGTTAAATCTTGAGGTAAAGGTGATCAGTTAAGGTTGTTTAAGGCAGGCAATATCAGTATGCAAGTCCAAAACTGAGTCTAAGGTCAAACAATTGAAGAAAAGACATTTTCAGGTCCAAGAGAATAACATGGGGTTGAGAACAGATGAAGCTTAAAACGTCAAGATCCAGGTAAAGACAGGAAAATAGTAGGCTTTGATGTCCTAGACTTTATTCCTCATTGGTTCTCCACTGGGGGTGGTTTTGACCTGTGGGGATATTTGGCAGTATCTGGAGATATTTTTGGCAATCACACTGGAAATTAGAGGGTGGCTGCTATTCACATCTGTTAGGGAGAGTCTACTGCTACTGCTAGACATCCTACCATGAACAGGACAGCCTTTCACAACAAAAAATTATCCATTCCAAATTGTCAATAGTGCTGAGGTTGAGAAATCCTGCTTAAGGTAGGGTAGTCATCTGGTAAATGCTAGATCAGCTTGATTTAAAAGGAGAAAGTTAGGATATTTGACAATTCACTCTACCACTCGAGGACAGCCTCCGATTTGTTTCTTCAGAAGGCAGATCAGGCTGTAGGAGGTTGGATGGGAAAGAGGACTAAAAGAGAAGCATGTGTCTTTTCTCTACCCTGTGTTCACTCTACATGAAAATAATTAATATAGATATTGTTTTCTCCTTTTCCATTGTACATGTTTTTAAGATTGTTTTTTAATTTATCTTTTACCAGGGGATGGAGTGGAACTATTTGTGATACAATTATTAGCCCCTAGCTGTAAGGGTCATATATTTTAAATTATATTGTGTCAAATTTTGGAAACCGTGTACTATTATAAGGGAGATGTTAAATAAATATTCCGTTTTGTATATCCTTTTCTGGCTGCTCAGTAAATGCAGGCATATCCACAGACTCAAATCAGCACTGGCTGTAGAGGAAGAAAGCAATGTATAATTAAGTGGGAATCTACAAAAACCCATGGCTTTGCTGACTGGCTCTACTGAAAGCAATTGTGCCCTGTGTTTTCTTGCCTAATCCGCATTTGCACGGAAGCCTTCTGCCAACAGCATCTTTCTCATGCTGGGGAATTGGCCTTCTGCTCTGAGCACATTTAAAAAGAGATATTTTCCATTTTCTCCTTTTGTATTGAGAATATGAGCTAAACACACACAAGCTGAAAAGAATAAGAAAATGGAACCAGGAAATTTAGGTTCATTTAACATTTACTGAAAAAGACTGAGCTCAAGGTTGTTTAAGGCAGGCAATCACTTGCCTCCTATTATCCAGACCTGCACTATCCAATTTAGTAGTCAAATATGGTTATTTAAACTTGAAAAATTAAAATTAATTAAAAATCCACTTCTTCAGCTGTACTAGCCATATTTCACGTGGGAAAACAGTGACTTTGTTGTTGGTGATGGTGTTTAGTCACTAACATGTATCCGACTCTGGTGACTCCATGGATTACAGCCTACCAGGCTATATAGTCCATGGACTATAGGCCACCAGGATCCTCTGTGCATGGGATTTCCCAGGCAAGAATTCTGGAGTGGGTTGCCATTTCCTTCTCCAGGGGATCTTCCCAACCCAAGGAAGAAACCCATGTCTCCTGCATTGGCAGGTGGGTTCTTTACCCCCGAGCCACTATGAAAGCCCCTCAGTCAGTCAGTTTAGTCACTCAGTCGTGTCTGATTCTTTGCGACCCCTTGAATCACAGCACGCCATGCCTCCCTGTCCATCAACAATTCCTGGAGTTCACTCAAACTCATGTCCATCGAGTCAGTGATGCCATCCAGCCATCTCATCCTCTGTTGTCCCCGTCTCCTCCTGCCCCCAATCCCTCCCAGCATCAGAGTCTTTTCCAGTGAGTCAACTTGTCTCATGAGGTGGCCAAAGTATTGCAGTTTCAGCTTTAGCATCAGTCCTTCCAATGAACCTAGTGGCTACTATAATTGGTAGTATAGAACATTTACATTATCACAGGAAGTTTCATTAGACAATGCTCTTCCAGATAGGTGGATTCAATAGTTGGTAACAATGTGAAAACTCTACTAAAGGCCAGAAGGCACTTTCCTCAGCATGAAAAGTACCTCTGCATGGTCACTTGAAGACTCTGCCTAGTAGACAGTAACTGTAGTGGTCTCAGCTGCATGTTTTTGCATTTAATTCATTCAACGATTACTTATTCAATATCTGCCTTAGGTCAGGCACAATTCTTGGTACTGGGGATAGAAATGAACAGAAACGATAATGTCCTTGGACTTTCCTGGTAGCTCAGTAGGAAAGAATTTGCCTGCCAATGCAGGAGAAACAGGTTTGATTACTGGGTCAGGAAGATCCCCTAGAGAAAGAAATGGTAACTCACTCCTATATTTTTGCTTGGGAAATCCCATGGACAGAGGAGCCTGGCAGGGAGTCCATGGAATCACAAAAGAAGATGGTCACTCAGTCGTGTCTGACTGTTTGTGACCCCAAGGACTATGCAGTCCAAGAAATTCTCCAGGCCAGAATACTGGAGTGGGTAGCCTTTCCCTTCTCCAGGGGATCTTCCCAACCCAGGGAGCAAACCCAGGTCTCCCACATTATGGGCAGATTCTTTACCAGCTGAGCCACCAGGGAAGCCCAAGAATACTGGAGTAGGTAGCCTATCCCTTCTCCAGGAGATCTTCCTGACCCAGGAACCAAAGCAAGTTCTCCTGCATTGCAGGCAGATTCTTTACCAACTGAGCTATGAGGGAAGTCCAAAGACTTGGACACAAGTTAGCAACTAAAACAACACTGGTGATCATGTCCTTGCCTTCAAAAATGTTAAATTCTAGCAAGGAAGTCCAATAATATATACATAAATGATAAAATACCTACATATGTACATAAACAAAATATACTAGGAAATGCCTATTGTTAAGAAGAAATATAAGGGAATGAGAGGGATAATGTGATGGGGTAGCAGATTATTTCAAATAGAGTTTCAAGGCAGACTCTTCTTAGGAAGAGAATACTTGAGTACTTACCTCAAGGCAATGAGGTATGACCCATGATTATATGTGAGGCAATGCATTCTAGACAAAGGAAACAGAAAAAACAAAGGCTCTCAGGTGGAAACTTTCTGAAGTCCAGGAGAGACACATGACTAGCATAGATAAAGAAAGAAGAAGGTTTGTAAGAAATGAGGTTGGTTATGGGTAATGTCCAGTGTGTTTGTGTGTGTGTGTGTGTGTGTGTGTGTGTGTATTAAAAGCATGGTAAATTTGAATTTTGTTATAAAAAAATGCTCAACATCCCCCATAATCAGAGAAATGCAAATCAAAACCACAATGAGATACCATTTCACACCAGTCAGAATGGCTGCTATCCAAAAGTCTACATGCAATAAATGCTGGAGAGGGTGTGGAGAAAAGGGAACCCTCTTACACTGTTGGTGGGAATGCAAACTAGTACAGCCACTATAGAGAACAGTGTGGAGATTCCTCAAAAAACTGGAAATAGAGCTGCCATATGATCCAGCAATCTCACTCCTGGGCATACACACCGAGGAAACCAGAATTGAAAGAGACACATGTACTCCAATGTTCACTGCAACACTGTTTATAATAGCCAGGACATGGAAGCAACATAGATGTCCATCTGCAGACGAATGGATAAGAAATCTTTGGTACATATACACAATGGAGTATTACTCAGCCATTAAAAAGAATGCATTTGAATCAGTTCTAATGAGGTGGATGAAACTGGAACCTATTATACAGAGTGAAGTAAGCCAGAAAGAAAAACACCAATACAGTATACTAACGCATATATATGGAATTTAGAAAGATGCAAATGATAACCCTGTATACGAGATAGTAAAAGAGACACAGATGTATAGAACAGTCTTTGGGACTCTGTGGGAGAGGGCGAGGGTGGGATGATTTGGGAGAATGACATTGAAACATGTATGTTGTCATATGTGAAACGAATCACCAGTTCAGAGTCGATGCATGTTACAGGATGCTGGGGCTGGTATGCGGGGATGACCCAGAGGGAGGATCAAGGGAGGAGGGAGGTGGGAGGGGGGCTCAGGAAGGGGAAATCATGTACACCCGGGGCGGATTCATGTCAATGTATGGCAAAACCAACCAATATAATATTGTAATTAGCCTCCAATAAAAAAAATAAAATAAATATTGGAAGACTTTTTAGTGTTTGAGTAGTGAAACGACAGGATCAGATTTACATTATTTAAAATTCCCTCTGGCTGATGTCGGGAGAATTGGTGAGCAAGAATGCAAGTAGTGTGACCATTGTAAACTGGGTAGGAAATAATGGTGGTATTGGTTAGAGAGTTAACACTGAAGGAAATGAGAAAGTCATTCAATTCAAAAGAAAACTGGAACCAAAGAACTAACAAGGATCAACTGATTATTTGAATGTACGTTCTAAAATTAAAGAGGTCAAGAGTGATTTCAAAACTTTGTTTCAATAACTAAGTAAGTGGTAATGTGACATTTATTGAGATTAGGGAGTCTAAGAGATTAGCAGATTCAAGGTGAGTGTGGTGATCATGAGTTCACTGTGGGAAAGATTTAATATGAGATACTTATTGAAGATCTAAGAAGAAGTTTTTAGTAGTAAGACATCATGAGGAACGCTGGGCTGGAAGAAGCACAAGCTGGAATCAAGATTGCTGGGAGAAATATCAATAACCTCAGATATGCAGATGATACCACCCTTAGGGCAGAAAGTGAAGAGGAACTCAAAGGCCTCTTGATGAAAGTGAAAGAGGAGAGTGAAAAGGTTGGCTTGAAGCTCAACATTCAGAAAACAAAGATCATGGCATCTGGTCCCATCACTTCATGGGAAATAGATGGAAAAACAGTGGAAACAGTGTCAGACTTTGTTTTTTTGGGCTCCAGAATCACTGCAGATGCTGATTGCAGCCATGAAATTAAAAGACGCTTGCTCCTTGGAAGGAAAGTTTCATGACCAACCTTGATAGTATATTTAAAAGCAGAGACATTACTTTGCCAACCAAGGTCCGTCTAGTCAAGGCAATGGTTTTTCCCGTGGTCATGTATGGATGTGAGAGTTGGACTGTGAAGAAGGCTGATCACCGAAGAATCGATGCTTTTGAACTGTGGTGTTGGAGAAGACTCTTGAGAGTCCCTTATACTGCAAGGAGATCCAACCAGTCCATTCTAAAGGAGATCAATCCTGGATGTTCATTGGAGGGACTGATGCTAAAGCTGAAACTGCAATACTTTGGCCACCTCATGCGACGAGTTGACTCCCTGGAAAAGACTCTGATGCTGGGAAAGGTTGGGGGCGGGAGGAGAAGGGGACGACAGAGAATGAGATGGCTGGATGGCATCACCGACTCTGTGGACATGAGTTTGAGTGAACTCCGGGAGTTGGTGATGGACAGGGAGGCCTGGCGTGCTGTGATTCATGGGGTTGCGGAGAGTCGGACACGACTGAGTAACTGAACTGAACTGAACTTAACAAAAAAACCTGAAGGTCATAAAAGAGGTTCATAAAAGAAATTTGAATGTTGTCAGCACATTCACATTCATATGGAATTCAAAACTGAATATTTAATAAAGATCACAACGGGAGTAAGTATAGACAGGAAAGAGACACCCAAGGGCTGAATCCTGGATATTTTAATTTGTAGAAGTTGAGAGGGGAAGGAAAAACAAGTACAGAAGACTAACAAGTAACCGTTCAATCAGCATAATGGTGTCTAAGAGGCCAAGGGAAGAATTCATGTTAAAAAGGAGAATGGGCAGCTGTATCAAATAATGATAAGTTGATTGAGAGAAGAACTGAAAAATTTCCATCTGTGGAATGAAAACAATTTTCCTCATTAATCTTTGCTTTTGATAGTGATACACTTTTAGTATTAAATCTTTTCTTTTTTAAATCATTCTATAAGAGGCCATCTATACAACTTTGCATGAAAGACCTATAGCATGTTAAGAGAGATGTTCTACCACAGTAGAGACAGCATTGTAACAGCACTTCCTGAACTTCTCAGCATAATCCTTCTATATCCAATCTGCTATTGTTCTTAGAAGACAATCTTTAAACATAAACTTGTTAGAAACATTCTAAAGACACAAACTATGGGGCTTTGCCAACTCTGGATATAAACATCCTCTCATTTAAGATGGATTTATGTCCTCATTGTTTTTTTAAAAAAAGCAACAGATCACCAATATGACTACAAACCAATGCAGGTACCACATGGTCCTGATTCACTTCAAGTAAGTACCAAAATACCAAAATAAATAGAAATTACACTGCTTACTTTATTGGTGACTGATTAGATTGATAATACACCCCTATTAGTGCCTGTTATAATTAAGAATGAGGGAAGAGGTGAAGTTTCAATGTATTTTTCTTTCACTCACTATGAACACTGATTGTGCAAATAGTATGGTGTACATCAGGTATATATTTATTATAGAAATATTCATACCCTCTAGATTGCATTGCAGCACAGAAAATCTCTCCCTATCTCCAGGATATGGTTAAAAATCCAAATCTTGTAAGTGAAAGGATATTCAGTCCATACAGCTACACTCCTACACTAAATCAATTTCCAATCAAATATAAGCAATAAGAAAGCTAAGTTGAGATAACCTTCGTGAACACAACCAGAGTGAAATCATACTACCACAGCCTGCAAAGATAGTACAAAACAATTGCATGGAAAGGGAGTCCCAGGGGTCTCCTGTTTGATAAATTTCAGTTAAATGAGCTTTCATTACATCTGCCTAGGATAAGTAGCATGGCTTTAATTTAAATCAGGAACAGAACTGAGTTAATGATTTGCTTTAGTTTTGAAGCTGATACTGTCCACTAGATTTTTATATCCATGATTGTTGATCACATGTTCCCAAAGGCTCCCAAGCACAAGCAGTTAAGGTTCAACTGGTAAGCACTACTAAATGCTTTGAGGGCCTTTCCATCCAGCTGAGGTGAGAATTCACTATCTGCTTTGAAACCATATGAGCAGACAAAACTGCTTGCAGCTAACTTACATAATTTTTGAAAAGAGAAAAGAAGCCTTAGGCCTCTAAATGTCAAAGAAGTTTATTTCTCAGCACAGTTGAGTGCAGAGTCAGCAGTGCTGCAATGGAGGTTTGAAGGTGAATAACCGTATGGGTCTAGAGCCAAGAGTCTGAGCAGGAGACAATGATTAAAAAAATTATATCTATCATTTGTTAAAACCAAGCCCTCAGGAGGATAATGGTTTTCTTCCTAAACTGGCTTTGTTTACACCTACAGGGTACAAAAGACGGTGATGACAGATTGAAGATTTTGAAATGCCACTTAAATTTTTGAAAGCAGAAAATGGGATGGTGAAAAAGAATTAAAAGACTATTGCACTGCTTCTCCCAGTTTAAACAAAGAAATCAAGTCATAAAAACAATATCCAAATGCTTTATCACTTTTTGGCTTCATTTGACAATTCTTCCTTTTTGACTTTTTTCAAAAATTGTTATTCACCAGAATTCTTCCCCAATGTTTTAAACTGTCCCTTTCTTGTTAATTGATTATTGATGTCCCTTGTATCAGGAATGTTTTTGGCTTGTTCATAGAGTCTGCAAACATATATTGAACACCTACCATTTGCCAGACACTTCACTAAGCACTAAAATAAAAACTGAGTTGGTAATTAATGATTCTTTATCCACCCCACAAAACAGAACTGAAATTCTTACAAAAATTAATTAATGCTGGTATCTATGAAGGTGCAAGTTGAGGGAGTTTGGCAATTTATTTTTAGCTACTGAAGCTTTGGTTCTAAATAATGTTTTCTTTAAGGTACTGTTATGAGAATCAGGGTGCTTCTGTTGAGAACAATAGAGGCAAACTCTAAAATGGAAAAATGGGATATTAGAAGGATGTGGTGGATCTGGGGAGCTTCATGGAACAGAAGGGACTAGAGAACAAGGCTCAGAGCAAGCAAACATCAGGCAGCCCTAAGAGGTCTCAGCAGCTCTGCAGTTGTATCTAGGCAACACCTCTGTCCTTACAGCAGAAGTCAATTTCTACTATTCTAGAGCTGTGTGGTGAACACAGTTGCTTCACTGATTTTTATCCTCAAACTACTTATTGGCATAGTTTAATCTCTTTAAGACCTGTAATATTTCTGGATATCGTTGCTTAAATCCACTTTTTGAATGTATAATTTACATACAATAAAATTCACCAGTCTGTAAGTGTACATTCAGTTGATTTTTAACAAATTTATACACCTCTGTAATCTCAACCTAATGAGAATAAACACTTTTTCCATCACTGCATAGGCACACCTTCACCCTTTTCCCTGGCATTCCACCACGCAACCTCTAGCCCCAACCACCAATGTCCTCTCCCAACTGGAGATTAGATTTATTTGAGGAGACCCTGGAAGATCTTTCTACTTATTTGTTTCTCTCCCTGCAATGATATTTAACCTGATTGGAACAAATAAGTGTAGATTCAGGGTGTGTCAGCACATCCTTAGTCCAGTTGGTCTAAGGACAGTCGTTGTACCCAGGGCACAAGTAATCTAGAACAACTTTACTGTTAGGATTAATCATAATACTAATACCTAGAAATCCCAGAAGTGTGGGAAATTTCTGAGAAAGAACAAACTTAAAAATAAAGACAGACAATGAATAAGATCATATAGATACATTAGAGAAAATGCATTAAACTCAAGAGAAAATCTGCTTTGCAGTGACTTGATCAAATCAGAGCCTCTAGAAACATTGACCATAGAAGTTTCAAGGAAAGAAGCTATAGCTCTAAATCTATTAGAAAACAAGTCACAAGGCAAAAATCACTTCAGAATTTGTTACTGTTACATTCAGTTCAGTTCAGTCGCTCAGTCGTGTCCGACTCTGCGACCCCATGAATCACAGCACGCCAGGCCTCCCTGTCCATCACCAACTCCCGGAGTTACATATTTGAAAATTAGACATTCCAAGTGCTCTAGTGTTTTAGAGAAAACCTCTAGAGCACTAGTGCAATTGGAATATTCATCTCTTTCTCTATATTAGAAGTGACATAAATACACATGAGAGAGAGATCCCAAATCAAAGAGATACAAACTTGATAGAGACCAGACACAAGGATAAACTCCAGAAAAGATGACTTCTCTTTAAAGTTTTTCATCTGATAGAACTCTTAGTACACTGTGTTTAAAAAAAAAAATAGATCAACATAATAACAACCATATATGACAAACCCCCAGCTGGCTGTGGGTGAAAAACTGAAAGAATTTCCTCTAAGATCAGGATGTTTACTCTCTATTCAATATTCTGTAATAACCTATATGGGAAAAGAAAAGTTTTATATACTGCATATATAACTGATTTACTTTGCTGTATACCTGAAACTAACACATTGTAAATCAACTATATTCCAATAAAATTTTTTTTTTAAAAAAAAGGCCAAAGGTAAATTTCAAATCAATGTAAACACTCCCTAAATGTCTTGCTAATTTCTGAACTGTGCATATGCAGAACAGAATCCAGATAAAGGAATGGGATCTGAAATGAGATGTGAGCTGCCATTTAAGAGCTAGATTTTGCTATTTGAGTCCAATCAAATAAAACCTGCTGAATTCAAATCTTGACTGAAAAATAATCAATACTCTTCAATGGGGTGTGTGTGTGTGTGTGTGTGTGTTGTGTATGTGTGTGTTGTGTGTGTGTGTGTGTGTTGTGTGTGTGTATCAGTGCACAGATGCAAGATGCAAAAGAATCCCTTCTGACCAACTCTAGGGTTAACTGGGGTCTGACTAAGGATGCTTTCTCCTTTTCTACGTCCTGTAGCACCTAGGAGTTTGACTTACACACTTATATTGGAACGAGGAGATCACCAGCAATTCTGTTCATATTAAATCATCTCAGTGCTTGTTGAGGATGGAAAGGCAAGTGTATCATATAAATTGACAATTTGTCTAAGAATTTATTCCATGATTTCCTGAAGTAAGACTGAAGAGTCCTCTGAGTTGGCCTCATTCTGTCCTAACTTTATTTCTTCAATAGCCCTAAACTGTCAACTTCTTGTGGTCATGACTGTTTTTCTCTTGTCCCACTATTATATCCCCAAGGCCTACAACATAAGAGGTGCTCAGCACAGATTTGTGTTTCTGGTGTAATTTTTGGTAACCTTATTTACCTGACTTACTGCAGAAATTGCCTAAAAGCTGCACACGAGATTACTTTGGCTCGCTCCATGAGATAAATAGATGCTTATGCCAAACAAGTCCCTCCACATTGACATAAAACCAAAAGGGAAAGAAAAATGATAGGTTTCATTAAATTATGGCAGCCTGATCCTGTATTCATTAATCTATGTTTTTCTAAAAATATCTGTTGGCCAATATGTAGTGATGATCATAATAAATGTTAACAGCTTCTAGCAGTTTATCTTCCTCATCACATTTATCCCTTTGTACTTATTCCAATTTCAATTAAGATAAACAGATGTAGAGTTTATTGGGGTGAGACAGGCTGGGGATTTATAGTCAATATACCTCCCACCAATTAAGAGGAATGACCCAAATAACTCTCTTATCCATAGTGATTAAAATCTAGGCATATCTGACTTGAAAGTAAAAATTGTTCAAAAAATTAAAACACTTTTTCTTTAAGATCAGTCAAATTAGTATTTCACATTTTTATCCAGAAAGTAATGCTGGTAGATAAGTTGTTCCACTTCTTCCCACTGGCCCAATGATGCCTTAGGGATCAGACATTTCACTGCCAATTTACTGTCGGAAGATACTTAAGAATCATGTAAGAAAAAATAGATAGGTTTCTTACAGGTAGAGGACAGCTTTAGAGTGTAACATTTATTTACAAACAGTTGGTAGGAATGTAGATGGATGCCTTTTACACTGACTTAAGCTAAATTTTACAAGTTCAGAAACACACTCATTAGTAAGTCTTCGAATAAGTTAAAGGAAAATAAGTTAAATAAGTTAAAGTTTGGTAGTAGTTAAAACATCCTACCATTCTTCTAGTGCCAGCATCCTGACCTATAGTGAAAACTATTCCACTGTTTCTCCTTATTCATGTGGTATTACTGAAACATATGATCTTCCCTGACCAGAGTAACACACCTGACTAAAGTCATTAGTTCCAGCTTGGTTACTACCCAATCATAATTCAATGAGACTTATTTCCAGGAGGAGAAGGCAATGGCAACCCACTCCAGTACTCTTGCCTGGAAAATCCCTTGGACGGAGGAGCCTGGTAGGCTGCAGTCCATGGGGTCGCTAAGAGTCGGACAAGACTGAGTGACTTCACTTTCACTTTTCACTTTGATGCACTGGAGAAGGAAATGGCAACCCTTTCCAGTGTTCTTGCCTGGAGAATCCCAGGGATGGGGGAGCCTGGTGGGCTGCCATCTATGGGGTCACACAGAGTCAGACATGACTGAAGCAACTTAGCAGCAGCAGCAGCATTTCCAGGACTCTTTTGAACCTCTTAGTTGAGAAAAGCAGATCTGCTGAGAATAGATAACAATGTTGTGGTAAGTGGCAGCCACAATGCAATAAAGTAGGGACAGTATAAAAATGAATTAAAGCAAATGAGTAAAACTGAGAATGAGGGACTAGTAATCAGGATTTTATTAAATCCCTGAATAGAGCCGTGCTCTAAATTAATATTGTAAGACTTTAAAAAAGTATTTTGTTTTTAAAGTTAAAAAATTTACACGTAATGTATACATATATTCTCCTAAAATATTCAAGCAATACAGATGAAGTATAATCTACATAGACATTCTTCTTTCCCTATTTCCAAATCCTAGCCTGACAAATTGGAGAAGGCAATGGCACCCCACTCCAGTACTCTTGTCTGGAAAATCCCATGGACGGAGGAGCCTTGTAGGCTGCAGACCATAGGGTCACGAAGAGTCGGACACGACTGAGCGCCTTCACTTTCACTTTTCACTTTCATGCATTGGAGAAGGAAATGGAAACCCACTCCAGTGTTCTTGCCTGGAGAATCCCAGGGACGGGGGAGCCTGGTGGGCTTCCGTCTATGGGGTCGCACAGAGTCGGACACGACTGAAGTGACTTGGCAGCAGCGGCAGCAGCAGCAGCCTGACAAATAGTCAATGAAGACTGCTGAGAAGTCTAATAAAATGACTGATTGTTTCCTTTGAATTTAGCAATTGGCAAAGGTCAGTGGTGACTGGGTGATAAGCAGTGAGACTAGAACAGATTTAATAACAATGAAAAGAAAGAAATTGAGCAAGAGATTGTTTTGTTTGTTCATTTCTTTGCTTTTTGAGACGGTTTGCTGCAAAGGAAGCAAACACATAGGATAATGGTTGGCAGGAGAAATGGAATTCTTAGCAATCACTCTCTAAAGGATTCCAATCATATACGACTGAAATTAACTAACAAACACCCTGGCCATAGCTGATTGCATGAGAATGAGTCACTGACCCTAGGTTATGCAAAATATAGACTGACCAATAGCCAATAATGCTCTGGCAAAAAAGCCAGATAGTGGTACTAATAAATAATTAAGTCAATATTACAGTTTTTCAAGAAGGATTTGAATCAGAAATATTGATTCAGAAAGACTTGAAGTACTGGTGGTAAAAGAAGCTCAAGAATACACTAAATCAGAGTCAAGTAATGTAATTTCACGATTTTTATTACTCATAATGGCTAGACGGATTAGCAAAAAGCTCTCACACCAAGTAGACAGAGGATGAGATGGTTGGATGGCATCACTGACTCAATGGACATGAGTTTGAGCAAGTTCTGGGAGTTGGTGATGGACAGGGAAGCCTGGCATGCGGCAGTCCATGGGGTCGCAAAGAGTTGAATGCAATTGAGTGACTGAACTGAACTGAACCAAGCAGACTGAGCTTGTGCAGTCACATCAACAATGGTGGGTTCTGAAGAACTTACATGTCTTCTGAGGCTCAGTTTCAAATTCTTTTTTAAAAATTCAGAATCGACTTTTTAAGTCAATGCATTCACACGGCATGAAATCCCATAGGTACTAAAGGGTTTATATTTTTAAAAAATCACCCCACCACATCAGTCCCTGAGTACCCAGTTTTTACAGAGGCAACAACTATGAATCATTTGTCCACGCATAATTCTAGAGCAATTTTGTGTGTACAGTATGCAAATAAATGTATAGATGAGTGTATGTGTACACACACACTTTTATCACTAAATCATGAAAATGAATTTATGTCAGTACATAAAAATTTTCTTATTCTTTCCTATGGCAGCAGATAACACTGAGTATATTTAATCATTCCCTTCCTGATGCACATAGGATTATTTCCCATTTTTGGCTTTAACATATAAAACTACAATAAATAACCATGTACCCAAGTCACTTTGCATACACAAAGTTTATATGCTTAATATTTTTCAGAAGTGCAATTCTGGGTCAAAGGACACATGTGTTTGTGATTTTCTTAGATATTACCTAATGACTTTCCACTGAGGTTGTAACAAGTTACATTTCCATGAGAGTTCATATTTTCCCACATCCTGGAAGAAAACCAATTCATGATCAAACATGTTTTAAAATATTTTCCAAAGAGTAAAATAGTATTTCCAGTATATTTTTAAATTGCAATTCTAAGTGAGGTTGGGCAAGTTTCTACATGCTTGTTAGCCACATCCATTTTATCTTCTATAAAATATGTCCTTTTCTCCATTAAGCTTGTTGGTCTTGTTCTTATCAGTATAAGAACTCTTATTTTTAATCCAGAAATTAGCCTTTTTTCTAGTATTAGTTATAAACATATTTTAACAGTTTTTCCTATGATTTTATTTCTTCATAGTATATTTTTCTATTAATGATTTGTGAAATTGTGTGTGTGTGTGTTTGGTAGCTAATTTGTCAAAATATATATTTTTAGGGCATCTGGTTTATAAAGCCAGGAAGGTTATTCTCAATGAAAATTATAAAGCAATTCTTTTTTGGTTTATTTATTATTTTTTAGTCAAGGATAGTTGATTTACCATATTATATTAGTTTCAGCTGTACAACACAGTGATTGAATATGTTTATAGATTATATTCCACTTAAAGTTATTATAAAATATTAAGCATACTCCCTGTGCTGTATAATACATCCTTCTATCTTATTTCAAATCTAGTAGTTTGTACCTCTTAATATCCTTCCCCATCTTGCTCTTCAGTTTCCTTTTTCCTTGATGAATATCCAATTTTCCTAATACTTATTAAATTTAATCTTTTCATCTTTATTTGAAGTACTTCCTTTCAGTTCAGTTCAGTTCAGTTCTGGCTTTGATGATTGGTTTATTTCATTGCCCTCTAGCATAGCTTGTAATTTTGGATTGGAAGCACTACATTGAATAATAGAAACTGTTAAATCTGCCTAGGTGTTGAGCCGTGTTTAAATTCTTTTGTACCTGTAGATTCCAGAAACTTCATATGCCTTCATTGTCCTTGCTTTTTCTCCTCTTGATGTTCAGTTCAGTTGCTCAGTCATGTCCAACTCTTTGCGACCCCATGAATCACAGCACGCTAGGCCTCCCTGTCTGTGAGCAACTCCTGGAGTTCACTCAAACTCATGTCCATCGAGTCGGTGATGCCATCCAGCCATCTCATTCTGTCTTAACATATACTAAATTCTGATATGTTTAGAACTGTTTCTGGAGTTTCTATTTGTTTCCACTGATTTTCCTTCATAAATAATAAACTGTTTTAATTAGTGTAACTAATTATTATACATTAATTAATGAACTTTATAATATATAGTCCTCTCAATTTTTTTGTTGGTATGGCTTTTATTTTCAATATATTAAATTTAGAATTTCAGCTGCACAATATTAATCTTATTTCCTAAACAAAGGCTAAAAGTTTGCTTATGATAAACCTCAGAAAAAACTTCCTAAACATGGATGCCTGACTGGCATGCTGAGAAAAAACATGAGATATCTCCTTTTCCTGGCTCCAAAAGGGTGACAGTTCTTCAAAATAAATGATGAGAGAATACAAAGGTGGTGGGCATTTGTAGTCTAGACAACTTGTGTTCAAATCCTATCTTTACATATTACTAATAAACTATAATAAGTAACTTAATCTGTCTATGGGAGTTTATACTCACAAATAAGGGATATAGTAAGAATCAAGTGTTCAGAAGTGTGTGGAGGTAATTTTAACCTGAAAACCACTGCAGTCAGTTTTATGAGCAATGACCAAAATAAATTAGAAAGATACAGTGCATAATAAAAATATCTCATCACAAAGTATGTCACTGAAGGCTATCAAAAAATTCTGTTTCAGGCCAATATCACTGATAAATATAGATGCAAAAATCCTCAACAAAATATTAGCAATCTGAATTCAACAAAACATTAAAAAGATCATACACCATGATCAACTGGGATTCATCCTAGGGATGCAAGGACCTTTCAATATCTGAAAATCAGTCAATGTGATAGACCACATCAACAAATTGAAACATAAAAACCATATGATAATCTCAATAGATGCAAAAAAAGCTTCTGACAAAATTCAGCACCCGTTTATGATATAAACTCTCCAGAAATTGGGCATAGAGTGATCATACATCAACATAATAAAGGCCATACATGACAAACCTATAACTAGCATCAAACCTATAACTAGTTACAAACTTATAACTAGAGGATTTTTAGTTCCTCTTCACTCTCTGCCATAAGGGTAGTGTCATCTGCTCAGCTATTAAAAAGAATTAAATAATGTCATTTACAGCAACATGGATGGACCTAGATATTGTCATACTGAATGAAGTAAAGCAGAGATGAAATATCCTATGACATTCCTTATATGTGGAGTCTAAACAGAAATTATACAAGTGAACTTACTGGCAAAACAGAAACAGACAAACAGACTTAGAAAATGAATTTATGGTTCCCAGTGGGGGAAATGGGGAGAACGGACAGTTAGGGAGTCTGGCATGGACACGTACACATTGCTATATTTTAAGTGGATAACCAACACCTACAGTATAGCACATGGAACTCTGTTCAATGTTATGTGGTAGCCTGTATGGGAGGGGAGTTTAAGGGAGAATGGATACATGTATATGTATGGCTGAGTCCCTTTGTTGTTCACCTGAAATTGTCACGACATTGTTTATTAATCAGCTATATCCCAATACAACGTAAAGAGTTTAAAAATAAAGTCTCTTTCCTTCCCCAGCCTTGCCTTCTACTCCTCCAGCATTGGTGCCCTGTAAGTAGTTACACTAAAGACCTTAAAGAATCTCACATGCTCTTTCACTGGTGACAGATTATATTTTTAAAATAATTGTCTTTAAGCAAATCAACACCACCTATACAGTCTTCATTTATTACTAACAGTAAAACACAGCATATTAAAACCTTACAGTGAAAAGTTTTAGTCTACTATATTGGACAATTAAAAAACAAATGCTCTTCCAGCAGAGTTTATTTTGGGGAGAACTTTATTCCTAGATTTGGCCATTTGGTGTATCCTCACATCTGACCAGTGCTAATATAGAAAGAATTCCATAGTGTTTTTCCCTTGTCATTAAAAAAACCTTTAAAGGTTTTTTTTTTAGACTTTTCTTTCAAATTTTATATACCATTGCTTTCCATCACCACAGGAAATGGGTATGTGTGTGTGTGCATGTGTGTGTGAGAGAGAAAGACACACAAACACAGACATTCATCATTGGATCCATGAGACACCAACTTCAGTGTAATGCATCTTCAGCAAAATTAGAAAGGTCTGTGTATTTTTTATTTCATAGAGAAAATGAATCAAGAAAGAAAGCTTGACAATTAAAGAGGTCCAGAAAGATTCTAACCCCATATGCCAAGAAGATCTATGAACACAAACACTTTTAAAATTAAATCTTTGGGTATTTGTTATAAACATACAGTCACTGTTACTCTTTGTGATACTTAGAAAAATTGTCATTTAAAATTTATAATTTCCTTAAAGTGCCATACAACAAGCAACAGAGACAGTCTGAATTATAGAACCATCAAATCTCTCAGTTATCAAATTCAGTAACACAGAGAATTGGGCACACTGTTCTCTACTAGCCTAGGTTCAGAATGAGTCAGACGAATTAATACTACTTGAAGTATGACTCAGGGCCATAAAACCTAAGTGTATTCTTGGACCAACCACCAAAGGCTAAGCCATTCGCCCATGTGAAAACCAGGAGTGTTTATTCTCCTATAGTAGTGCTTCTCAACAAGCGGCCATCTCCCTCCTCCCTGGCCCAGGCTGGGGGACAGCTGGCAGTCTCTGGAGACATTTTTCTTATCACAGCTGAAAAGATGGTGCTACTGGCATCTAGTGGGAAGAGCCTGGAGATGCGGCTAAATATCTTACCATCATAGGACAGCCCACATAGCAAAAAAATTACCCACTCCAAAATGTCAATAATCCCCTGATTGAGAAACCCTGCTTCACAGGAACTTTCAGATGGTCACAATCTGTGATATTGAGTAATTCTGTTATTAACCGAAAAGGTATTTTTGCTGCTCTGATTCTCACTGGAAAACTCAAATTTTTAATTGGGATATAACCATGTTGAAATGTTAACTACTTGGTGACATAATAAAAATGACATTCTAAATAATTTTATGAATGGCTAATTACTACGAGTTTAGGAAGTTACCAGAATCCTTACAGCTGTTATTTACTATTTCAGGTTCCAGTTTGCAAATGCTACAACATAACTTCTGGTGAAATTCTAATTGTGAAGCAACTTTACAATAATGAAATTGGATATAAAGCATTTCACTTTTCATATTTTCCCATATGTTAAGCCCACTTTAAAATATGAATTATTATTTGGAAACTAACTAAGCTGTAGTTAATTAGGCCATATCTTTTGTTGGAAACTCAAGATTTATAGAGAGACACTCATTGTTATAAAATGTCATTTAAGCTTCTCAGCATTTAAAGTGAACATAAACCCAAAGGTTTCCTTCAAGAAAAGTATATACTTCTCAGTTTTAAGGCCTTTTCTCATCTGACTGTCATATTCTTAACTGCCTGTCAAAGAGAACTGTAGCTCTACATCTCCAATTTTTTGCTTATTTGAAAAAAACAGCAATAGTTGTGGAGTTTGGATATTATGATAGCTTACTGCTGGTCATCCAGTGAACATTAATAAACCAACAATACCAATAAGGGGCCCTTTTTATCTTTTAGGCACCATCCTGCACTTCAAGGATCTCATTCTGTCTATCCTATTCCTGGCCTGCCATGGGATTCTAACGAGACAACCCAGGGTCATGCCCTGAGCCCTCTCTTCTCCATTTCCAAACTTAAAAATACTACATCACATTGCCTAGTTCCATTCTCTATGACTCTCTCTTTCAAGATTTTTTTTTTTTTTAATGTGGATCATTTTTTAAGTCTTTATTGACTTTGTTACAAAAGTGCTTCTGTTTTATGTTTTGGTTTTTTGGCTGTGAGGCTTGTGGGACCTCAGCTTTCTGACCAGGAATTGAACCCACACCCCCTGCATTGAAAGGGGCAGTCTTAACCCTGGACCCCCAGGGAAGTCCTCCTCTGATTCTCTCTTATGAAGGAGAAATTTCCTGTGCTTAGGAGTCACTACCTCCTACTCTCCAGGCAACATAGTCACACTATAGAAACATCTTTAGGAAGGCCTAATATTAACCCAAAGAAATCTTGATCTTCATGTTGGTAATTTCAGAATCTAGTATTTGACTGGCTTTCAGAAAGATAGAAGGAATTTAAGAAACTCATGATTTATATCATCTAGGCACCTGCCAACTTTTACTACGACTGTAAAAGAGGAATGTGTCTATCTTATGTGCCTGCCCTTTAATATGAATCTTTTTAGATGTCTCAATAAGAGCAGTGCCCTTATAAGAAGAGACACCAGAGCATTCTCTGTCACATGCATGATCTGTTTCTCTCTCACTTTGCTATGTAAGGACACAGCAAGAAGGTGGCCATCTGCAAGCCAGGAATAGAGCCCTTACTGAAGAACTGAATCAGCCTGTAACTTGGTCTTGGACTTCCCAGACTCCAGAACTGTAGGAAATAATGTATATTATTTAAGCCACACAGTCCATGATATTTTGTTATGGCAACTCTGAGCTGACTAACATACAGACAAACACATAGGAAAAGAATTAACTGAGCTCCTTTATCGTCATTATACATATTGGAGAATAGCACTATTCTTTCTTGAAAACTTTTATTGTACAAATGACATTGCAGTATCAGAAAATAATTACAAAAAATTGTCATAAGAACTCCATTCAAACAAATGATCTCTTTTCTTTCAGAGTATTATTTACAAATTAGGCTCTTCATGAATTAGTCTACAATCTTCCCCCAAAGGGTCTAAAAAAGTTAGCTATGAGAAAATCTCTTGTAAGCAAGTGGGCAACCTTGCTCAATATGCTTTACCTCCCTGGTGCTATAGTTCACAATGTCTCTGAAATGGAGGTTCTAATACCAATTCATCACACAGAGCTGTAGTAAGGAATCTTGTAAACATGATCATGAGCAAGATCAGAATGCTACAGTAAGCTCTTTGTAAATCTTGAGATGTGTACATGTGTTTATTTAACAGGATGCCTTCTGAGTAGGACAAAAATCACCAAAGACTTCCTGCCAAGTAAGATTGAAGTGATAGAAAAAAAAAGATTAAAGTATCAAAAACACTAATGACTGACTAGTATGTGGTAGGCCCATCCCACATTCCATGACTATTCCAAGTGTTTCGCAGGTAATAACTCATTCCATCCTCAAAATAATGTTGTATATTATTTGTGTATATTATTTTAATCTCCTGGTTAAAGAGGGAGCAAACGAGACACAGTGAACTTAAATAATTTTCCCAGGGTACTTGCAGATAGAGATAATAGCAGAGAGAGATTTGAGCTCAACCCAAATCTGGTTCCTGACTCTTCATTTTTAAGCAGGAGATAGATGTGAGAGTTGGACTGTGAAGAAAGCTGATCGCCGAAGAATTGATGCTTTTGAAGAAGACTCTTGAGAGTCCCTTGGACTGCAAGGAGATCCAACCAGTCCATTCTACAGGAGATCAGTCCTGGGTGTTCATTGGAAGGACCGATGCTAAAGCTGAGATTCCAATACTTTGGCCACCTCATGCAACAAGTTGACTCACTGGAAAAGACTCTGATGCTGGGAGGGATGGGGGCAGGAGGAGAAGGGGACGACAGAGAATGAGATGGCTGGATGGCATCACCGACTCTGTGGACATAAGTTTGAGTGAACTCTGGGAGTTGGTGATGGACAGGGAGGCCTGGAGTGCTGTGATTCATGGGGTCACAGAGTTAGACACAACTGAGCCACTGAACTGAACTGAGAGCCTCTTTACTAAACCCTTACCAGCTAGCTGTAGGAAAGGAGGAAATATGCCCTAACTGCATCACAGAGGCTAAGGAAAACAGAAAATCCCAGAGTAGGGCATAGTCTTGTGGCCGACTTTCCAGTCATTGCATGGTCAGAGAATTTAAGAAATCCTAAGCCTGACATACGCATTGCCACAGTAAAGATGTGCATTGCAGACATAAAGAAACTATTTTATACCCAAGAAGTAAGAATTCATCGAGCTGAGTGAGAAGTCATTGAAAAGTCTGACTCTAGACATGGTTTTCTCAGCATATTATTCTTGATTCTCCCAACAGTTAAAATTACCTCAGTTATCTATATAAACTTCAGGATTTAGAGATTTTTATTTCCAGCTGTGTAAGAATAATCCATGAATCTAGTGTGCCAGACAAAGTCAGGCCATACGTGGAATAGCCACAAATCATGAAGAAACCAAAATATTACTGTGTAACCACACCAAGCATTAAGCCATCACATAATCTGGGGGCATTTTGCAGCCAATCTAAACAGCTAATCAAATGATATCATGCTTGCTTCTGGAAAGCAAGGCTGGCTAATCTTGGCTGGTTCTCATAAACTCACTTCCTTGTGAAATTTAGGGAAAGCCACCTAGGTTTGTCCCTAGGGATTGAGGTCTATTACTAAGCATCCTTGTTTCATGTTCATGCTGCTTTTCTAAGGAGGAGACCGATGTTCTTTTAAAGTCATGCAGATTATGTCTTTGATGGCTTAGGTTTTTGTGTTTGCTAATTCTTCTAAATCTACTTTAAAATCCTAAATATAATTTTCATTTAAATACAAGCTAATCTTTAGAAATATTTTTGACAAAGTAAAAATGTAAACTTATAAGGATATACACAAGATAAAACATGCAAACAGAAGAGGAGAAATAAAGAGATAATGAGAATGAAAAAGAGAAAATATACATAAGGAAAAAACTGCAACCACTGGATATAGAAAGAGTACAAAGAGATTTCTTCTAATTTTTGAATCTGGGTCTCTTTGGGAACAAAAGAACCTTACTACCATAGTAGTATACATTCTAACCAAGAGTTTCAGCAACAGCCTTTTCCTATTCAGAATATTATTTGTGTTCTTAGTCTCAATTATTGCACCTCAGAGAGCCATAAGGAACAAGTCTGCATCCTTAATTTCTTGTTTCTTCCTGTCTTTTAAATTCAGATGTGTATTCTTTCCAATTCTGTCTTTTATTTTCTTTCCCTGCAGTTTCTTTCCCTGAAGGATGTTTCCTTTCCCACATCATTCATGTAAACACAGGGGGTATTCTGTCTAATACATGGTACTACAGAACTCAAAAGGTTACCTTGTCATTGGTGTTGGCCCAACCACCCAAATCTTGCCAGGGATGTTTACTGCCTCATCAGAAACACATTGCCTGCATTCATCCTCTGTTCTCATCAGCCTCTGAAGTCCAATAAAGAAATCAACACTATCCACTAACTAAAGATAAATGAGACCTCTCAGACTGCAAATTCCTTCTGTTGTCTATGTAGACATTCTAATATATCTTGCTTTTTCATTATGAGACTACTGCTGCTAATTTTTCACCTTTATCTGGCTAGTGAGACAGTCTTGACACTTTATTTCACAGGTGTATTAACATTTTCAGATACTCGGTTATCTTTTCATGCTTGGAAAGGTTTATTAACTAAGACACAATAGACAGAGCATCAACTTTTACAGTAATGTTTCTCAAAATGCTATCTGTGGACCACCTACATTAGGATCACTCCTGTGGTTGTTAAAAATAATTCTTTATCAAGAGAAGAATTTTTTAAATAAACTGTAGCACATTCACACAATAGAAATCTACTTAGCAATAAAAAGATTCAACTGCTACACTTAACATAAATTTCACAAATGTACTGAGAGAAAGAAAGAAGTTGAGGCAAAACGTATACAGTAGGTGATACACTGATATGGATTTCTAGGCTATGAAAAGCTAAAGTTGTGGTTGATGAGTGTTATTGTGTCTCACTACCCAAGCATCTGCCTTTATCAAAATAAACTTCTAATTTCAGAATTCTTATAGATGTACAGAAAGTTCTTGAATAATACAGAGTCGATGTATACCCCATACCTAATCTCCTCCATTGTCAACATATTACATTACAATGCTGCACTTGTCATAACTAGTAAACTGATATTGACCTATTATTATTAACTGAACCTCATACTTCACTGAGATTTATTTAGTTTCCCCCACACTCACCCCAATGTCATTTTCTGTTTCAGGATCCCACCCAGGAGGCCATATTGTATTTAATCATCAGGTCTCTTTTGGCTCCTCGTGGCTGTGACAGTTCTTCAAATTTTCCTTATTTTGATGACCTTGATGATTTTCAGGAGCACTAACTAGGTATTTTGTAATATGTTCCTCAATTGGGGTTTGTGTGACATTTTTCTCATAATTATAGTGTGGTTGTGGGTTTGGAGGAGGAAGACCACTGAAGAGAAGTGCCATTCTCACTGCATCATACACAGCCATGGCACACATGATCAGCAAGACATCACTTATGATGTCGAAGTTGATCACTGGAGTATCTATCTGCATTTGAAAGCAAACTCCTTAGACATTTCTCATATCCACTAACTTTCAAAGATCTAGATCAAATTTTAACATTCCACAGAGCTTTGAATAAATCCACATAATGAACTGTAAGACAATTCCCTGCTGAAAGTCATCTATTGCCCACCAGAACAGATATCTGCCAATATCTTTTAATATTTCTTGTACCACTGTCACTGACAATAATGTCTCCTCCTTCCTCAGTACAGTTCAGTTCAGTCGTGGTCGACTCTTTGCGACTCCATGGACTGAAGCACACCAGGCCTCCCTGTCCATCACCAACTCCCCGAATTTACTCAAACTCATGTCCATTGAGTTGGTGATGCCGTCCAACCATCTCATCCTCTGTCATCCCCTTCTCCAGCCTTTAATCTTTCCCAGCATCAGGGTCTTTTCAAATGAGTCAGTTCTTTGCATCAGATGGCCAAAATATTGAAGTTTCAGCTTCTACATCAGTCCTTCCAATGAATATTCAGGACTGATTTCCTACTTATTGCTTTTTCATTGGATGACCCTCCTCTTCTTCTTAAAACTCCCCACTGCTATGAATGTAATGCTATCCAACAAGTTTAACACCCAGTAATTCTTTTTAAGTCAATTCTCCTTGAATACAGATCTCTGAATTTCTGGCCCTAGAGGTTTTCGCTCCCAACTATCTACTCTCCTTGACTCTTCCTCACCTATGTCTTAGTCACTTCAATATCCACAAACTTATTACCTCTAATACCTGGCCTCACTATCCAGTGATATTGCTTCCATCCCACCTCAGCTATGGTTTTACCTAAATCTCATCAGTAACAATGATTTTCTCTGCTAAAATTTCCACCACCTTCTCCCCCTACCACACTTTCAACTAATGATTGTGCTTCTGACTTCATTGAGGAAGTGGAAGCAATCAGAGGATTTCCAGGTGCCCATATCACCTTATCTACCAACATCAAAACTCATACAGTCTGCCAGAAGGTCAAGGAACAAATTACCCTTTTTTTTCTATGTAAGGTCAACCTATTCACTTCAGTCCTGGAACCCATCCACTGAAGGTCACTGCTTTTGCTATGGCCTGTTTTCTCTCTTGCATCATCACATCATTTTTCTCTATAACAGTTCACTTCTATTGTTGTAGCCATGCGTTCTGGGAAACAAACTCACTCAGAAGGACAATGCAGATAGTGAAGTACAGTTTATTACACTGGCAGGCCCAAAGCAGAATCTCCTGTTAGCCAAGGACTCCTACCAACGTTTGTGAAAATCTTTTATACCCCATGTGTACGTGTCTGAACCCACCACTCCAAATTCCTTGAGACTTACATAAACCAAGGAAAATACAACCCCAGTAACCCCATCATTAACGTGCTATGTGCTCAAACAGTCAAACAGTTAGCCAATATTCAATAAGCCCGAGGTTACACTCTGATTGATACAGAAAAATTTATGGCCTGTCTGGAAGAAGGGGTGATTGATGTATGTTTTCTCTTAGGTGATGAGTAACCTAGATACGATCTTTAAGGTTCCCCTATCTGGAGGGGTTCTTATCCTTCTGTTGTCGTTTTCATAGACACTAAACACAGAGTTCAGAGTCCATTGGAAAGGTGGCTGAGCATGATCAGCATGAACAGGCCTAATATGGAGTCCAGGCCCTATGAATTCCTTCTTCACTATTAGTACACAAATATATACAATCTTAAAAAAAAAAAAAAATCTTCCATTGATTCTATATGCTTTAAAAGTTTGTGCCACATTTCTCTGCTAGTTCTAAGCAAAATTTCTCAAAAAGAGCTTCTGAGGTCAGTTTCTCCCTCCTCTCTTCCTATTCCCTCTTGTTCCCACTTCATTCAGACTTTAAACTTTCCACTCCATTGAAGCTGCTCTTGCGAAGTGCACAAAAGAACTCTGTATTATACAATCAAGGGGTCATTTATCAGTTATCCAATTGATCAATCAGAACTATTTGATACAGTTGATCACTGTTACTTGGAACAATTTCTGTACTTGACCTTTGGAGGACCAAACTAGTTGCTCCTTCTCAGTTTCCTTTGGTAAATCTTTTCCATATCCCATACCTCTAAACACTGGAATACTGCAAGACTCCATACTCTAACCCAAGTGATCTCTCCTTGTCTCACAGATTTAAATATGACCGCTACCCTGAAAGGTTCTAAATTTATATTTCTGGCCTGAACTACTCCACAGAACTCCAGACTTATATGCCTTCATATATTGTTATCTTGAATTAGATATAATAAACATATATAAAAGAAAAATCACATAAGATCAGTTAGATAAGACTTCATTCAAGACTATTACAATAGGGGAAAGAGACTGAACTCAATTCTGTTGAAACAAAAACAAAAGTAGAAAGGACTGGGTCAAGGTTGGTCAATGTGTCTAGGCCATCAGTTTTGGTAATTGGTGCTTATTGTAGTTAGTCTCCAACCCATCCACAGAAGCTGAAATAAGTGCTTTCTTTATGACTGTGTTTCAAAGAGATTTCTCCCAGATCTAGAGAAAGACTTCTGGATTGTAAAAGATTTGCATCTCAAAGGGACAGAGGAAGTTTTCTCTTGCATATTTCTAAAATAAATGCTCTTTAAAAAGGGATGACAGAGGCCTACAGTTGGGAAGAAATCTTTTTAAAGCTTTGTCAAGCTGAGGGAAATTTTAAGGCTGTTTTAGTCACATCTCATACTTAACATGACCAAAAATGAATCACTGATTTTTCTTCACCCTCTAACCTGCCCATTGCCCAGTATTCTCCAGTTCAGAGGCAATTTATTTGGGCTATAAACCTTACAGTCAGCGTCAAACACTCCCCCACTCCCTACATTCTATTCTTCAGGAATATATACCCAGTTTCCAACCACTTCTCATCATCTTCACCACGCCACCCTAGCCCAAGCAACCAAAATTGGCCAATGGGTTTAATAATTTAATATTAAAATTAAATTATTTTAATTTTTAATAAAAATTTAATAATTGCTTTCCTAATAATTTCCTCTAGCTTGACTCTACCATTACTGCTGCTGCTGCTGCTGCTAAGTCACTTCAGTCGTGTCCGACTCTGTGTGACCCCATAGATGGAAGCCCACCAGGCTCCCCCGTCCCTGGGATTCTCCAGGCAAGAACACTGGAGTCGGTTGCCATTTCCTTCTCCAATGTGTGAAAGTGAAAAGTGAAAGTGAAGTCGTCAGTTGTGTCCGACCCCTAGTGACCCCATGGACTGCAGCCCACCAGGCTCCTCCATCCATGGGATTTTCCAGGCAAGAGTACTGGAGTGGCTTGCCATTGCCTTCTCTAGATGCAACTTTTATGAAGACAGTCATAATTTCTTATCAAATAAATTTCAGAACTCAGTTTGAGAGAAAAAGGAAAGGCTTTAGTAAAATCTTTACAAGAAAATAATTATGATTATAAATTTTTAGTTAAATATGTACATATTACATGGTATTTTAAAAAAGAATGGAAATTAATAACGTTTTCAGGCAAAATCTAATGCACAAATATACCATTTTTTTAGAGTATAATGTCAGTTTAACATTCTTAAACGGCTGTGTCAGACAATGGCTCTGCTTTGTGCAAAACATGATAAGCAAAATTAAGAAAAATTCTGCAAAATTCTTTAGTTCTCCAAAGAAGTCACTAAAAAAGAAAAGAGTAAAAGAAAAAAAAGTTGTACACTCAAGCTTGATTGTATACAGAGGCTAGAATGACCAGCACTAATGTCACCCCCATATCTGCTAAATAGGTCCTTGGGTAGCTTTAGTTTGCAGTTAAAAGCTGAAGTCCCAGCAATTGTGCTTTTATGCAGTCACATGGCCAATAAGGTAGATGTTGTCATAAAAGTGCCCCACGAAATCTCCATTACTACCAGGTATTAATTAGAGTGCCAATTTTCCAATAGAGGAAAACAATACAATGGGAAAGACTAGAGATCTCTTCTAGAAAATTAGAGATACCAATGGAATATTCCATGTAAAGATGAGTACAACAAAGGACAGAAATGGTATGGACCTAACAGAAGCAGAAGAGATTAAGAAGAGGTGGCAAGGAACACAGAAGAACTATACAAAAAAAGTTTTAATGACCCAGATAACCAGGATGGTGTGGTCACTCACCTAGAGCCAGACATCCTAGAGTGTGAAGTCAAGCAGCCCTTTGGAAGCTCCACTAAGAACAAAGCTAGTGGAGGTGATGGAATTCCAGCTGAGCTATTTCAAATCCTAAAAGATGAGGCTGTTAAAGTACTACACTCAACATGCCAGCAGATTTGGAAAACTCAGCAGTGGCCATAGGACTGGAAAAGGTCAGTTTTCATTCCAATGCCAAAGAAAGGCAATGCCAAATAATGCTCAAACGATCACACAATTGCACTCATTTCACATGTAGCAAGGTAATACTCAAAATCCTTCAAGCTAGTCTTCAACAGTATGTGAACCAAGAGCTTTCAGATGTTCAAGCTGTTTTTAGAAAAATCAGAGGAACCAGAGATCAAATTGCCGACATTCTTTGGATCATAGAAAAAGCAAGAGAATTCCAGAAAAATACATACTTCTGCTTCATTGACTATGCAATGAAGCCTTTGACTCTGTGGATCACAACAAACTGGAAAATTCTTCAAGAGATGAGACTACCAGACCACCTTTCCTGCCTCCTGAGAAACCTGTATGAGGTCAAGAAGCAACAATTAGAACTGGACATGGAACAACGGACTGGTTCCTAATTGGGAAAGGAGTACGTCAAGGCTGTATATTGTCACACTGCTTATTCAACTTATACGCAGAGTATATCATATGACATGCTGGGTTGGGATGAAGTTCAAGCTGGAATTGAGATTGCCAGGAAAATAGCAGTAACCTCAGATATGCAGATGACACCACACCCTAATGGCAGAAAGCAAGGAGGAACTGAAGAGCCTCTAAGTGAAAGTGAAAGAGGAGAGTGAAAATACTGTCTTAAAGCTTAACATTAAAAAAATTAGATCATGGCATCCACTCCCATCACTTCATGGCAAATAGATGTGGAAACAATGGAAACAGTGACAGACTATTTTCTTGGGCTACAAAATAACTGCAAGTAGTGATGCTAACCATGAAATTAAAAGATATTTGCTCCTTGGAAGAAAAGCTATGACAAACCTAGACAGAGTATGAAAAAGCAGAGACATCACTTTGCCAACAAAGAGCCACATAGTCAAAGCTATGGTTTTTTCAGTAGTCATGTATGGATGTTAGAGTTGGATCATAAAGAAGGCTGAGTGCTGAAGAATTGACGCTTCAGAACTGTAGTATTGGAGAAGATTCTTGTGAGTCTCATGTACTGTAAGGAGATCAAACCAGCCAATTCTAAAGGAAATCAATCCTGAATATTTATTGGAAGGATTGATGCTGAAGCTGAAACTCCAATTCTTTGGCTACCTGATGTGAAGACCCTGATGCTGGGAAAGATTGAACACAGGAAGAGAAGGGGATGACAAAGGATGAGATGGTTGGATGGCATCACTGATTCAATGGACATGAGTTTGAGCAAACTCCAGGAGATAGTAAAGGACAAGGAAGCCTGGCATGCTGCAGTTGGTGGGATCGCCAAGAGTCGGACAGGACTGAGTGACTGAACAACAACTTTCCATTTAACCCAAAATAAAATCAAAACTCACTATTTTTACTTATAAAGCCCAATACACTTCTTTTTTTTTTTTTTCTTTTGGCTTTCTCCCTTACTTCTGCCTCTGCCTACACCCCTAAACACCCTGTATACTAGTCATACTTGCCTCTTTCTTGTTAATCCTTAAACTCATATGAGGTTTCTGCCCAGGGTTTTTTTTTGTTTGTTTCTTTTTTATTTGTATGAAATGAAATATTTTGTGCTCTATGCTCTACCAGTAAACAAGCCTTTTCCAAATGCAAATTTCTGAGCCTTGGTGAAAGAAAGCCAGCCATTTGCAAGCCATCAGCTACTTCCTCCCTTGTAAGAGTTGAGGAGTTGGGGGGATGTCAGATGTGGCCATCTGCCATGATTGCAATCTCTTATGGTAAACAAGGAATTAGTATGTGAACAATCAAGAAAGCAGGATTGGCCCCAGATAGCGAGATGCACATGAAAGAAATGATTTCAGCAAGCCCAAATGCTTGCATTTTCCATACATAGAAGATCTCTAAATCTCTTCAAATGAGTTTTTTCTTAATTAACAGTAATCTTTTAATATTCAGATTACCTGCCCCTCACTGCAAACTTGTATACAGCCCAGCTCCCATCCGGCCTCCTCAGAGTCAGCTCTCTCAGGGTCACCTGAGATACTGCCTCCCAAGACTTGAGTCCTAATGCTAGGGGAAGCACACTGATTGAAACTGCCCACCCTGACCAGGCACCATAGTAACCATTTAGATGAGTCGTTTTATGACAGGAGATCCGGATAAGGAATATGGAACTAATAAGCCACCACCAACCAGAAGAGTTCGGGAAAGGTGGAAAGGAGACATCGGGTGTCCGTCCACTTCCCAGTATCCCTCTCGCTAGCATCCATCTTGGCTGAGTGATGCATGCGCTACCAGGAAAGACTCTGAATTAGAATGATTGGCCAAAGACCACCCGGAAACTAATCCCATCACCATAAAACCGGAGACTGTGAACCACGAGTCAGAGCAGTTCTCCTGGCTGCTTAAGGTAAGTTCTTCCCTTACCCTCCTGGCTCTCCACCTGGGTGCCCTTTCCCAATAAAATCTCTTGCCTTGTCAGCACATGTGTCTCCTTGGACAATTCATCTCCGAGTGTTAGACAAGAGCCCAGTTTCAGGCCCTGGAAGGGGTCCCCCTTCCTGCCACACTAACATTCCCATGGAATAAAATCTAACTCTCAATTTTTAGGTTGCACACATAATTTCTTCGTCGATATTTGTCAGAACTACTCTTCCTACAGATATCAATCTGGCTTTCTTCCATCAGGTGTCACCTCTAATGTCAAACATTATCCTCTATTTGAGTTCTTCCCTAAACTTATATATCACAATATAATAATTCTGCTTTATTTTGTTCATACCTTATCATCACCTGGTATTATTTTGTTTGCTCATTTATTTACTTTCTGTCTCTCCAATTAGAATGTATATTATATGAGAGTAGAGACTTTGTGTATTTCTGTTCACTACTGAAGTGTGCCAGGCACAGAGCAGGCAATACATATTTGTTCAATAAATGAATGAATTCCCTGCCTTAGTCTAAAGTTCACAAACAGCTATAGACCTTCATGAAAGCTCTTCACCATCTTCAATAACTTTAGTGCCAGGTTCTTCATTTTCCTCTCAACTTTGGCTTCTGTTACCTCTGATGATTTAAACATCAAAAACATCTGCTTATCTTAGCCAGAAAGGTTACATCATCTTCAGTCTCTCAAACTAATGGAAAAGCTATACTCAAAACTCCACGGTCTGCAATTCCTCTTTACAAATACAATCTGTTGCATTCTCACTTCTCATCCTTCTGACCAACTGCGCTTGATACTGTCTTGATTATAATCCCTGGCTACTAACCTCAACGTGGTCTCCCAGGATATTGCTTCATTTTTTGTACTTCTTTTCCATTCAACCCTGTCTCTTACATAATGGGTTCCAAATCATTTTGATAATGACTGCAGACCTTTAGGTTTCTAACCTTTCCAACCACTAGCACTGGGAAATATATAATACTTATTTCATCCATCCTTATTGTCCTGTTATGCTTTCTATTCTAATAATTCTATAATTTTCCACTATATCATTATGATTCTCAAGTTGGTTCCTCATTGCGTAGTATTCCTTTTTTTCTTTTACATGTCATGGATTTTGGTGCTCCTGTTTCTGTTGTCCATGTGCACTGTTTAAATCATTCCTATATTTCTCTAAACATCACTTTCCTTTTTCATTATGTTCAGTAGGCCACATCATATTTCACAGTCATTTGATATGAAATTTTCCAAAATTCCTCAACACTGAATTCCCCTCCCTTTTCATCTCTTCCTTAACTCCAATATTCAAGGAAGTTGTGTACTCTTGCCTTGCCACCCCACATCTATAACCTTTGTACTTATTCACATCTTATCATATCTTATTTAGGACATAAACTACTTTTTCCCAGCAGATCTAATCAACCCTGTCTCTCTGTGCTTAACTGTTTTCAATCCTCAGAATTTTTTTTTTTGTCCACCTTAATTAGTTTCTAAGGACAAAGAAAACTTCTAAGGACAAAGATGAAGTCAAACAATTCCCAGTGTTTAACAAACTGTAGAGCTGGCATTCTACAAATACTGAATGAATAAATGAATATTTATTGTTTATGGCTTTGAAAAGCGCCTGTAGTTAGGGGTGAAAGGGAATGGAAAGTTAGATGTTTTTTTCCCACTCATCATACTCCATAATTATCATCAGAAGAATGGTTCATTATTTGAAATTTGTGATGGTGGTGGTGGTATGCTATTTAGTTAATACACTGCATATTTCATAGTAGTCACTTTAAAACATTCCAAAGTCTGAGACTGAATGCTGATAAATCTCAGACCTCACTTTCTTTGCCCAAAAATTCAGAACCCAGTTGGATGATTCACGGAATCCTTATTCCACCTGAGTTATATTGCTGAAAGCTCTATTGAATCTGCATTAACTCCAACCCTCTCCATCAGTCATGTTTAGAAACGTCACAGGAAATCACTTTCAGGAGTTCTAGATCCCTCCATTTAACCTTGAAGAAAGATCAATCTTGAAATTATACTGTGCAACCGAAGTTTTCATTTACTAGTCATCATTTCTGAGAAAATATCCTATAAATATATAATTTTTTAAAACAGAATACTTTCATTGATCTGTTGGATTTGCCTTTAATTGAAATTGAAACAAAGACCTACATTTTTTAGTTTATTCTAGTGTGTTTTATTTTGGCAGCTATTAGACGGCTCTCTATTATTGTCAAAACATATTATGGTCCTTTCCTAATTCTTAAACTTTCATGAGTTTCAGATCTGCTACCAAATATGACTCCAAAAAAACTAATTTAAAAAAATTGAAATATTTTGACTTAGATACTTGATGAGCTTTCCACGCAGCTCTGCAAGATTGGGTTTTAGAATGCTATTTTAAAATATTCTGTGATATAGCTAAAGAAATTACATTTTTACCACTATTACCCCACCACCCCCACCATTTGTACCTTTTTTTTTTTTTTTTCAGAAATAGTTTGGCATAAAAAGAGAAGTAGGAGAAGTAGGATGGAGTTAAGAAACTCTGTTTAATTTCTCATTCTGTCACTAGGACTCCATGGAATTTTTAAAGAACAAAGTACTTCTTCCTAAAGAGTTATTGCATTATAAAACTAGACCCTGTCAACCAAGTGGTGACAGTCAGCCAAAAAAGTGGCCTCCTAAAAAAAAATCCATATCCTAATTCCAAGTACCTGTAACCTCATACATGTCTTTATAACAGGGACACAGAGTAAGATTTCATATCACAGAGAAAGATTTCATACCACGCACAAGGTAAACCCATGCACACACACACACACACACCACATGAAATCATTGTGAAGATGGAGGCAGAGACTGGAGTCATGTAGCCATATCCAAAGAATGCTAGAAGCTGTCACAGCCTGGTGGAGCAGAGACCAGAACCTGCCCCCATGACTCGAGGGTGTGGCAAATTACGCCCTCGTGATTGTCCTAGTAAGCACGCTGATCGGCAATTTTGGGGGCAGGCCGTGCTCTCTGTTCCGCTTGCTTCACTGCCTACCCCTGCCTCTGTCTCCATGGAAACAAAACAAGATATTCCTGATCAACCGCAGAGCCTGCACTAATCAAACTCCCCAGTATAGCTATTCCCTAATGACCTCATGTGACATTTGCCAATAAAAGTGGGGGCTGAAAGGAGCCATTTTGTCTTCCTGCCATGGAGAGCAGGAGGGCCCCCTGACTCCGCAGTTGCCAAATTATGTGTGTCTGTCTTTTCATCACACACTCGCCCCCCTTTAAGGTCTTTCTCACCCGCAGTGCTGGACGCTGCAAGAA
Organism: Moschus berezovskii; assembly: GCF_049115385.1. NCBI lineage: Eukaryota > Metazoa > Chordata > Mammalia > Artiodactyla > Moschidae > Moschus > Moschus berezovskii. Next base: position 35,522,670 of record NC_142462.1, read on the forward strand.
GCCACCATAACCTCGAAGAGGCAAGAAACAGATTCTCCCCTATAGCCTTCAGAGAGAGTGTGGCTCTGCTAAGTTAATTTTGACCCAGTAAAATTTCTCTCAGACGTGTGGCCTTCAGAACCATGAGAAAATGAAGCTCTATAATTATAAGCCAGTGGTATCTGTCATAGAAGCCATAGGAAACAAATATATGGTGAAGTCTGTTTTGCTAGAGAAAGAAACCAAAGTTCATGAAGGTGATATTACTCACATAAAAATGCATAGTTAATAGAAAAACTAGGGCTAGAAACCAAATTTCTGGAGTGCCAATTTAGGAACATTTCATTCATTATATCACTTCCTTTTCATAGTTCATGCAAACATAGTTCATAGTTCGAGCACCAGTAGTCATGACCTTTTCCATAGAAAATCCTAGAATTAATATCCCTGTCATACCCATTCTTCTTCACCAGCAATCTAGTCTCACTTGAATAGCTTTATGTTGAATAGTTTGCAGTATTTATCTCAGTTCAGTTCAGTTCATTTCAGTCACTCAGTCGTGTCCGATTCTTTGCGACCCCATGAATCACAGCACACCAGGCCTCCCTGTCTATCACCAACTCCCAGAGTTCACTCAAACTCACGTCCATTGAGTAGGTGATGCCATCCAGCCATCTCATTCTCTGTCGTCCCCTTCTCCTCCCGCCCCCAATCCCTCCCAGCATCAGAGTCTTTTCCAGTGAGTCAACTCGTCGCATGAGGTGGCCAAAGTATTGGAGCTTCAGCTTCAACATCAGTCCTTCCAATGAACACCCAGGTCTGATCTCCTTCAGAATGGACTAGTTGGATCTCCTTGCAGTCCAAGGGACTCTCAAGAGTCTTCTCCAACACCACAGTTCAAAAGCATCGATTCTTCGGTGATCAGCTTTCTTCACAGTCCAACTCTCACATCCATACATGACCACGGGAAAAACCATTGTCTTGACTAGATGGACCTTTGCTGGCAAAGTAATGTCTCTGCTTTTTAATATGCTATCTAGGTTGGTCATAACTTTCCTTCCAAGGAGTAAGCGTCTTTTAATTTCCTGGCTGCAGTCAGCATCTGCAGTGATTTTCGAGCCCAAAAAAACAAAGTCTGACACTGTTTCCACTGTTTCCCCATCTATTTCCCATGACGTGATGGGACCAAATGCCATGATCTTCGTTTTCTGAATGTTGAGCTTCAAGCCAAACTTTTCACTCTCCTCTTTCACTTTCATCAAGAGGCCCTTGAGTTCCTCTTCACTTTCTGCCATAAGGGTGGTGTCATCTGCATATCTGAGGTTATTGATATTTATCCTGGCAATCTTGATTCCGGCTTGTGCTTCTTCCAGCCCAGCATTCCTCATGACGTACTCTGCATATAAGTTAAATAAGCAGGGTGACAATATACAACCTTGACATAGAGCTGGGGATTTTGAAGCCAATGATCCAGTATATTTCCCATTATTTCCTTTTAAAATCAATTCAGGAACCAGGAACAGAGGGAATATCTAAGTTACTCAAGACTGGGAAATTTTTAATTGTCAGCCTGCTTGGTTCATCCCTTTTAAAGATTAATTGGGGTAGCCGCCTTGGGGCTCTCCCTTGGGATAATACCATGGAATTCTGGACTTTACTTCTATTTTTAAAGATCATAAAGGTTAAAATCTCAAGTATCTGTCTTTAATGTTACTGCTTTGGACCCACAGAAGTGGTCAGCAGTAGAGTCATCTTTTAAGTAGTTGCAATATTTGAGTTGCCTTGACTCAGTTCTTTTCTAGGATAGCCTGAGAAACTTCTTACTTCATCTCCCTTGCTCCTCTCAACTTTCTCATACTTTACACTCTGAATTATATTCATGTGAGTTTTAAGTAGTATGTATTGTTGAGTCTAGTATAAACATTTCTACAGATTGACAAAAGCTCACTCCTTTATTTCCTTTTCCCTGATGTATAAACATATCTTTAAACTCAAACATGTATACTTTTAATATATTGACAATAATATTGCTACGTCCAATCTGTTAGATTCTCCACAAAGTAAAATTATTGGAAGAGAAGACTTAATAACAGTATAGCTCCTTATTACCATCCATTGCAGCCATGAAATTAAAAGACGCATACTCCTTGGAAGGAAAGTTATGACCAACCTTGATAGTATATTAAAAAGCAGAGACATTACTTTGCCAACCAAGGTCCGTCTAGTCAAGGCTATGGTTTTTCCTGTGGTCATGTATGGATGTGAGAGTTGGACTGTGAAGAAAGCTGATCGCCGAAGAATTGACGCTTTTGAATTGTGTGTGGTGCTGGAGAAGAATCTTGAGAGTCCCTTGTACTGCAAGGAGATCCAACCAGTCCATTCTAAAGGAGATCAATCCTGGGTGTTCATTGGAAGGACGGATGCTAAAGCTGAAACTGCAATACTTTGGCCACTTCATGCGACGAGTTGACTCACTGGAAAAGACTCTGATGCTGGGAAGGATTGGGGACGGGAGGAGAAGGGGACGACAGAGAATGAGATGGCTGGATGTCATCACCGACTCTGTGGATATGAGTTTGAGTGAACTCCGGGAGTTGGTGACGGACAGGGAGGCCTGGCGTGCTGTGATTCATGGGGTCACGGAGAGTCGGACACGACTGAGCGACTGAACTGAACTGAACTGAACTGAAGTGAAATAAAATTTGAAGAAGTTAAATAATTTTCTCAAGGTCACATTCCTAAATTGAGACACAGGCATTACTAGAAGTCAGATTCCCTGAAAGTCAAATTTATCAAACTTTATTAAATGTTCCATCTCTGCCAAGGTATCACAAGTGCTTTCTCAGTTAGTTTTCACTATAATTCCCTCAAAAAGAGGGAATTAAGCATTTTGCCCAATGTATCAAATATAAATAGTGGAGTTCTGACTTATTTTTGTAATATTTACCTGTTATTTTAGAAGCTATTGTCATTGCAGTAAAATTACAAAATATAGATAGCTAAAATAGAGTAAAAACGAATACTGCAATCTTATACTAAATTAATCATGATTTATAATATTGTATACATTTGTCTCCCCTTATCTGCTGTTTTGCTTTCTTTGGTTTTAGTTATACATGACCAACCAAGTCTGAAATAGTAAATGGAAAATTCCAGAAATAAAAAATTCATAAGTTCTAAATGGTGCACCATTCTGAATAATGTGATGAAATCTCACGCCACCCTACTCCTTCCTGCCTTGAACATGAATCATCCCTTTGTCCCCTGTGTTCACGTGGTATATGCTACTCATTAGTATAGGAAAAAACAGTAGAGCTAGGGTTCTGTCCTATCTCCAGTTTCAGGCAGCCACTGGGGATATTGGAATGTATCCCCCATGGATAAGGGGGTAACTACTGCATTTTATTCAGCTTTTGTATACATATTCAAATATGCAAATATATCCTTATTAAACATGACTTTATATTTTATTTTGCAAATGTACTTTTTTCACTTATCAATAGATCATGAACATTCTTTCTACAAATGATTATTATTTCTAAAGGCTAGCAAATCTTTCACTACATAGATGTATCATTATTTAATGCCTTTATAACTGTACACTTGAATGATTTTCTTTATAAATTGCTGGTTGTATAAGCCATACTATGAGGACATTCTTATGTCTAGGTTTTTGAGCATTTTTCCATTTCCCCACTATAGGAAAATACCTTTAAGTAGAAGGAGATGCAGATTAAGATTTTCCAACTGTATACAGCCCCTGGCAATTCGTGAGTGTCTTCACCACCCCAACCTCTTCTAACATAAAATATTAATATTTTTAATCTTTAAAAATTGAATAAAAGAAAAATACATTTGATTTGTTACTATACCCATATCTTCTGACTCCAAAGGCTCTTCTAGGACCTGTATTTCCATAATATAATACTTTTAGTTATTTATTTTGAATTAATCTTTTAGAATCAAAATTTAAAAAAAAAAGCTTTTCCATGCCCTCAGTGAAACTTTTTTTTTAATCAAAGAAGGCTTTTGCCTTCTATTGATTAAAGAGTCATTTTAAAAATCTGTGATCTGTAAATACCTATTCTCTGAAGCTCTCATGGACCTTATTCTTTTCAAACATTTGATTTTAAAAAGCAGGGATTTATGTGTGATGGCCTTATCAGTGGCAAACAAAACCTATTTCCAGGTAAATAATTTAGCCTTAATGGTATTCTGAACTTCTGTTGGGGTCATACTGACTGGATTAAACTCTTTCCATTTCTATTTTCACTCTACCTTCAGTTAAGAAGAAGGAGGAAAAGCCATTAATCTCATATTAGTTTGAGGACCACACTTCAATACCATTTTGTCTAAATATAGCTATCTCCTTCCTCTTTAAAATGTTTGTTTATAGCAGCAAAGTTAATGGTTTAACTGTGAAATATAGTCACCAAGGTAATTAAGTTGCCTTTAAATTTAGACTACTTAATAGAGACCAAATGACGTTAAATCTATTTTAAGAAAAATTCAAGTAAGACAAAATACTATCTCTTTAGCCACCTACATTTTTCAATTTCTATTTTAGCAAAACCTCACAATAAGGGGACCCTCTCTAAGCTGGTATAAATAAATATTCTCACTACTAAGAAAATGAAGCTAATTCCTTCTATCAGTATATGAAAAATAAAGTGAAAATATTTCATGCAAAATAAGGTCATTTAAATTACAAGCTTGTATTCTACAGTTATATTAAAAGCAAAACATATCATTTTATTAATTTTTATGACTCTGATTTTTTTCATGCCATTGATTTTATTAAAATTATACTGCTTATAAAAGAAAAAGCCACATTGAAAGTAAAAATTCCATCCTCCAAAACATGACCATTCACTGAACACTATTTCAGGCCTCTTTTTATATCTGCACAAACTCTAAATGTGCTCTGAAGGAGAGGTACATGACAATGTTAAAGGGTAAACTAAGGGGATGCCTTATTTTAGGTCTTTCCAAAAGCTGACCCTGAGATAAGAACTCAGTGCAGGTGGTTTATTTGGGAATTAATCCCGGGATTACAAGTGAGGAAGCAGAGAAAATGATATGGGGGAGGAAAATGAGCTAATGAAGAAGGCCTTCACGAACGAGCCACCTCTGTGGAGAACTGAAACTCATTTCTGTGAAAGATTCTTTAAAGGGTTAAAAGACTGTGGAACACAAATCAGAAGCGTCCCACTTGCAGGGAGCTCAGACCAGGGCTCTGTGACAACCTGGAGGGGTGGGTTGTAGGCGGTGGGAGGGAAGCTTCAGAGGGAGGGGACACATGGACACCTGTGTCTGATTCATATTGGTGTAGGGCAGAAACCAACACTATATTGTGAAGCAATCATCCTCCAATTAAAAAGAAATAAATTTAAAAAAGAAATGTCCCACTAATATATGGAGTAGATGGAGTACTGATCAACCAACTAGTGTTCTTCACTGGATGAGGTTTGCCTCTAGGAACACTAAATTCTAGGCAACTTCAGGGTTTTGCCAATGGCATCCAAGCAAGCCCTCGAGCAGGGAAACAAAGATGCAAGCACTGGAGGTGGGAGAAGATCGGTATGCACAGAAACTGTCCACTGCAGGTGCAGGTGAACTCAGAGGAGGCTGGGATCATGAGTTAATAATAATACACATGACAGGGAATTTGATCTAGTCAGGAAGATCAAGGAAAGCTTCACCAAGGGAGAAACACTGAAGGTAACAATGAGAACATTCATTGTTATATCAAAAGCAATGTAAAATATTAGAATGTTTTACACAATGGAGGAAATGAAGAGCTATGTATCTTAAAAACACTAATCAGGCTGTGGATTGGAAATGCAATGCTATCGGAGCTGGAGCCAAAGATGGTAAGCCCTATAAAAGATTACTGCATGTTAAGACTGAAGGTAACTGGATTCTTGGACTCAGAGAGTGCCATGTTTAAACATATGGATTCTACCTTCAAACTGCTCAGGTTTGTACCTGACTTTATGCCTTTCGAGCAACTTACATATATATTTCTTGTGCCAAGAATCCTTATCTATAAAATAGAAATAATGACAGAATCTATTTCACAGAGTGTTTGAGATGATTAATTGGATTAATAAAGAAAAAGCTCTTAAAAGAGTACTGCTACACAGTAAGTGCTCTATTAATCTGGGCTATTACTTTTGATGAGGTAGATGTGAGGATGGAATGGAAAATCAGGATACATTTAGGATGAGAAGCAAGATTTTAGATAGATTGGATTTTAGGCAAAGGGTAAAGTTCCAAGAAAGATTTCTGGATTGTGCCTTGCATAATGGGATAGAGAGAGGTATTAATCACAGGAATACAGAAAGACAATCATAGTTGAGAATAAAAGATCATGAGGATATTTGGGACATGTTGGATCTGAAATGAGTTTGAGATATTTAAGAAGAAATACCAAGTAAGCATTTGCATATAGAGTCGGGGAAAACAGATGAGAGATGCTGGCTAGGAAAATAAAACTGTAAGTTGTTTGGATAGAGGTGGGAGTTAAATTGGAAGGTGTGGATAAAAGAGCTTAGAGTGAGAAGAGACTGTTGTACATAATAAAGAAAAGGTAACAGTACACGGTGCTAGGTTTAGGCTAAACTGAGAAGTAAGCAAAATTTTCAAATTTATACCCTAACCTCTCCATCTTTCTCAAATGCCCTCCCTTTATCTTGACAGCCCTTACAAATTGTTCAATGAATTCATATTGCTCCTATCAGCCTTATTAAGGATTTTTTTTTTTTTTACTTTTGGCCATGCCAAGTGGCTTGTAGTTCCTTGACCAGGTATTGAACCCAGGCAATAGCAGTGAAAGTGCTGAGTCCTAACCATTGGACCTCCAGGGAATTCTCAAGCAAGGATTTACTGAACAACTTCTATAACCAGAGACTATTCTGTATGGTAAACACTCAGCAGTGAACAAGAGACATATTCTCTGCCCTCTTAAGACTATGTATCATATAAAGAAAAAGATAAGCAGCTAACGGTAACAGGTGACATGATACTTATGAGAGAGAATGATTACCTTGGTTTGGGTGGAAAGGGATGGTCTCATCGAAGAGATAACATTTACACTGAGATTTTAAGGATAAAAGGGAGGCTTCTATGAGTTATCATGTGGAAGAATATGTCACATAAAGCTCATAACCCTACAGAGACAAGGCTGTGAGCTCAAGAGGCAGAGAGAAAAGCTATGCGCCTATAGGAGAAGAGTAGAAGGATAAAAATTTAAAGAGGTAGCCAAAGATCCACATTTAAAAGGCTTTGTAAGCCAGAGGAAGAAGTGTAATAATAAATATGTACAATAGTAAGCCATTGGAGAGTTTTAAGCAAAGGATTGACAAGATCCAATTTGTATTTTAAAAATATCATTCTGGTTGTTGTATGGGTAGTATATTACTGCGAAGACAGAACATAAGCAGGGAGACCAATTAAAATGCTAGTGCTAACAATATCCGGAGTATATAGTGTAAACAGAAAGAAATAAAGATTTTTTTCACATAATGTAGAGGTGGAGTCAAAAGGACCAACTGAAGAATTAGATGGAGAGGAGTAAAAGATGACTCTCAGATTTTAGACTTAAGTTAGCACAAGTGATGCCACAGAAAAGACGCAGAATGCTGAGGGGAAACAGAGTGAGGGTTGAGAAATCGAGTTCTTGAAAGAACAATTAACAAAAATTACTTTTTTTTTTAAACAAATCACTCAGTGCTCATACAGAAAATACTAGTCTGGTGTGTGTGTTTTAATTCAGAGATGAATGTAGAGGTTTTGATGGCATGCACAAACATAGAACTGTAAAGTATGGGACATGGTAAGATAAGAGTGTATAGATCCAGAACAGAACATGTATGGGGACAGAGAAAGGGCCTGGGAAGAAAACTGAAACTGAGCAACTGATGCTATTGGAGGAAACTAGGGGAATGTGAAGCCACAAGAAGAAAAGTTCTAAAAATGAAGGGACAGGCCATCTATGCCAACTGTTGCACAAATAAATACAGGTAAGTACAAGAGGGAACCAGTGGTGACAACCTTGTCTCTACTTTTCCCTCAAAAGGGAACATTCTAGTTACGTGGTGATACAGCTTTCACTGAATTATAGGATTTGTGTACTATTCTCTCAAACTCTCCCATTTGGACTAGTTATCTAGTTCACTAATTTAAGCTATGCAACATGAAGATCAGAATAATAAAATAAGACCAATCTGAGACTTAGCAAACATTCTTGTTTTTTAATCAATACCGTCTCTTTGTCCTGATCTCTGGGCTGCTCTCAGTATGAAAGATTTTTCATTAAACAAATATCTAAAAATACATTTAATCATGAAATATTTTTATTTTGATTTTTCAACCACTTAGAAATGTAAAAACTAGTCTTAACTTGTATTCAAGAACAGACAGAGAGCCTGCCCCACAGCCAACCCTGAAAAATATTATGATTACTGCTAATAACAATATCCCGAAAATGGAAGAGGGACTGTGTTACTGTCAGATGGAGATATTTTGGGGCAAATGTGCTTCTTTTTCATACAGTTTGAACTGCAATTGGAAGGCAGATTATAACAGGAATTTCTGGATGGATGCCTATGAGATGATAGACTATATCTCTCAAAGAGTTCAAGAAGGATCAGAGAAGCCCAATCTTCCTACTAGAACTTCCAATTTAGTCTAATTTTATATGGCAACCTAGACACGGCAGTTAAATGGCGCTACATAGTTAATATTCAAAAATATCAATCTAGTCACAATAGAAACAAGGTATCAATATGGATTTTATTTAAACACAGAGAAAAATGACCAATTTGGTTTCACTTTCTTATCTATACAAAAAGTGGGTTTTACTATTTTATCTTTAAAGACCTTTCTATTCAGCAGTAGGATCAGAATGAGGAAAATTTTGTAGGCCAGAAAAAAAGTTGCTTGCCTGTCTAAAAGTCATAACCTGCATTCATAATTACTAAAAAAAAAATACATTTAAAAAATCCTTAAAGTGTTATTTTAGTTCTTGAATTCAGTATGACTCCGAGGGTTTTCCCTGATATTTCATGGTTGATGAAGTTAAAATTTTCAAGTCCTGGAGATATTCATTATTCTCCATTAATTAGTACTATTCTCAAGAATAAGACATAAACATAATGAGGCTAAAATCCATGCTTGTGGCTATGTAATATGACTCCTTTCAGATTCAGAAAATTTCTTCTTTTTTATAGCCATTAACAAATAATTCACTTAAATCAATATAAAATAAACAAAAATCTGCTATTGTTTTGTGGAGACTCCCAGAAGCCCCCCATATTTCTTCAGATTTCCAGAAAAGATGAGTAGGTTCCTACTGTTTACAAACTGTGCTGTGACTGATCTAATTCATCACTGAATTGCATTTTATTTGAACACTTGCACCTATAAACTATTTTTATAATCATTTGCAACAAATACCACAGTAAAAAGTTGTGGTATGCTATAGTTGGGAAAATCTCTTTCTTTTGATGATCCTGGCCAAGCATCAGGTTGATAGTCATTATTTCTGGAAGCTAATATGAGCCCTTGACTACTCATCTTACATGGCATGAAGCGCGAACCTGATCTAACCACTCTGCTCAGGTTCAATGTTTTGTTCTTTTAGAGACACAGAATGTAGCACCTCCTTGCACAAAGATATTTATTCATACATATTGGCTTCCCAGGCAGCACAGTGGTAACGAATCTGCCTACCAATGCAGGAGATGAAAGAGACATGGGATCAATCCCTGGGTTGGGAAGATCCCCTGGAGGAGGAAATGGCAACCTACTCCAGTATCTCGCCTGGGAAATCCCATAGACAGAGGAGAAGGGGCTACAGTCCATGGGGTTGCAAAGAGGTCAGACACCACTGAATGACTGAGCACACATGCATGCACACACACCCAAACACATGCCTTTTTCAATACTAAAATGACATTATTCATATTTTACAACTTGTTTTTTATAAAAAAAGACAGCATCTCTTTGTGTTTTTAGTTAGCATATTTTCAAATGTTTCAACACTTGTGTATAATAGCTTTTTAAAATATGAGTTTCTTGTTTTACATCTGACATAAGAAAAAGTTCCCATACTTAGAAAACACTGGACAAACTAATAATCAATGACTTTTCTTGGATTCAACAGAACACAGGGTTTACAGGGCAAATTGCCACCTTGAAATCAATAAGGAAAAATATATCTAGAGAGATAAAGACCTGGAGCAGAAACCACTGTAGTAAAAACTGGTAGGAACTCTTACATGATAATTTTGACATATCATGGAAAGCTGAGTGTGGACTAGCTTGAGAGTTAGAAGCTCCTAGGGCTGAGTCTTAGAAGGGTTACATATTTTTGTAGGATTTGACCCCAGGACCCCACCGGTTTGTCATGGTGATGATACAGAAAAGATACCCTCATGGGTCTCATACAGAAAGGTGGTTAGGAAAGGGTAATTTTTGTAAAATTCACCCAGAAACTTCTACATTAAAAATGCCTAATCTAGTATAAAAGTAAAAACACTTTGTCAGAGCTGATTCCATCTGGAAAAGGGAATTTTTGTTCCCCACTCCAGCCCCTCCAGTCTTATGTCTCACCTGCTGGGAACACAACATGAAATAGAATATAATCAACAGGGGTCAGGACTTCAAGAAAATAAACTGGAAATTTTGCAGCTGGAGAAGGAAAAGGAGGCAGGGAGGAAAAGCTATACTACTGGAGAAACATTCATGAAGGTTGCATCATTGAGAAACAGGACTACTAAAAGACTGTGATTCAATCATTAAAGAATTAAATGCTCCCCTTCACTCATACTGTACCACCAAATAACACGGATCTAGTGTAATCACTGTGAATTTCAGCTGAAAGAGCTGCAAGACACAGACTCTTTCTATTTGGGGAATCCCATGCTGTGATTCATGGGGTCGCAAAGAGTCAGACACGAACAACTGAACTGAACTGAATTGATGGACTGCAAGGAGATCCAACCAGTCCATTCTAAAGGAGATCAGTCCTGGGTGTTCGTTGGAGGGACTGATGCTGAAGCTGAAGCTCCAATACTTTGGCCACCTCATGCGACGAGTTGACTCACTGGGAAAGACTCTGATGCTGGGAAGGATTGGGGGCAGGAGGAGAAGGGGACGACAGAGAATGAGATGGCTGGATGGCATCACCTACTCAATGGAGGTGAGTTTGAGTGAACTCTGGGAGTTGGTGATGGACAGGGAGGCCTGGCGTGCTGTGATTCATGGGGTTGCAAAGAGTCAGACACGACTGAGTGACTGAACTGAACTGAACATCAACAGGAGAAAAAACAAGGACAATGAAGGCATATGAAGTTCCTGGAATCTACAGGTACAAAAGAATTTAAACACAGCTCAACACCTAGGCAGATTTAACAGTTTCTATTATTCAATGTGGTGCTTCCAATCCAAAATTACAAGCTATGCTAGAGGGCAATGAAATAAACCAATCATCAAAGCCAGACTCAGATATGACACAGACTTTGCAATTATTAGACAAGGAATTTTAACTAACTGTGATTAATATATTAAGAGCTTTAATGTAGAAAGTAGACAACATGAAAGAATAGATGGATAATTTTAGTAAAAAAAACACTAATAAATGATCAAAATGAAAAGTTAAGATTTTTTTAAAAAACTGCAACAAAAATAAACAATGCATTCAATGGGCTTCTCAGTAGATATGACACGGCTGAAAAAAGAATCAGTGAAATTGAAGGTAAGTCAATAAAAATTTCCTAGATTGAAATATGAAGAAAAAATAGAAATATAACAATCCAAGAACTGTAGGACAATATCAAAGATTTAACATTCATGTAATTTGAGTAAACAATATTAGAATGAGAAGAAATTGTAGATGGAGAAGAAATACTTGAAGTTATAACTGTCAATAAGTTTCCAAAATTAATCAAAGATGTCCAACTATATACCTAAAAGATCAAAGAGCAGCAAGTAGGGTAAATACCAAATAACCACATAAATGCATATCAGATTCAAATTTCAAGAAAATTCAAGAAAATAAGGAGAAGGGGAACACAGAAAAAAAGCCACATTGTGACCTAAGAGGATCATGGACAAGAATATCAATTACTTATCCTAAGAGACTATGTAAACAAGATGAAAGTAAAGTGAAATATTTTAAATGTTGAAGAACAAGAAAAATATTGATGAGGAATTCTATATTGGTAAAATTACCCTTCACAAGTACACCCCTCCAAAAGTGAAATTCATCACAAACAGGACAACCTTGCAAGAAATATTAAAAGAAGCAATGCTGAGGATTTCCCTGATGGTGCAGTGGATAAGAATCTGCCTGCTACTGCAGGGGACATGTGTTCAATCCCTGCTCCAGGATATCACACATGCTGTAGAGCAACTAAGCCAATGCTACAATTATTTGAGCCTGCATCCTCTAGGGCCCATGAATCGCAACTACTGAGCCTGTGAGCCGCAGTGACCGAATTCAGCATGAATAGAGCCTGTGCTCTGCAACAAGTGAGGGCACCACGAGAAGCCCACACACTACAGTGAAGAACAGCCTCTGCTCACCCAAAGCAATGAACCCTCAGTTCAGTTCAGTTCAGTCGCTCAGTCGTGTCCGACTCTCCGTGACCCCATGAATCATAGCACACCAGGCCTCCCTGTCCATCACCAACTCCCGGAGCTCACTCAAACTCATGTCCACAGAGTCGGTGATGCCATCCAGCCATCTCATTCTCCGTCGTCCCCTTCTCCTCCCACCCCCAACCTTTCCCAGCATCAGAGTCTTTTCAAGTGAGTCAACTCGTCACATGAGGTGGCCAAAGTATTGTAGTTTCAGCTTCAGCATCAGTCCCTCCAATGAACACCCAGGATTGATCTCCTTTAGAATGGACTGGTTGGATCTCCTTGCGGTACAAGGGACTCTCAAGAGTCTTCTCCAACCCACAGTTCAAAAGCATCAATTCTTTGGCGATCAGCCTTCTTCACAGTCCAACTCTCACATCCATACGTGACCACGGGAAAAACCATAGCCTTGACTAGATGGACCTTGGTTGGCAAAGTAATGTCTCTGCTTTTTAATATGCTATCTAGGTTGGTCATAACTTTCCTTCCAAGGAGTAAGCGTCTTTTAATTTCCTGGCTGCAATCAGCATCTGCAGTGATTTTGGAGCCCCAAAAAATAAAGTCTGACACTGTTTCCACTGTTTCCCCATCTATTTCCCATGAAGTGATGGGACCAGATGCCATGATCTTTGTTTTCTGAATGTTGAGCTTCAAGCCAACCTTTTCACTCTCCTCTTTCACTTTCATCAAGAGGCTTTTGAGTTCCTCTTCACTTTCTGCCATAAGGGTAGTGTCATCTGCATATCTGAGGTGATTGATATTTCTCCCAGCAATCTTGATTCCAGCTTCTGCTTCTTCCAGCCCAGCGTTCCTCATGATGTACTCTGCATATAAGTTAAATAAGCAAGGTGACAATATACAGCCTTGACGCACTCCTTTTCCTATTTGGAACCAGTCTGTTGTTCCATGTCCAGTTCTAACTGTTGCTTCCTGACCTGCATACAGGTTTCTCAAGAGGCAGGTCAGGTGGTCTGGGATTCCCATCTCTTTCAGAATGTTCCACAGTTTATTGTGATCCACACAGTCAAAGGCTTTGGCATAGTCAATGAAGCAGAAATAGATGCTCTTCTGGAACTCTCTTGCTTTCTCCATGATCCAGTGGATGTTGACAATTTTATCTCTGGTGCCTCTGCCTTTTCTAAAACCTGCTTGAACATCTGGGAGTTCATGGTTCACATATTGCTGAAGCCTGGCTTGGAGAATTTTGAGCATGACTTTACTAGCATGTGAGATGAGTGCAATTGTGTGGTAGTTTGAGCATTCTTTGGCATTGCCTTTCTTTGGGATTGGAATGAAGACTGACCTTTTCCAGTCCTGTGACCACTCCTAAGTTTTCCAAATCTGCTGGCATATTGACTGCAGCACTTTCACAGCATCATCTTTCAAGATTTGAAATAGCTCAACTGGAATTCCATCACCTCCACTAGCTTTGTTCGTAGTGATGCTAAGGCCCACTTGACTTCACATTCCAAGCTGTCTGGCTCTAGGTCAGTGATCACGTTATCGTGACTATCTTGGTAGTGAAGATCTTTTTTGTACAGTTCTTCTGTGTATTCTTGCCACCTCTTCTTAATATCTTCTGCTTCTGTTAGGTCCATACCATTTCTGTCCTTTATCGAGCCCATCTTTGCATGAAATGTTCCCTTTGAATCTCTAATTTTCTTGAAGAGATCTCTTGTTTTTCCTATTCTGTTGTTTTCCTCTATTTCTTTGCATTGATCACTGAGGAAGGCTTTCTTATCTCTCCTTTGCTATTCTTTGGAACTCTGCATTCAGATGCTTATATCTTTCCTTTTCTCTTTTGCTTTTGGCTTCTCTTCTTTTCACAGCTATTTGTAAAGCCTAGTGCAGCCAAAAATAAATCAATACAAATAAATTTAAAAAATAAAGAAGTAATACAGGCAGAAGAAAAAGGACATGGGTTAGAAAACTGGAGCTACATAAAGAAAGGCGGGACAGAGAAAGAATAAAGGAAGGAAACATAAATGTAATATTTATCTTATTTATAATTGACCTAAAAGATAACCATTGGTAAAAGCAAAAATAAGTACTGGGTGATTGTAGAACACAGATAAATTAAACGAATGACATAATATCATAATGGTGGGCAGAAGGGATTGGAACTACTCTGTTATAAGGTAAAGCATAGCATGTGAACTGGTACAGTATTTGAAAACAGATTAGTTAAAAATGTATATTGTATACGATAGAACAACTTTTTAATTATTTTAAGTATAACTGATACACTAAAACAAAAGATGGAATCACATTAAATTTTAACTTGAAACAAGGGAAGGTGTAAAAATAGCAAGAAGTGGGGGAGAAACAAGTAACAAATACAACAAATAGTAAATAACCACTTTAAATGTGAATTATCTAAATACATCAATGAAAAGACAGATTCTCAGAGTGGATTAATACAAAAACATGGCTCAGTTAAATATTATCTACAATATTTCCAGTTCAAATGTAAATACTCAGGTTAATAATAAAGTAATGGATAAAGAAATACTGTACTTTTTAACACTAATCAAAAGCTAGCTGAAGTATCCATATTAATTTCAGACAAGATGGTAATAAAGGTGTCAATTTTCCAAGCATATTCAATAACCCTAACTCTGTATTCATCTAAGAGTGTAAGTGCCAAAATACAGGGGGCTATAACTGAGAGATTTGAAAACAGAAATAGACAAGTCCATGATTAAAGTTACTTCAAAGCCCTTCTGTCAGTAATTGATACGTCAAGCAGGCAGAAAATCAGTAAGGATATAGGTGATCTGAACAACACTATCAATCAACTCTATATAATTGACATTTATGGAATACACCATTAAACAAGAGCATAATATACATTTGTTTCAAGTGAACATGGAGTACACACTAAAACAGACCACATTTTGGACCATAAAACATATCTTAACGAATTTGAAAAACTAGATATAATACAAAGTTTGTTCTCAGATAATAATAAAATGGACATTGATAATAGATAGCTGGAAGACGGAGAAGGCAATGGCAAGCCACTCCAGTACTATTGCCTAGAAAATCCCATGGATGGAGGAGCCTGGTAGGCTGCAGTCCGTGGGGTCGCTAAGGGTCGGACACGACTGAGCGACTTCACTTTCACTTTTCACTTTCCACTTTCACACATTGGAGAAGGAAATGGCAACCCACTCCAGTGTTCTTGCCTGGAGAATCCCAGGGACGGGGGAGCCTGGTGGGCTTCCATCTATGGGGTCACACAGAGTCGGACACGACTTAAGTGACTTAGCAGCAGCAGCAGCAGCTGGAAGAACCCCAAATGTGTTGGAGTTTAAATAACACATGAGTTAAAGAAGGTGGCTTAGGAGAACTTTTTAAAATAGTTTTAATTAAATGAAAACAAAATAGAACTTATCAAAAATGGTAGGGTGCAGCAAATGTAGTGCTTAGAAGGAAATTTATAACATTAAAAATACAACTGTAGGGCTTCCCGGGTATCTAAGTGGTAAAGAATCTGCTTGCCAATGCAGGGGATGTGGGTTTGATTCCCTGTCCCAGAAAATCCCACATGGTACTGAGTATCTAAGCCTGTGTGCCACTACTACTGAGTTTCTGCTCTAGAGCCCAGAGCTGCAGTCACTGAGCTCAGGTGCCTCAACAAATGAAGCTCACACACCTAGAGCCCGTGCTCTAAAACAAGGGAAGTCACAGCAATGAGAAGCCCGCGTGCCACAACTAGAGCAGCCCTGCCTCACCACAACTAGAGAAAAGCCCCAAAGCAACAAAAAGAAATAAACTGTGTAACTGTAAAGCAATAAAGATCTAAAATTTAGATCTACATTTTAGATTAAGAATAGATTTAGATTATTTTAGATTAATAAATTAATGAATTTAGATTAAATTTAAAATTAAGTTAATAATTTTAGATTAAGCAAAGAATAAAGATCTAAAATTTTAAAAATCAAAATAAAAACAGATAAACAAATGGGACTAATTAAACTTAAAAATGTTTGAATAGCAAAGGAAATCATAAACAGAAACAAAAGAAAGCCCTCAGAATGGGAGGAAATATTTGCAAATGAGGCAACCAATTAGGGCTTAATCTCCAAAATATACAAATAGCTCATGCAGCTCAATATCAGAAAGACAAACGATCCAATCAAAAAATGGATAGAAGATCTAAATAGACATTTCTCCAAAAAAGATATATAGCTGGCCAACCAGGCCATGAAAAGATGTTCAACATTGCTAATTATTCCGTTCCGTTCCGTTCCGTCGCTCAGTCGTGTCCGACTCTATGCGACCCCGTGGACTGTAGCCTACCAGGCTTCTCTGTCCATGGGATTCTCCAGGCAAGAATACTGGAGTGGGTTACTGTTTCCTTCTCCAGGGGATCTTCCTGACCCAGGGATCAAACCCGGGTCTCCCGCATTGGAGGCAGAAGCTTTAACCTCTGAGCCACCAGGGAAGCCCAGAGAAATGTAAATCAAAACTACAACGAGGTATCACCTCACACCTGTGAGAGTGGCCATCATCAAAAAATCTACAAACAGTAAATGCTGAAGAGGGCATGGAGAAAAGGGAACCCTCCCACAACTGTAGGTGGCAATGAAAATTGAAAAACTGGAAATAGAGCTACCATATGATCATGATACAGGAATCCACTCCTGGACACATATCTGGAGAAAACCATGGTACCCTAATGTTCATTGCAGCATTATTCACAATAGCCAGGACATGGAAGCAACCTTAATGTCTATCAACAGAAAAATGAATAAAGAAAATGTGGTACATATATACAATGGAATATTAGCCATCAGTCAGCTCAGTGACTCAGTCATGTCCGACACTTTGTGATCCCATGGACTGCATGATCCCTGTTCATCACCAACTCCCAGAGCTTACTCAAACTCGTGTTCATCAAGTTAGTGATGCCATCCATCCATCACATCCACTGTCGTCTCCTTCTCCTCCCACCTTCAATCTTTCCCAGCATCAGGACCTTTTCCAATGAGGCAATTCTTCATGTCAGGTGGCCAAAGTATTAGAGTTTCAGCTTCAACATCAGTCCTTCCAATGAATATTCAGGACTGATTTGCTTTAGGATTGACTGTTTGCATCCCCTCGCAGTCCAAGGGACTCTCGAGAGTCTTCTCTAACACCACAGTTCAAAAGCATCAATTTTTCGGCACTCAGCTTTCTTTACAGTCCAACTCACATCCATACATGACTACTGGAAAAACCAAAGCTTTGCTAGACAGACCTTTATTGGCAAAGTAATGTCTCCGCTTTTTAATATGCTGTCTAGGTTGGTCATAAGTTTCCAAGGAGCAAGCATCTTTTAATTTCATGGGTGCAGTCACCATCTGCAGTGATTTTGGAGCCCCAAAAGATGATCTTTCACTATGTCCATTGTTTCCCCATCTATTTCCCATGAAGTGATGGGACCGGATGCCATGATCTTGGTTATCTGAATGTTGAGTTTTAAGTCAACTTTTTCACTCTTCTCTTTCACTTTCATTAAGAGTCTCTTTAGTTCTTCTTTGCTTTTTGCCATAAGGGTGGTGTTATCTGCATATCTGAGATTATTGATATTTCTCCCAGCAATCTTGAATCCAGGTTGTGCTTCATTCATCCCGGCATTTCGCATGATGTACTCTCTGCATATAGGTTAAATAAGAAGGGTGATAATATACAGCTTTGATGTACTCCTTTCCCGATTTGGAACCAGTCTGTTGTTCCATGTTTGGTTCTAACTGTTGCTTCTTGACCTGCATGCAGATTTCTTATTATTATATTCTTTTCTTATTATATATATATTTCTTTTTATAATATGTTATCATTATATAAGCCACAGAGAAGAACAAAATAATGTCATTTGCAGCAACATGGATGGACCTAGAGATCCTCATATGAAGTAAGTCAGACAGAGAAATACAATTGGCTCAGTGGTGAATAATCTGCCTGCAGTGCAGATGTGGGTTGGATCCCTGGGTTGGAAAGATCCCCTGGAGCAGGAAACAGCAACCCACTCCAGTATTCTTGTCTGGGAAATCCCATGGACAGAGGAGCCTGGCGGGCTGCAGCCCATGGGGTCACAAAAGTGTCGAACACAACTTAGCAACTTAACAGCATCACTTATGTGTGGAATCATAAAAATAGCTACAAATGAACTTATCTACAAAAGTGAAATAGAGTTACAGAAGTAGAAAATAAACATCATTACTGGGGGTTGGGCAAATTGGAAAATTGGGATTTATACATACACACTACTATATATAAAATAGATAACTAATAAGGACCTACTGTATAGTGCAGGGAACTCTACTGAATGGTCTATATGGGAAAATAATCTTTAATAAGAGTAGATAAATGTATTTGTATAACAGACTCACTTTGCTCCACACATGAAACTAACACAACATTGTAAATCAATTATACCATAGTAAAAATTTTTTTAAAAAATCTCTTCCTTAAGAAACTAGAGAAGAAAAGCAGATTAAAAATAAAGCAGAAGAAAATTAATATTAAAAATTAGAACAGAAATCAATAGAATGGGAAACAGGAAAATGATGAAGAAAAGCAATGAACACAAAACTGTTTTTTGACAATACCAGTAACATTGGAAAAACTTTAGCTAGAATAGCCAAGAAAAAACAACGATGATACAATTGAATAATAATGCATTAAAGAGGTGGCCATTATTACTGACCCAATGTAAATGAATATAATAAGTAGTACTATCGATTAATATATATTCAAAACTTTAAAATTTAGGTAAAATAGACCAGTTCCTTGAAAAACACTACTGAAACACACAAGGAGAAATATTGGCATATATCTATTAAAGATTAATTAATAATTATTCATCTGAAAAAAGAAATCAAAGATCCATATAGTTTCACTAATGAATTCTACCAAACATTTAACATAAAATGCTACAAAATATACAAAATCTCTTCTAAAAAATGGAAGCACAGTAAATTCTTCCTACCATATTTTATGAGGACAGAATTATCCCAACACCAAATACAAGAAAAGAAAACAGCATTTCATTGCAGGTGGATTCTTTACTGCTGAGCCACTGGGAAGCCCAGAATGTACATATGTTACATTCAAGTACTACCTTCTTTTATATAATGAACTCAAAAATCCATGGATTTTGGTATCCAAGGGGTTTCCTGGAACAAGTCTCTCAAAGATAGTGAGGAATGACTGTAACTGCATTTTGTTAAATTTTTTTATTGAGATGAAATTAAGGTTCAGTCAGTTCAGTTCAGTCCAGTCGCTCAGTTGTATCCGACTCTTTGCGACCCCATGAATCACAGCACGCCAAGACTCCCTGTCTATCACCAACTCCCGGAATTCACTCAAACTCACCTCCATTGAGTAGGTGATGCCATCCAGCCATCTCATTCTCTGTCATCCCCTTCTCCTCCTGCCCCCAATCCCTCCCAGCATCAGAGTCTTTTCCAGTGAGTCAACTCGTCGCATGAGGTAGCCAAAGTATTGGAGCTTCAGCTTCAACATCAGTCCTTCCAATGAACACCCAGGACTGATCTCCTTTACAATGGACTGGTTAGATCTCCTTGCAGTCCAAGGGACTCTCCAGAGTCTTCTCCAATACCACAGTTCAAAAGCATCAATTCTTCGGTGATCAGCTTTCTTCACAGTCCAAATCTCACATCCATACATGACCACTGGAAAAACCATAGCCTTGACTAGACGGAACTTGGTTGGCAAAGTAATGTCTCTGCTTTTTAATATGCTATTTAGTTTGGTCATAACTTTCCTTTCAAGGAGTAAGTGTCTTTTAATTTCCTGGCTGCAATCAGCATCTGCAGTGATTTTGACACTGATTTTTACACTGCAGTAAAGTCTGACACTGTTTCCACTGTTTCGCCATCTGTTTCCCATGAAGTGATGGGACCAGATGCCATGATCTTTGTTTTCTGAATGTTGAGCTTCAAGCCAACTTTTTCACTCTCCTCTTTCACTTTCATCAAGAGGCTTTTGAGTTCCTCTTCACTTTCTGCCATAAGGGTGGTGTCCTCGACAAATCTGAGGTTATTGATATTTCTCCCAGTGATCTTGATTCCAGCTTGTGCTTCTTTCAGCCCAGCATTACATAAAATTAAATGTTTTAAAATAATTCAGTGGCCATTTAGTACATCCACAATGTTATACAATCATAACTGTTTTCTAGTTTCAAAATATTTTCATCACTCCAAAATAAAACACATTAAGCAATTATTCCCCATTTGACCCTTTTTGCTGATTCCAGACCTTGCCATCTACCAATCTGCTCACTGTTTACACAGATTTATCTATTCTAGACATTTCATGTAAGTGGAATTTAACAATATGTGACCTTTGTATCTTAACTGTTCCATTTAGCAAAATGTTTTATAGGTATATGAACATTATACAATGTATCAGTACTTCATTATTTCTTTCACAATTGAATAATATATGCAGATGACACCACCCTTATGGCAGAAAGTGAAGAGGAACTCAAAGGCCTTTTGATGAAAGTGAAAGAGGAGAGTGAAAAGGTTGGCTTGAAGCTCAACATTCAGAAAACGAAGATCATGGCATCTGGTCCCATCACTTCATGGGAAATAGATGGGGAAACAGTGGAAACAGTGTCAGACTTTATTTTTTTGGGCTCCAAAATCATTGCAGATGCTGATTGCAGCCATGAAATTAAAAGATGCTTACTGCTTGGAAGGAAAGTTATGACCAGCCTAGATAGCATATTAAAAAGCAGAGACATTACTTTGCCAACCAAGGTCCGTCTAGTCAATGCTATGGTTTTTCCCGTGGTCATGTATGGATATGAGAGTTGGACTATGAAGAAAGCTGATTGCCAAAGAATTGATGCTTTTGAACTGTGGTGTTGGAGAAGACTCTGGAGAGTCCCTTGGACTGCAAGGAGATCCAACCAGTCCATTCTAAAGGAGATCAATCCTGGGTGTTCATTGGAAGGACTTATGCTGAAGCTGAAACTCCAATACTTTGGCCACCTCATGCAACGAGTTGACTCACTGGAAGAGTCTGATGCTAGGAGGGATTGGGGGTAGGAGGAGACGGGGACGGCAGAGAATGAGTGGCTGGATTGCATCACCGACTTGATGAACATGATTTTGAGTGAACCCCGGGAGTTGGTGATGGACAGGGAGGCCTGGTGTGCTGTGGTTCATGGGGTCCCAAAGAGTCGGACACAACTAAGCGACTGAACTGAACTGAATATTCCACTGTGTATTGATATGTATATATATATTTTCACTGTTCTTGCTTTAGTTGTTATATCTAAAGATGCATTACCTGATGCAAGGCCATGAAGATTTATCCCTATGTTTTATGTAAGAGTTTTATACTTGAATCATTTATATTTAGCTTCAGTTCAGTTCAGTTCAGTTCAGTCGCTCAGTCGTGTCCGACTCTTTGCGACCCCATGAATCACAGCACGCCAGGCCTCCCTGTCCATCACCAACTCCCGGAGTACACTCAAACTCATGTCCACAGAGTCGGTGATGCCATCCAACCATCTCATTCTCCGTCGTCTCCTTCTCCTCCCACCCCCAATCCCTCCCAGCATCAGAGTCTTTTCCAGTGAGTCAACTCTTCGCATGAGGTGGCCAAAGTATTGCAGTTTCAGCCTCAGCATCAGTCCCTCCAATGAACACCCAGGATTGATCTCCTTTAGAATGGACTGGTTGGATCTCCTTGCAGTATAATGGACTCTCAAGAGTCTTCTCCAACACCACAGTTCAAAAGCATCGATTCTTCGGCAATCAGCTTTCTTCACAGTCCAACTCTCACATCCATAGATGACCAAGGGAAGAACCATTGCCTTGACTAGACGGACCTTGGTTGGCAAAGTAATGTCTCTGCTTTTTAATATACTATCAAGGTTGGTCATAACTTTCCTTCCAAGGAGGAAGTGTCTTTTAATTTCATGGCTGCAATCAGCATCTGCAGTGATTTTGGAGCCCAAAAAAATAAAGTCTGACAGTGTTTCCACTGTTTTTCCATCTATTTCCCATGAAGTGATGGGACCAGATGCCATGATCTTTGTTTTCTGAATGTTGAGCTTCAAGCCAACCTTTTCACTCTCCTCTTTCACTTTCCTCAAGAGGCTTTTGAGTTCCTCTTCACTTTCTGCCATAAGGGTAGTGTCATCTGCATATCTGAGGTTATTGATATTTCTCCCAGCAATTTTGATTCCAGCTTGTGCTTCTTCCAGCCCAGCATTCCTCTTGTCAACTTAATTTCTTATATGGTGTGAGGTTAAGAATTTCTTATATGGTGTGAGGTTAAGGATCTAACTTCATTTTTTTGTATGTGGATATACTGTTGTCCCTGGATCACATGTTAAAGAATGTTCTTTAACTACTAATGATCTTAGTACTTGTCAAAAATTAGTTGAACACAGATGTATATGTTTATTGATTGGCCTCTGCCTCTATTTTTTTTTCCATTTCTGATGTATAGAAACAGTTGACTTTTGTGTATTGATGGCATATTTTGCAACCTTGTAAAATCAAAGGTTCAGAAAGGATTTCATTTACTTGTTTCCAGTTATTTTAAAGATGTCAACTTTACTTAATCCTCTGGTTGGATATTCCAATGATCTATAAATAATCTGAATTACTTTTTACTATCTACAAACTGATTTTAAAGTTTAGATGGAGAGGTCAGATTTGCCAACAACATTGTAGGAGAATATCAAAATTGGAGGACTGATACCACCTGATTTCAAGACTTACTAAAAAAAGCAAAACAAAACTACAGTATCCAAAATGGTGAAAAAACAGACAAATTGATGAAAAATCAGACAAATCAATGAAACAGAATAGAGAGCCCCAAAATCAGTTCAGTTCAGTCACTCAGTCGTGTCCGATTCTTTGGGGCCCCATGAATCACAGCACACCAGGCCTCCCTGTCCATCACCAACTCCCGGAGTTCACTCAAACTTACCTCCATTGACTAGGTGATGCCAACCAGCCATCTCATTCTCTGTCATCCCCTTCTCCTCCTGCCCCCAATCCTTCCCAGCATCAGAGTCTTTTCCAGTGAGACAACTCTTCTCATGAGGTGGCCAAAGTATTGGAGTTTCAGCTTTAGCATCAGTCCTTCCAATGAACACCCTGGATTGATCTCCTTTAGAATGGACTGGTTGGATCTCCTTGCAGTCCAAGGGACTCTCCAGAGTCTTATCCAACACCACAGTTCAAAAGCATCAATTCTTCGGCAATCAGCTTTCTTCACAGTCCAACTCTCACATCCATACATGGCCACTGGAAAAACCATAGCCTTGACTAGATGGACCTTGGTTGGCAAAGTAATGTCTCTGCTTTTTAATATACTATCTAGGTTGGTCATAACTTTCCTTTCAAGGAGTAAGCGTCTTTTAATTTCATGGCTGCAATCAGCATCTGCAGTGATTTTGGAGCCCCAAAAAACAAAGTCTGACACTGTTTCCAGTTTCCCCATCTATTTCCTGTGATGTGATGGGACCAGATGCCATGATCTTTGTTTTCTGAATGTTGAGCTTCAAGTCAACCTTTTCACACTCCTCTTTCACTTTCATCAAGAGGCTTTTGAGTTCTTCTTCACTTTCTGCCATAAGGGTGGTGTCATCTGCATATCTGAGGTTATTGATATTTCTCCCAGCAACCTTGATTCCAGCTTATGCTTCTTCCAGCCCAGTGTTCCTCATGATATACTCTTCATATAAGTTAAATAAGCAGGGTGACAATATACAACCTTGACGTAATCCTTTTCCCATTTGGAACCAGTCTGTTGTTCCATGTACAGTTCTAACTGTTGCTTCCTGACCTACATACAGGTTTCTCAAGAGGCAGGTCAGGTGGTCTGGGATTCCCATCTCTTTCAGAATTTTCCTCAGTTTATTGTGATCCACAATGAATATAATCGACTGGTCCCTGACAAAATAACAAAGGCAACACAATGAAGCAAAGAAAATCTCTTGAACAAATAGTACCAGAATAACTGGAAATTTGCTTGCCAAAAAAGAAATCTAGACACAGACGTTAAAATCTTCACAAAAATTAACTCAAAATGGATCACAGACCTAACTGTAAAATGAAAATATTAAACTCCTAGAAAACACAGTAGAAAAACTACATGACCTTGGCTATGGTGATGCCTTTATAGATAAAATATCAAAGATACAACCTATGAAAGAAATAATTGATAATTTGAATTTTATTAAAACTTCTGCTCTGTGAAAGAATATCAAGAGAATGAGAAGACAAGCCACACATTAGGAGAAGATATATGCAAAAGATATACCTATTTAAAAGACTTATCCAAGATATATAAAGAAATCTTAAAATTCAACAATATGAAAACAAATGACCCACTTAAAAAAATGAACCAATGACCTTAACAAATTCCTCACCAAAAAAGACACACTAAAGGTAAATAACATATAAAAAAGTGCTCCACGAGTCACCAGAGAAGTGGAAACTAAAACAATGAGATAACACTATATTCTTACTAGAATGGCCAAAATCCACATACTGACAATACCAAATGCTAATAAGGAGTTTTAGGAACTCTCATATAATGCTGGTGGGAATGGAAAATGGCACAGCCATTTCAGAGGACACTTGCAAATGTCTTACAAAAGTAGGCATATTTTTACCATATGATTCCACAATCATACTCTGGTACAATTTACTCACAAGAACTGAAAACTTCTGTCCACACAAAAATCTGCACACAGATGTTCACAGATGCTTTACTGATTATTGTTTAAACTTGAAAGCAACCAAATCCTTCAGTAACTGAATGGATGAATAAACTCTGGTACATCTAAATACTGTAATATCATTTACTACTAAAAAGGAATGACCTATCAAGCTATGAGATGACATGAAAGAAACATGAACACATATTCCTAAGTGAAAGAAGCCAATATTAAAGAGTTACATACTGTATGTTTCCAAATATATATGATTCTGGAAAAGTCAAAATTGTGGCAATTTTTAAAAGATTAATGTTTGGAAGTGGGGAATTGGGTGAAGTGGAGTGATACAGTGGAGATGAATAATCAGAACACAGAATTTTTAGGGCAGTGAAAATACTTTGCATGATTATGGATATATGTTATTGGACATTTGCCCAAACCCATAGAATATACTGAACAGGACACCAACAGTGAACTTAAAAGTGAACTATGCACTGCGTGATCATGATTTGTCAATGTGGGATCACTGTTGGTGAAAAAAAAAAAGTACCATTCTGGTGAGTGATATTGATGAGAGGGGAAGATATTTATGTCTATAGATAGGAAGGAGTAAATGAGAAATCCTGTATTTTCCTCTCAATTTTATTTTAAACCTAAATTGTTCTAAAAAATAAAAAAATTTTTAAAGAACACTTTAAAAAATTCTTTCTAAATCTCTTGTTGAAGCCTAGATATATCATGCTTAATACATTTACTGACCATTTGTTTAGTAATTCTATCAAGGAAAGAAATAAACTATACCTACCATGACTTGTTCTAAATGAATATATGTTCATTTTTCATGAACACTTTTTTCCTCAGATGCTCAGAAACTATTTGTTTAAAATGCACTCTAGAATATTGCTGAGATAAAGTCATTAGTCTATAGTTATTTAGATAATGCTGTCTTTTTCCTTTTGAGAATAAGAAATTTTTTTCTAGCCAATAGCCAGAGTCAAGGGGAAAATGAAGAGAATTAAGAAATGTTTAACATTTATTGTAGAAAATGAAGAAATTGAAATATATATAGTGCACAGAATTATATTGAAAAGGAAGGATTAATGTATATGATTCCGAGGAGGAGGAAGGAAACTTTCATCAAGAGAATAAGAATAGAGAATGATGACAGGAAAAGGAGAAAGCAAAGCATGAAACAGTAAGTATGAGACTGATCCAACAGAAGGAGAAAACACTTTCTGAAATAAAGAAAAAGATTCAAAGAGCATGTTCACCAAACACTGGCAAGCTCCAAAGGGAAAAAAAAAAATGTGAGAACTTGAAGCATTTGATAGTACTCCGTGGTGTTACATAGAAGTTTAAAGTATTCTCAACAACACTGAATTAGAATGAAATTAGAATTAAGGAACATATAAAACTACAATTCAGAACTCACTTTTGACAATTCATGTGTATCTAATGAAACCAAGGATGGCACATGGAGGCCAAGATGGAAGAGCAAGATAAGGTCATTGTGATTCATTCCAACTCTACTAAAATAGTGATCCCTTACATAGCACATAAGATGGGCATGCGGAAGCTTCATATGGATTACTTTAATATTCACAATTAAGTTTTATTGTTATACTCCCTTTGTCAATAGATAAACTGAAATTAAGAGACGTTAAACAATTTGGCTTAAGTCACATAGCTAGTATGTGGTGGAAATGGGGCAAAAATTCAATTCTGTTACTATACAGCCTAATTTCTTAACCAGTAAGTTTGAAACCTATGGTTATCCTGCTTGACTTTTCACTATTGCTCCTCTTAAAAGACAGATATAGCCATATTAATATTTGAAATATTTTTCTGAATATTTAGAACTAAAAAACTTGCTTAAGGTAATTCAGGGCTGAATTATCTAGAGATGAAACCATCACACTTACCTTTTGTTCAACAGGATCATGCAATGCAGTGCAGGGCCTGATACTCAAAAGCCAAAAGCTAATCCCTTTATCATTTAGGCACAACAGTATCTCAGGCTCCAGGGTTTCTTCTTCCTGAGCCCCTGTGTTTGTGCATTATTCTCATCCCTAAGTGTAATAGAACAGAGGATGCTTTGTTAAGGGCAGCTGTGTTTCATTCAATCCAATTCTAAACTGACTCAGCAAAGTTATTCCAAACCTGACATGTTTAGTGCTTTGTAGTTGTTGTATTCCAGGGGAGTTTGGTTACTCTGGAAGGTACCCAAATGGATACTGCTGTCTTATACTCCAAACTGAGCCAGGGACTCAAGCAGCCAATGAGTTATAAAAGGAAATTGAAACAGAGAAAGCTAGTTGGATAAATCCAAGCTAGATTCCTTAAAGGAGATATGAGAAGAAATAGAAGCCCAAAAGAGCAGAAGCCAAAGTCAATCCTTCATGACATTCTGACATAAAACTGGTTTACTGCAGAATTCTTTAGAAAAGTGACTCATCCTTATAAAAAACATTCAGGATTAGCCAGCTGGAATGAAACTAGGCGTATATTTCACCAGTTAGCTCTTTGGCCTTAACTGATGATGATCAAGCCCTAATAGATTTGCTTTCATTCTAACATAGAAAGTTTGGATATTAACCTGCAGCTCAGAATCCATCTCCAGACTGGACCTACAAAATAGGACCGGATCATTTTCAACAGACATTTGTTTTTCCTGGCTAGACTCATGGTATAAAAAGTTTCTTATTGGTCAGGAAATAGCAAAGTACAGCTTTTCTTGAGGAATTTGGCCATTTAACTTTTGGTTATTTGCCAGAATTGAAACACGGTAAAGAAGAGATAAGTGGGGTGTAAAAAATGAAAAAGAGAAATAGCACAATTTTTTAAAACTAGAAAATAGATAATTGAGTTTTTTGGAGTATCAAGTAAAGAATTTAAAGACAACAGCAAGAAAATAAACTTTTAAACAATCTGTTTTACTAAATTTATACGCTTTAATTCAGGTTGCTGCTGCTGCTGCTAAGTCACTTCAGTCGTGTCCGACTCTGTGTGACCCCATAGACGGCAGCCCATCAGGCTCCCCCGTCCCTGGGATTCTCCAGGCAAGAACACTGGAGTGGGTTGCCATTTCCTTCTCCAATGTGTGAAAGTGAAAAGGGAAAGTGAAGTCGCTCAGTCATGTCTGACTCGTAGCGACCGCATGGACTGCAGCCTACATTATTGATCATTAAAAACAGCATTAGAGCAAATATTTCATAAAATGAAATAGTGAAATACATCACTAGTGTGTATTTGATATGCTGGATCAATTTTCTTGCTTCTCTTTGAATAGCAAGGTGGTCATTACAAGATACTTCAAAATGGAGTAAAAGTGACAACTGGGGTAAGACATTAAATATTACTGTCAAGTTGATATTAGATTAGAATAACCTAAAGTAGAATCTTGAACATTTCCAAAGCAGTACCACACATGTTCCTTTTTGCAACTCTACCCAGAAGAGGTAGAAAATTAGTGTAAAATTGTTTCTAGACCAGTAAAAGACAGATCTGGCTGCATCACAAGAATAGGAATCTGATAATGCCTGGATAAGGTGGTAGGCTCTGTTCTAGACATTGTTAAACTCTCTTTCACAGTACTGTGTTTGACTTGAGATCTTACTTAAAATCCTGCAGTGGGTGGTTCTGAAAATAAAAATCCAGTTAAGCCATCTGGCTCTTCAGTTATGCAAAATATAAAACAATTTGCCTAGCTTCCCTCTTTCCATCACTCCCTCTCTGTTGACTTTCATTGCTAGATTCTATTCTGGGCATTTTTATTATTCAGAAAAAACATTTGAGCTTGCTGAATCCTCCTCAACCAGTTGACATTGATAGCAAAGCTTTTCGAAATATTAATAGTTATAGATAAATTATCTTTGGAAAAATAAAAATAGCCATTAGACCAAAGGATATTTTACATACTTCACTTCACTATCATATAGTTATATTTTTTGGAAGAGGTTATATATAGATGTAATTTACTTAGTGCTCCAGTGTCTGGCTTTTAAAGTTTTGTAAGCTATCAAACCACCATCTGACTACTCAAATACTAAATCTTCCAAAATGGAAAATAACCAATCATGCAGTGACAACAATAAAGAGCAAGAAAGTGAATTTGGGGATAGATTCATATTTAATGGATATAAACCTCATGATTTTGGAACTGAATGCTAAAGACAGTTAATCTAATTTACTAGCAATCTTCTTTAAAGCAATCTATGCCTTCTCAGAAAATTAAACAAGCTATTAAATATTTTGGGAATGCAGATATTTTTCCCTCTGTGATGTACATCTAGAAAAATATACATATAAGGTTAAAATCAATATATGAAAAAAAGAAATGTGTAGTTTATGAAATCAGTCTTTTACTTTTGGTGACTCAGCCTATAAACACTAAAATATATAATATTTGTAATATTCAAATAATTATACAATGATATCTCAAAGTGATCAACTTGAAAAAACTACAAAGAATTTCTACTACTCAGTATTACTGAGGCAAATGAAATATGGGCATATGCATACACTCTTAGTAAGGCTGTGAAAGAATGGAAAATTTCTGGAGTGTTATTTGATAATAAATATAAAAACATTAAAAATAGACTTACTCTGAG
The DNA here is from genome assembly GCF_049115385.1 of Moschus berezovskii. Taxonomy (NCBI): domain Eukaryota; kingdom Metazoa; phylum Chordata; class Mammalia; order Artiodactyla; family Moschidae; genus Moschus; species Moschus berezovskii. The sequence continues at coordinate 35,552,610 of NC_142462.1, forward strand.
AAATTTCACTTCTCACAGTTTATTCTAAGGACCAAATTGGAATAGTGTACAAATATTCCATATATATAAACATATATATATATATACACATATATATCTTATATGTGTGTATATATAAACAGAAAAGGTAAGTGCTATATTATGTGCATGTATATCATATATATATATATATATATATATACACTATGTATGTCTTCATGGTTGTTTTTTTAGTCACTACGTTGTGTCCGACTCTTAGCCACCCCATAGACTGTAGCCCACCGGGCTCCTCTGTCCATGAGATTTCCCAGGCAAGAATACTGGAGTGGGTTGCCATTTTCTTGTCCAGGGTATCTTCCTGACCCAAGGACTGAACCCATCTCCTGCTTGGCAGGCAGATTCTTTACCACTGAGTCACCAGGGAAGCCTCCTGTGTATATATATTTATGTACATATCAGGGCAGCATTTTTATTTTTAAAACTGGGAGTGAACCAAGCATAAATAAATGGGTTGGTTTCTCTGGTGGCTCAGACAGTAAAGAATCTGCCTGCAAGGACTGGGATTCAATCCTTAGGTCAGGAAGACTGCCTGAAAAATTACATGGACAGAGGTGTCTGAAAGGCTACAGTCCATGGGGTCACAAAGAGTCAGACACAACTGAACAGCTAACACCACATACTGTGCATGATATATCACGACTACAGTGCTATGAAGCCACATGTGTAAAATGTGGGAGGGGTCAGAAGAGCAAGAACAGTGGCATGCTGAAGGTGAGGGATCGGTTTATGACACTGCATCACACTCATCTTTCTGCTTTTGTGTGTTTGAAAAGTCTTCAGAGCACAAGATTTCACGCTGCTTTTTAACTGTAATATCTTTGAGTGGCGGTATTGTGATATCCCTTCTCTCTTTTTTGCTTATCAGTGAATACACAGAAGTGAAAGTGGAAGTCACTCAGTCTTGTCTGAATCTTTGCAACCCCAGGGATGATATAGTCCATGGAATTCTCAAGGCTAGAATACTGGAGTGGGTACCTGTTCCCTTCTCCAGGGGATATTCCCAACCCAGGGATCCAACCCAGGTCTCCCACATTGCAGGTGGATTCTTTACCAGCTGATCCACAAAGGAAGCCCTCAGTGAACACATATTACTCAGCAAATATTTTAAAAATAAAACTGAACAAAAATTAAATCTACAGAAAAACATGCTGTGCTTGTTTCATCAATTCTGCAGTCCATCCAAGTGTTGTTGACAATAACATCTTCTCTCAGAACTGCTTGCCCTCCAAAGCCAATTCTTACCTTGGGCTAAATGGGTACAGTAGGTTGTACCTCAGAAAACCTTTGTTCTGCCGACACGATACACCTATTGCCTGTATTTTGCTTGCTATTCTGGTTTGTGTTTATGTGTATACGGGCCTACATGTTTGCCTGCTCCTCCTGACCATGGTCAAGCCTTGTCCTCACAGTTATTCTCACATGTGCCTCTGGTCATCTGTTCTGGCCTTTGCCCCCATTTTCTCTAGATTCATGGCATCATTTGGTGTTTCCCTTGTTAAATATCTTTACTCATCCGGTTTGCATGGCATGTTGTTCACATCAGTTCTATACCCTGCCAAATCAACCACTCCCATGCACTGCACAGCTCTGTGGCTACCTAAGGAGAAATGAAACAAATCTTAGCAGAGAAAATAAATCAAGGTGCATCAGTTATGAATGAGCTGATCTACAACTGCTAGCATTTCTATATTGTCACAGGTAGGGTACATACAGGCCTGTAGGAAAAGCTTGACTCTGGATTTAGACCTGGACTCAAACCCTGAACCTGCAACTCGGTAGTTAACAGATCCTTAGGCAAATTATGTGCTTCAGCATTACCATCAGTAAAATGGGGATAATATTGGCTTCCAGGATTAAATGAGTGAACATACATGAAGCCTTTAGAACAGAACTGACACAAATGTTAAATTAGTATTTGTTATTACTATTTTTAGATCCTCTGAACATTATATTAATAATTACTAAAAAATACTTGTGGGAGGAATTTAGAATGAATATTAAATAACAAAAGAATAACAAAAGCACAAAATTATGCCTTCTAGGGGTGTGTGTGTATATTCACTCCTTTAGTAAATATTGATTGTATTTTTGAGGTGAGGCAGCCACTGTGCTGGATACTAGGCAAAAGACTGAGAATAAGACAAATGAAGAATTTGCCCTTATGGGAATAACAGTGTAATAGAACTTAAATTTGAATTGATGAATGAATGGTTTTGTGGATGCCAAGGAATGTGTAACCTTCGTTGTGAAGTAGCTTTCTCTTTGCCAAATAAGTAAAGTCCTCACTAGGTATGTTCAACTACTTTTTGTCTCTGCTCTTTTTTTGACCTTGAAAGGTAACTGATGACTGTATATTAATCAAAGATTGCTTACAGGGTTGAATAAGATTAAACTTGCCTCACATCGACACAGCAAAAAATGTAATAACATTAGGTCTGATAAAATATTCACCATTTTTGGTTTTTCCCTTATTTTTTCCACAAGGAAAAATAGCTTTATTATTTTTATTATATGTTTTTCAATGCATGTTGACAAACTTTCAATAATACATAAAAGACTAAAGTAAAACATACATGAAATCTAATCCCCTGAGATAAACACCATTAATACATTGTGAATGTCTTTTCATGAATCCCTTCATGCATTCATATGGATCAACCTAAATGGGACAATATTATAAATGATGTTTTTGTCATCACATTTCCTTCTTCCCTCCCTTCTTTTCTTCCTATAACTTTTGCCTCTATAAGCAAAGGTGAAGTAACATTGTATATGAACATTATTGCATATTGGTGCTTTCATTTCTGTAAGTTAAATTCCAAAAGTAGGATTTAAGTGTCCACATAGTTTTTATTGCTACTGCCCAACTGCTTTCTGGAATAGTCATTTCAACTTAGAGTCGGTCAGCAGCTTATGAGTGCTCTCATTACTCCCGTCTTACCAATGCTTGGTATGTTCAGGCTTTTAATTTTATTTTTTTTTACAATTTGGTAGGTATAATAGTATCTTATCTTAACTGAGGTTTCTGCCATAAGGGTGGTGTCATCTTCATATCTGAGGTTATTGATATTTCTCCCAGCAATCTTGATTCCAGCTTGTGCTTCTTCCATCCCAGCGTTCCTCATGATGTACTCTGCATATAAGTTAAATAAGCAGGCGTGAAGAAAGCTGATCGCCGAAGAATTGATGCTTTTGAACTGTGGTGCTGGAGAAGACTCTTGAGAGTCCCATGGACTGCAAGGAGATCCAACCAGTCCATTCTGAAGGAGATCGATCCTGGGTGTTCATTGGAAGGACTGATGCTAAAGCTGAAACTCCAATACTTTGGCCACCTCATGCGACGAGTTGACTCACTGGAAAAGACTCTGATGCTGGGAAGGATTGGGGGCGGGAGGAGAAAGGGACAACAGAGAATGAGATGGTTGGATGGAATCACCGACTCGATGGACGAGTTTGAGTGAACTCCGGGAGCTGGTGATGGACAGGGAGGGCTGGTGTGCTGTGATTCATGGGGTCGCAGAGTCGGACACGACTGAGCGACTGAACTGAACTGAGGTTTACATCTGCCTGATTTGTTTTTCCTCTGGCTTGTCTTTTCATACTTAGGGATTCACTGGACAGTCTAAAAATGAGTGCTTTTGTCTTTCATAAATTCTATAAAACCTCAGCATTTTTCTCTTCTCCGATGGCTTCTCTTTTTTTCTCCTTATTCTTTCCATTTAGAATACTATTAGAGATAGAGCTTTTTAATCAAACCTGTCATTAACTTCTCTTTTAAATTTTCAGTTTTATCTGACTGTGTGATTACAGGTATCAGATATCAGTTCACTAATTTTTTCTTTACTTATACCTAAGCAATAATATATGTTTCTAGTTTCAATCCTATATTCCTTTCTCATAGACTTGATTTTTTTTTAACATCAGCTGGTTCATTTTGATACTTTTTCTCTTATTACTTTTTAAATACCCACTTTTATTCCATCAACTTCACTGAGTATACTTAATTTATTATATAGTCTATATATCTGATCATTCAACATTGTCAGTCTATGGTCCATCTGATTTTGCAGAGATATTTTCTTTATAATTATAGTATTTTGTTATTATTATCTACAAGAATGGAATCTTAAATATTCTAGGTATATGGGCAAAACATCAGGGTATAGAGATAATTTTTTTCTAATATTTACACCAGTTATTTTATGTTTCTTGCCTAAAATAGTTCCAAAACAACATTAATGTTATTGAACGCTATGGTATCCCTGTCGGTACTTTCTGCCTCCCTCATTACAAATGCTGAATGCCAACAAACTTGGTACATGAACAGCCAAAGTTCACCAAAAATTCAAAACCCACAAAAGGCAAACAAAAACAAACATTTATTATCCAATCATTTCCAATTAAACACAAGGTATTAATTGGACACCTCTAAAAAACACAAAACTTAGAGAAAAATGCATAGAGGATTAAAAAGGTATTAAGCCTGCCTCTTACCCAAACTTCCACATAAAGGATAAGAAAGACTGAAAGGACACAGTGCTCAAGGATAAAGACAATGAGAAGGAAGTGACTACAACACAGTTTTGAAAACTAGGAAGCAGGTGGATGGCTTGTATGTTTGTTTGTTTCCTATGACTGCTTTGAACAACTACAAGAAACTTGGTGATATAAAACCACACACACTCAGTTCAGTTCAGTTGCTCAGTCATGTCCAACTCTTTGCAACCCCATGAACCGCAGCACGCTAGGCCTTCCTGTCCATCACCAACTCCGGGAGTTTACCCAAACTCATGTCCATTGAGTCAGTGATGCCATCTAACCATCTCATCCTCTGTCGTCCCCTTCTCCTTCTCTTAGAATTCTGAAGATCAGAAGCCCAAAATGGTTTGACTAGCCTAAACCAAGGGGCTGGTAGGGCCATACCCCCTTGAGAGGTTCCATGGTAGAATCTCTTCACCCTCTGCTTTTCCAGCTCCAGAGCTACATCCCTTGCACCCTTTGGCTCATGGCCCACCTCTCCATCTTCAAAGCTAGTAGCAAAGTATCTTCAAATCTCTCTCCATTTCCACTGTCATATCACCTTCTTCCTCTTCTGTGGTCAAGTCTCTCAGCTGCTCTCTCACAAGAACACTGTGATTTACAGATAGGGGCCACTTGTCTAATTCAGAATAATCCCCCCCATTTCAAGATCTTTAACTTAATCACATCTGCAATGCCCCCTTTTGCCACCTAAAGTTATATTCCCACATTTCATGGATTATTAGTTCTTGGATATCTTATGGGGTCACTATCCAACCTGCTGTGCGAGGTAAAGAGGTTAGTGTCAAAGCTGAAAACTGCACTGTCAGTCAGGGAAGCAACAGAAATAAGATATATTTTTATAAAACCACAGCAAGAAACAGGAATTGAAAGCATCAGCCAGGTGCCTGGGCAATAGAGGGTATTTGGAGGGGTGGAAATCAAGAGAATTGGTGACCCATGAGTGAAATCACAGGCTTCTTAGGTGGCGCTAGTGGTAAAGAACCTGCCTGCCAAAGCAGGAGACAAGAGATGAGGGTTCAGTCCCTGGGTTTAGCAGATCTCCTGGAGGAGGGCACAGCGACCCACTCCAACATTCTTGCCTGAAGAATCACATGGACAGAGGAGCCTGGTGGACTAGCGTCCATAGGATCCCAAAGAGTTGGATGCAACTGAAGTGATGTAGCATGCACCCACGGGAGAAATCAGATTTCTCAGAACACTTCCCAGACATTTGCAGTCAGATCATTGCCCCTGCTCTAATGTGGTGACTCAGGGACACAGAACATTGCTAAAGAAATGACACTACATGGAAATTAGGGTATTCACTAATTATCATTGTAACCCAGCCACCTTTTCCCAACTGGCCCTAAAAATGCTCATTCACAGGCTGATATATCCCAGGTAGAAGGATGAATGAATATCCTCTGAAGAAACATATAAGAATAGAACAGCCAATACTGACAAATGTGCATTTTCCAATAAAACCTAGAGTCGGACACGACTGAGCGACTGAACTGAACTGAAGTGAATTCTACCAGAGAACAAAACACACATACCCACCCATACATAGCTTCAATCAATTTTTAATACCTATTTATTAAAACTGAAAGGAAATTCATGTAAAACCAGACATTTGAAGAAAGCTCTAATATAAAAATAAAGACAGAAGTAAACAACAGTAGCAAAATTATCTTAGCAAAGAAGAGAAGACTTTTCTAAAACTTGCACTTTAGATCTTCAGATAGGTTAGGGTTATTGTACTCATAAAATGAAAGCATGAGGTAACTTTTTAAAATGTCAGGCACAGAAAAAACGAAGTCTTGGAAAGTAAAATTAGGACAGTAAAAAATGAAAATCCAATAGAAAGGTTAGAGATAAAGTTGAAGAAATCTCTCTGAAAGCAGGGGAAAAAAAAAAGAATAGAAATGACTAGAATATAATTCCAGGACCTAAAACATTAAACATTTAGAATTCCAGAAAAGGAAAATGAAATGAGATGAAGAGAAAATTATCAGAGAAGATGTTTAAACTTTTTTCCAAGTTAAAGCATATAAATTTCCACATTGAGAGGGGTCAAGTGTTCAGCACAAAGGTTTCATAAGACCTACACAAAAGCATATCACTGTGAAATTTCAGAACCCATGGGGACAGAGAGAAAAGTCTAGAACCTTCCCAAGAGAGGTTAAAAAGAACCTACACTCAGGAATCAAAATGACATTACATTTCTCAATAGAAATTCTGGAAGCTAGAACAGAGTGGAGGAATGCCTTCAAAATTCTCAGAAAATTTTCAACTAATAATTGAATATCTAGTCAAACTATTAAATGAAGTAGCATAATCCAAGTTAAAGATATGCTGCTGCTGCTGCTAAGTCACTTCAGTCGTGTCCAACTCTGTGTGACCCCATAGACGGAAGCCCACCAGGCTCCCCCGTCCCTGGGATTCTCCAGGCAAGACCACTGGAGTGGGTTGCCATTTCCTTCTCCAATGTGTGAAAGTTAAAAGTGAAAGTGAAGTCACTCAGTCGTGTCCGACCCATAGCGACCCCACGGACTGCAGCCTACCAGGCTCCTCCATCCATGGGATTTTCTAGGCAAGAGTACTGGAGTGGCTTGCCATTGCCTTCTCCGAAAGACATGCTAATTTGCAGTAATTTTACTAGCCACCCATGCATTCTATCTCAGAAAGATGCTGAAGGATATTATCAACTAAGAAAAATGAAAGTGAAGTGTCCAACTCTTTGCAACCCCATGGACTGTAGCCTAGCAGACTCCTCAGTCCATGGGATTCTCCAGGCAAGAATACTGGAGTGGGTTACCATTTCCTTCTCCAGGGGATTTTCCTGACCCAGGGATCGAACCCAGGTCTCCTGCGTTGCAGGCAGAAGCTTTACTGTCAGAGCCATTAGGGAAGTTGAGAGATTAAATAATAAAGAAGGAAACGGGGCCTCCTAAGAACACAAGATCCATAAAAAAAGATGCCCTACAAAACAAAAATGGTAAGAATTATCCCAAATATGATAATGGGGATATCTAGGATAGATGTTCTAAACTGAGGGTAATTCTATCTCCCTGGGGATATCTGACAATGTCTGCAGATATTTACTATAACAAATGGGGCAGTGGGGAGAGTGCGACTGTCCTCTAGTGGATAGAGGCCAGAGATGCTGCTAAACATCCTACAGTGTACAGGACTGCCCCTGAAACTATCAGTCATCCAGCTCAAAGTGTCAGTAGTGCCAGGGAAGTTAAGAAACCCAGAACTAGGATAATAGCTGTGAAGCAGGGTGAAACAGAAACCAGAGCAACTTAAATGAAGATTCTGAATTCATTCTGTGGTCCATTTAGAACCACTGACATCTTAGAACTAAGCCTCAGAAAATAACTTTTGACATATAAAATCATGATGCATAACATGAGCAATGTAGTAATCGAGGTGGGCACAAAGTACCTGGGGACACAATTGAGATGTTTTCCTTGACTCTGATGGCCACATTACTGATTTTTTGCCTAATAAAAAAGACTCTTCATGATCTTGCCATAAACTAACCTTTCAACTTTATACCCTGTAAGCTTCTTCCACTGTAGAATTTGTGATCTTTTTTTTGAAGTCAGTTCTCCATTTGTTGCATATAATGTTCTTTCCTCTTGAATTTTTCCATCTACCTTGCCCTCCCAAGGAGTTAGTCACTGATTTCCAAAACAAAGCTACAAAAGTCAACAAAGGAGGAATCAATTAAAAAATGAATAAAATGCCCCTAAACATCAGTCCATTTTTACTTCATTTTGAATAATATGTATTCAGCATATAAACAACTTACACATGTACTAATTAAGGTAGTGCCAGCTACTGTGATCAACAAGCCCCCAAATGTACAATAGCACAAGCATAATAGAAGTTTCTTGCTCACTCACATTAAAATCCAAATCCCAGACTAATGTATATAGTAAGTACCTTCCCTCCCAGTAGTGAGTCAGGATTCCAGGAAACTTTTGTTTTATAGTTCTTCCTTCTTAGCTTCTAATTTCAGTGTGTTTATCAGCATTCAATTGGGTGAATGGGTAAAAGCATGCAGGATAATACATAGGAAGTTTCTAGATCTAGGCCTCTGCATGGAATATGTCATTCACTTTGCATTGACCAAAACTCAGCGATGTGGCCATACCGTAAGGGAAGTTGGAGAATATCATCTACCTGCATGCTCAAGAAGATGAAATGACTGCGAAAAGACAGTCCATCTCTGCTACTGGATGGTTCTGAAAATTTTCTAATATTGCTCAGAAATAAACAAACTACAAGAAGATTTGGTTATTTGTAAGGCACATATGTATTAACTGAGGATTTTCAAGTGGCTCAGTGCTTAAGAACCTGCCTGCCAATACAAAAGATGCAGGTTCAGCGCCTGTGTCGGGAAGGTCCCCTGGAGGAGGGCATGGCAACCCACTCTAGCATTCTTGCCTGGAAAATTCCACAGACAGGGGAGCCTGGTGGGCTATATAGTCCATGGGGTCACAAAGAGGTAGACATGACTTAGTGACTCAGCATGCATGTATTAACTGATTACCATATAGCTATTGAAATCAGAGAGCAGAATGACAGTAAATGGAAACATTAAGATAGAAACATGTGGGGAAGGTCTCTGACTTTCACGATATAAAATAAATGAAGCTCGGATGAGAAAATCTTGTCAATTTCATATAGGGGGATGCTATAAAGAAATGGTGGAGAGTTAAACATTGCTATAGGGAACAAAGAGGGCACCTTTCTTTTCCCTGTGAGTCAGGAGAATTAGAAGAGCTCTGTTGGTTATTAGAAGAAAAGATAAGAAAAAAGAAGAGAAATGAAAAACTGGAGAACTAGTTTTGTCAAAGAGGTGAGAAAAATGCAAAGATGGCTTGGAAAAAATAGAAAGGCTGTAGGGAAATTTTCTTAATATATGATATTTGTTCATGCAGTGTTGAGTGGGTTAGTTGAACCGTATGAAAAACTAAAAATAGAACTACCATATGACCCAGCAATCCCACTCCTAGTGAAAACCATAATTCAGAAATATACATACACCCCAATGTTCATTGCAAGGCTACTTTCAATAGCCAGGACATGGAAGCAACCTAAATGTCCTTCAACAGAAGAAAGGATAAAGATATGTGGTAGATATATATAATGGACTATTTCTCAGCCATAGCACCATTTGCAGACATGTGCATAGACATAGAGACTCTCATACAGGGAGAATTAAGTCAGAAAGAGAAAAACTAATGTCGTATGTCACTCACAAATGGAATCTAGAATAATGGTACAGATGCACTTATTTGAAAAGCAGAAATAGAGACACAGATGTAGAGAACAAGCTTTTCAATCCCATAGTGGGAGGGTGGGGTGGGATAAGTTGGGAGATCGGGATTGACATATATACACTGCTATGTATAAAACAGATAACTAATGAGAGCCTTCTGTACAGCACAGGGCAGAGAACTCCACTCTGTGCTCTGTGGTGACCTAAGTGGGAAAGAAACTAAAAAACAGTATATATACATACACACGCGCACACACACACACACACATACACACACACCAGATTCACTTTGCTATACCGCAGAAACACAACACTGAAAAGCAACTACCCTCCAGTAAAAAAAAATGTTTTTTAAATGCAAAAAAATTGATTGCAGAGTAGGGTAGAAGAGGATTCTATGTGAGTTTCTTATTAAGGTGATAATTTGCTTCCCAAAGTTGGAGGCAATAATGAAATTTACTATTTAATCACATGATTTTTTTTTATTGTGACTTTTGGACTAGGCATTTTGCTAATAATAGAACCTATACAACAATACCCTGAGATGAGTGCTACCATCTCATTTTTGCAGAAAGAAAATGAACTGCCACATGTTACATAGGTAGATAAGAGCTTAAGTTAAAATGAAAATCTTGGCAAATACACCTACAAAGTCAGTTAAAAGTTTAATCAAATTTGTCATCTTACTTGTTATCTGTTGACCTTTTTAAAAAATCAAGCCTACTAATTTACAGTAAACATTATACTTAAATATTTACATTTAAGGAAATGTAGTTGCAATGTTTAATACCATAAAATTTATACACTGTGAAATTATTTTTTAGTGTTCGTTAAACTGGTGACTTTCAATCCAATGGCTTAAAACAAATGTGGGCTTTAGTGGTAATTTTAATGAAGGAAACATGAGTGATTAAGTACAAAATACATTAAATGGTTTCTTGATATGTTTTCTGTCCTAGCTTTAAACTTAAGATTTTCAAGTGAAAATACATCTTTAAAAGTTCTCAGTAAGTTTAATTGAGGATACAATAGTGGTCACACACTATTTAAATTGTGAATTTTTAAAACTCCAGTAAAAGTAGACACTACTATCAACTTCAATTGTGGAAAGAACCCTGAGAATCCTCATTAGAACATATATTTCTTAAAATGAATTTTTATGAAGCAATTAATTTGGGAAGGTGTCACAACTAACATTTAATTGCTACTACATATCTAGGAAATTTAGCTCTTTCTTTTAGAAATCATATTAGAAAAATGTCAGTAGCTAATTATGTGCTAAGAAACTCTACACTCCAATTAATGAAAACTGAAATTCAAAGCAGATTTCCTGACCCTTTCATATTGGGAAAATCCTTGCACCTGAGAACCTCAGAAACAGGGCAGAGTTATTTGAAATGCCTGGGATATACTCTCGCCACACCCATTTATCAGCTAGCAAGTTGTTTTCAGATTGAAATTTGAATGTCACAACAATGAGACCTTCCCTGACTTCCTAGATGGTGTCAGGTACACATTGCCAGGACTCTAAGATTTAGAAGAAAGAGTATCAAGACTGATTATTAGTGTTTTCTGTGAACATAATTAAAATTACTGCTTATATGCCCTAGCTAACAGGTTGTTAGTGGGTAAGAGATAGATACTTTTTTAATAGCAATACACCTTTAATAGCAACGGTTTTCTGCCTATACTAAGATCTATTTACTAGTTTTCACTCAGATTATAATTGGGGGGGTATCCTATATATACCCCCCAATTGACTCCTACTCCAAATTCAAAGTTTCTTCTCCTTCAAAACTCAAAACTAGTTAAATTATATAATTTAACCAGAACCATAAGAAAATTCGTATTGTGTGAATTCTGAAGCTCTTTCAACATATTGTAGGAATAATGTGGACTTTCTTGAGTTTTACACATTCATAAGTAAATGGTCTGTGTCTCGTGCCTTTGTTGGCTTTCTGTGAGCTGTAGTTTCTAGGAAGTGAGCAGCTCTCATTCCTGTAACTCTTGTAATCCAGTCATTCGTGTGCCTCCTTCATGTGGATTCAGTACGGCTGTGGTGCTGTTATCCCTCTGATAGGAACTCTAACTCTGTGTAAAGCCCCAAAGATCTGTTACTTATTTTTATTTTATATTGTACTATATTTTATTTACAGTGTTGTGTTTGTTTCAGGTGTATAGCAAGTGATAGTCATATATATATATTATTTGGTGAAATTTTAACTGTTAATGTTTTTGGCATTGTGCTTTGTACCATTTATTAAATAAAAATTTAAAAAAAACAAAAACTCAAAACTATTCTGCAAATTCCAGAGATTTCAGGATATCATCCTAATTTAATCAGATAAGTACAAGTCTACTGTATCCAGCCTGGTTGCCTACCAAGTTGACAGTGGCCCTTTCCCTGCTTTCTTCTCTAACTCAAATTTCCAACTCAATCTGACTCATCATTTGACATTTATTATATGTATTTGCTAAAATTTTAATGTATGATTATGTATTTGATTGCTTCTACTAAATCATAATTTAGATAAGGCCATTTTCACAGAAGATCACTAAAAAGTCATCTTAATGTGTGTACCTGATATTACCAGACCTATGACATCATTGAAGTATAGATTTTGACTGTGGGTAGGGAGAAATGGCTGAGATCCTATTGTACAGCATTTCTTCTAGTTCTCAGGGGAAACACCATTAGACTAGAAGTGCCTTAACAACAGAAAGGGTATTTACTTCTTGGGCTTGCCTGGAGCCTAGCACAGAGCCTGACATATAACAAAACATACAAAAGGTATTTGTAGCTGAATAGTTTGATAGATACATTTCCTAATTATTAAGACACAGTATTCTTTTCCTTGCTGTTTTTACCAATATATTGCTTTTATTTAGCAAACCACAAAATACTTTCAAATGAGATTTTCCATTTTGCTTATTCTTTTTGCACAATAGTGTAAATAAGACATAACTTTACTTCAATCGCTTTCCACTCCAAGAGTCAGTATTTTAGTAAAAAAGAAACTGAACATTTCAAAACCTCAGAGAAGGGCTTACTTTATTTGAATTAATGCAAAGGCCATGAGAATCTGACATCTTGATGCATCTGGTTAGACCTAAATGTCCTTATAATGATGCTTTGGAAAGCTGCTCTTGAAATCCCATTTGGTTAGACTGTGTAATGAGAGTGGCACCAACAATTGCAGAGTCTGTAGCATATCCCTATTCCCCAGAGACAGATCATCTTTTGGAGCATTTAAAAACTTAAAAATAGATCTTTATATAGAAGTCACATTACCCTATCTCTTGTCCTTTACCAAAGACTGAAAGTTCCTGAGGCTAGAAAATTTGTGGAAGTCTTTTAATCAGATTTGTGTGTAATAAATTGAGACTGGAAGTTCCTTTGCAGATGTTAAGGAAAACACTACCCACTCAATGGGTAGAACTCAAACCAAATCTTCCTCCTACTGGACAGATATTTACTTCCTTGAAACCACCGTGATTCATTGCTATTTTCAGCTATAAAACACCAGTGAAGTAACTGAATATGAAACAGTAATATCTTTTGCTATTTCTATTCAACACTTGAGACCATGTTTAAGGAGAAAGCATGAAAGGGAGGTAAATAGAGACACAAGATGCTATCCTTCCTGCCCTCTTCAGCTGTGCTGTCTCAACAGCTAATGACTTTAGTTTATTTCCTCTGCAAATCAATCTGACACTGCTGAAGTCTGGTGCATTCACTTGCCTATTCAATTATTTCTTTAGAACCCAAACTCAAAAGATAAGCACTTTTCGAGAAAACAGCTAAACAAATTTATTGCCTGCATTATATCAAACTCTTTCAGACAGAAAATGCAGTCAACAGAGATCATCCTACTGAGGTGCAGATGTTGAAAATGTCACTTCTACTGGATATTTGCCTTGGGAGAGACTTTATTTTTCCAGAGAGGAAAAATGCTTTCCTAAATACCTTCCTTGGCTTTAGAAGTCTACAGGAGTTTTAACTCAAAAGCAATGTCTATGCTAAAGGGGCAATAGTGTCTCCCTCTTGTTAAGGGAACACGGAGATTCACAAGCTATCATAAGCTACTCTAAACAAATGGGAGATCCAGCTAGATGCCGTGAGCTGGAATGACTTTTACTCTCTGCTGTGTCAGCCAAAGACTGTGTTGCTTCACTGAGCTCTATTTTTGGAATCATAGAGCCGAAGCTACAAATCATCATGAGGTTATCTTACCAACTGCACTAAAATTTCCATTCCTTCTATCATCCAGGAGCTAACTGTCTTAAAATATAGCAGGGATGTTCATTAGGCAAAGGACAACAAAGCCATTGTTATTAAAAATAACTCTTTTGGAAACAAAGGAATGTGTTGGAAAATATCACGGAGTCTGGTAATTTGTTTTGTTTTTTGAGTTAGGGCAAAAACCAGAGCTTAAATTCTGCCTGTCTGATATGTACTCTAAGGAATCCTTTCCTTAACATTTTTGGGCTTCAGTGTCTTTATGATAAAATGAGGATTACATATCACTTTAAGGGGTTTCTGCAAAGAGGAAATGAAGCAATGCATGCGATGCATTTGCAGGGTGTCTGACAAAGACAAAGCACTAAAAAACGCTAGGACTCATCTCTTCCTCCTTATTTGAGAAATTGTGGTTCATATTTAAAAGAGCTTCTTCCTGGACAGAGGATTTCTGAAGTCACTGATCATTTTTAACGGTGCTGCATAGTCTGTCTCTAGTGTTTCCTTCTCGGTTTTCCTATTGTGTGGCTCTGGTGGGTCGAAATAACAAGATGCTTAGACCATTATTCTTATTTTGACATTTTGATACAGTTCCGACCAAATGTTTGAAGTAAAGGGAAGCTCATGAGAAATCATGTGCATTTGACTTCAAGAGGCTTTCATTTCTAAATTAACCATTAAAACACGAGACTAAAAATTGAGCAGCCCATCTAATTCATTGTGTGCAATGTTTTAGAATCTGTAAGTCTTTCTACAGAGAGTTGTTTTCTCATTTGATTCTCATAATAACACAGGTTGTATGCAGACTTTTTTTTGCTTCCTAAAGTAAGTAAACTGAGGATCCATGTGAAAGTCACTTGTTTAAGAACTAACACTAAATTATAATGACAAGATTAGAAACTCAAGTCTCCTAAATTGAAATAAAAATGTTTTTGGTGTTCTCTTGTAACACACAATCTGCCTTTTGATCTGCCTGGATTACCTTTAACAGGTCACACAATCTTTCTGTATCTCAAGGGGAATAGCTATACCCATTTCACTATAATACAAAGAGAATAAGTGAAGATAATGCATACAAAAGATTTTGAAAAACATAAAATTATCAATATTATTCAGAAGGGGCTGTCAATATAGCTCCCTGTGACCTCTTTCCAACACTCTGGAAGCTGATATATATTTTACATATATATAATATATGATATATATACACACACATATATACATATGACAAAGAACAGATCAGCTATGTTCTAAAGCAAGATTCAAAATAATAGAGGACCAATGTGTGCAATTCATTCTCCCTATGAATTACAGTCATGAGAGTGAAGGAAACAGATACCCTCGAGAAACACTCAAACTTCATATCCCTAAACTGTGAACCTGTATCAGACATCTATTGTAGCTTAACAAGCCTGTGAATCAGGATTCTCCAGAGAAACAGAGCCAACAGGAGATATACATCCAGATGTGAGAGGAGAGAATACCAGTTACCAATAATTATGCAAAAATCCCAAGAGTGGAATCACTGATAAGCTAGCTCCAACCCCAGTGGAGGATTCTAAAGCATCAAATACATGGAAGGGAGGTACAAACGCAATGGTTCAAGAGAAAGTAGTTTGGTAAATGCTATGTGAGGAAAGGAATGTTGCAAACAGATGGGAATGAAGAAGGCATCAAGAGAAAATTTTGGAATTTCTCAATTTTTGAGACTTGGGATGAGTGGAGTGAGGGTGATGAGTGGAAAGAATACCTGTAAACATCCTCAGATAGTACCTACCTCAAAGAGCTGTGTTTAATCTTATGCTCCATATTTTATTGGGAGGGCTACACTGGAAATTTCACTTATCTTTCCTTAATTACTGTTTTCTTACATGGGAAATATTAAGGTAGATAGTCATGTTTTATGAGTTATATCAATGCACAGTATGTACATATGTTAATTCATGTATATATTAAAATATTATCCATGCATAAACACTTATATTACACACATACTATTCAAGCACATAAAGTTTTTAGAATATAATGTCAGGTACTCTTGTTATATGGAGAAGGCAGTGGCAAGCCACTCCAGTACTCTTGCCTGGAAAATCCCATGGATGGAGCAGCCTGCAGTCCATGGATGGGCTGCAGTTGGTGGGGTCGCTAAGGGTCGGACACGACTGAGCGACTTCACTTTCACTTTTCACTTTCCACTTTCACACATTGGAGAAGGAAATGGCAACCCACTCCAGTGTTCTTGCCTGGAGAATCCCAGGGACGGGGGAGCCTGGTGGGCTTCCGTCTATGGGGTTGCACAGAGTCGGACACGATTGAAGTGACTTAGCAGCAGCAGCAGCAACTCTTGTTATATGTTAAAATATATCAAATCTTTGAAAATTTTATGTAAATAATTGAATAGCTTCCTAATTTTAAAATTGTACAGGAGTGTCTTGAGTGCTATATTGGGAGTGTTCATGAGTAAAGGACACCGTAAGCCTGGTGGGCTGCAGTCCGTGGGGTCGCTAAGGGTTGGACACAACTGAGCGACTTCACTTTCACTTTTCACTTTCATGCACTGGAGAAGGAAATGGCAACCCACTCCAGTGTTCTTGCCTGGAGAATCCCAGGGATGGGGGAGCCTGGTGGGCTTCCGTCTATGGGGTCACAGAGAGTCGGACATGACTGAAGTGACTTAGCAACAGCAGCAATAGTAGTATATGACAATTGTCATGTAATTTCCTCACGTAGATCTTTTTTCTTCCCTGAGGCAGGTTAAGAGCTTGTGCTATATCATCCTAAATCTAATTACTTTTAAAAGCAGTCAACAGCTTCTACTTAGATTTGACTTAACTCTGCTTCCCTAATAAGCATAAGATGCATTCCAGTTTTAACATTTTTCTTTTAAGCTTTTTTAAAAACACTTTCCCCATAGCTCATAAGGTAAGAAAATTTAGGAAAGAGTGATTTATTTTACTCTTTATAATTCAAAACTACATATATCCATTTGTCTAAGATTAAAAAGCCTCTTAACCTTTAAGCCCAGGCAATTTGATTCCTAAAGCAATGTGGGGGGAAAACAAATATAAGAGAGAAGTAATTATTACAGTTGGGTGGAAAGTGAGTTAATGTCTGTTCAACACGTTCTTTTTGTGGTCCCAAATTTCTAAAAGGCTAATATCAATCTTACATTAACTATGAGAATTAAAATAAAAAAAAACTTCGGTAATAAAGAAAAATCCTGAAGAGCTTCGACTTCCATAGGAGTTGGAGGAGACAAAGCTGGTGAGAGGTCCTAGAGTGGAATTGCTGATAAGTAAACTCCAGCCCCAGTGGAGGACTCTAAACCATCAAACCAATACGTGGAAGGGAGGTGAATGCAGTGGTTCAAGAGAAAGCAGTTTGGTAAATCCTATGTAAGGAAAGGAATGTTGCAAACAGATATAGACGGAGAAAGTATCAGGAGGCCTTCTTAAGTATTCAAGAAAATTTACACTGGAGAGGGCAGAGCTGCTGCAAGGCGTCTTTCAAGCAGAGGATTGTAAGACTGATAAGGGGCCCGGGAATGAACTATTGAGGGCTCTCTTGTCAAGTTCTGGTATAACAATTGTTCCTGCACAAATGATTGCTTAGGACATGAATATCATTATTTAGGACATTGCTTAGGACATGCATATTACCATCATTGATGACACTGTAAAATGTTGCCTTTCTATTTTGAACAGAAATTTTTTTATTTGTGTAACTTTTAGCATTATGGCAAACACTCAGGTAAATGAGTAAGAATTTGGGTTGAATAGGAAATTCAGAGCATTTTTTAATAATTCATTATTTTTCAGTACCTTAGTGAAACATGAGGGTAAATATTAAAGGGACTTGATGAAAAACTGGGTTTCTCTGGGTGTTTTATTAAAAGACTCTGACAAATAGAGACTTGAAAGTGGATCTAGCTGCCATGTTAGAGAAATCACTATTTGAAGGTTGTCCAAAATGAAGATGTGTGTTGGGCTGAATTAATGTGAATCAAACGGTAAAAAATAGACAAGAAGAAGGAAGGATGAATAAGCATGGAGATTAATGTGCAGATGGCAGATCAATTTCCTGAAACCTTAAGGACAAAAGAAAAGGAAATAACATTTATTGAGCTTATTCTATGTGCCTGGCATTCTATTAGGTATTTTACATTTGTTCTTATTTAATCATTCTTTTGATAATCATTTCTTTTCAATGCTATACATGTGCTTCCTAAAAAAGACTGTATCTTGTAAAATAGTTTACGGTTTTCAGAAAAAGTGAGCAGTATAGAGACTTTCCATAAATTCCATAGCCTGTTCCTTCTATTATTAACCTCTTACACTAGCGTGATACATTTGTTACAGATAAAAGTGCTTTTAAAACTTCTTAAAACCCTAAAATCATTTGTCATTATTTCTCTAGATGAGAAACCAAGGCTTAGAGAAATTGTTCCTCAAAATATTTGACCAAGTATTTTATCCCCAATTTCATACAGGAACAGATCTTTTAATACTCCAATAACATCTAGAGGGCATGTAGGGTTAACAACCCGGCTAACAAACTGTCTCTGTCTTGTGCACTTGCAAATTTATTTTAAATTGCTCTTAACTATCCCTTAAGAATTTTCATGTGTGATGTCATTTCATTTTCAACAGGGCTTATGGATAAATATAAGTAACAACGGATCCAAAAGTTTGATCAGTTGGGACTACGACACAATTTGTGCCCAGAAGGGTGTCCACATGAAGAGGCTTAGTTTTATTTTGACAGTTTTTAATTAAAAATGTCATTTGACATTAAATATGACATTTGGATATTTAATCAGATATAGCACTGATAACAAAAACCTGAAAAAGACAAACCTTGTTCCCTCTTCATCCATGGAACCTACTACTTCATCACATGTAGAAGTGTATACTACATAGAAGTGTGCCTTCTCTACTTATGTGCCCCTTAACAATTCACTACTACTTTTTCTTAAAAAATCCAGACTGACTCCTTTTGTTGATTAGAGTAGCTCCTGATGCTTTATCCTACATCTACTCATTTTCCATCATTTGGTTCATATATTACAGTGAGTGTTCCTTCAAGTCATTTTGTCTCCCAATTCACTTTAATGACCTTCCTACTTTAGTGGCACTTCTGAATCAGAGATTACACATGTACCACTTTACCATGTTAACCCTGACAACAAGCACAGAGGATAATCTCCCATTAAAACATGTACTGTGAATAAGGTCTTACTTTCTACAAAGCTTGTTACCAAAATGCCTGAAATGATACTTCCATAGCTCCCTTTTTTGATAATCCTGTCTGATTTCACTCTTAAAGTTTTTGTACTACTCCAAATCTGTTCAATATACTTTTTTCAGAAATTTTACATCTTACCTAAAAGTGAGTCTTAAGAAAATTTACCTTTTACTTTATTTTATTTTTATTGAATACCATATGAATGTAATTGAGAAATTTAAATAGTCCAATGGGTTTATATGGAAAAATAGCAGTTCTGCCTCCCAACTTCTAAGGAAATCCTTCTCTGCAGAGGCAGCAATATTCAAATGTGTTACCTGCTTTTTTGGGATATCTTATGATTTTGAAATTCATGCCCATATACCATGCTTCAATTTTCCAGTTTTAAGCACTATTTATTGACTGCCTACAATGGAATATCTTTCTCTCTACTACAGAAAATAAACACACTTCCATTATCAGTATTCACCAAATAGGCAAACTAGTAAAAACTCAACATTCAGTTTTAATATTATTGTAACTCTATAGATTATGTTCGCAGAAGAGTCATGTGCTGGACAATGATTCCATTTAATATTTTTATTTTTCTGAAGTAAATAAGCTACTGTTTTTGCTTTGCCTTCCAGAGGAAAAATAGAGGAATTTTCAGACTAACGAAAGGCTAGAGAATTCACTGCCAGCACCTATATACCGTGGAGAAACACTGAAAGAAAGTCTTTTCACTGAAGGAAAATGCTCCTACAGAGAAGTAGAGAACCATAAGAAAAGAATGAAGAGAGCCAGAAAGGGTAAAACATAGGTAAAGAGGAATAACTGACTGTTTAAAACACCAATGATAGTAGTAGTAACAGTAATAGTACCTTGTGGAATTTATAAGATATGTAGAAAGAAAATATGTGGACAAAAATTGCAAAAAAAAGGCAAAGTAGGGATACACAGAGTATCCCTACTTCTAGGTAACTTCTAGGATCTGCGAATGTGCCCTAAAACTAACTAATTTGCTGTATGACACAGGGAGCTCAAATCCAGTGCTCTGTGATAACCTAGAAGGGTGGGAGTTGGGAGGAAGTTTTGTGAAGGAGGGTACATATGCATACTATGGTCAATTCCTTCAATTAAAAACAAACAAACTTGAGTTTTAAAAAAAGATCCAATGCAGTAAATTGTAGATGCATATTATAACAACTAAGATAACCAGTAAAAGGATAAGACAATATTTATGAGTAAAAAGCTAGTCAAGGAAATACAATAAAATAACAAATCATGTTTAATTAATAAGAAGGCAGGTAAGGAGAAATAAGGGGGACAAATAATAGATTGGATGATTAAAGCACAAATATAAAAGTGGTTTATTTAAAACCAATTATATCAAGGATAATAATAAATAAAAATGGACTAAATAATCCAACTAAAAGACAAAAAATATTAGACTGGATTAAAACCATAGCCTAACAAAATCTAATTCTATTCTATTTACCAGAGACACACTTTATTGGTATGTCAATACACTAATGCTGTTTTCTCATGCTGCTGCTGTTGCTGCTGCTAAGTCACATCAGTCATGTCTGACTCTGTGTGACCCCATAGACAGCAGCCCACCAGGCTCCTCCGTCCCTGGGATTCTCCAGGCAAGAATACTGAAGTGGGTTGCCATTTCCTTCTCCAGTGCATGAAAGTGAAAAGTGAAAGTAAAGTCACTCAGTTGTGTCCGACTCTTCGCGACCCCGTGGACTGCACCCTACCAGGCTCCTCCATCCATGGGGTTCTCCAGGCAAGAGTACTGAAGTGGGTTGCCACTGCCTTCTCTGTTTCTCATGCTACTTTAACAAATACTACAAATTAGTGGCATAAAACAAGACAAATTCATAATTTTCCTAGCTCACAAGTCCAAAATTATTTTCCAAGGCTAAAATCAAGTTTCAGCAGGGCTATATTCCTTCTGAGAGCTCTAGGGGACAATTCTTTTACTTGCCTATTTCAGCTTCTAGAAGCTTCCTAGATTATTTGGCCATTGGCCCCTTTCATTTCAAAACCAGAAGCATGGCATCTTCAAGTCTCCTTCTGATCTGATTCTCCTGCCTCACTTTTTCACTTGTAAGAATCTGTGATCATATTGAGACATCCAAATAATCTAGAAAAATCTTCATGTATCAAGATCCTCCTTAACTAATCATATCTGAAAACTTCTCTTTGGTATTAAAAAAAAAATACTCATTGTTTCCCAGACGAGGTGGAAGGCAACTACCCAGAAAAGTCACTTAAACAACAGAAGACTACATAAATGAGAAATACACGTTGTTGTGTTAACTGAGTGAGGGTTCAAGGTTGTTTACCAGAGCATAGTCAAGTTCTGATAAATCATCTACTTATGTAGAACTTTGATATAAAACCAGTTATTCCATCACTTGTTAATATACCCTAGCCTTCTTACACGTTCATCAGCAAAAAAAAAAAAAAAAAAAAAAAGCAAAAATTTCAGATCCACATGATGTCATATATTACAGTTATAAGCATATACTTAAAAATTACATTTACCACATTTAATGATATAAAGGAAACTGCTTATATCACTAAATGTGAACACAGTTGACTTGAAAATATCTTCAGGGAAGAAAAAATTATAAAAAGTGGGGAATTCAAGAACAATCACAGATTTTCTAGAATAAATATACAATACCCAAAGTAAAAAGAGTAATGGAGATATTTAGCAGCAGTTTAAATACAAAAGAAGAGAGACTTATGAACTGATAGGTTCAAAAGAAGAATGACACATGATGAATCAAAAGAGCAGGAGGAAATGGATAAGAATGGGTAACAGACACAGAGGAGAACTGCAGATACAAACATTACACATGCAACTGAGAACACCAAGGGAAAGAGAAAATATTAAAGATGACTGGAAACAGAACACATTATCCTCAAAGCAACACTGTATCTGATCCCTTATAAGCATAATGAAAGCCACAGTTAATTAAATTATTATATCTTCAATGGTTAGATAGCATCTCTGACTCAGTGGACATGAACTTGAGCAAACTGGGAGATAGTGGAGGACAGGGAAGCCTGGTAAGCTGCAGTCCATGGGGTCACAAACAGTTGGACACAGCTTAGTGAGTGAACAACACCACTCTTCAAAGCTGGAAAGAAAATAACATTCAGCCTTGAATTCTATACCCAACTAAAGTATCTTTCAAGAATAGGGCAAAATTCAGATATTTTAGATTAAAAACATCAGAGCACTCACCAGCAGTCTTTACTAATAAAAAATTCTAAATGATATGCTATAGGTAGAAAGGAATTGATCCCAGATGAAAGTTCTCAACTGCAAGAAGCAATTAAGAGCAGAAAAGTCGTCTACATTGTGGGCACAAGAAACTAAACATTCATTGTAATGAACAAAAATAATGTACATCTAAGTCTCAATTTTATAAGTATTTAAATTATACAGAACACATTCTCTTACCATAATAGAATTAAGCTAAGTATATTTTGAAGATATGAAAATTAAACTGGATATTTAAAATTACACTTCTGAGTAATCCATTGGACACAGAAAAATACTGTAATGGAAACCAGAAGACACAGTATCATGACCTGAATACCAACGCAAATATCATACAGTATAAGAAAATTGTTAAAGCAGATTAAAGTAATACTTAAGAGAAAAAGTCACAGCCTTAAATGCATGTTTTTTAAAAAATAAGAAAGATTGACATTGAAGAACTAAGCATTCATTGAAAGATGTTAGTAGAATAAGCCCAAATGGCAGCAGAAACTACAAGGCAGGAAAACACAGTAACATCAGAACTTAATGAAATAAGTGGGGGAGAAAAGAACATAAGGGATATTGAGAAGCAACAAAGTCAGGATTTGGTCCTGTGAGAAGTCAAATAAAACTGGCAAATCTGAAGTAAGAGTAAGTCAAGGAAAAAAGAAAAACACAAACAGCCAATATTGGGATGGGGTAAATATTAGATAAAGAGGTTATTAGTAAAAATATTTATATTTTTCAAATTTCTAGAAGGAGAAATAGTAAATCTGAATATTTCTACTACCATAAAAGGAAAAGTATCAGTGGTTTAGCATCTTCCCACAAAGAAATCTCCAGGAACAGATATGGCTTCATGGAGAAATTCTAGTAAATATTCACAGAAGAAATAATTCCAGTCCTACGAAATCCTTCTAGAAAAGAAAAAAACAAATAGCACATTCCAATTCATTTTATGAAGTGAGTATAACCTTGATATTTTAAAAAGTTGAGAAAAACTAGAGGCAAACATCACCTTTTTTTGAAATATAGTTGATTTAGAATATTGTGTTAGTTTCAGGTATATAGCAAAGTGATTCAGTTTATATATGTATAGTTTTCCAGATTAGTTTTCAGTATAGGTTGTTATAAGATATTGAATATAGTTCCCTGTGCTATAGGTAGATCCTTGTTGCATATATATTTTATATATAGTAGTTTCTATCTGTTAATCCCACATTCCTAATTTGTCCATCCCCACTTCTTTTCCCCTTTGGTAACCATAAATTTGTTTTCTGAATCTGTTAGCTTGTTTCTGTTCTGTATGGATTCACTTGTACTGTTTAAGATTCCACATATCAGTGATACAATATTTCTTTCTCTAACTGACTTACTTCACTGAGTATAATATCCTCTAGGTCCATTGATGTTGCTGCACATGGCAATATTTCATTCTTTTTTATGCTGATAAAATTCATAAACCAAGAATGCAGTGAGTGTAGGAAGGATAAGATGTCATGATGATATTCTGTTTACACTAGAGAAAGGTAAATTTAACATTAAAAAATTTAGATTGGCATTAGAAAATAATTTTTCCTCTGTTCAAAAAAAAAAAAAAGAAAATAATTGAATGTGTTTTGCCACAAAAACAAGTTACAGGGAAAAAAAAATCAAAGAGTTGTCTTTCTAAACGTTGAAAAAGTTTTGATGACAGTTATTTTCATGTTCAGTACACTGAGAAACTAGAAGGAAAGAAAGATTTCCTTTATCTGATAAAGGATATTTACAATATAATCTAGAGCAACAATCACACTTGATGTTGAAACACTGAAGGCCTTCCCTTCAAGACAGGAACCAAGACAATAAAGCCCACTCTCTCCTATGCAGTACTAGACTGGAGTTGCTACACAGAGGAAGCAGGAAATCAAAAAAGCAACGAAAAATGTAAGAACTGGAAAGGAAATAAAACTTCCATTATATGTGGGTTACATTATGAACAAGAAAATCCAAAAGAATCTATAGTTATGTGATTAAAATGAAAAGTTTTACAAAATTACTGGATTCAAAAATAAACAAAAAACAAACAAATATACAAATATCCACCAGCAACAAACACTTATAAAGTGAAAATTTGAAAACAGAACATTTACAATAGTATCAAAAAATGTTTTAAGAAAATAGGTAAGCTCTATATGGCAAAATTTATAAAATATTAAAAGAAACTAAAGTAAATCTAAATAAACAGAAAATTCATAGATTGATGGGTTGAAAAACACATTGTAAAAATGGTAGCTATCTTAAGTTGGCTTATAGATTCATCCCCCATCAAAATTCCAACAGGGATTTTTGTGTAACTTTAAGTATTTTACTAGAAGAATTGAGTGAGAAGAAATTAATTGAATAATTTAAAAAAACTATTCAAAAATAAATTCATATTATTGTTGCATATAAAGACAGGAAAAAATAAAATTATTAAAATAAAGTTTAATTTAAAAAGGCTAGAAACAAGTGTATAAGCTACTGTTCATACATGGGCAATTTACTTATGAGAATAATTGAAAACACAGTGTTTTGAAAAATAATGTTGAGATATGAGTATTAAAAAATTATATATAGTTTGACTCCTTACTCACATCATGCCAAAATCAACTCCAGGCAGATTAAATATTAAATATGGAAGTTAATCTTTATAGCTTCAGAAAGAATAAAAATTAGTATCTCCATGATCTTATTTAAAGGATGATTTAGAGGGCACAAAAAGTGTTAATATAAAAGGGAAAATTAATATATTAACAATATTGAAATTGAGAATTTCTATCCCTTAAAAAAAAAATCTAATCTTTAAAAAATCCCCTAAGAATTAGATGGTAAGTCAAAAATGGGAGAAGATACGCAATACTTAACTAACAAGAGTTGGTATCAAAAACACTGTATGTAAAAACACCTACAAATCAATCTGAAAAGGAGTATAAGTCTATTTTAAAAGAGACAGCCAGACTTGGATAGTTACCTCAATGTAGAGTTAATGTGTTTTTGCCCAGGACAGTCCTAATGTATGTCACTTATCATGGTTTAATAGTTAATAATGTACTCTTTTACCCTCAAGAGCATCTTAATATGTTCAACAAATCTCACTGCATCCATCTTTCTGCTCCCAGGCCTATCTTTTGTCCCTAATTTCTGAGCTATCTAAAGCCTCTAATTGCGAGGCCTTACTGCAGTTGTAAGAATGAATCTTCTTGCCTCTACTGGACTCCTCTGTCTGCAGCTTTCAGCTCTGTTTTTTGAGTTTTCCATTTCACAAAATGTTATCATTTCCTTTGCTCTTTGTCCTTGTGAGTTTCTTTATACTTCAATTCTTTATTGCTATCTCAAACAAGATGGAGAAGAATCCAAAATAAGTGATTATACCAAGGTGCCATACGTTACCCAGAGTACTTGTTAACTGTTCTCCATTCTTCATTTAAATGCCTAATTGAAATCATATCCACTTTAGAAATCCTTCACAATGAAGCAGGAGACGGTACTATCTTCTTGAGAAACAAGCCTTTGTTCTTCATCTTGATAAATGCATTTTCCTTTTTGCATATTTGATCCTACATATCTGATGACCTTATTCCTTTATTGTTTTTGGAGAAACAGTTTTTCAGAAATGTATTGATTCACTGTGTCTATGTGTGACATTTATACACTGAATGGGAATTAATGCCCATAAAATAGGAACCTGTACCATATTAACAAAACTGTTAAGAGTTTTTGCTTGTGCTTCTGGTGCAAAAACTGAAGCCTCTTTAGTTAGTTTCTATGATCAGAGATATGTCAGAGATTCACAAAAATGGGCCATTTGCACAGTCTTCCTTTTCTCCTTCTGACTGTTATTCAAATAACACTAAAGACAGCAACCCAATTAATTTCTTAAAAGATACTTCTTCGTTAAGGACATCAGATTCCAGGGACACAAAATACTTTGCTGATATTATTTTGATTGTTAAGGATTTATATGTATATATATTTCTGATAAAGGACAGAAACCATATCTTAATCATTTTTGCAATTCTGGCACTAAAGAAGGGTTCCATAAATGTTTGTGTTTGAATGGACATTTAAACTGTCTTTGCTTCTTTCACTGAATAGAAATGCACTTGCCATTTCAATTGAGGATGAAGTAATGATGCTGTTCTACTTACTCCCTCCAGGTTTTTATACCTTAGTAATAGAGGCAAACACATGAGATAACTTGCCTGAAGAGAAATGTAGTTGTGTCAGCAATGTAGGCATGTCAGCATTTTACTTAGGTTTGAGCCACTAAACCTGTCTTAAGAAAAAGTTTTATGAAATGATAAGCTTCTTTAGAAGATGAGACTTTCAAAATATTAACAGATCCTCCTTGAGAAAAAGGTAGAAAAATAAAACATTTACAAATGATGGATACTTAATTTCCTTTTTTTAATTTTATTATTTTTTTAATTTCCATTTTACTAGCATAATAAAAGGATCACAGGATACTGTCCTTGTGAGGAAACAGACAATTGTTTTCTAAATACTGACATTATGCTCTGAGGTTCAAACAGTCTTGAGCCTTAAACTGCAGTAGCTGAGCTCACAAGACAAAAATACACCTGTCTCTCAATTTCACAGCGGTCTATATCCATGAGAAAATTTTCTCATACAGTCTCTGTGAGGCAGGCCAGGAGTAGGATGAGATTACTTGCAATCTGCTGGAACTGAGAACAGGGGAATTTAAATAACATGACTAACATTGCTTTGCCCATGGTGGGGCTGAAATTAGAATGGAGGTCGCTCAATTTAAGGTTGGACTGCCCCCACTGGGCTGAAAGGAATCCAAGCACAGTGACAGAAAACAGCTCTTTGCAACTTCACAGTACCTCTGACTGCTGGGTGTGCAAAGAACCCAGCCCTTCATCGCATTTCCCTGCAGACTAGCAGGACATCAGAGTATAATCCTAGGATAATTTCTATTTCTATAGAGTGAATAAATGACAATGACCTGTAAGGATCCTAGTGGTGTGAGGATGGGGCAGAAGATGAGAACACTGGGTGAGTATGTGTCTGAATGGAAGTGATGGAAGATATCAGGAAGGCTATTCTAGCCAAGTACCCTGAGTCTTATACTACCTGTGTGCATGCGTGCATGCTAAGTTGCCTCAGTCATGTGCAACTCTTTGCAACCCTATGGACTGTAGCCTGCCAGGCTCCTCTGTACACAGGATTCTCCAGGCAAGAATACTGGAGTGGGTGGCCATGTCCTCCTCCAGGGGATCCTCCCCACCCAGGGATCAAATATGAGTTTCTTATGTCTCCTGCAACGGCAGGTGGGTTCTTTACCACTAGTGCCACCTGGGAAGCCCCATACTAACTGCACTCACTTCAACTAAAAAAGTAATGAACGTGTATTATGCCTGGAAGTTCCCAAATTAGTTTTTATGTATATCTATTATTTGATGTAATTGTCAAAACATTCCTATGTGGCAAGTATTACCATCTCTCATCCCATAAATGAATAAATGGACTCAGAGAAGCTCATAACTTCCCCATGAACATCTAGCCATTGAATAATGAAGCATGAGTAATAGTCTTAAGAAAGATCTTAAATGTGGACCTTTTCTTTCCATTTCTTTTTGCAATAGGGAAGGGCAAGTAAGGGAGTACTGGAAGTAACTGTGGTTTAAGAGCAATGTTGAAGAAGGCAATGGCAAGCCACTCCAGTACCCTCGCCTAGAAAATCCCATGGACGGAGGAGCCTAGTAGGCTGCAGTCCATGGGGTCGCTACGAGTCAGACATGACTTAGCGACTTCACTTTCCCTTTTCACTTTCACATTGGAGAAGGAAATGGCAACCCACTCCAGTGTTCTTGCCTGGAGAATCCCAGGGACGGGGGAGCCTGATGGGCTGCCGTCTGTGGGGTCACACAGAGTCGGACACGACTGAAGTGACTTAGCAGCAGCAGCAGCAGGTAACTTTAAGCAACATATTATAGCATTGGTATGTTTTCAAGGCTAAGAGGGTATTGTGCTTAATAGGGTATCAAGACAGGTTGGGTGTCACTATTAAAAAAAAAAATCTAAAGGAAAACAGAATCCATCCTTTGACCATGTACAGTCAAATGAGAGAGTACAGAAAACTTAGTGTCATCCATACTAGCTCAGACAGATACTAGATCATCCCAATATGTACATATTTGGAAACATCTTCATTACCAATTGCTCCAGTGGGCCCCAAGTGTAGAAGCTTTATCTAAAACTTGCTGAGTAATTACTTCATCTTTGAGATTTGGCAGGCCTCGATTATGTGACGTGCTTCTTAAAAGATGAAAATACTTCAAAGAAGAGGAAACTCGTGAGAGCATGTGAGAGAAAAGCATTGCTGTGGATACATCACAACCATCTAGTTAAGACAGGCGAAGAAAAGAGTTCGAGCAGACAGAGGACAGTCGAAACTGCCGATGAAGCAACAGAAATAAAGCATACTGGCAGATCTATGATGAACACTTAAAGATAAATATTTACATCAGAGAGGCAGTATATTCATGAAGAAAACTTACAGGATAACACTGAATTAATACCCACCTTTTTGTAGGGAAAAGCTGTTGAATATATCTGAACCTCATTAATCTTTAAGTGTTGAAGGATTTTTTTTATCACATCTTTTATTTTTCAAAATTTATAAACACCTGCTTTTCCTGGCCCTTGTGACACATTGTTTTTCTAGTGTTTGTGCTCTCTAAATAATGCTACTAATAGCTACTCTGTTTCAAGTTCTGGGCATTCTGCTGGATAGTTTTAGACAACTTCTCATTTAATCATCACAGTAATTAATCAAGTTATTATTCTCATTTTACAGACAAGAACTGTGAATCTCAAAAAAGGTTAAATCACTTGCTACAGGTAACATGATAGTGAAAGCAGATCTGGGATTTTAATCCAGAATTTAACTCATTCAAGGTATCTTTTATGTATCTTCCACATCTATAATTCCTATACAAGTAAGTATGGGCACTGCAATCACCCAGAAAACTACAAAGAGTTTCCCACTTTAGACCTTCTGGAGATTTCTGGTTCAGTTGGCTGAGGATGGAACACCAGTCTAGATGTCTAACGAATCCCTTGACATGACTCTTTCATAGCCAGTTTTAGGTTCACCAAATCGATGTCTTTCATATACTAGAGAATATATATTTTTAAAATGTTTACATAAACTCCAGATATCAAGCGGATGTTCCTTTGAATTTCCTAAGATTTAAAGCTTCCCTGGTGGCTCAGAGGTTAAAGTGTCTGCCTCCAACGTGGGAGACCTGGGTTCGATCCCTGGGTTGGGAAGATCCCCTGGGGAAGGAAACGGTAACCCACTCCAGTATTCTTGCCTGAAGAATCCCATGGATGGAGAAGCCTGGTAGGCTACAGTCCACGGGGTCGCAAAGAGTCGGACACGGCTGAGCAATGGAACGGAACGGAACGGAAAGACTCCTGATGGTAGGACACAACACACTGACACATGGGTAGGTAAAAGGCAGAACTGTTTGTATAGCTTCAGAAGACAGACATGGCCAAACAAAGGACCGTAAGGAAAAGGTAACAGCAAACCGAAGCTGTAGAGGCAGCTTACTGAGGCAGCAAGTAGGCTGGAATGCCTAGCTTTCCAGGGTTCCCTGTAGGTCGGCTAATGTGAATAATTTTGCAGGCTTTGGTGCATAGTGACCGTCTCTGGTTGTGTGGAACTTGCCCATGGAGCATTAGGAAGTGTGCTTAGTAACCTGGAGTGTAACAGGCAGATAAAGGAAGTGGCTAAGGTGTGGGCTTAACTGGCTGCCCAGAAAGGGGAACTGACCTGCCTCTTAGCCAGAGCCTCAAAACTGAGTCAACACAGCACAATTTAGAAAACACAAAATAACTACTCTAATATACTCTGCTTGTTAGGATTATTTTGGATTGGTTCATACCTTCAATTCACAATTTATACCTAGTTAAATCCTCACCAATATGCCACTGGTTTCCAAATACAAGAAAGTGGAGGGAGAGATTTACACTTTGTAGCCATTTCTGACTCCTACTTATAACCTCATTGAATCTTGTTCTCCATGATAAGTTTTGACTTTGGTATCACCAGTCTAAAAGTTAACACCTCAAACACTTTACCTTGTCTTGTACTTTAAAAAACATTCATGAACACATTCACTGAGACACAACATACAAAAGCACTGACAGAAGGCATTGGGTGTATAGCACACTTTGATGAAGGCTTGGAGTTTAAATTAAAAGGTGCTTAAATTGCTACAGCAGAAGTAATTTAACCATAATCATTAGACATGACTGCTACTAAAATTCTTGGGCAACTTCACAGCACTCTTTTTTCAAAACCTTCTGTCCCCTGGGTCTGTGCATTTCTGTCCCTTGAGTCTGTGCTGCTGCTGCTGCTGCTGCTAAGTCACTTCAGTCGTGTCCGACTCTGTGTGACCCCATAGACAGAAGCCCACCAGGCTCCCCCGTCCCTGGGATTCTCCAGGCAAGAACACTGGAGTGGGTGGCCATTTCCTTCTCCAATGTGTGAAAGTGAAAAGTGAAAGTGAAGTCGCTCAGTCGTGTCCGACCCTTAGCGACCCCATGAACTGCAGCCTACCAGACTCCTCCATCCATGGGATTTTCTAGGCAAGAGTACTGGAGTGGCTTGCCATTGCCTTCTCCGTGGGTCTGTGCAGTGGGGCTTAAATATCTCTTATTTCCCGGGCTTCCTCCTAACTCCCTTCTCATGGTCTCATATTCCACTCCATGTAACTTATCCAGGTATTTTCCTAAAGAGAAAATATTTCCACTGGTTCCAGCTATTAACATTTATTTTCACCCTGCTATTTCACTCTTTCTTCTCATGGGAAATCTTCATTTCACGAAAAGGTGTCACATAAGTTCCTTTACTTATACTATCTCCCTAAGTAGATTTTGATTATATCATTTCCCATTAATTGTAAAGTAATTACCTTGATTTCACTCAGCCTCAGGGAATAAAACAGGCTGGTCACAGGAAGACTATTGTCCTGTCCACTTTCACTGGTAAATTCTTTGTGTACTGGAGAACATGCTGCTGCTGCTGCTAAGTCGCTTCAGTCGTGTCCGACTCGGTGAGACCCCTTAGACAGCAGCCCACCAGGCTCTCCCATCTCTGGGACTCTCCAGGCAAGAATACTGGAGTGGGTTGCCATTTCCTTCTTCAATGCGTGAAAGTGAAAAGTGAAAGTGAACTCACTCAGTCGTGTCTGACTCTTCGTGACCCCATGGACTGGAGCCTACCAGGCTCCTCCATCCATGGGATTTTCTAGGCGAGAGTACTGGAGTGGCTTGCCATTGCCTTCTCGGAAACCTCACAATACTTGTAGGTAAAAAATTAATGCAAAATGATTCACATAAGAAAATAGGGGAAAAAATTATACAATAGGATGACTAAGCCAACAGTACAGAAAAACTGGACTATTTATATGTGGAAATATAAACATATTTAAGCACTACTATTTAAAATCAATAGGCTTTCAGTAAAGTTCTTTGTGCAGTCAGTAATCTGAAAGTAAAATAATGGTAAGGCAAATATGGGGAGCCAAAGAATCAACTATACCAAGATTTAAAAAGCAAACAGGTAGGTAGTTTTACATAGGTGTGTAAGTAAAATTACTGCAAAATAAGCGTGATAGCAAACACAAAGCTATTTTCATGTTGTCTCACATAGTCAAAGAAGAACCTAAACAATCTGATGCTGCTGTCACTTCAGTAGTGTCCGACTCTGTGTGACCCCATAGACGGAAGCCCACCAGACTCCCCCGTCTGCTAGCAATACATTATTAAGGTATGTTGTATGAGTCCATACAACAAATATACCTCATGAAGTCTTTCTCTCTATGTGGGAAATCAGTAGTTGTATCATTAAAAAAAAAAAAAAAAAGCCTTCAGCATCATCTCCACTGAATAACAAGGGAGAGGAATAACTGGCTTATTTATGTGTGTTTCCCTCACTCTACTGGTTTGAAGCTTTCAGGGAATATTGTAAAAACTGCTCTTCTTGCTTCCGTGCTTGCCACTTCCACCCCCTAATTCTTTTTCTATAAACCAGTAATAATGGTTTAAAATCTATTTCTCTGAATCCTATTTCACAATTACAGGGCCAGAAGTAAATAATCACTCAAAAAAAAAGCAAAGAATGAAATAAGAAGTTCTAATTCATATGAAATGACTGTTTAAGGGAGGGTAGAGGACAAAAAGTTAAGCAACACACAATGTTAGTGCATTTTGCTAGAGTGAAAAACAGAACAAAACAGACCTCCTTCCTTAAGCTTCTCTTCTAAAGCTCACAGTTTTGCAACGTGCCAGAAGGAAAGGGCAACCCACTCCAGTATTCTCGCCTGGAGAATCCCAGGGACGGGGCACCTGGTGGGCTGCTGTCTATGGGGTCGCACAGAGTCGGACACGAATGAAGCGACTCAGCAGCAGCAGCAGCAGCAGGGACGCGTGTTGTCCCCGTACTCACTCCCTCTGTGACCTCATCCAGGCCTCAACCCTGATGCTTCCCAAAGAAATCTCAGCTTCATGCCTCCCCTGAACTCTGCTAACTCCATGCTTTCCCTGGGGTACCTAATAAGCATTTCAAACAAACATGGCCAAGGCAGAACTCATCACTTCCACTTCCAGCTCTTCAGTCAGTTCAGTCGGTCAGTCGTGTCTGACTCTTTGCGACCCCATGGACTGCAGCAGGCCAGGCCTCCCTGTCCATCTCCAACTCCCGGAGCACACTCCAACTCATGTCCATCACGTCAGGGATGCCATCCAACCATCTCATCCTCCGTCGTCCCCTTCTCCATGTTTCCCGGCATCAGGATCTTTTCAAATGGGTCAGTTCTTCACATCAGGTGGCCAAAGTATTGGAGTTTCAGCTTTAGCAGCAGTCCTTCCAATGAATATTCAGGACTGATTTCCTTTAGGATCGAATGGTTGGATCTCTTTGCAGTCCAAGGGACTCTCAAGTGACTTCTCCAAAACCACACCTAAATATCATAAATTCTCCGGTGCTCAGCATTCTTTACAATTCAAATCTCACATCCACACATGACCACTGGAAAAGCCAAAGCTTTGACTAGATGGACTTTTCTTAGTAATGTCTCTGCTTTTTAATAAGCTGTCTAGGTTGGTCATAGCTTTTCTTCCAAGGAGCAAGTGTCTTTCATGGATGAGGTCACCATCTGCTTTGATTCTGGAGCCACAAAAAATAGTCTGTCACTTTTTCCATTGTTTCCCCATCTATTTGCCAGGAAGTGATGGGACCAGATACCATGATCTTAGTCTTCTGAATGTTGAGTTTTAAGCTAACTTTTTCACTCTCCTCTTTCACTTTCAACAAGAGGCTCTTTAGTTCTTCACTTTCTGCCATAAGGGTGGTGTCATCTGCATATCTGAGATATTGGTATTTCTCCTGGCAATCTTGATTCCAACTTGTGCTTCATCCAGCCTGGCATTTAGCATAATGTACTCTACATATAAGTTAAATAAGCAAGGTGACAATATACAGCCTTGACGTACTCCTTTTCCCATTTGGAACCAGTCTGTGGTTCCATGTCCAGTTCTAACTGTTGCTTCCTGACCTGCATCCAGATTTCTCAGGAGGCAGATCAGGTGGTCTGGTATTCCCATCTCTTTCAGAATTTTCCACAATTTATTGTGATCCCCACAATTTACTCTGATCCGCACAATCAAAGGCTTTGGCACAGTCAATAAAGCAGAAATAGATATTTTCCTGGAACTCTCTTGCTTTTTCGATGATCCAGCTGATGTTGGCAATTTGATCTCTGGTTCCTCTGCCTTTTCTAAAACCAGCTTGAACATCTGGAAGTTCACAGTTCATGTATTGTTGAAGCCTGGCTTGGAGAATTTTGAGCATTACTTTCTTTACTAGCATGTGAGGTGAGTACAACTGTGCAGTAGTTTGAACATTCTTTGGCATTGCCTTTCTCTGTGATTGGAATGAAAACTGACCTTTTCCAGTTCTGTGGCCACTGCTGAGTCTTCCAAATTTGCTGGCGTATTGAGTGCAGCACTTTCACAGCATCATCTTTTAGGATTTGAAATAGCTCACCTGGAATTCCATCACCTCCACTAGCTTTGTTCATAGTGATGCTTCCTAAGGCCCACTTGACTTCACATTCCAGGATGTCTGGCTCTAGGTGAGTGATCACACCATCATGATTATCTGTGTTGTGAAAATCTTCTTTGTATAGTTCTTCTGTGTATTCTTGCCACCTCTTCTTAATATCTTCTGCTTCTGTTAGGTCCATACCATTTCTGTCCTTTATTGAGCCCATCTTTGCATAAAATGCTCCCTTGGTATCTCTAATTTTCTTGAAGAGATCTCTAGTCTTTCCCATTCTTTTGTTTTCCTCTGTTTCTTTGCATTGATCACTGAGGAAGGCTTTTCTATCTCTCCTTGCTATTCTTTGGAACTCTGCATTCAAATGGTATATATCTTTCTTTTCTCCTTTGCTTTTTGATTCTCTTCTTTTCACAGCTACTTGTAAGGCCTCCTCAGACAGCCATTTTGCTTTTTTAGATTTCTTTTTCTCGGGGATGGTCTTGATCCCTGTCTCCTATACAATGTCACGAACCTCTGACCATAGTTCTTCAGGCACTCTATCAGATCTAGTCCCTTAAATCTATTTCTCACTTCCACTGTATAATCATAAGGAATTTGCTTTAGGTCATACCTGAATGGTCTAGTGGTTTTCCCTAGTTTCTTCAATTTAAGTCTGAATTTGGCAATAAGGAGTTCATGATCTGAGCCACAGTCAGCTCCTGGTCTTGTTTTTGCTAACTGTATACAGCTTCTCCATCTTTGGCTGCAAAGAATATAATCAATCTGATTTCGGTGTTGACCATCTGGTGATGTCCATGTGTAGAGTCTTCTCTTGTGTTGTTGGAAGAGGGTGTTTGCTATGACCAGTGCGTTCTCTTGGCAAAACTCTATTAGCTTTTGCCCTGCTTCATTCTGTACTCCAAGGCC
The DNA here is from genome assembly GCF_049115385.1 of Moschus berezovskii. Taxonomy (NCBI): domain Eukaryota; kingdom Metazoa; phylum Chordata; class Mammalia; order Artiodactyla; family Moschidae; genus Moschus; species Moschus berezovskii. Next base: position 35,588,242 of record NC_142462.1, read on the forward strand.
AAATTTGCCTGTTACTCCAGGTATCTCTTGACTTCCTACTTTTGCATTCTAGTTCCCTATAATGAAAAGGACATCTTTTTTGGGTGTTAGTTCTAAAATGTCTTGTAGGTCTTCACAGAACCATTCAACGTCAGCTTCTTAGCATTACTTGTCAGGGCATAGCCTTAGATTACCGTGATATGGAATGGTTTGCCTTGGAAACAAACAAAGATCACTCTGTCGTTTTTGAGACTGCATCCAAGTACTGCATTTCAGGCTCTTTTGTTGACTATGCTGGCTACTCCATATCTTCTAAGGGATTCTTGCCCACAGAAGTAGATATAATGGTTATCTGAGTTAAATTCACCCACTCCAGTCCATTTTAGTTCACTGATTTCTAAAATGTTGACGTTCACTCAAGCCATCTCCTGTTTGATCACTTCCTTTTTGTTGTTGTTATTGTTGTTGGTTGCTTAATTTATTTTTTTTTTAATTTTTAAAATTTTTTTATTATGTATTTATTTTAATTAGAGGCTAATTACTTTACAGTATTGTATTTGTTTTGGCATACATTGACATGAATCTGCCATGGGTGTACATGTGTTTCCCATCCCAATTTGCCTTGATTCATAGAACTAATTTCCAGGTTCCTATGCAATATTGTTCTTTACAGCATCAGCTCTTGCTTCCATCACCAGTCACATCCACAACTGGGTGTTGTTTTTGCTTTGGTTCCGTCTCTTCATTCTTTCTGGACTTATTTCTCCATTGATCTCCAGTAGCACATTGGGCACCTACCGACCTGGGGAGTTCATCTTTCAGTGTCATATCTTTTTGCCTTTTCATACTGTTCATTGGGTTCTCAAGGCAGGAATATTGAAGTGGTTTGCCATTTCCTTCTCCAGTGGACCACATTTTGTCAGAACTCTCCACCATGACCTGTCCATTTTGGGTGGCCCTACACAGCATGGCTCATAGTTTCACTGAGTTAGACAAGGCTGTGGTCCACATGATTAGATTGGTTAGTTTTCTGTGATTGTGGTTTTCAGTCAGAAAACTGACCAATCTATGAAACTATAAGTCATGCCATGTAGGCTGCTCCACAGTATTATAAACTGGACCTCAGTCTCCTATCCACAACAGAGAGAAGTTAGACAAAAATTAAATCATTAAAGCTGAATAGGACTTGAACAAAATTCAGTTCTCAGGCATATTCTCTTAGGTTCTTACTATCTTTCTAAAAATATCTTTTTTTTGGTATAGACTTTGAGAATTTAGCTTACTCCCAGACTGCCCCCAAGAGTTCCTATTGCTGTTCATCCAGACCACTAAACCCTTCACTATATTTTACCCTGGTCCTTGGGGAACATTTTATCTTTGGACATCTAAGCTAGAATTCATGGTATTGTATATTCCTTTTCAAGTCAAAGAATACTGTCCATAGGAGCTACTAAGGGAATAAATGCCAAAATATTTTAACAGTTGTATCATGGCTTTTAATTGCCAATGAAGCATAAATTAATGCATAAGTTAATGATGTTCACATCTTACACAGCTGTAAAAGGACAAAAGCATACTAAGTATACACTTAAAGTAAATCTATTTAAGTGTTTAGCCAGACTATTTTATATGTGGCTTGAGTGATACATAGAAGATATAGAATTTGTTTCATGGCTATCATTTTGACATCAACCATATTTTAAAGAATCATGACAAGAAACGAATATTTCACATAAATGAACAAAAGACTGCCTGCAATAGCTGAACATCCAGATGTAAAGAGGAAACATCAGTGATGTGACAGTTTCCTTACAGAAAACCAAGCATCTGGAGATTTGGAGAAAATGTCACAATTACCTAAATATTTCATTTCTTATCTGGATGTTTATTTTCATGTAGCTGCAATCTAATTTGGCACAGAGTCAGCAAGTACGGGTGGGATGAGAGGAGTGTCGGATTCTATGGAAAAAGTTGTTTTTACCCAAAGAACTATTTAAGATATTATTTTTAAGTTTTTATAAAAGAGGTTTGGTCTTCTCAAAGGCTAGTTTTTCTAATATAATGAGAAGCATAAGGTAAAATAAATCACCCCTGAATCTTCATTGGAAGGACTGTTGCTGAAGCTCCAATACTTTGGCCACCTGATGAGAGGAACCGACTCACTGGAAAAGACCCTTATGCTTGGAAGGACTGAAGGCAAGAAGAGAAGGGGGCGACAGAGGATAACATTTGTTGGATAGCGTCACCAACTCAATGAACATGAATATGAGCAAACTCAAATTCAGGAGGTAGTGGAGGATGGAGAATCCTGATGTGCTTCAGTCCATAGGGTCGTAAAATCACACACAGACTTGGTGACTGAACAACAACTGAGTCAGACTCAGCTGATGAACCTGGAGAGCATCTCAGAGAGGCAAGAGACAAATGAAACCCACCCTGGGAACACAGGTGCTGGCAGCTCGACATGTTGCTGGTAAGCACTATTTCAGAATCCTCCTTCTAGTTCACTAGTGTCAGGACACAGCCTTAGCCCCCATCTGGTTGGCTCCTGTCCTGGGATGCCCCAGGCTAGGCAGTTAGCTGGGCAGGGACAAGGCCCCAACCACCAGCAGGCCAGCTGCCATAGGAAGCCCAGCCACCTGACCAAGCTCCACCTATCAGAGGGCTTAGGACTAAGCCCCACCTACCAGTGAGCAGGCCTAGCCCCAGGACTTCTGGGGGCCCATCAGCTAGCTAGCTATCAGACATGTCCTGCCCACTACTGGAATGCTACTAGTCCTGGGACCTGGCTTTTCCCCTAGGCGGTGGGCATTATCCATGTGATCCCCTGGGCCCTAGTGCTACCCACTCACTTGGTACCATCAGCCTCTGGGTTAACACTAGCCCTTGGACCCAACCACAGATCTGAAGGCAGTTGCCTCATGACCCAGCCCCACCCACCTGCAGGCCAGTACCAGGACTGGAACTTCTGTAACCTTAAAGCCAGCTGTGCCAGGGCAGAGTCCCACCCATCAGTAGCCTCCACATAAGGAAGGCCTGGCAACCAACTGGGCTGGGAGCTAGCCCAGCCTAAAAGCACACTTACAGTAGTCAGTGTACCACAGCAGAAGGACCCACACAATCCACAGAGAGGGCATCTCTTCTAAAACATTTAGCTCTGGTTACCTGACAAGAGTGCACTTGCAGGACCCCATAGGACATTTCCAACATAAGCTCACTTCTGCAAGATCAGGAAATATAACCAATCTACCAAATACACAGAAATAACTACAGTTATTAAGGCAAAATGAGGTGACAGAGAAGCAGGTTCCAAATGAAGCAATGAGTTAAAACCCAGAAGAACCAAGTGAATCAATCTACCAAGAGAGACTTTAATAGTTTGTTAAAAACTAACTTCTAAGGCTTTCCTGGTGGCTCAGTGGTAAAGAATCTGCCTGCCAATGCAGGAGACATGGGTTCAATCCCTTGTCCAGGAATATCCCACATGTTGTGGAACAACTAAGCCTGTGCACGACAACTGCTGAAGGCCGTGTGCCCTGAAGCCTGTGTTCTGCAAAAAGAGAAGCCACAGCAATGAGAAGCCTTTGCGCCACAACTAGACAGTAGCCCTGCTCTCCACAACTAGAGACAGCTCATGCAGCAACACACAACACACAACCTCCCCCCAAATAGAATAATAACTAACGTCTCACTGTCTTCATTCATTCATTCTTCCAAGTTCTTTGAGATTCTTTATGATCATTAAAGTCTACATATAAACCTATGGTAACCACAAATCAAAAATCTTGAATAGGAGCGTGCACACACACACACACACGAGAAAGAAATTCAAGCATAACATTAACAATAGTTATCAAATCACAAGGAACAGGATCAAAAGAAGAAAGGAACATAAAGAACAACAAAAACAACCCCAAAGCAATCAAATGTTAATAAGTATACATCTATTAATAATTATATTAAATGTAAATGGACCAAATGATCCAGTCAGAAGACACAGAGTGGCTGAATGGATTAAAACAAAAAAACACCTATCCATATGCTGCCTATAAGAGACTCATGTCAGACCTAAAGACACACAAAGAAGGAAAGTGAGGGGATGGAAAAATGTATTTGATGTAAATGGTAAGGAAAAGATAGCTCGGGTAGCAATACTTATACTAGATAAAACAGACTTAAAAACAAAGACTGTAACAATAGACAAACAAGAGCATTACATAATGATAAAAGGAACAATTAACAAGAAGATAAAATAATTACAAATATATATGCACCCAACTTCAGTTCAGTTCAGTCGCTCAGTCGTGTCCGACTCTCCGCGACCCCATGAATCACAGCACGCCAGGCCTCCCTGTCCATCACCAACTCCCGGAGTTCACTCAAACTCATGTCCACAGAGTCGGTGATGCCATCCAGCCATCTCATTCTCCGTCGTCGCCTTCTCTTCCCGCCCCCAACCTTTCCCAGCATCAGAGTCTTTTCCAGTGAGTCAACTCGTCACATGAGGTGGCCAAAGTATTGCAGTTTCAGCTTTAGCATCAGTCCCTCCAATGAACACCCAGGATTGATCTCCTTTAGAATGGACTGGTTGGATCTCCTTGCAGTATAAGGGACTCTCAAGAGTCTTCTCCAACACCACAGTTCAAAAGCATCGATTCTTCGGCGATCAGCTTTCTTTACAGTCCAACGGTGCACCTAAATTAAGAAAGCAAATACTAAGAGAAATAAAGGGAGAAATGGACAAAAACATAGTAATATTAGGGGACTTTAACATCCTATGTATATCCATGGAGAAAATATCCAGGCAGAAAATCAATAAGAAAACACTAGCCTTAAAGGACACATTAAACCAAATTAATACATAAAAAACATTCCACCTAAAAACAGCAGATATACATTTTTTTCAACTGTATATGTAACATTCTCCAGAACAGATATTATGTTACAAAACAAGTCTAAGTTATCTTAAGAATTACATCCCATCAAGCATCTTTTTCAACCACAAAGATATGAGATTAGTAATAAAGACAAAACTGTAAAGAACACAAACAAAAGGAGGCTAAGCAATATGCTATCATACAACCAGTAGATAACTGAAGAAGTCAAAGAGGAAATAAAATATTTGGAGAAAAATGAATATGAAAACAGCAACCCAAAATCTATAGGATGCAGTACAAGAAGTTTTAAGAGGAAAGTATATAGTGACAAAAGCCTAACTCAGGAAACAAGAAAAAACTCAAATAAACAACCTAAATATATACCTAAATGAACTGGAAAAAGAAAAAAACAGCACTTGGAAAGAAATCATAAAGAATAGAGCAGAAATAAGTGAAATACAGACTGAAAAAAAAATGGATAAGAAGAAAAAACGTAATGAAATTAAGAGCTGGTTCTTGGAAAAGATACCAAATTCATTCACATTTCACCAGGGCTATCAAAAAAGAGAGATCCTAAATCAGTAAAATCAGAAATGAAAAAAGAGAAGTTAAAACTGACATCACAAAAGGATAATAAGAAATTATTAATTATACAACAATAAAAGGACAGCCTGTAAGAAATGAACATATTCCTAGAAATTTGCAATCTCCTGAGGCTTCAACATTATGTGAACCATGAACTTCCAGATGTTCAAGCTGGATTTAGAAAAGGCAGAGGAACCAGAGATCAAATTGCCAACATCCACTGGATCATTGAAAAAGCAAGAGTCCCAGAAAAATATCTACTTCTGCTTTATTGACTATGCCAAAGCCTTTTACTGTGGGGACCACAACACACTGTGGAAAATTTTGAAAGAGATGGGAATACCAGACCACCTGACCTGACTCTTGAGAAATCAGTATGTAGGTCAGGAAGCAATAGTTAGAACTGGACATGGAACAACAGACTGGTTCCAAATCAGGAAAGGAGTACGTCAAGGCTGTATATTGTCACACTGCTTTTTTTAACTTATGTGCAGAGTACATCATGAGAAACACTGAGCTGGATGAAGCACAAGCTGGAATCAAAATTGCCGGGAGAAATATCAATAACCTCCGATATGCAGATGACACCACACTTATAGCAGAAAGCAAAAAAGAACTAAAGAACCTCTTGCTGAAACTGAAGGAGGAGAGTGAAAAGTTGGTTTAAAACTCAACATTCAGAAAACTTAAGATCATGGCATCTGGTCCCATCACTTCATGGGAAATAGACGGGGAGACAATGGAAACAGTGACAGACTACTTTTTGGGCTCCAAAATCACTGCAGATGGTGACTGTAGCCATGAAATTAAAAGACACTTGCTCCTTGCAAGAAAAGTTTTGACCAACCTAGACAGCATATTAAAAAGCAGAGACATTACTTTGCCAACAAAGGTCTGTTTAGTCAAAGCTTTGGTTTTACCAGTAGTCATGTACTGATGTGAGAGTTGGACTATAAAGAAAGCTAAGTGCGGACGAATTGATGCTTTTGAATTGTGGTGTTGGAGAAGACTCTTGAGAGTCCCTTGGACTGCAACCAGTCCATCCTAAAGGAAATCAGTCCTGAATATTCATTGAAAGGACTGCTGCTGAAGCTGAAACTCCAATCCTTTGGCCACCTCATGCAAAGAGTTGACTCATTGGAAAAGACTCTGATGCTGGGAAGGATTGGGGGCAGGAAGAGAAGGGGAAGACAGAGAATGAGATGGCTGGATGGCATCACCAACTCGATGCACGTGAGTTTGAGTGAACTCCGGGAGTTGGTGACAGACAGGGAGGCCTGGCGTGCTGTGATTCATGGGGTCGCAAAGAGTCGGACATGACTGAGCGACTGAACTGAACTGATGGTGTATATCTGAAACATATTATATATCAACTATATCTCAATAAGCAAAAAAGAAACAGTGGACTAGTATTGAATTATAACCCAATTTAGAAAGTAAATATACAAGAGTCCATACTGATATAAATGACTGAATGAATAAATAGGGGAAAAAGGCAATCTCACATACAGAAGTATTCCAAATAATTTACGTACATATTGCCCCTTCAGAGAGAGGAACATACCTTCACACTCATAAGTGTAGGCTCTATTAGTGATGTCCATGCACAGGCTAACAGAAAGGTAAAAAGAGTAATTCACATTGGAGAACACTGACAAACACAGGTGATAAGGACTGATAGCATTTACCTATGATATGATGGAAGGAGAATGGTATTTACCTCTGAGGCTCTCTTCCCCAAAACTCATAATCTTAATCTCATCATGAGAAAAACTATCACAGTTAAGGCACATTCTACAAAATACATTTCCAATACTCCTTAAAACAGTCAAGGTCATCACAAACAAGGCAAGTCTAAGAAACTGTCACAGCCAAGAAGAACCACCTAAGGAAACATGACAACTAAACGTCACATTCTGTTTTCCTGGGTAGGATCCTGGGACACAAAAAGAATGTTAGGTGGAAATTAAAGAAATCAGGATGAAGTATGGGCTTAGTTAATAATAATGCATTAATATTAATTTATTAGGTGTGACAAATTTATCATACTAATGTTAAGATCTTAATAGAGGAAATAGTACTGAGCATTTGAGAACTCCCTGTATTACCTTGCTACCTTTTCTAGAAATCTAAACTCTTATAAAATTTAACTTTTTTTTTAATGTCTTATTCTAAGAGGGTTAGCATATTTTCACACTCTGGGAAGAGGTGTCATTTAATAAACTGCTGAGTGAATTGCAATTTGATGGTCCTGTGGTAACAATACACCAGCAGCAGATCAATGAGAAAACACCAGGATCATCAGAATGGGCTACCTGTAAATTAATTCTAAATCTGCCAGTGTAATCAGCACAGTCGCTGCATGTAGCAACTTAAACAACTATGTAACAAGGAAAGCTATAGGAAATGTGATCAGATTTGGCTTGTGCATTCTTCTACTGGAGCTGCCATGACAAAATACCACAGACTAGGTGGCTTGAAGAACAGAAATTTATTTTCACAGTTTTGGAGGCTGGAAGTCCAAGAACAGGATGCCAGCATGATCTGTGTTGGTGAGAGCCCTCTTCTGGGCTTGTAGACAACCACCTGCTGTGTGCTCACACAGCCTTTCCCCAGTGTCTGTACTTGCAGAGAGACAGCAGGAGAGATCTCTCATTTTCCTATAAGGCCATCAGTTCAACTGAATGAGGGCCCCATCCTTAGGATCTCATTTAACCGTAATTACATCCAAAAGTACTTCATCATAACAGCTATATCAGGGCTTAAAATTTCAATTTCCAAATATGGACACAATTTAGTCCGCATGTCCAATTTAGCCTATCCCATGTGTGTGCTGGGGGAAGAAGATCTGAGAAAGCATTTAATATTGCTGAAAATATTAATAGTAGGAATTTCTAGGATAGATGAAAATGTTAAAATTGTAAGAGGTTTACAATTCCAATTGGAAAGATTTTCCTTCAAGTAGATAGACTCATGTAATGCTGTAACTCAGGATATCAATAGAGTGGCTTGAGTTATTTGTCATCAATAACAAGCTCTGGTCCAAAGCCAATGCATGGTTTTTTCCTTGAAGCTCTCTTTATTTTCACAGGAAATCTCTTCACCTCTGAGCTTCAATTTTCTTAAAATATTTAAGAGTATTTAAAGCTTTTCCTTCATAAACTTCAATGAGAAAAATAAATGGGTAAAATATGAATGAGTGAACAGAACAATGATTCATGGTTTGTCTTAGAGTGAGCTTTTGTATTTTCCCTTTGCAACATATATTTTAAAAATATTGTATTACAAATGACAGCCCAGATACTAGTAATGAGTTCTCTAATGTTTCAGAATATGCCCTGTCAAACTGGCAATTAATGTATGTTATACTAGCAATGAATAGGAACTTGAATTTAAAAGTACCACTTACAGTAGCATCAAAATGTAAAATATGTAGGAATATATTTGATAAACACAGAATAGTACATAAATTTGCTGCAATATATTAAAGATTTCAATTAATGGAAAAACACCTGGATCAGAAGACTCAATATTTTTATGATATGTGTTCTCTTCAAAATTGACCTACAGATTCAGTACAATCCCAATCAAAATCCCAGAAGGCATTTAAAAAAGAAAGAAAGAAATTGACAAGCTGGAACTAAAATCAAATAAAATGGAAAGGACAGGAAACAGTCAAAACAATTTCGTGAAAGTGAAAGTCGCACAGTTGTGTCTGAATCTTTGCGACCTCATGAACAATACAGTCCATGGAATTCTCCAGGCCAGAACACTGGAGTGGATAGCCTTTCCCTTCTCCAGGGGATCTTCCTAAACCAGAAATCAAACCCAGGTCTCCTGCATTGCAGGTGGATTCTTTACCACCTGAGCCACAAGAAAAGCAAATTTTTTTTTTTTTTGGTAAAAGCATACAGTTAAAATGTATGCTGAAAAATTATACCATCTGGGTTATAATCATGCCTCTCCCTCCTTGTTTTCCTGTGTGACCCTGAATGTTGAACTTTACTCTCAAGGAAGTATAACTCCTGATTTCAAAAATTATTGAAAAGGAAAAGTAAATAAGATAATGTTGTTTCAGTATAAATACAGACAAATAGATAATGAAGCAGAATAGAAAGTCCAGAAATAAATCAACACCATATACTGTCATTAGACTTTGACAAAGAGACCAAGGCAATTTAATGGGAGCAAAGTCTTTTCAACAAATGATAGTGGTGCAATTGGATAGTTTCATATCAAAAAAAAAAAAAAAACAGAAAAACCTGACACTGACTTACACTAAACAAAGAATTATCAATTTTATCATAGACCCTAATGGTAACTAATAGAAAATAAAAGCATTTGCTCTTCAAAAGATATTGTTTCAGGAATGAAAGGGCAAGTCACAGATTCAAAGAAAACATTACCAAAGCTGACCTCCAGCTAAGAGCTTGTATCCAAAATTGAGAATTTTCCAGTATCAACAGTAAGACAATGAACAACCCAATTTAAAAAAGGAAAGAACATTGGAATGAACATTTCACTAAAGAAGATGTACAGATGGCATATAAGCACATGAAAGGAGGCTGTTAAGAAAATGCAAATTAAAACCTCAATACACTATTCATTACAAACTCACTAGAATGGCTGAAACTACAAATTACCCGTATCAAGTGTTAGTTAGGATATGGAACACTGGAACTCTATATACTACTGGTGGGAATACATACTAATATGTTCACTTCTGAAAACAGTTTGGCAGTTTCTGAAAAATGTAAACATATGCTCACCATTTGACCCAGCTATATCCCTCTTAGGTATTCACAGAAGGATATGAAAAACTATGCATAAAGACTTGTACACAAATATATAGAGAAACCTTATTCATAATGCCCCAGAATAATCTAAATGGCCACCAACAGGTGAATAGATCAGCAAATTGCAATATATCCTTTCAATGAATCATTGGACACTAAAAAGGAACTACTAATGCACAAAATGAGAGAGTCTCAAAATAGTTATGCTGAGTGAAATACACACATCTATCCCTTTGTCTTGGGATAAATAGGATAACATGCATCATTCCATTTATACAAAATTCTAGAAGATGCAAACACATCCAAAGTGACAGAAAGCAGACTAGTGGTAGCTTGAGGATGGGGAATTACAAAGGTTAGAAGGAAAACTAGGAGGATGGTGGATATATTCACTATCTTGTGTGTGATACATATGCTATCATTCATAAAAATAATTTAAATATGTACAGTTTAATAGATATCAATTTTACCTCAATAAAGCTGTAAACAAACAAAAACCCAACCTGGGAGAAGATGGGGTAGTGGTTACCCTTCGTGACTGTGGGCAGTCACCGGGAGTCAGAGAGGCTTCTGGGCTCCCAGTGATGCTCTGTTTTGATCTGGATGCTGATGGCACACACGTGTTCACTTTCTGAAATTCATTTAGCTGACACACATGATATGTATACTTTCCTAAATGTATGTTTTTTTTTCCTTAAGCATTTTACAGTAAAGTAAATATATAAAGTTCTGCTTTCTCCAAGTAGACAGGATCAACCTGAAACAAACCAAGCAAACTCTCAAAAATGCAAGATGAATTACAGATGGGAACAGAGGGAGAACTAAAAAGCCCAGTGAGCTAATTTTTAATCATGCTTTACTGAAACATAACACAGAAACTTCTCTCAAACTCAGTTCAGTTCAGTTGCTCTGTCATGTCTGACCCTTTGTGACTCCATGGACTGCAGCATTTCAGGCCTCCCTGTCCATTACCAACTCCCAGAGTTTACTCAAACTCATGTCCATTGAGTCGGTGACCATCCAACCATCTCATCCTCTGCTGTCTCGCCTTCAATCTTTCCCAGCATCAGGGTCTTTTCCAATGAGTCAGCTCTTCGCATCAGGTGGCCAAAGTACTGGAGTTTCAGCTTCAACATCAGTCCTTCCAATGAACCATCTCTCAAATTCCTGAAGTATAAAAATCTTTCTCATTTTATCACTGAGTCTTTTTCAGAGACATCATCTTTTTTTTAATTCCTTATCTCAAGATATTAATTCTCAAAGTGGACTTTTCAAGTCTTTTTCAGCAGTATATTAAAGCACTATGTGATGAAAGGTGTTTCATAGGCAAAAATGATTAGGAAAGCTGTGTTATACAAAGTTAAACTTTTCTTCCATGCAATCAGTTCAGTTCAGTCACTCAGTCGTGTCTGACTCTTTGTGACCCCACGAATCACAGCACGCCAGGCCTCCCTGTCCATCACCAACTCCCGGAGTTCACTCAAACTCATGTCCACAGAGTCGGTGATGCCATCCAGCCATCTCATTCTCCGTCATCCCCTTCTCCTCCCGCCCCCAACCTTTCCCAGCATCAGAGTCTTTTCCAGTGAGTCAACTCGTCGCATGAGGTGGCCAAAGTATTGCAGTTTCAGCTTCAGCATCAGTCCTTCCAATGAACATCCAGGATTGATCTCCTTTAGAATGGACTGGTTGGATCTCCTTGCAGTATAATGGACTCTCAAGAGTCTTCTCCAACACCACAGTTCAAAAGCATCGATTCTTCGGCGATCAGCTTTCTTCACAGTCCAACTCTCACATCCATACATGACCACGGGAAAAACCATTGCCTTGACTAGACGGACCTTGGTTGGCAAAGTAATGTCTCTGCTTTTTAATATACTATCAAGGTTGGTCATAACTTTCCTTCCAAGGAGCAAGCGTCTTTTAATTTCATGGCTGCAATCAGCATCTGCAGTGATTTTGGAGCCCAAAAAAATAAAGTCTGACACTGTTTCCACTGTTTTTCCATCTATTTCCCATGAAGTGATGGGACCGGATGCCATGATCTTTGTTTTCTGAATGTTGAGCTTCAAGCCAACCTTTTCACTCTCCTCTTTCACTTTCATCAAGAGGCTTTTGAGTTCCTCTTCACTTTCTGCCATAAGGGTAGTGTCATCTGCATATCTGAGGTGATTGATATTTCTCCCAGCAATCTTGATTTCAGCTTGTGCTTCTTCCAGCCCAGCGTTCCTCATGATGTACTCTGCATAGAAGTTAAATAAGCAAGGTGACAATATACAACCTTGACGTACACCTTTTCCTATTTGGAACCAGTCTGTTGTTCCATGTCCAGTTCTAACTGTTGCTTCCTGACCTGCATACAGGTTTCTCAAGAGGCAGGTCAGGTGGTCTGGGATTCCCATCTCTTTCAAAATGTTCCACAGTTTATTGTGATTGACACAGTCAAAGGCTTTGGCATAGTCAATGAAGCAGAAATAGATGTTTTTCTGAAACTCTCTTGCTTTCTCCATGATCCAGCGGATGTTGGCAATTTGATCTCTGGTGCCTCTGCCTTTTCTAAAACCTGCTTGAACATCTGGGAGTTCACGGTTTACATACTGCTGAAGCCTGGCTTGGAGAATCTTGAGCATGACTTTACTAGCGTGTGAGATGAGTGCAATTGTGCGGTAGTTTGAGCATTCTTTCGCATTGCCTTTCTTTGGGATTGGAATGAAGACTGACCTTTTCCAGTCCTGTGGCCACTGCTGAGTTTTCCAAATCTGCTGGCATATTGAGTGCAGCACTTTCACAGCATCATCTTTCAAGACTTGAAATAGCTCAACTGGAATTCCATCACCTCCACTAGCTTTGTTCATAGTGATGCTTTCTAAGGCCCACTTGACTTCACATTCCAAGATGTCTGGCTCTAGGTCAGTGATCATGTTATCGTGACTATCTTGGTTGTGAAGATCTTTTTTGTACAGTTCTTCTGTGTATTCCTGCCACCTCTTCTTAATATCTTCTGCTTCTGTTAGGTCCATACCATTTCTGTCCTTTATCGAGCCCATCTTTGCATGAAATGTTCCCTTGGAATCTCTAATTTTCTTGAAGAGGTCTCTTGTTTTTCCTATTCTGTTGTTTTCCTCTATTTCTTTGCATTGATCACTGAGGAAGTCTTTCTTATCTCTCCTTGCTATTCTTTGGAACTCTGCACTCAGATGCTTATATCTTTCCTTTTCTCCTTTGCTTTTCGCCTCTCTTCTTTTCACAGCTATTTGTAAGGCCTCCTCAGACAGCCATTTCGCTCTTTTGCATTTCTTTTCCATGGGGATGGTCTTGGTCCCTGTCTCCTGTACAATGTCACGAACCTCTGTCCAGAGTTCATCAGGCACTCTATCTATCAGATCTAGTCCCTTAAATCTATTTCTCACTTCCACTGTATAATCATAAGGGATTTGATTGTCCTTTTTCAGACAGCATTCCAAAACACTAGTATTTCAGTGAATATACACTGCAGTTCTAGAAATGCAATACAAACTGCGGTTGTTTACTACTATAGTTAAAATGTGTGTTGTCAAACTAGAACATCTGGGTTTGAATTCTGCCTCTGCTGCTTTTTCTGGGTAAACTTGAATGCTGAAAATATACACATCATTTCTGTCAGCTAAACTAATTTAAGAAAGTGAACACATGTGTGCCACTAACATCCATTTCAAAACACAGCATTACTGGAAATTGAGAAGCTTCTCCTGACTTCAGGGACTACCCATGCTCTCCAAGGATGTCTTTCAAAAGGAGACGACAAAAATATGGTTGTTGTGGGTTTAAAAAATGACTAAACATATGTAAAACAGTGCCTGCTACATAGTAAATGTTCAAAAGTGTTAATGATTAATGTTAAGAAAAGTGGCCTAAGCAAGGACCAGAGGTACAGATCATGTTTCATTATAAGTCTTGACTGGAACTTAGGGTCCATTTCATTTTTCATCAACCCACCAAAAATTTGGCAATAGAATTATATGAGATGTAAATGTTCTCGCCATAAAAATAAGAACAATGAAATGAATAATATGCGAAGACTGTCTTAATTAATCTTACTGTGGCAATCATTTCTCAATATATATATCAAATTATATTGTACTCCTTAAACTCACATGATTTTATAAGTCCATCCTAAAGGAAATCAGTTCTGAATATCATTGGAAAGATTGGTGCTGAAGCTGAAACTCCAATACTTTCGCCACCTGAAGCGAAGAACTGACTCATTTGAAAATACGCTGATGCTGGGAAAGATTGAAGGTGGGAGGAGAAGGAGACAACAGAGGATGAGAAGGTTGGATGGCATCACTGACACAATGGACATGAGTTTGAGTGAACTCGGGAGTTGGTGATGGACAGGGAGGCCTGGCGTGCTGCAGTCCATGGGATCGCAGAGTCAGGCACGACTCACCGACTGAACTGAACTGAACGTGTCAATTATATCACAATAAAGCTAGGGAAAAAAGAACAATTACTATCACATACACTCATTAAGGAGACTGAGTTATTTAAGTGTCTAGTCTTAAACCTCTAAAAATCAAAATAATTACATGAAATGCTGTTATTTATAACCATATCCAATATACATGATAAGATTACAGATTCCTTGTGGTTGGAGACCACATTTGACCATCATTCTCCTTTCTGAGGATTAGAGTTGATCTTAATTAGTCTAAGCATCTTAGAAACTCTGCAATGCCCAGCAGTCCTTTTAGCATGAGGAAATCCAGGCATTTCAGAGGAATTGTGTGGGGGATTTTGAGTCAGCTCTCTGTATCAACAGGACAAACATACGTCAGCAGAAGATGGTACAAGATGTTTTTAACAGTATTTCACTTGGGTGTAGATGGCATCCTTAAATGGGGATTCTTTCATAGACCGTCACATTCCTTCTTGTTGGTTACTCGCCAAGTCGTGTGCTACTCTTTTGCAACCCCATGTACTGTAGTCCGTTCCATTCCGTTCCGTCGCTCAGTCGTGTCTGACTCTTTGCGACCCCATGGACTGTAGACTACCAGGCTTCTCCGTCCATGGGATTCTCCAGGCAAGAATACTGGAGTGGGTTACCATTTCCTTCTCCAGGGGATCTTCCCAACCCAGGGATTGAACCCGGGTCTCCCGCCTTGGAGGCAGACGCTTTAACCTCTGAGCCACCAGGGAAGCCCACCAGGATCCTATATCAATGGGATTTTCTAGGCAAGAATACTGGAGTGGGTTGCCATTTCCTTCTCTAGGGGATCTTCCTAACCCAGGGGTCAAACCCAAATCTCCTGCATTGGCAGGCAGATTGTTTACCATTGAGCCACAGGGAAGCCCAACAGACACATTAGAAGATAGTTAAACCAAACAGGGTGAGGAGCTCAGGAACATTAAAAATTGTATTAGCGAAACCTTAGATGAGAATTAAATGCTTCTCTGCTTGTTACTTTAATGATTTGATTTTCCTGAAGCTGATGTGTAAGAGAATAGGGGTTGTATGTTTATCCTCCGGAGTGCCGAGCACGTATGTGCACATAATAGCTGTTCATGAATATGTTTTTTGAGCATGTGGTGTGATCAGAGAGTAGAGTGATAAGTGCAGAACTGATATTCCCATTTCCCAATTCCAACTACATCAAAAGAAGCAAAAAAAAAATGGTAAATGTGTAAAACAGAGAGAAAGGATGAATTGCCAGGCAAAGCAGATTTTATCTGCAAAAAGAAATGTGCTTTATAACTACAAGGACTAAAGCACAAGAGGGGATAGGATAATCTTTACCTTCCAGCATTTCTTCTGGGGTTAATCCATGCGAGGAAAGTGCTCTGAATCCAAGGGCATAAGAACCATTTAAATGCAGTCTAACCGTGGCTGCTTGCTGCATTGTGTAGCTGCTATTTTTAGCCCACATTCATGCTGCTCTGGGTCAGAACGGGGGACATCTGTGGTGAGAGGAATAAATTGCTTGCAGCAAGACAAGTTTTGATGAATAATTACTTGTGTTATAATGTGCAGTCAGGGCAGATCGACTCCACAGACTGAAAACTAAGACTTCCAGGAAGTAATCATGGGCAGGTCCTCAGTGGCTGTCTACGGCTTCCAGCACTAATGATACTTGACAGTGCTGCCAGGATGATCTGGGACTAATTGATCTTCTGTGAATCCTACTAGAGGTTAGCCCCAAGGCTGATGTTATACAATACAGTTTTGTTTTCAAAGCACTTCATAATCATTGGTTTTAGCCCCGATGTTCCTGGGAAGTAAGTAAAAAATATTTTTCCATGTAATTTTAATGCTGTCTCTTTGGTTTTACATTTCTAAACTCTAGATGTTCTACTAAGCGCAAAGACTTTTCACAAATTTCATTTTTCAAGAGCTGGAGTAAGTAAACCTTCCGTGTTTATTTATTTAACATTGTTTGACACAGCAGGTACCAGGTTTCTTTCTTCTTCTACTTTCCTATAGCACAGTGGTGCCAGCACCTGACCAGCCTTAATCATAAGTTATTTCACCTTTGAATCTGGATCCAGTTTTAGGGAAATCAATCACAATCATCTAATTTTCTATCATAATTTAGAGAAAAATATAAAGTATTCAGTACTTGCTGTGTTCATAAATAAATAACTTTCTCTCCAGACAGCAAAATACTCAAAGAAATGGCCTCAGAGCAAGGAATAAAGCAAGAGTACTGCCAGTAAAACCTGGCTTCAGGATAAAGCTCTTACCTAATGTGTGACTGTAAGACTCCCTGTTGAGACTTCAGGAATAACTAGGGTGCCTAACAGACTTCACCTACTCAGAAAAACTTCTAAAAACCTTAAGGATGCTGTCCCATGATGACTTGTTTCTCACCTAAGGTAGAGAGGCTTCTCTCAGAGAACAACTTTTCTTACAGACTTATCCTCAATGAGATTCATAAGAAACCCACAATGTCTACAAAAAATAACATCACTAGAAGCACTGTGGGCACAACTAAAAGGGTCAGAGTTCAAAATTAAAACATATCTTGGAGAACCCAGCTACCCCAGTTAAGCACAAACATGTGCCATTTCTTACGGAAAAGGAAGAGCTCAAAGGATGCAGTCCTGAAAGCATAGCTGAGAGAGTCAAAGAATCATTACCGAGGAGGAGTACTGGGCCCTAATAAAAGGCCTGACATATGCCCACCTATAAGGCAAGTAATTAGCATAGGCAAATCAAAGTTAGAAAGTCTAGGTCAGGAAGATCCCCCTGGAGGAGGGCATGGCAACCCACTCCAGTATTCTTGCCTGGAGAATCCCATGGACAGAGGAGCCTGGCAGGCTACAGTCCGAAGGGTCGCAAAGAGTTGGACACAACTGAAGTGACTTAGCACACATGCACACTAGCTTCTGTGCACAGACCATAAATTCTCTGCTCAATTTAACAACATGACCTAGAATCTCAGGTTGGAAGATTAGAAAGCTACTTCCATGTGGCCACTTCTCAAAAGCATGTCTAAATTAACATTTTACTGACTAAAGTACAAATTTGCACAGGCTACTCTTCTATTCAGTAAAGTAGATTACCTATCACATAAAGTAAACCCTCCACCACCCCTGCCTTGCTGCCATGGAACTCAGAACAATTTTAATTTGGGAAAATTTTTCAATTAGGAAAAAAAGAAAAAGTGCTACTTATTTAATTCACGATGATCTATACAGTTTGCAACTTTCCTTCTTTTCTACTATAGGAATGGCAATTCACGACACCCCGACCCTTTTTCTCTCCCATATCTCTGACAGACGTCACTAATTGACCACAGTACTAGTTTCTACTAGTCTAGACATGGCCTCATGGTTTTTCACAACATTGAGAAAGTTTTTGCCTGCCAGGCTGAATTGTCACAGATTGACTTCTACCTACCGTTATTTTTGTATGATATGTGTCTTGATTGATCTCTGTGATCCACATAAATTAAAATCCCAGAGAGGGGACAAACTATAGACAGACTCTGAAATTTCAGCTCTGCTACTGAGACAGTAAAGCATAGTTTTTGAGATCCTAATCCCTGGAGCAGAAGACACTGATCTTTTAGTATAGTTCTGTCACTGAGTAGTTGTGTCACCTTGGGCAATTACTTAGTCTCTATGAATCCCAGTATTCTCACCTATAAAATAGGAATAACATTATCTACTTCATATATTAATTATAATAATTAACTGAAAAATACATAATGAAGATTTATAAAATATAAAGTATATCTATGAAATACTTCAAATGACAGGTACCAAGTTGTGCACAAATGTATTATTCTAACTTCACTTTAATTATTACTCCTAGCTCCATGACTTTGGAAAATTATATAAACCTCTATGTTTGTGGGTTAGAAGATATTTGTCTAGTATACATGTCAACATTTATTTACTTATACACATGCAATTTAATACAACACATGTGAGTTCTAAGATAATTTTTATTGAAATAGAATGGAAACATCTAAAGTATGCTGCATATTTCCCTATATTGTGAACAGTATGCCAAATATTTCAAATTTTCTGTACCTGTCACAGTCAACAATCAGTGCACTATAATCAAATATTTTAGGGAATATTAGCATGCCTTTTCATTAAATGACCCATAGGACATAGCGGCATTCATTTTCTCTGGGTTTTTGGTGTTGACTCAGTGCCTCTTGAGAGTCCCTTGGACTGCAAGGAGATCCAACCAGTCCATTCTAAAGGAGATCAGTCCTGGGTGTTCATTGGAAGGACTGATGCTAAAGCTGAAACTCCAATACTTTGGCCACCTCATGAGAAGAGTTGACTCACTGGAAAAGACTGATGCTGGAAAGGATTGGGGGCGGGCAGAGATGGGGATGACAGAGAATGAGATGGCTATATGGCATCACCGACTCGATGGAGATGAGTCTGAGTGAACTCTGGGAGATGGTGATGGACAGGGAGGCCTGGCGTGCTGTGATTCATGGGGTCGCAAAGAGTCGGACACGACTGAGCGACTGAACTGAACTGAACAGTGCTTCTTTCAGGGGCTGGCAAGGAGTATTGAACTATTTATTCAATTCTGTAGCCCAGTGCTATGTTCTTATCCTCTCCTTTAACCAGATTTCTTCTTACAATCACTGGTTCTCTCACCATTTTTAACCTCCCTGATTCCAATTTTCTCTGTACTTCTCTGAACTTTAGTTCCACTCTCTTACATGTCTTGCCACTTGTTACAGTGGAACTCAGCACTGCTCCTTCCCTTCAGGTTAGACTTGTAAATCGGACAATGGGAATTGTTATGTTTTGCCAATTTTCCACATTCCTCACAGACTGATTAATCATTTGTTGTGCACCTCTTGATTTATTCCAAATGACTAATTTTGCCAAAAATCTCATCTCCCCATAAATTTGCTATGTTAGTTATAATATGTAACATTCAATTCAGTTCAGTTCAGTCGCTCAGTCCTGTCCAACTCTTTGCGACCCCATGAATCACAGCACGCCAGGCCAAGAATCATCTTAGGTTAAGATTTTTAAAAATATAATGCTGTTCACAACAAAAAGGAAAAAAACACATAAAAGGAACTTCCCCTTGGATGTTATTCAAAAGTGTTTATTATAGAGACACCAAAGTAAATCCCTATTTCAATAGCATAATAAATACGCTTAAGAGAAAAACACTAATAATATCACACTGTTTCATATAGCAATTCTTAAAGTGTGGTTCCAGGATCCTCTAGAAATGCAAATTCTCAGGCCTCAAACCAACTTTCTGAAGTTCTGGAGATGAGGCCCACCAATCTCTGTTTTGATAAAATTGTCAGATGTCACTGACCCACACTGAAGTTATAAATTAGGTCCTACGTGCATCCTGCTATCAAGTTTAATTATTTTCTTGTCTGAACTGTAACTTATTACAGATTTGAATACTTAACATTTTTAAAAACACAAGATTTGTGGGTTCTTTTTTTCAACCTTGACCTCCCTTCAAGGATCTAGATTCTCCTGAAAATGTCACATAGTAGCTACTGTAATCGAGACATGGTCTCACATTAATGAATTTTTCTAATTCTTAACAGAACTATAGCAAACAGCTGAGACCTGCCAATTAACCGAGGAAACCAGAATTGAAAGAGACACATGTACTCCAATGTTCATTGCAGCACTGTTTATAATAGCCAGGACATGGAAGCAACCTAGATGTCCATCTGCAGACGAATGGATAAGAAAGCTTTGGTACATATACACAATGGAGTATTATTCAGCCATTAAAAAGAATACATTTGAATCAGTTCTAATGAGGTGGATGAAACTGGAGCCTATTATACAGAGTGAAGTAAGCCAGAAAGAAAAACACCAATACAGTATACTAACGCATATATATGGAATTTAGAAAGATGCAAATGATAACCCTGTATACAAGACAGCAAAAGAGACACAGATGTATAGAACAGTCTTTGGGACTCTGTGGGAGAGGGTGAGGGTGGGATGATTTGGGAGAATGGCATTGAAACACGTATGCTGTCATATGTGAAACGAATCACTAGTTCAGGGTCGATGCATGTTATAGGATGCTTGGGGCTGGCATGCGGGGATGACCCAGAGGGAGGATAAAGGGAGGAGGGAGGTGGGAGGGGGGTTCAGGAGGGGGAACTTATGTAAACCTGGGGCGAATTCATGTCAATGTATGGCAAAACCAACCAATATAATATTGTAAAATAATTTGCCTCCAATAAAAAATAAATTAATTACCAAAAAAAAAAGAAAAGAATTAAAATAGTTCTGAGTAACTAATGGACTGATTCTTCTTCCATTTGTAATTTTCCTCATATGTAGTTTGGGGAAATTATTTGGGATATTTTAACTCACTTGTTATCTGCTGTTTGCATAGCTGGAGAGAGAAAATACGTGTCATTTGCAGCAGCAGGCTTGTCACCTCACACAGGTCAACTTCACAGGCTGTGTTTTCTTGATGGAATAACCAAGTTATAACTCCTGCTTTGCAGTGTAAGAAATAGGAATTTGACCATAAATCTTGAGATTATCAGTTTCTTGAAGATTGGCCAGCTCTAATGAAACTCTTAAGAAAACTTGTATTAAATAGGATAGCAAATTATTAATTGATTATGAAGAGATTTTTTAATTCTATCACCACAATATTCAGATTTGATCTTCAAATTCTATCTCTGGTAGCATTATCTTTTAGAAACCAAAATACTGATCAAAAACTCCCTTTGTCTTCTTCCTTAGATGGACTGATTGTTAAATGACTTCTGTTCCTTGCCAACTAATATCATCAGATAAGCAGTGATTTTACAGAATAGAGTCTTCAAAAGTCCTTAGACTATCTTACTTTAAAATAATAATAATGGAAAAGAATATGCCCTTCTATAAAAGCTCAGACTCTTTTAGAAATGACACCATGGAATCAAAATGCCTCATTTCCTACTCTTCAAAATAAGTCTGAATCAAGAATGATTCTGAATACAATAATTTAAAAAAAAACAAAACTTACTTCGCCAAATAAGCCTGTTTTCTTAAATAAGTCTAGAATCTCACAAAATATATAACAAAAACAAACCCTAATTCCTTTGTGCTCTGGAAGCAGCATAAAATTCAGTAAATTTGTGCGTAATAACAGAGACACATTCATGTAAACTTTTTCTCCAATGGACAAGTTTGTCAGTTACAGTATTGGTTGAATTTTAACACATCTAATTTCTTGCTGGGGAGCAAAATTCTATTGATTGCTTCCATAGCAATTAGATCAAGACATATTGTTTTGCTTTCTTGAAAAATTAGTGAGGTATTTCTGAGACTTTTTAGTTACTAGGCTGAGTATTTTTTGAGTACTTACTGCCTGAAGAATAAAATATTTTTTCAATAAAATAGTTCTCAAAACTTATTGAGAGATGTATAGACCTCGGTCACCAAGGAAAAAACATAAACACAGGAGTTCTTTGGACATAGTAGCATATTTCAACTAGCTTTGTCCAGAAAGACCAGTAGCATTTACATATCCAGTTTGTGAGCTATTGCCAGTAGCCAACCTAGATTATCTCACACAAACCCATGCACTTAAAATGCTGACCAAGTCCAAAGATCATATGCAAAAAAAGCAGGATTAGAAAGAAGTGTCAGGTAGGGCTTACAGTGCAGAGATGATTAAAGGTATCACTAAAAGGAAGGAAAAAAATATATTAATTGGAAAGAAAATCTCCATAGTCCTGGAGAAAAAAGAAACACATGACAAAGTTTTTAAATTTTATTGTTTTAGTGCCACAAACAGAAAAAAAAAATCTCTTTTGTACTGGCTTAATTACTTATATTACTTTTAACTATAGAAAAATGGCTCTGTCTCTCTCCCCTCCTTTAAATAAAGTAATACTTTTATTAGGTTTCAAATATGTGACTTCCATATTTAGGAAAAAAATCCACTAAGTTCAACTTTGTCCAGATTATACCCCTGAGTATATAATCTAGTAGGAGCTAATGAAAATAAATTTAAAATGTTGTTTAAAGGGTTATAAAGAAATAAAACTTTAAGGAATATTTTGTTTTCAGACATTGTAAATTAGATATACAATTAGAGAGATACAGAAATTTCTGATCCAATTATTTTAATCTAATATGACACGATGGACATGAGTTTGAGTAGGCTCCTGGAGTTGGTGATGGACAGGGAAGATTGGCATGCTGAAGTTCATAGGGTCGCAAAGAGTCAGATGTGATTGAACTGAACTGAATACCTTTACGAGGGTGAAAGGAAAAGGTACAAAACAAAATTTAAGAGCAGGGTAAGTTAGAACAGCTGAAAAATTTTTTTTTGTTTTGCCAAACTTGCTTGAATGTACAGCTTTCAGAGTCTCTGGGTATAGCTCTGAGATGCTGAATGGCAAATATTAACTCAATGAAACAAATGTATTGGAAAAATGAATAACATTGATCAAGTACTGTCAAGAGTTGCTCCTTAAAGGGATGGCTTCACCCTTTAGGATAAATACCCTTTAGGGCATTATGCTAAGTGAAATAAGTCAGATTGAGAAAGATAAATTCTGTACCATTTTTCTCATATATGGAATCTTAAAAAAAAAAAACTCAAAATACAGGCACTAGATTAGTGATTAGCATGGGGAAGGTATTCAGGGGGGTGGGCAAAATGGGAAAAAGAGATCATCCATAAGGTAACGGATGGGAACTAGACTTATGGTGATAATCACTCTGAAGTATATACAGATGTCAAACCATAATGCTGAACACCTCAAATTTATATAACAAAAAACAAAGTAAAATGCAATTTTTTTTTAAGAGTGGCTTTACTATTATTTTATACAATACATAGTGTACACTCCAGTAATGGCTTCCAGGAACAGAGAAACTTTCTCCTCCATGAAGGCAGCACAAGACAAAAGGCAAAGTAGAGTTAGATTACCCTGGCAACACACAGGTAGAAGGCAGTAAGCACCCACTTTTCCCTGTGCATTTTTATTAAATATTAATTGGGATTTCATCTATATTTTATTCAGGTTGAAAAAACTTATAGAAGCAGAATAATCTGAATTCAGAGACTAAGCCATACTGAAATAAGAGTATTCTCACCAAGAGTCTTCTGTAAGATGTACTACAGTAGCAGTAACTTAGGCTTTGGAGTCAGATAGATCAGGTTATTCCAGTCTTTGCTGATCAGCTGGGTAGCTTTGGAAAATTATCTAACTGCAGAACTTTGACTGAAAAGTGAGGATTCTCCAATAAATCACTGGTGTGTGGAAACAATCTGTGTCAGTGCCTAGAAAATGCACTGTTTGTGATTTTGCAAAGTAAACAGTAATTATGATATTGGAAGGTATTATTTGATTACTATTGTATCTCAGGATATTAAGTCAAATATTAAACCAATTAAAATATATATGTAGCTAAAACTGTCACCCAAGATTAGCCCTGTAAAACTCTTGCTTTGAAATATGAGAAGAAGGACATGTATAAGAAAAACAGTATCTACTTGGATTTTAGGACTAGAATACCTATAAAATATTTTATGGATTTGATACTTCTGAAGCAGTTCATAGAAATTAAAAGTATTCTTCAAAAGGTACTACCATTTATTAGAAGTAAAAAACAAAGGGAAATGAAGCATGTTTCAGTTAAGATGGTTAAATTCTATTTCTAGGTTCATCCATTTTTTTCCCCTCTAGCAATGACTTAAGAGTTTCTAGTCAGATTTTATATGTGTTTTAATTTCTCTTGTTTTAGATACTTCATAAGGCCAAGGTGTTAGTACTGCAGCTTAAGTGCTAACTGTTAAATTTATAAATTGAAAAATAAAGCAGTTGAAAATTAAAAAATTGATTCAAAGATTCAAGTTGTTTAAGATCATGGAGAATAGGAAGAGAAAATCTATATATAAAGTAGAAATTTTAAGAAGAGAAAATAGCAAGAATAGCTGTCTTTCAAAAGAACGTTCCAGAATTAGAAAAAACAAAAAGTTTTCATAGAATAGACAGGATAATTTGAACAGGGTAAATAAAAGCGATCTATATCTATGCCCATCACCATTAAGCTTAGTGTATCAAAGACAAATTTAAAAAAATTAAAACCAGTCATTAAAAAGAAAGATTTGACAGCAGGATTTTCATCACCAACTGGCTCTTTCCCCAGTTTTCTCTAGCTCATTAAATAGTAGCATAATTTCCTAAGATGATGTTTACGCCCCAAACCCCTGAGTCATGCTTCAGTCCTCTATTTACAGAATATCCATATTTCAATCATCAGAATAAGTCTGCTTATCTGTAACTTCTAAATGTCTCCTGAATCTGAATACTTCTGACCACATTCAGGGCCCTCCACCTAACCTAGGAATTCATCTAAAGGACTGAAATCACCTTCCAACTGATTTCCCAGGGCCTCACCCCTATGAATTAATCATACTGCATACCTACTCAAACTATTTGATAGCCTTCCATCTCATTCAAAGTAAAGTTCAGATTCTTTTCCACAGCATACAAGATGCTACATGACCTGGCACCTTTATCTCTGACTCCTCCTCCTAATTTCCCCCTTGATTAATCACGTGAGCCATGTAGTCCTAGCTTAATCTCATCCTCAGGGCCATCATTATGTTTGTTCTCTCTGCCTGGAATGACATTCACCCACATCATAGCATAGCCTGCTCTCTCATTGTATTCGGGTTTATACCCAATAATCTCTTTAGAAAAGACTTAACCACTTTTCATAACACTTATTTATAATTGCTTTTAGCATTTAACATGATATGACATAGTATCATATGTTTATTGGTTGGTTTGCCAATCCCTAAACTAGAACAAAGTCCATGAGTATATGACATTATACTTCCCAGTGCCCCAAACAGTGCCTGGCATATAATTCTCCAAAAAAATTATTTCTTATATAAACTCTTATTTCCAGCAAAGAGAAATAATACACATTGTTTCAAAAACTTGTGGAATATTTACAAAAATTTGCCTGACACTGAGGCACAAAGGAAATCCAATCAATTCACAATAATATATATCATACTCATCATGAAGAAGTATGAGTCCACTTAAACCACCAAATTGCAAAAGCAACAAAATGTCCCTTATAAAACAAATGTCCTCTCTCTGTCCAGACAGAATCTAGTACAAATTTAACTGCCAAAGCAAAATCTCAAAGACTCAGTCACTCACATAGGAAAGAATTACTCAGTAGCTACTATTTGTTTGGAAAGAATTTGCCTAAAGTGGCTGAAATTGAGTAAGAAAAACTATAGAAAAATATTTCACATAAAATCAAATTTAATGTTGTAAAGTTTGCAAAGTCAAAAGACCAGTTTATCTGAAGAAATGACTTTTGATCTGGGACTTAATGGATAAGATTTAACAGGTGCCCATGGGGAAGGAGAAGAAAGAAAATCCAGATGGAGAGGTTGGTAAGTGTTAATCTATGAAATCAAGAAAGTGCACATTTTCAGAGAAATAGCAAGTCATCCAACTTGGTGGAAATATATGCTAAGTGGTAAAAAGCTATCAGTTCAGTTCAGTCGCTCAGTCGTTTGCGACCCCAGTGAAGGCAAATTCTGAAAGCTTTATAAGTGAAGCTACTGAATACCAACCTTAATGGACAGGTGATAAGAAACTGCAAAAGGCTTTAAGGAGAAAATTTTTAAAAATCTAAATAATATTTTAGCAAATTTTATTTGGCTGAAGATATTTCTCTGCTAAGAACAGGTTCCATTATCGGTTGTGGGCAGAGAAAGTGGTCACTGAAGCATTCTCTAACCTGTAAGAAAGAAAGAAAAACTAGAAAGAGAAGGAGGGGGGTGGAGAGAGAGAATGAGAGAGAGAATCTGAGAGAACTGTGTAAGAACTGTGTCTTATTTGAACTTCTATAAGAACTGTGTCTTATACAAGTCTTTTGTCTAAAAATACATTCCTCAGTTCTGATAAAGATGATCCATGTTATGCATTCCTACCTACATCTGTGGCAAAGAAAAAGAAAGTTCAGAGTCCCTTGTACCTGCACTAATTTCCAGCTCATTAGAAGAGCTGGAGTGTGGGAACTCTTAGCTTAGGAGTAAATAGCTCCTGGTTTCCATCATTGAAAAGAAAGAAATCTCTGTTTTCACCCTTGAATGGGAGGTCACTAAGTGAGATGAAAAAAGCTCTGCAATTACTGAGCCATGCAGGATATGCTGAGTAATATATTTATCTGCAATTTGCACAACTTCTTAATTAGTTTTAAATATCAAGCTTATCCTAGCTGACATCTAAGCTTTAATATTATCCAATTCAAGCAAAGTATGTGGTTTTGAATTTGCTTTGCAAATAGTATGTTCTTCAGGGTTGCTTATGCGAAATATTCTGATCACAGTAGCCACATGATCTGTCTCAAGAGTTCTGATCAGATAATTCTATTTAGCCACAGAAGTGGAATACACATCTCTGAACAGATCTATTGAGACAATGACTCCAGAATATTTATCTGACTTAAAATTTCTAAATACTGTTTGAGTTATGATGATAGATCAAATAGATGTACGTAATTTATCTTCCTCCAGAAAACACACACTCATTTAAGCTTTTGCAAAGCAAAGTGTTAAAAATTCACAAGGATGAGGTAAGAACAGCAAATGGGCCTGTGCTGACAATGGCCACTGTGTATGACAGAGCTGAAATGAGGGCCAGAAAGTGTTAGTTGCTCAGTCCTGTCTGACTCTTTGAAACCCTATGGACTGTAGCCTGCTAGCTGCTTCTGTCCATAGGATTTTCCAGGCAAGAGTACTGGAGTGGGTTGCCATTCTCTTCTCCAGGGGATCTTCCTGACCCAGGGATTGAACCTGGATCTCCTGCATTGCAAGCAGACTGTTAACCATCTGAGTTACTGAGATGAGGGCCAGTTCAGTTCAGTCACGTCCAACTCTTTGCGACCCCAGGACTGCAGCACGCCAGGCCTCCCTGTCCATCACCAACTCCCGGAGTTCACTCAAACTCATGTCCATCAAGTCACTGATGCCATCCAGCTATCTCGTTCTCTGTTGTCCCCTTCTCCTCCTGCCTTCAATCTTTCCCAGCATCAGGGTCTTTTCAAATGAGTCAGTTTTTCACATCAGGTGGCCAAAGTATTTCAGCTTCAATATCAGTCCTTCCATTGAACACTCAGGATTGATCTCCTTTCGGATGGACTGGTTGGATCTCCTTGCTGTCCAAGGGACTCTGAAGAGTCTTCTCCAACACCACAGTTCAAAAGCATCAATTCTTCTGCACTCAGCATTCTTTATAGTTCAATTCTCACATCCATACATGACTACTGGAAAAACCATAGCCTTGACTAGACAGACCTTTGTTGGCAAAGTTATGTCTCTGCTTTTTAATATGCTATCTAGGTTGGTCATAACTTTCCTTCCAAGGAGTAAGCACCTTTTAATTTCATGGCTACAGTCACCATCTGCAGTGATTTTGGAGCCCCAAAAAACAAAGTCTGCCAATGTTTCCCCATGCATTTGTCATGAAGTGATGGGACTGGATGCCATGATATTAGTTATCTGAATGTCGAGCTTTATGCCAACCTTTTCACTCTCCTTTTTCACTTACATCAAGAAGCTCTTTAGTTCTTCTTCACTTTCTGCCATAAGGGTGGTGTCATCTGTATATCTGAGGTTATTGATATTTCTCCCAGCAATCTTGATTCCAGCTTGTGCTTCATCCAGCTCAGCGTTTCTCATGATGTACTCTGCATGTATGTTAAATAAGCAGGGTACCAATATATAGCCTTGACATACTCCTTTGCTTATTTGGAACCAGTCTGTTGTTCCATGTCCAGTTTTAACTGTTGCTTCCTGACCTGCATACAGATTTCTCAAGAGATGAGGGCCAGTGGGATATAAAAACCCAGCTCGTCACTCTATGTTCACCCAGAGAGAACTGTGTCCTTATGGAGAAATGCTTCCCCCTAATTCACAAGAATAACTGGCTCAGTACATCCAAGAAGGCCAAAATTCAATTTGGCAGTAGTGAAAAATGAAGAACCAACACAGTTTGTATTTCAAGAAGCACAATGATCGCAGCACTAAGTGTGAAAGTACGTAATGACTTAAGGGACTACGGTAAACACTGAGAACTTGGATCCCTCTCTCATGCCACACCTCAGGGGAATTTATCACCATCTCCAGCAGAAGCCTAGAGGTTTAGTCTCTCACCCAAGGGAAAAACAGTCTCTGTACTGCGTGGCTCAGATGGGTCTTGGAGGACATATTTCCAAAACAGCAGGATTAAGTGACCACTACCACTCCAAACTCTGGAGGCAGAAATATCCCCTGAACTATCACACTGTCCCAAGATGTTGGTCCAAGAGGTTCCCCAGAAACAATCAACTCATAAACTTAGAGATTAGCTTAAGTAACACAGGAATTCCAATTGTTTGTCTCCTACTCTTATTCACGTGCACAATGCCAAGTCCTGACTGACTTTTAAGAGAAAAGATGTCTTTAAAGTCAACTATGGAGATATAAACAATCAAAAAGAGGACAAAACCTGGAAGGAAGAGAGAATGCTGGGACAAGAAAATACTGATATCATTCATTTATGCAGATATATGACAGGATAACATTTGATTCCTAAGAATTAAAAAAACATTGTAAAAATGAAAAGTTCAATAGAAGGTAAATAGTTGGAAGATAAAATAGGAAATCTTCCCAGAAAGTACAGCAAAAAGACAAAGAAAAAAATGAAAATTAGATCAGACCAGGCAGTTTGGCATCCAACAGACTTTTCACATTCTCTTTCCAATTTCTATACCTCTTTTACTGCTGACATAAAATGACATATATTATCTTTTGAAGACTCTTTAAGAGGCATATGCTGTTTTGAATACAAAAATCAAAGTTTGGAAGACCATCAGTCCAATGAGTTATTCATTAAGCCCAATGCTAGTCTTCACCTGCATCCTAGATTATACATACACTATATCCACTAAAGAAACAAAACCATCCATACTGCAAACCATTACCTAGACACATACATGAACTCCCTTCCTTCATAAGTGGGTTATCTACTCCCAGAGAGCAGGGACCATATCTGATTCCCTGCTGCGTCCCCACATATAAGCTTGTATCTACCGGCATACAATGAACACTGACTAAAATTTTATTGAATAAATATTGAATGAATTTCCATAAACTTTTATCATAGAGTAAAGGGGTATATTTTTTCTTTTACAGAAATTGCAGGTGACTCAACTTTAGCAGCTGCAGTTAATTAAGCAATTATTTTTTCCCCTCACTTAATGTCTCTGGTGAGGTCATGGCAATGTAGTCACAAAAACAAACATGAACTAGCTTTTATAGAATAAAATTTGGCAACTGTCATGTTCCTCTATGATGAGTGCATTCAGTGCCACACTGGTCGGTCTCTAGCGTGAGACCAACCGTGGAATTGATGAGGCATGGAAGTTCCTTTGATTACTTAGTTACTATGTATTAAAATAATCAAGGGAATCCTGAAGTCTGTGACAAATTCTTATGTTGACATTAGAAGTAAAGTATTACCGAAACATGCTAGCCCCAGAAGGGGCAGCAATCTATCCTTACTGGAGCTGACACCTGTTCTGGATGTAGTTTTTCCTTCCTGGCTTCTAGCGGCTGTAACAACATCAATATGGGAAGCTTCCAGAATGCCTTGATTGACCAGTATGGATTCCCATACAACAAAGCCTCAAAATAAGGGACTTATTTTATAATAAAGAAGTTGCAAAACTGGACACGTGACCAAAGATTTACCAGGGTTTTACTCTGGCAATTTCTAAATTCTCAATTGAAAGCAGATATAATCTGATGGTATCGCACCTCAGCTGTACCACAAATTGTTCACTTTCTGCCCTCTTGCTTCTCTGCCAGCACCACACAGGAGGCATGCAAGACCTTGCTGAGCATTCTGACAATTCACAAATCAGGAAAGGCAAGGCAATGTATATCCTATGACAGAACACTTGACTGATAGTAGGTGGACTTTAAAGGGCCCGTAGTGTGATGGATTTTCAGTTGTCCGCAGTTATGATCAGCTCAGAAACATACTTTGGAGTGGGGTTTCCTCTTTTCCTGTTTCTCTCTTTCCACTCATCCCCTCTAGTTCCTTGGACTCTTTAAGGAAAACAAACTACCTTCATGCAAGCCTTTTTATTTCTTGCTGTGCTTTTAGTGGGGCATAAATTAAGACAAGGCTTAAGACACCAGGAATCCCTGATATACATATATACATAACAGAGAGAAAGAAGTACATATAAGTTTATATACATATATATACATGAAAAAATTGAACATAAACACAAATCGTTATAGATAATTACAGTACTTTCTAAAAAGGAAAACATGCTCTTTAGAAATAATAAATCAAAACAAAGGGAGCATCTATTACCTGATTTGTTATCTATCAGTGCTCCCACAAATAATTTTAGAATAAAAATAAGTTATGATATTTTGAAGGTAAATTATTAGCTGATGGTGGGATCTAGAGTATTTCTTGGGATAATTTAACATAATGTTTCTAAATATTTTAATTGGTTGTTATTTCAATACAAATTCTAACCATTTCCTACATTAGTATTATAAATGCTAAATTCCAGAGTAATACTTTTGATGGAAATACCTAAAATTTAGTAAGTAAACTAATGTGAACAAAAACAGAATGGCAAAAATGTTGTAATAATTAAGAGTGATAAATATTTTAAAAATTCACATATATGCTATTCATCTAATAGGACAGTGTCTCTTTTTTAGGACTCTAAATATGAAATTTTACACTTCTAATTGATATCATACAGGCAGAGTCCTCTTTATGACTGAAAAATAAATGGCAATAATTCTTTCTTAAATATTCTACTGCCAAACAAGAACTATGACAATAAGTAATAAGCTCCATATGATATTTTTTCTGTCTAAATTGCCTATGGGTTAAACATTAAAATGATTTTCACACATGGTATAAAAAAAGAAAAATGCATTTTCAGTTGTGAAGTATTAAAATGATAAAGGGGAAAGAAAAACAATATAACCATATCACACATACTCAATTTGATTTTTACATATGATACAATGGTCATTTTCTACAAAAACAATAATATGATGTTTATAATCTGAATCTGACTGTGATAGGCAAGTTCTGAGATGGCACCCCAGACTGCCATTCTTAAGGGTACACTCCTATTCTAATACCCCAGTCCCTTCAGTTTGGGAGGCACCGACTATGATGCCATTCACTCACATGGCTGAAATATATATGACAAATGAATCATACTAGATCTTAAAGGTGAGGGGATTTTTCAGATCAAGTAGGGTCCCAAATTAGTTACTTTGAGGTCATCAAATGGGAGACTACCCTGGGTGGGCCTGACCTACACAGGTGGGCCTTTAAACCAGACCCTGCCTTTTCTGAAGAAATTCATAGTGATAAAGACTTTCATCCTGGCCTCAAAGAAGCCAGCTTCCACATTGAGAGAGGATGGCATCATGTGGCAAAGACCTGAGGGCAGTCTCTAGTTGCTGAGAGAAGTTTCATGGCAAAGTTAATAAGGAAGAGAAAGCTGCAGTATATACCTGCAAGGAAATGGAATCAGCCGAGAGAGCTTGGAACAGGACTCCAAGCTGCAGATAAGAAGGCAGACTGGCTGACTCCTGGACTGCAATTCTGTGAAACTATATAACAGAGAACTCAGCTACTCTGTGTGCAGACTTCTGATGTTCAAAAACTGAGAAAATGAATCAAGGTTGTTTTAAGCTACTAAATTTTCTGATAACTTGTTATACAGAAGAAAAGTAATACACTAGAATGAAGTATGTCCTTTTATTTCCAGTTAAATTTCAACAGTATAGGCTCTAAAGTAATAAACACTTTGGTCTTAAGTCCAAAAAAATTAAGCATTTTCAGAGTCTTTGCTTTAAAAAACTAAACAATCTAAAACAAATTGATGTGAATTACTTTATGAAAATAGGAGGCAAGATGGAAAAATGCTGCAATGTCAGTTGAAAATTTGTTAAAATCAAATACATGAAATGATGTGGAATGATTTTATATTCCCTATTTCAGGAATAACTTTTTTTGTTCATGCTTTTGATTTTTTAAAAATGCTACAGTGGTATTAGCCTCGGGTATTAGACATTCAATACCCACTACTACTGCAAAGTAAAAAAGAAATTGAGGATGCTGAATAAATAAATGTAATTGGTTGAAAAATAATTTGAAATACAACCAAGAAATGCTAAAGTATCAATAGCATTTTTTAGCACTTGTCACATGCTTGCTACTTGCTTTACATAGGTCATCTATGTCTTTACATTTACAGAAATATCTACAATTATGTCATCTATGGCTTACAAAAATTATTTAAAAATGATACTTTAGATATTCAAGACCTTGAAACACAAAAGATTAATTTATGCAATGCTATATAACTAAGGGGCTGAGCTGCTAAAGTTCTAATCTTTGTCATTCTGAATGGAAAGGTTCTTATCTCACTTAATTTAGTTTCTTATCACCCTTCAAGTTTTTTGTTTTTTATTCATCTATAAGGTTAAAACATCACATACCATGGACTACAACTTCCAGATATATATTATTTTACAGGACACCTGGAGAAAAAATGCAATATTTTGAAAGATACAGAAGCATGAAACATCAAGGTAAAGAGATGTTTATTGACTTATGAGTTCTCATAGAACTCAGATTTCCTTTTCAGATAGTTCTGAAATGTGTGAAAGGACCCATTGCTCTGACTTGTTAATATGTGTCTGAGAATATTCTCAAAATTTGATTAACTTTGAAGGTAACCTCAGTATTTGAGAAATAGGGGCTAAAATAACCAAAGTTCACATCCTATCTGTGAGTTTTTATTACCCAATAGTATAAATCATTTTTCATGAAGTTGATGGCTCTGTCCCATAGTGGACGCTGTGAGCTGAGATTGCTCCTGACTTCTTTTTTTCCCACTTCAAAGACCTCATTTAAATTATCATGTATGAAAGGACACATTTGAGAGTGAAATAGGACTGATTCATAATTTTGTTGGCATTATCTCAGGCAAACTGGAACAAAAGATAACTCTGCTTTCTATTCCTTTTATTCTCTCACTCCTAATGAACATGTTCTTCATCACCATTAAGTATACCTGCTCCTTGCTTGGGCTTCCCAGGTGGCCCAGTGATAAAGAATCTGCCTGCCAATACACGAGACACAGGAGACGCCAGTTCCATTCCTGGGTCAGGAAGATCCCCTGGAGTAGGAAATGGCCACCTACTCCAGTATTCTTCGCCTGGAAAATTCCAGGGACAGAGGAGCCTGGAGGGCTACCACCCAGGGGGTTGCAGAGTCAGACACAACTGAGCACGCACGCATGCTCCTTGCCTATTTTCCTAGATTATCTTTAATGTTTTTCATGTTTCCTATTCAGCCTACATCCTGATGACCAACTAAATCAGCCAAATTTTCAACACTTTATGACCTTATACCTACCCCCACAAATCCCCCATTTTCAGGTAATCTACAATGTTTTGCTTTTCACTATGTTCAAAATTCTTAGTCCAAAGTTATTGGATACTAATGAACAAAAGACATTAGTAGGTTGAGAACTTTTTAAGGTTCATTCTGTTCATTTTGACCTTAGTCTTGTCCCCTTTCATAATCAATTTTGTATCTCACTGTTGTTCTTTCAGATTACCCCCACTTTCTCACATCCAGAGATCCAGCCTTTTTTGTCTTCCTGCTTATCAAGATGACCTTTCTGCCTACTTGTAAGAAGATGGGTAATAGGTGATTTCCATTACTACTCTCCCAGAACTTTTAGCAGTACTGCACTGATTTTCTTTAAGGTTATTCATGCGGTTACATGTTACTTATAGAAAAAGAAAAAATATAAAAATATCACAAAGGATAAAATCTCCCTCTGATATATTTCCTATTTCATTTTCCTGAAATCAATATTAGTATCTGTCCAACTTCCATGACTTCTTTCACATCTTCTTACCAAAACATTACTGTGTATTATACACTTGGAGATTTATTTTTCTTTTAACTAGACAGAATCACAATTAGCACTCTGAACCTAATTTTCACTTAAGACCTCTTTCTCTCAAAAATGCATGAGTGCTATCAGGCTGCACCCTGCAATCCATACTTGCCTAGCTGCAGGACTGAAGAAAGAGACTGGAGTGAGGAACGGAGACATCAGTGTTTTAAATGATGGGGAAACTTACTTGTCTGAAGCGAGGTCCTGGAGCGACATCCGAACATGTGCAGAGCAAAGCAAGGAAATGGCGGCAGATTTCACTCCCCACAGGAGCGGGGAGGTTACCAGTTGTAGGGGGAATTGGTATCTGGTGGCTCCTTGGTTTCCAGGGAAACTAGCGGAGGGGCCCGCCCCTCACCGCCTCTTTAATATGCTATCAGATGGAGATGTCTGATCTAAAGATTAGAGCAATCATTAGCTGGGGCTGAGGCAAGTATGTGGGAAGGTCAGTGAGGTGATTAGGGTGTAGGTGAAGGAGGCACTGGGCTGGACAGGGACGTACAGAGAGCAGGAGAATGGCCACCTTGGGCGACCTGATCGTAAGAATGCACATATGCTAACACACACAGAAGTATTTTTAAAAGGCAATACTATAAGATGCTGCGAGATCTTAGGAAAATATGCTGTTCATTCAACTTTTTCTTGAATGTCCTTCCATCTCTGACTTTTCTCATTCCTCTCCCGTCATCATTCCCCTACCCTCGCCTGATTCGTAGTAACCCATGTAAACTACCTAGCAAGTTTATATCAGATTTCATCAACTGTTTACAAATACATGTATATAAAAAGGAAATTATATATACATATATATTAAAAGATGTTAAAGTTTCCTGGGAATACCATAATACAATGGATATAAACTTTCAAGATTCAGGACAGATCTGAGGAAATTTCAAAATGATAAGAACTAGTAATATGACCCTAAAAATTCATCTCAAAGAGATTATTAAAAAAAAATTTAAGTATGTGAAAATTGGTAGAAGGTTTCTGAAGAAACTTCTTTCCCCAAAAGAATGGGATGAGATGACGGAAGACCATTTCATAACCTTGGATCTCTCAAGAGAGGCTGAAACAGCGTTGTATGGGGAGCACAACATGTGCTCTGAAGTTAGGCAACGCAGGAACTGGTGTGTGACTCACCTCAAAGAAAACTAAAAGTAGCCCAGGGCAGCAAATATGCCTGCTTCTGAGAAGACATGGAATTCCCTCCAGCGTTGAATAGGGCATGGGGTACATGTGAGACCTACCAAGGAGACAGAAGACTTGGAGATATTTCAGCTTCTGTCAGACAGTACAGCTTAAAAAGGCAGTTTTCCCGGAATCTAGAAAACCAATATAAAACTTGAGGTTAGAAAGACTGCCTCTCCCTTGAAAAATAAGTTGTGGTCTGAAGAACCCATAGAGGAACCCCTGAAGAACCCATGAAAGTGCCCTAGAAAAAACCAGATTCACACATCAATGAGCTGAGAAAGCATACAGCTGAGATTTGACAGCATCTGTCAAGTAAGAACTTTCTTCTCTCCTCTTCACCATCTCCTTTGGTGTTACCACCCTGGCAAATCAGGCAGAACAGCAAGCAAGAAATAAAGGAAGCTAGCAAACAAGAAGCAGCCAGACACAAACGCAGGCTCTGTCCTACAGTTCACTCCTGCTGAGGGAGGTGTTTATAACAGATTGAGCTCCCTTTGAGCTGCCGTGAGCCCAGCATTGGCTCTCTCTTTGGCCACTGCCCAGGAGTACCAGCTCCTGGAGAACAGGTCAGTGGCCAGCCTAAGCCCCCACCCCAACCACCTAGCTCCACTTCAGAGTATCTTTTGAAATTAAATTGCAGAGCTGGGTGTCTGGAGAGCTGGAGGGGTGGTGAGAAGGGGTGGTGAAGATGGGGAAAAGGCACAGGATATTCACCGTCGGTCACTTATCTGCCTGGCTGACACCTCATATCTCAGCAGACAAGCCAATGACCATTCAGTCTTACAAAGCAGGTTTTGCCTTCCACAAAAAAGTCTTTTGTTTCTAGAATTAAATTTTTTTCTTTTTATTTATTTATTTTTTAATTTTATTGGAGGCAAATTACCTTACATTAATATATTGGTTTTGCCATACATTGACACGAATCCGCCCGGGTGTACATGTGTTCCCTTTCTTGAACACCCCCTCCCACCTCCCTCTTCCCCATATCCTCCCTCTAGGTCATCCCCGTGCACCAGCCCCAAGCATCCTGTATCAGGCGTCAAACCTGGACTGGTGATTCATTTCATATATGATAATATACATGCTACAATGCCATTCTCCCAAATCATCCCACCCTCACCCTCTCCCACAGAGTCCCAAAGACTGTTCTATATACCTATGTCTCTTTTGCAGTCTCGTATACAGGGTTAAGGTTACCATCTTCCTAAATTCCATATATATGCATTAATATACTGTATTGATGTTTTTCTTTCTGGCTTACTTCACTCTGTATAATAGGCTCCAATTTCATCCACCTCATTAAAACTGATTCAAATGCATTCTTCTTGATGGCTGAAAAATACTCCATTGTGTATATGTACCAAAGCTTTCTTATCCATTCATCTGCAGATGGACATCTAGGTTGCTTCCATGTCCTGGCTATTATAAACAATGCTGCAATGAACATTGGAGTACAAGTGTCTCTTTCAATTCTGGTTTCCTCGGTGTGTATGCCCAGGAATGCGATTGCTGGATCATATGGCAGCTCTATTTCCAGTTTTTTGAGGAATCTCCACACTGTTCTCCATAGTGGCTGTACTAGTTTGCATTCCCACCAACAGTGTAAGAGGGTTCCCTTTTCTCCACACCCTCTCCAGCATTTATTGCATGTAGACTTTTGGATAGCAGCCATTCTGACTGGTGTGAAATGGTATCTCATTGTGGATTTGATTTGCATTTCTCTGATTATGAGGGATGTTGAGTATTTTTTCACGTGTTTGTTAGCCATCTTTATGTCTTCTTTGGAGAAATGTCTGTTTAGTTCTTTGGCCCATTTTTCAATTGGGTCATTTTTTTTCTGGAATTGAGCTGCAGGAGCTGCTTGTATATTTTGGAGATTAATCCTTTATCAGTTGCTTCATTTGCTATTATTTTCTCCCATTCTGAAGGCTGTCTTTTCACCTTACTTATAGTTTCCTTTGCTGTGCAGAAGCTTTTGATTTTAATTAGGTCCCATTTGTTTATTTTTGCTTTTATTTCCAATATTCTGGGAGGTGGGTCTTGGAGGATCCTGCTGTGATTTATGTCAGAGAGTGTTTTGCCTACGTTCTCCTCTAGGGGTTTTATAGAATCTAGTCTTACATTTAGCTCTTTAATCCATTTTGAGTTTATTTTGGTGTATGGTGTTAGGAAGTGTTCTAGTTTCATTCTTTTACAAGTGGCTGACCAGTTTTCCCAGCACCACTTGTTAAAGAGACTGTCTTTTCTCCATTTTATATTCTTGCCTCCTTTGTCGAAGATAAGGTGTCCATAGGTGCGTGGATTTATCTCTGGGCTTTCTATTTTGTTCCATTGATCTATATTTCTGTCTATATGCCAGTACCATACTGTCTTGATGACTGTGGCTTTGTAGTAGAGCCTGAAGTCCGGCAAGTTAATTCCTCCAGTTCCATTCTTCTTCTTCAAGATTGCTTTGGCTATTCGAGGTTTTTTGTAATTCCATACAAATTGTGAGATTATTTGTTCTAGTTCTGTGAAAAATATCGTTGGTAGCTTGATAGGGATTGCATTGAATGTATAAATTACTTTGGGTAGTATACTCATTTTCACAATATTTATTCTTCCAATTCACGAACACGGTATATTTCTCCATCTATTAGTGTCCTCTTTGATTACTTTCACTAGTGTTTTATAGTTTTCTATGTACAAGTCTTTTGTTTCCTTAGGTAGATATATTCCTAAGTATTTAATTCTTTTCGTTGCAACATTGAGTGGAATAGTTTCCTTAATTTCTCTTTCTATTTTCTCATTATTATTGTATAGGAATGCAAGGGGTTTCTGTGTGTTGATTTTATCCTGCAACTTTACTGTATTCATTGATTAGCTCTAGTAGTTTTCTGGTAGAGTCTTTAGGGTTTTCTGTGTAGAAGATCATGTCATCAGCGAACAGTGAAAGTTTTACTTCTTCTTTTCCAATTTGTATTCCTTTTATGTCTTTGCTTTTCTCAATAGATGTAGAGAAAGTCTTCTACAAAATACAACATCCATTTATGATAAAAACCCTCCAGAAAGTGGGAATAGAAGGGACATATCTCAACATAATAAAAGCTATATATGACAAACCCACAGCAAACATTATCCTCAATGGTGAAAAACTGAAAGCATTTCCCCTAAAGTCAGGAACAAGACAAGGGTGCCCACTCTCACCACTACTGTTCAACATAGTTCTGGAAGTTTTGGCTACAGCAATCAGAGCAGAAATAGAATTAAATATTTATTGTTGAATTGTTCCTGACACAAATTCATGGTGTGAATTTAGAGAGAAATAATGGTAATTATTGGCTTCCCGGGTAGCTCAGCTGGTAAAGAATCCACCTGCAATGCAGAAGACCCTGGTTCAATTCCTGGGTTGGGACAATTCCCTGGAGGAGGGCATGGCAACCCAATCCAGTATCCTTGCCTGGAGAATCTGCATGGATAGAGGAACCTGGTGGCCTACTGTCCATGGGGTCACAAAGAGTTGAACACAACTGAGCAACTAAGCGTAGCACAATGGTTATTATGTCACAGAATCATTAAACATGTTCTTTTATCTTCAATTTATTCTTCCTGAGCACCAAGCTTATTGGGGAGGGGGTTGCCTGGGGCTTCCTGGGTGGCTCATTGGGTAAAGAACCCCACCTGCCAGTGGAGGAGACATAAGAGACACAGGTTCGATCCCCGGGTTGGGAAGCTCCCCTGGAGAAGGGCATGGCAACCAACTCCAATATTCTTGCCTGGAGAATCCCATGGACAGAGGAGCCTGGCGGGGTACAGTCCATGGGGTCACAAAGAGTCAAACATGACTGAAGAAACTGAGCATATGCACATTGATCCAACGAAGCCTTAGGTCTGAGGTAGTCAGCGGGATGGTCCATGGTTTCTCTTTCTGGATTTCAGGTGCATTCATTAAATAATGGCATCCTGGTACCAAAAGCATGAGCAGAATTTATCTTAGAAAATGACTAATTAGATCCCAAAAGAACACATTCCAACATGGATTCAGTTCAGTTCAGTTCAGTTCAGTCGCTCAGTCGTGTCCGACTCTCCGCGACCCCATGAATCACAGCACGCCAGGCCTCCCTGTCCATCACCAACTCCCGGAGTACACTCAAACTCATGTCCAGAGAGTCGGTGATGCCATCCAGCCATCTCATTCTCCTTCGTCCCCTTCTCCTCCTGCCCCCAACCTTTTCCAGCATCAGAGTCTTTTCCAGTGAGTCAACTCGTCACATGAGGTGGCCAAAGTATTGGAGTTTCAGCTTTAGCATCAGTCCCTCCAATGAACATCCAGGATTGATCTCCTTTAGAATGGACTGGTTGGATCTCCTTGCAGTCCAAGGGACTCTCAAGAGTCTTCTCCAACACCACAGTTCAAAAGCATCGATTCTTCGGCGATCAGCTTTCTTCACAGTCCAACTCTCACATCCATACATGACCACGGGAAAAACCATTGCCTTGACTAGATGGACCTTGGTTGGCAAAGTAATGTCTCTGCTTTTTAATATACTATCAAGGTTGGTCATAACTTTCCTTCCAAGGAGCAAGCGTCTTTTAATTTCATGGCTGCAATCGGCATCTGCAGTGATTTTGGAGCCCAAAAAAATAAAGTCTGACACTGTTTCCATTGTTTTTCCATCTATTTCCCATGAAGTGATGGGACCAGATGCCATGATCTTTGTTTTCTGAATGTTGAGCTTCAAGCCAACCTTTTCACTCTCCTCTTTCACTTTCATCAAGAGGTTTTTGAGTTCCTCTTCACTTTCTGCCATAAGGGTAGTGTCATCTGCATATCTGAGGTGATTGATATTTCTCCCAGCAATCTTGATTCCAGGTTGTGCTTCTTCCAGCCCAGCGTTCCTCATGATGTACTCTGCATAGAAGTTAAATAAGCAAGGTGACAATATACAACCTTGACGTACTCCTTTTCCTATTTGGAACCAGTCTGTTGTTCCATGTCCAGTTCTAACTGTTGCTTCCTGACCTGCATACAGGTTTCTCAAGAGGCAGGTCAGGTGGTCTGGGATTCCCATCTCTTTCAGAATGTTCCACAGTTTATTGTGATCAACACAGTCAAAGGCTTTGGCATAGTCAATGAAGCAGAAATAGATGTTTTTCTGAAACTCTCTTGCTTTCTCCATGATCCAGCGGATGTTGGCAATTTGATCTCTTTAGATAGTCATTATCAAGACTTTTCCTAAAAATGTCTGCCTTAAAGTGATCTCCTGGGCAGGTATGAGTTTTCACACAGGGGCAGAGGATGGACTTCCTGAATTAATTTTAAGAAAATATTTAGATTAAAATAAAAATGAGTTCTGATTATATCCTATGAATCATAGTTCTTCATGGTACTTAGATACAAATATATTTAATTTATTTAATGAATATTTACTGACTTTTATTAATACCAGGCATTGCTCTAAGCTATTAAGATAAATAGATTAGTGAAACCAAATAAAGATCCATGGCCTTAAGACATCATAGTAAACAACAAAATAATTATAAGTTACATAATATTTTATATACAAAGGCCCATATAGTCAAAGCTATGATTTTTCCAGTAGTCATTTATGGATGTGAGAGTTGGACCATAAATAAGGCTGAGCACCAAAGAATTGATGCTTTTGAACTGCGGTGCTAGAGAAGACTCTTGAGAGTCCCTTGGACTACAAGGAGATCAATCCAGTCAATCCAAAAGGAAGTCAACCCTGAATATTCATTGGAAGAACTGATGCTGAAGCTCCAATACTTTGGCCACCTAATGAGAAGAGCCAACTCATTGGAAAAGACCCTGATGCTGGGAAAGACTGAGGGCAGGAAGAGAAGTGGGTGACAGAGGATGAGATAGTTGGATGGCATCACTGACTCAATGGATATGAGTTTGAGCAAATTCCAGGAGATATTGAAGGACAGGGAAGCCTGGTGTGCTACAGCCCATGAGATCATTAAGAGTTGGGCATGACTTAGCAACTGAACAAAAATCGTGGTATTTTACATGGTGATAAGTACTGTGAAAATAGTTTTGGGTAAGGGAGATTTGGAAAGTTGTGATGTGAGGGTGGAAATCATTTTTTAAATAGGGTCTTCAGGGTCAGCCTCATTTAAAAGAAGGTATTTGAGAAAAGTCTCAAAACTAAAAAAATGGAGTTAGCCTTGTAGATATCTGAGGGAAGAGGGGTCCCGGTAGAGGAACTGGCCAGAGAGAAGACCCTAAGAAAACATGAGTAACAAATTTGAGGATCTGTAAGGAGGCAATGCCATTGAGAAAACTGAACAAGAGAGAAAAAATGAAATAAGGTCAAATGGGTTATCTGTAAAAAGCAACTGAAAGAATGAATTGACATTAAATCTGATGGGGAAGGCTACACATAGAGACAAGAATATCACTCAGTCAGTTCAATTCAGTTGCTCAGTCAAGAATATCACTAGTTTTGCACATACTGATTTGTGATGTGTATTACACATCCAAGTGGAGATGTTAAGTGGGCAATTGGACATCAAGTCTAGAGTTGGCCAGAGGCAGAAATGTGGGAATCAGTACTGACGAGCGGGATGAGATTGCCAAGACTGTGCACGTAGCTGGAGAAGAGGTGGAAGAATTGAACCTGGGGCAATTCAGGATAAAGTTGAGGAAAAGATAAGAAACCAGCAAATGAGACTGTTAAAGAGTAGAGAAAGACGAGGAAAGTAAGAGAGGAGGAAAACTATATCGTATTCTAGAAGACAAGTGAGGAAATATTATCACTGAAGAGGGGGATTACCTGTGTTAAGTGCAGCTGAAAGGCTGAGTAAAATGTGGACTGAGAATTGAATGTTGGCTTTAGAGAGACGGAAATTTGACCAAAAATCCTGGTGCTCTGGTGGGGTTCAGAAAATTTGATTGTTAACGACAGTTTAGAAGAGAAAGAATTTCAGAGTATATAAACAGGACTGAAACTCACAGAAGTGAAACCAAGATTTTTATACACAAGAAAAAAATGATAGCATGTTTGGATGCTGATGTCAACGATCCAGTAGATAGCGAAACAGTGATAATATGGGAGATCAAGGGAAATTTCTGGTGATATATCACTGAAGAGACAGGGTATGTGTCCCTGATGTTTCCTTACATAAGAAGAGAATGCACGCTTAGAGGCATCATCTACAGTAAGATGTAGGAAGGGAAATTATGGGACTGCTGGCACCCTTTTACTTAGGTTTTGCTCTTCTGGACCAAGTGCTATTCATTTCCAATGTTACAGGTCATATATTATTTTTCCATGCCATTCATGATTAACTTTGCATTGTGGATACTTGTTTTCAAATATCCTATCAGTATATCTGAAACCAATATAACAACTATTTCCTTCACCAAATGTCTCTATTCCCATGTGATATTCCATCCATAAAAGATGAAAACTTCAGAATATTCTTTTTCTTTTCCTGCCCTTCCTCCCCTGCCCACCCTTGTTTTTTGCTTTGATCCATAGGGAAAACTTTTGGAATTCTTTTACTTCTCTTTCCTCATCATGACTCTAACCCAACTTTTAAATTTTACTGAAGAAACCTGAGACTTTCCATTCCAAATGATTATTATCCCAGGTGGTGCTAGTGGGAAAGAACCCACCGACCAGTGCAGGAGATGGAATAGATGTGGGTTCAATCCCTAGGTTGGGAAGATCCCCTGGAGAAGGAAATAGTAACCCACTCCAGTATTCTTGCCTGGGAAATTTCATGGACAGGGGTGCCTAGTAGGCTACACTCCATGGGGCACAAAGAGTTAGACACGATTAAGCGATTGAGTATCATCGTCATTAGAAACTTTCCATACAGTTAGTCTCTTCTATTTCAAGAACCTTTATAAAGGTCTCCTGTTGTAAACTAGCAGAATTTCAACGACTATATCTAACAGCACCCATTCAGATGTAACCAGACATTGCATGGCTCCTTGTTCACCATTCTTCCTATCCTCTTTTGTGTTTCTCCATCTTGACTATACTCATTTATCTATTCTTTGGGTAGGTAGTT
This sequence comes from Moschus berezovskii, assembly GCF_049115385.1. Lineage (NCBI taxonomy): Eukaryota > Metazoa > Chordata > Mammalia > Artiodactyla > Moschidae > Moschus > Moschus berezovskii. Next base: position 35,632,199 of record NC_142462.1, read on the forward strand.
TGTCTTTACCTGAGATTAGGTAAATAGTGATATATTCGCTAAAAACATGTGTATCTGTAAATAGTTCTGTAAAAAAGAAACAGAACTGACTGGGCATAGGGTTTTTAGATTGCCTTCCTCCCCCACCACCCCCAGTAGTCTATGGATTAGATGGCAATGCTAGGTTTTTATTAGAAACACCTTGGGAGCTAAAAAAAAAATACAAATTCCTTGCTCCACACTCAGATATTCTGATTTAATTCATCTGGGATAGAGCCTGGGTCAGGACTCTCCAGCTTCTTTCTATAAAGTCTTCCAGCTGATTCTAAAGTGCAGCCAGGGTTGCAGCCTTGTTGATTCTCTTATACTTTGTTTTTGCTCTTGACATTGCTGTATTGTGGTCTCGCACAGCAGATGAGAAGCCCAATCCCAGCCTGATCTGCCTGTCTTTGTAACTTGTTCTTTCTATATGGAAGTCTTAGTATATTCTCTTTATGCCCCAAATTTGGGGATTTTACCTTGCTTAGGTATGAGTTTTTCTTAAAAATCATGAATAGAACATGGAAAGTCCTTTTAATTGAGCTTCCTTTAACTCAGGGAAGTTTCTCTCTGTTTCATTTAATTAATTAATCTGTTGGCATACTCTCCCCTGTTTTTCTCCCTCTGGAATTCCTATATTTTTTACAGTTTCCTTTTTGTCACTTAACTCTTCCCTTACAATTTTTATCCCTGCATTTTACTCTGTGATATCTCCTTCAGTCTTTTTTTTCCCTAACCTACTAATTAGGTAGTCAATATCTTCTGTCTGTTGACATGGTGAACCTCTAAACTTGAAAATTCTCTTATCGAAGTTCCACAAAATTTCTTTGTTTTGCACTTAAATTTTCTTAAATGCTTTTTATAATTTTTATATTGAAATGTCCAGAAGGTATGCCATATCAGGAACCTTACTGGAGGAGGGTTGATCTGTTTTTTTTCTTTTCTCTATTTGAGGGGACCCTATAGGTGAGTTGTAGGGCTTCCCCGATAGCTCAGCTGGTAAAGAATCCATCTGCGATGCAGGAGACCCTGGTTCAATTCCTGGGTCCGAAAGATCCTCTGGAGAAGGGATAGGCTACCCAAGTCATTATTCTTGGGCTTTCCTGGTGGCTCAGCTGGTAAAAAATCTGCCTGCAGTGAGGGAGACTTGGGTTCAATCCCTGGCTTGGGAAGATCTCCTGGAGAAGGGAATGGCTACCCACTCCAGCATTCTGGCCTGGAGAATGCCATGGACTGTATAGTCTATGGGGTTGCAAAGAGTTGGATATGATTGAGCGACTTTCACTTTTTGTAGGTGAGTTGTAATTTTCTGGGTTCTGCTGATTGCAGCCGGAGAAGGCAATGGCAAGCCACTCCAGTACTATTGCCTAGAAAATCCCATGGATGGAGGAGCCTGGTAGGCTGCAGTCTGTGGGGTCGCTAAGGGTCGGACATGACTGAGCAACTTCACTTTCACTTTTCACTTTCACACATTGGAGAAGGAAATGGCAACCCACTCCCGTGTTCTTGCCTGGAGAATCCCAGGGACAGGGGAGCCTGGTGGGCTTCCATCAAGGGGTCACACAGAGTTGGACACAACTGAAGTGACTCAGCAGCAGCAGCTCATTGCAGCTAAAATCTGGCTGTTGGGGAAAACTAAATGGCAGCAGTTCCAGAGGAGGTAACCTCTGTTCATGTGGACTGGGCTGGCCCTGTTGCAGGTGCCAGGTTGTCCTCCGTTGTGGCAAGAAGTCTTTCTGTTCCCTGGTGTCCACAGGCCTTTAATCTTCAGAGATAGAAAATTCAACCCACCATACCAACAATCCCTCCATTTATACAAAACCAAAGAAACAAAGCACACTCAGGTGGACCCATCTTGGCCTCTTTATCCTCACTCTCATATATATATATATATATATCATCATGAAAACAGGATCACATTAAGCTCAGTAAAGAAACAGCAGTCTTCAAATATTCACCATGGGTTCTCTAACTCTGACTTCAGTCTTTATCTTTAGCACTGAGCCATCAGTTTTCCCTATGGCTCAGAGGTAAAGAACACACCTATCAAGGCAGGAGATGTAAGAGACAAGGGTTCGATCATTGGTCTAGGAAGATCCCCTGGAGGAGGGCAGAGCAACCCACTCCAGTATTCTTGCCTGAAAATCCCATAGACAGAGGAGCCTGGTGGGCTGCAGTCCATGGGGCCGCAGAGAATCGGACACAACTGAGAACATATTTTTTATGCTTTTATTCCAATTTGGAACTGCATCTGTCAAAACACTGAGAGCCCCAGGCTCACACTTTTAGTCTCTACCTGTCTGCTGGTTGCCTCAAAAGCTTATTATGGAATGGGTAGATGAGTTGGAGTTAGAAGTAGAGGAACTAAGTTCCATGAAGTCAATATATTACCAAGAATTCTTTCTCTTTGGGTTCTAAACTTTTAGGAAACTAACATTTGTTCAGCCCCATATGGGTTCTCAGTTAAGGGGCTATTGACTGACATAGGACATGTGTACTGATTTCCTGTAATGCCACAGCGAGAAGGAGACCTGCTAAGCAATAATTAGCCATAGTTTGCAGGATATAGATTCATTTATATACACCATCAGATTTGATTAGTTTGTGGTATGGCCTGTGCCTTGATACTGTTTTCAAAGTTCCCACGTGGTTCTGATATATAGCCAGGTTTGAGAACCACTGACATAAATGAAAAAGTTCCCATGTTATTAGACCTTTACAACTACCATTTATAGTAGTATTTAACAGTGAGGTTTGAGAACTATATAAATCCGAACACCTGGGGTGGGCTATTTAAAATGTAAATCCCTTGAACTCACATAAATCCAATGGATTCTTGGATAGCTTAAATTTAGTACTTTTACCAAATTATTAAGATAAATCTTATGCATACCCAAATTTTTGAGACCCATAATAAAATTTGTGGTTGAATTCCCTGTAAGGACAGAGACCAAGAATACAGGAGGTACAAGTTAATACTTGTACTCTATAATACTCTAATACTTAACTGACATGGCGTAGAGAAGTGAGATATTGTTACTAAATAGTTAACCTGAAAGATCAGTTCAAGACGAATCTTTTATTTCCATAGGACCCTTCTCTCGTTTCTCATTTGCTAGTTTATATTTTGGGAAGAAAGGGAGACAATATATTGTCTCAGGAAGACTCAGGGAAAAGAATAAGAAGGCAATGTGCTCTAGAGTGGTTTTAGACCTGGTCTTGCCTGCCAACTGCTCATTCATGCATTAGACAGCATAGGCTACCTTACATGCAGATAACAAATTAACCTCAAAATCTCAGGAGCTTCACAAAATCAGTTAGTATTGCTGGCTCATGGTATATATCCAACACAGGTAGGAGGAATGGTTATTCTCTACATACTAGTAAGGAACCCAGGAATGACAGAAGCTCTACCATCTTTCCATAAAACCATATCAACACAAGTTTTCATCATTTGCTAGAGGGGAAATAGTATGGGCAATTTATATCTGAACTACCTGCCTCTACCTGAAGTTATGTATGTTACTTCCTCTCAACCCATCTGCTGGCCAGTATTAACCATGTGATCCTGACCTCACTGTGTGGGAAGTTGAATGTTTTCTCAGAGTGCAGGCAGAAAAGAATTGGATATGATGATCTCTAATGATCTGTGCCACAGAAATGTTTATCATGCACATACTATGTGCTAAATACTGGGCCAGAAAATAGGAATTAGCTGTCAAATAAAACAATATCTTCCAAAAAAAAAAAAAAACTATCTTTCTGCTTTCATGGAGCTCATGAGACAACAAGGAAGAAATACAAATATTTCACATATGTAGTAACAAAAGGCAGAGTTGTTAGTAACTCATATGAAGTACAAATTTCACCCAGCATCAAACTTCACAAATTATTAGAAAGGAATATCAACAAAATATGGTACAGCGATATCTAACAGGCCTAAACCCATCAGATGTAGCCTCCTGTTTTGTACACTATGATGAGTTTTGGAGTAAAGGGTGCTTCCTTTTCTTGGCTTGAATTAAGCAAAGGGAAGCTTCATAGTGTTTGTAGTCTCACAGTTTATACATCTCATCATCTCACAGTCCAGTTCTAGCCATGTGATTAACTTGCATTCATCAGCATAGCTGCTGTTCACAAATCCATACATTACAGACACACTTAGGCTAGACAGATCAGGTACATTTTGTTAAAAGCTTTCCTAGCTTAGTTTTCGGAGAAGGAAATGGCAACCCATTCCAGTATTCTTGCCTGGAGAATCCCAGGGACGGAGGAGCCTGGTGGGCTGCCATCTATGGGGTCACACAGACTCAGACATGACTGAAGCAACTTAGCAGCAGCAGCAGCTGCAGCTTAGTATTCACAAGCTAGTAAGTTGCATCAGTTAATATTTGTAAGAAACTGTGGTTGGGGATAAAGAAAACAATTATCTTAGGCATTTTCAAGGTAGAATGTGTCACAGAACCACGGTTAACCTTTTCCTTTGCAGTGCCTGATCAAACAAAGTAAATCTACCACAGTGGTAGGTTTACTTTGGTAGTACCCCTCTGGTTGTATATTGTCACCCTGCTTATTTAACTTATATGCAGAGTACATCATGAGAAACGCTGGGCTGGAAGAAGCGCAAGCTGGAATCAAGATTGCCGGGAGAAATATCAATAATCTCAGATATGCAGATGACACCACCCTATGGCAGAGAGTGAAGAGGAACTAAAAAGCCTCTTGATGAAAGTGAAAAAGGAGAGTGAAAAGGTTGGCTTGAAGCTCAACATTCAGAAAACAAAGATCATGGCATCTGGTCCCATCATTTCATGGGAAATAGATGGGGAAACAGTGTCAGACTGTATCTTTTTGGGCTCCAAAATCACTGCGGATGCTGATTGCAGCCATGAAATTAAAAGACACTTACTCCTTGGAAGGAAAGTCATGACCAAGCTAGATAGCATATTAAAAAGCAGAGACATTATTTTGCCAACCAAGGTCCGTCTAGTCAAGGCTATGGTTTTTCCCGTGGTCATGTATGGATGTGAGAGTTGGACTGTGAAGAAAGCTGATTGCCGAAGAATTGATGCTTTTGAACTGTGGTGTTGGAGAAGATTCCTGAGAGTCCCTTGGACTGCAAGGAGATCCAACCAGTCCATTCTAAAGGAGATCAATCCTGGGTGTTCTTTGGAGGGACTGATGCTAAAGCTGAAACTCCAATACTTTGGCCACCTCATGCGACGAGTTGACTCACTGGAAAAGACTCTGATGTTGGGAAAGATTGGGGGCGGGAGAAGAAGGGGATGAGAGTGAGATGGCTGGATGGCATCACCAACTCGATGGACATGAGTTTGAGTGAACTCCGGGAGTTGGTGATGGACAGGGAGGCCTGGCGTGCTGTGATTCATGGGATCGCAAAGAGTTGGACACAACTGAGCGACTGAACTAACTAACTAACTAACCCCTCTGGTAGCACTCCAGGGGAAAAGTGAATACTGTTATAAAGAGGAAAATGACATGTCAGGGAAGTGAGAGGTTTTTATGAAGTTGTGTTTGAACTAAAACTTGAAGGGAGAGTAAGGGTTAACTCAGTGACAGAGGGAGAGAGAGAAATGTCCAGGCAGAGATAATAGCATGTGGGTTGGAAAGGAGCTGGCTTGTCTGAAAGAGGCCTGTGAAACGGGACTTGAGAAGCAGGAGAGAAAATAGGGGGGAAGTTTTCCAGAGAGATCTGAATCGGTAAAACCTTGGACAGGGTGAGATAGATGAGGGATCTTTATTTTAAAAAGCAGAGAGACATAATGCAGTAGTTTCTATGGGGGTGCACACATAAAAGACAGGAGCATCAGAGTTGAGGAGAGTGTGGAAATAGGGGTTGTTAGATAACTACTGGGGAGAAGGCAATGGCACCCCACTCCAGTACCCTTGCCTGGAGAATCCCATGGATAGAGGAGCCTGATGGTCGGCAGTCCATGGGGTCGCGAAGAGTTGGACACGACTGAGCAAACTCACTTTCACTTTTCATTTTCATGCACTGGAGAAGGAAATGGCAATCCCCTCCAGTGTTCTTGCCTGGAGAATCCCAGGGATGGGTGAGCCTGGTGGGCTGCCGTCTATGGGGTCACACAGAGTCGGACACGACTGAAGCAACTTAGCAGCAGCAGCAGATAACTACTGGAGATATCTTAGCAGAGAGGTGACAGCATGGATTAGGATTGTGTCCTGTAAATAAAGAAAAGTGGTTTAATTCAAGAGATGGTTAGCAGGAAAAGTAGCCTGAACAGGTGATCTATTGGACATGGTGATCTCCTTTACCATTAACGGGGGTAGTAAAATGCACTTGTTTTGTTTAATTAGATAGTTCCTTTAAATAATCAGCCACAAAGAAAGTACTAGCTGAGGAAATAAGAGAGTAGGAAGGTTTTCTCGTGTCCACTTAACAAAGCTTTTCCATACCCTCAATTCTAATTCCTTAGCTGCCATCTAATAGCTGTTTGATTTGGGGCAAGTTGCTTATTTATTGACATTTATTCACCTTTAGAGAACTAATAATAAGCTGCCCTTGTATGTTAGTTACTCAGTTGTGTCTGATTCTTTGCGACTCCATAGACTATAGCTCACCAGGCTCCTCTGTCCATGGAATTCTCCAAACAAGAATACTGGAGTGGGTTGCCATTTCCTTCTCCAGGGGATCTTCCTGACCCAGGGATCAAACCCGGGTCTCCTGCATTGCAGGAGGATTCTTTATCATCTGAGCCACCAGGGAAGCCCAAGAACAGCCCTACCCACATTAAATAAGTGTATGAAGGTATTTTAAAAATTGTAAAGCAGGTTTATATTTATATATTGTAACTATACATAGGTCTTCCCTGGTGGCTTAGCTGGTAAAGAATCCACCTGCAATGTGGAAGACCCGGTTTCGATCCCAGGGTTGGGAAGATTTCCTGGAGGAGGGCATGGCAACCCACTCTAGTTTTCTTGCCTGGAGAATCCCCCTGGACAGAGGAGCCTGGCGGGCTACAGTCCATGGGGTCACAAAAAGTCAGACAGGACTGAGTGACTAAGCACACAGCTACACATAACATATAATTATGCTTATCATTATTACTAAATATAATTATTAACTCCGAGTTTTCTGAGCCAAGACCTTCAAGAAATTAAGGGAATGAATAGTGACTCCAGTAATAAACACAGAAGGGTAAACTTACCCTTACCCAGCGGGAAAACTACATAAGGATAAGTAAGGTAAAGTCAAGACTGATTGTTTTTGTTTTGGAAGGTTTTACTGGAAGTGCATGTGCAGGAAAACTCAATTTTCAAGCAAATAACAATAATCATAGAATTGTCTTGCCAAGAATAAAATCTTAGAGGAGGGGACTTCCAACCCAAGTTTTCCTTTCTTTTCCAATTGTAGTTTGTTTTTTTGTCTTTTGGCTTTTTTTCTTAAGGTGTAAGATCTGGAACAGCATTCAATTTCCTGTAAATTGTGCGAAGCAAGTGTGTGGTGACCTTTTCCCCCCTCAGATATTGATCTACTGGATATTCCCATGGAGTCTGCAGTAATATAGACATCTACAGCTGACCTTGAAAGTCATGGAAGATGTTAAAGAAAAAAAGATGAGTGTGTCTTGAATGTGTGATACAGATCTTCAAAAAAGGGTGGAGGGTGGGAACTTACACATGTTCATTCTCTTATTTTTCAATACTTCTGAAATTGGGATGCAGTTTATGACGACTTAGTACAGTATATATTACACACATACTCCCCCATCAATAAAATCTGTTGTTAAATTCTTGCTACACCTGGCACTGAAAACATATTTTCACAAGGAAATACAATATATTAACTTAGAGTGATCACAATTTTTTAAAACAATCTTGCCAGTAAAAAAGCAAACAAACAACAACAAATAATTCTTTTGCAAATATTGTATCATTTTGGAGGGGATTATTCAATCTTCATTCATTCAAACAACTTTAGTAAAGGCCTACTAGGTGCTGACCAGTATCAGAAAAACAAGTCCCTATGTTTTGAGAGGGCAAGGAGAAAAAGCCATCTTATGCAGAATGGCCATTACTCCCAGAGAGCCCTGAACTGCCTCTGCCATGTTCCTCTGCCAAGGAATTTGCCCAGGAGGCACCTCTTTCCATTCCCTTTTATTTTCTCTTCTAGGTCTTCAATTCTCCAGACTTGCTCATTATTAAACCAGCTACGGAAGATCAAGAAATCTCTTGGAGGAAACTCTTGACCCATTCTTGCCTAAGGTGAGATAGAAGTCAGTGATTCTGACCCTCTACTCAGGAATCATGCCCGTTGGAGGGTGTCCTCCTGTAGTAATAACAGTCTGCTTTCCAGAGGATCCCAACCAACTACATAGTCATCAGTTTATCTGAATGAGGTTAAGATTAAGTATTCAAGAATTAAATCCATAAAAATTACCTCAGATATAAGGAATCAAGTTTGGTTTCCGCATCATGGCATTTAGGATTCTAAGAATGTAACATGAAAGAATATTCTCAACTCTTCCTTCTACTTGCCTACTATATAATTCTATCCAATCTACTCAAACTAGTTTAATGGCTGCTTATTTGCTTATCACTGCCTAAGGCCTTTAATCATTGTATTCTTTTGTTTTTAAAAAATAAGGAATTAACTAAATACAATTCAGTACACAAACTACTCAATTTTTATCTATTATTAATAGATGTAAATGCATGTACTCACCACCCATACCAAGGTACAGAATATTTTCAACACCCCGTAAGACTACGTCATCTGCCTTTCCAGTTATCACCATCCTCAGAGATAATTATTTTCTAATGTGTATTACCATAAGTAAGTTTCCTATATGGGCTTCCCTGGTGGCTCAGTGGTAAGAATTTGCTTGCAATGCAGGAGACCACCTGAAATGCAGATGTGGTTTCGGTCCTTGGGTAAGGAAGATGCCTTGGAGAAGGAAATAGCAACTCATTCTAGTATCCTTGCCTGGAAAATTCCATAGACAGAGAAGTCTGGCAGGCTAGAGTTCATGCAGTTGCAGAAATTAGACACGACTTGGCAACTCAACCACCACTATCACCAGTTTCCTGTATTACAGTTTGACTTAATTATCTAACAAGAATGAGACAATGAAAGAGAAGGGTCACATAGAAAGGAAAGCATATATTAGTTCTTTCTGACTGATTTCCTCTTTCACTAGCCACTCCTCTATATACCAAGAACCCTAAGTTGAACCTGGGTTCAGTTCAGTTCAGTTCAGTCGCTCAGTCGTGTCCGACTCTTTGCGACCCCATGAATCACAGCACACCAGGCCTCCCTGTCCATCACCAACTCCCGGAGTTCACTCAAACTCATGTCCATTGAGTCGGTGATGCCATCCAGCCATCTCATTCTCTGTCATCCCCTTCTTTTCCCGCCCCCAATCCCTCCCAGCATCAGAGTCTTTTCAAGTGAGTCAACTATTCGCATGAGGTGGCCAAAGTTTTGGAGTTTCAGCTTTAGCATCAGTCCTTCCAATGAACACCCAGGATTGATCTCCTTTAGAATGGACTGGTTGGATCTCCTTGCAGTCCAAGGGACTCTCAAGAGTGTTACCATTGAGCTATTGTGATGTCCCACATTAATAAACATTGAATCAATAGTTTCACTCTTATCTTCACGTCTTCAATTATTTTCCCACTAGTGTCTGTGAAATAGGTTGACCATCATGTGACCCAGGAAAGAAAAGAGATATCACACTGACTTAGAAAAATAGTAACTCATAAAATTATCTATTTTATTTCTCAAAAAGATATAAAATAATTTACTATTTTAATAGTATATACTGTATGCTTTTAAATGATGATACAAACAAGCATCTAGAATGCTGTTTTGATGTGTGTAACTTTGATAGAGAGGTTCCAGAATGGTGTTCCAGCATGATCTCCCACAAAATAGTCTTCCACTGAGCCGGTGATCAAGAGACTGAGAATCTAATGGTTCAGTGAGCTATCAATCTATCTAACTATACTATCACTGAGCTCATATTTCTTTTATTATATTTAAGGATATGACATGACAATTCATTAAAACTAGATGTATTATGTCTATGACATCCTCTGATCTGTGCAGTAATCCACAAAAAAAAAAAAAGAAAGAAATGAGGTGAGCTTGAAAAAAACAATGTTCTCATCAATTTCCTACCAAACTTTACCTCTTGCCTTTTGAGAATACACCTATTCATTTGGTGACAGCTATGTGTAGGGAACAACACTAAACAAGAAATAGAAAACAACTCCATTCTAAAGTTAATTACAATCTTCAGTAGGGAAGATAAAAATATGAAAATGACTACTGCCTACGGTCATGTCAAGATGAAGACATATTTCTCTATGAAGAGAGACTGCAAGTGGAAAGAGTGAAAGTTTAGGACAACTGTGCCGGCGGCCCTCAAGAAGAATCTATTATCACTAAAGCTCAGAAAAAATAAATAAGAGGTAATAGCTGTCAGTGCCCTGTGTGGACGTACAAGGAGTCTGATCTCCAGGGTCAACAGACATAGCAGGAGATAATATTCCAAATGTTACAAGTCCTTTTGTCAACCTTTGACAAGGAAAGAATGTTTTAGAAGTAATACAAGTCCTCTTTTCCTTTTGGCTGATAGAAACAAACGTTGAAGTCACTCAATCTCAGTTAATATCAAATCAATCCCTATTAATAGAAAAATCCAGCTCAGCACTGCAGTTTCATTGACTTGAAAAAATGATGTCCAGAACAATCTGGCTAAAGTTTGAGTTCTGCTTCTTTGCTGTCTCTAAGTTGAACAACTGTCAGTCTTGTGGTGTCAAGCAAAATTATAAATAAAGCACTAAAAAGGTTAATCCACACCTACCACTGAAGTTTTAAATGCACATTTTAAATACATCTTGTAAATATCTGTCAAAAAATCTGCATATACATCTACACATCTCATTTTATCCACTGCATGATAGAATAGTTTGTATTTGCTTAGATGGTTCTTAATTTATAATGCAAGGGGGAACAATTTTGTCAGATTTTTTCAACCTATCTTTTTATATTATTTACATATATATATAATATGTATTTATATTTTATATTCTGTGGGTACATTTCTAAATGGTTCAGACAAAAGAAAAATGGTATTTTTATCTTATTTTCCACTCTTAGCGAATCATTTTAATGTTTGAGCCAGTCATCTTCGTCTTACTCAGTGGAATGGAACTCTTACTATTTGAGTCAATCCAATATTGTTTCTTAAGGAAATGTTTAAGTTTGCCCATAACCTCTGAGCCTAAGTTTATTTGGAGGAGTGGTCATCTTCCTTCCATATGAAAACTGATAGCTCTTTATTTTACAAGGCACTCCATTTGAATTTGGAGCCATTCTTACTGTTAGAATTTTGCCTTTATGAAGCCAAAACCTGGAAACAAATCATTGGTCCTAATCTGGCATCTGAAACCAAACAATTAAATACCCCTTCTACATATGAATTATATACAAATATATAATCGTTAAGAAACCTAAATGAGATACTTGCTTTCTGTTGTGATTGTTATTTGTTTTGGTTTGATAATGAAAATGTCCAGGGAAAACAGTGTTTTCTTTGTAGAGACAAAAGTGCCAATTCTCTTCTAGTTTCCCAGTGAATAATAATGAGAATCTTTTCTGATCCAAATTTCCCATTTCCTTCTAACTCTAGTCTTTGTAAATAAATACAAGACAGGATGATTATATTTTTAAAAGTCAATTTAGTTCATCAATTCTCTAGCAATAGAAGTAGTTCACATACTAGAAAACTGGAAATATCTGATTAGCCAGGAAGAAAAGATGTGTGACTCCACAGGATTTTTTTAGCATTTTGTAAAAATTAAGGGAAAAGGCACTTTTCCTTAAATATCTGTCTTAAACATCAGTCCTCTGTGAATCTTCCCCCTTCCTCAGCTTTTTTTTCAAGCCTCGGGCATCATCTACTGTCTTTTAATGCTTTTCTTATGGGATGATCATAACCCACATCAGTATTTTGGTTCAATGTGTACAAACCTGTCTCCCAACTAGATGGTGGGCTCTGGGAGGACAAGAAAGTTTACTATTTTTTTTGTATCTCTTGGGCCTGGAACATGGTGAGAGATCCATAGATATTAACTGTCTTGAATAAGAAGTTGAATTAACACCATCTTCCAAAGGCAAGCTGAAAAGATTCTATTGATTTGTTCCAAGGTCACAGATGTTGATGGTTTAGAATGAAGCTGATTCAGCTTTTCATGTCTCATCTAGACAGGCTGATTAGATACACACCATTCATGCATTTTATGAAACTATGCTCCTAAGAATATCTATTAAGCTTTCATACTCACAATATGTATAATGTTTGTATTTTACAGCTTATAATATGAATCATACTATATCTTGAATAAGAGGACAATTTCTTTCAAAACTGCTCTCAGATGCTTACAAGAGACGACCACACATTATCTCTATGAGTCATTTCCAGCAGTATTCTAGACACAATTATTCACACAATTTTTAGATTCATATAATTTTTAGTCATACTTTTTGATTACCTGAATATTTTCTCAGGATTTTTCCTAGGTAGGCAAAGAGACCACTATAAGCTTATTGAAATAAAGCAAGCTGATTCTATTGTACTAGAATAGTTTAATAATAAACCAAAAGTTTAATAGTTTAATAATAAATCAAGACTCTCATTCTAGATTGAAAATGAGCAGACTAATAAAAACCTATCCAAATAGCAAAAGTAAGTATTTCTGTGTCAAATTATAATCCAAACTCACAAAATCTAAGCCTAGAACATTGCCACAAGACACTCTGGCCATTGGGTGATCAAACATACAGCATTTGACTAGCAAAATTCTGAGGTCAACTAAAGAAACACATAAGCAAAAGATATGACACACAGACCTGTAGGTCCTGGGTATTTTATCTATGCCGTTCATTCCTCTGCTGATTAGCAAATTTCCACATTCCCTGCCCTTCTGCAGAGAAGTGATATAGACTTACCTCAGGAGGTCCATATAGCTGCCAAGTAGATTCAAGGAAACAGTCAATGTAGGAGCAGATTTCAGTAGTGTTAAATCATTTCTATCTTATTGCCACTCACTATTCCTATTGTTTTAAGGACTGAGCCCCAAAAGATGAGTTATTTGAGGGACATTCAACACATGAGATACACGTACTAAATTCTGACGTATGTAAAAGCAGGATGCTTTGAAACTGTGCTCAACTAAGTAGCCTTTTATATCTTTTAAGCTTCAGTTTCCTAATCAGCAAAATTAAGGGATCAAATTCAATTATTTATTCCAGCTCCTTAAATAAAAAGTGGATTTGAAACAATTTCATATATGTAGGTCCTCCTACAGTTTTTAAAGGAATTTTCCATACCTGAAAACAAAAGGACACAGCCACCAGTGAGTGAAACTAAATAATCATCATTATCTCCACCACCCATTATCACATTGTTATTGTTACTATGCTCATGACAACACAATAGAAAATTTCTCTGAGTTCCATTCTGTTTTTTAGTGCAGATAATTTGGTATACATAGGGGTTACCATCTTTGACCAGTACAAAGGACAAAACTTACTCTTATGACCAAATCCTTACAAAGCTTCAAATGAAGACTTTTTTGCATATTTATCTCTGCCATTCACTCCTTAAGCAAGCCACTTTCTTAACGCCTCTTTTATCATTTAAAATGTAAGATAATGATTGCTGCTGCTGCTGCTGCTAAGTCACTTCAGTCATGTCCGACTCTGTGTGACCCCACAGACGGAAGCCCACCAGGCTCCCCCATCCCTGGGATTCTCCATGCAAGCATACTGGAGTGGGTTGCCATTTCCTTCTCCAATGTGTGAAAAGTGAAAGTGAAGTCGCTCAGTCATGTCCGACCCTTAGTGACCCCACAGACTGCAGCCTACCAGGCTCCTCCATCCATGGGATTTTCCAGGCAAGAGTACTGGAGTGGCCTGCCATTGCCTTGCTACATATGTATAATAATGATAAGAATGATGAAAAATTTTAATAATTGGTAATTGGCATTTCATGATATTTCAGCTCAACTTTTCTGCATTTTGGGGATTCTTTTTCTATTAGAGTGCTTTATATGACCGAGTGCATTCTAGACCTTTCTCCAGGTTTTATATGCCAGTTGCCAAAAAACACCAGAGTACTCTGGAACTTTCCAAAGAGCCCGTATAAACTGGCAGTGATTCTTTTCTTTGTATTCCTTAAAGGAGGTAAACTGTCATTGTCACATTTGAGTTTTAACTCAGGTTTTCATAGTTTTATTATATTTTAGGTATGAATATGAGAAGTCATAAAGTGAAGTCGCTCAGTCATGTCTGACTCTTTGCAACCCCATGGACTGTATCCCACCAGGCTCCTCCATCCATAAGAATCTCCACTCAAGAATATTAGAGTGGGTTGCCATTTCCTTCTCCAGGGGATCTTTCCAACCCAGGGATCGAACCCAGGTCTCCTGCATTGTAGGCAGACGCTTTACCATCTGAGCTACCAGGGAAGCCCTAAATGACAAACTCTCATTGTCACATTTGAGTTTTAACTCAGGTTTTCGAAGTTCTTATTATATTTTAGGTATGAATATGAGAAGTCATAAAGAAGGGTTAAACACAAGCCTCTTCCATTATTCCAGCTACTGAATCAAATGCTGCAAGCTAATTTAATACCTAATATAAATGTGATTTCCCTAGTCATTTATACCAATATTTTCATAGTAATATGAAAGTAATCTTTCTAAAATGCAAATCTGATCATGATGCTGCCTTCTCTAAAATACTTTAAGGGCATCTGACACTTCAATGTTCAAGTTAAAGCTCCTTAGTGTGAAATATAAGAACCTTTGTCATTTTACCTCTGCTTATTGCTCCATTCCTTGTCCCTTATTGCCACATCCAACATCCATTCTCTTTGTCTTACAGTAGAGGCTGCAGCCTTCCTAAATTCAGTTTTCAAAACACGCTATACTTCTAACATCCATTCTTGCCTCTAACCATGTTGCTTGGGCTGCCTGGATGCCCCACGCTCCACCTTTCACTTTCCTAACTGAATCAGAGATTTCAGGTCTGGAAATGTCAGCCATCCAGAATACTGACTAGACTATGGGATGAAATATAATAGGTCCCCAAATAAACTAAAATCAATGTTAAAAAGACCAAAGAGAGACTGAACTTAGAGCCTGTTAACTTTTAGTTCAGACAAGAACTATTATCTGGTTTCTATGGTTATAACAGATTAGAAATAGCAACTTTGAAAAAAGAAGTAAGCTGACAGATAAGCCCTGGTTATCAGCAAGAGCTGAAGTATGAAAAGCTGGGCAACAGAAAAGGAAGAGAACAGAAGAATTTTAAAACTTTTACAAAAAGTTAGAATACAGAACAACCTACATCATTCAGAAGTAGTTAAATTATGTTTAGAGTTTACTTAGTACACACTGGCAGGAAATGTTATAAAATATTTTAGAAGGAATGTGATAAGATGTTTAAAAGCCATGAATGGAATGGTTTATAAAGAATGAGATTTTACTATCTAATCAGACTAAATTCATATGGAATTGTAGAACTATAATTCTAGATAAGTATGATATTACTATATTTGGAAGTCCTGACAAAAAAATTTAAGTTCTTCTGTGGTGGAAGATCTTACTAGAAGATTCCAAATCAATGACCATGTGTTTCTTTCTTAATTGTATTGAATTTTAACAATATCTTTTCAAATGAAAAATAAGTATCTATATGACATTAAATTAAGTTCTATCCTCAGCTATACCTATTCATGATATTTGTATTTAAAGAGTGGCATAGGGGTTGGTTGCAAAGAGTTGGACATGACTTTGTGACTGAACAACAATAAATAGGAGTTGGTATCTGTATATGATAGCAGTCTGGGTGTTCATTGGAAGGACTTATGCTAAAGCTGAAGCTCCAATACTTTGGCCACCTCATGCGACGAGTTGACTCACTGGAAAAGACTCTGATGCTGGGAGTGATTGGGGGTAGGAGGAGACGGGGAAGACAGAGAATGAGGTGGCTGGATGGCATCACCGACTCGATGGACATGAGTTTGAGTGAACTCCGGGAGTTGGTGATGGACAGGGAGGCCTGGCGTGCTGTGGTTCATGGGGTCACTAAGAGTCGGACACGACTGAGCGACTGAACTGAACTGAACTGAACTGAACTGATGATAGCAGTTCTGGTTTACTTAACCTATGAATATATTCTAAAATCTTTAAATGCCAATAAGGCTATAAAGTCAAGAAAATCAGGAATATAGTGACTTCCTAGGTGCTCTTGTAAATTGGAATCCATGCAGTTGTAAAAAAAAAAAAAAGAATGAATGATAATTAAACTGATTGAAGGAAATGGTCGTTCAGGACAGTCCATGCCCCGTCATACTTCCCATATGAGATTTGTCCTTTTCCCAAAAGGACATTTGTTTTCATTAATGCACATTTCTGTTGAAAAAGAATCCACAGAATATCTTGCATTATGTCACAAGAAGAAAATGTTCTCAGTAATGAAGGGTCACTTTCTCTTTTAGCATTAACTATGATATCACTACTCATTTCCTTCCTACCTATTCCTGGAAAGGCTCTTTTATTTCACTGATTATTACCTACTGGGGGAAAAAGTAAGTTTCTTCTAAATATTTCTGATTCATACTTTTTGATCTCTCCACTGTGACCTGCTTACATATTACACATTTCTATGGTTTAAGTTTCTTTAGTTCTTTTTTTAGCATTTCCCCTCAAAACACCATTTTGTCTACCTTTTATCTATATGAGAGGGCTTCCCTCAAGTTCAGCTACTAAAGAAGTTGCCTGCAATGCAGGAGACCTGGGTTCGATCCCTGGGTTGGGAAGATCCCATGGAGAAGGGAAAGACTACACACTCCAGTATTCTGGCCTGGAGAATTCCATGGACTGTATAGTCCATGGGGTCGCAAAGAGTCAAAAGACTGAGTGACTTTCACTTTCACTCATCTATATGATGAAACATATACATTGAAAGAGAGTGAAATACATATTCTTTCTGGAAACACGGTTTCTCTTCCTAAAATAATGAATATTTAAAACAATTAATTGAGCATTATCATAGTAAACATATCGAGTGCATGGCTAGAGAATTTATAATAAGCCGAGAAAATAATCTTAAAATAGGTCTTCAATCAATAACTTAATAGCATCTGTGTCTTTCCTACTAATCCCGACAACAATCTTATGTTGAAAGAGAGCTGGAAGCCTCACTGTATATGAGAAACACCGAAGTAACTGTAGTTGAGGCAAGGCTGTTCAAAATGGGTGAGGAGTCGCCTTTTCAAAGCTATCTTGTTCACACAATCCAAACGACATCTGGGAGCAACAACATCCTTAAACAAATTTCAGCCTTTTTTAAGAATGCTCTCCAGATGTGCTTCTGCTTGAATAAGAATCCAAAGACTTGAGTGTGATTCCAAGGCCTACCACTTAACTTTACAAGTTGTGTGACCACAAGGTACTTACTTCTCTGTTTCAGTGTCCTCATTAGTAAAGGACATATAATATCACCTACACCTTATTGGTAGGTACTATGTACATTAAGGCACTTCACTTAGTAGAAATGCCTGGCAGGCAGTTACTGCTTGATAAACTTTCCTTACTTCTATAACTAAGATTTAAAAATAGAGAAGGCATTGATGAAGTTGAAAATACTTTGTGGAATCCATTTCATTACTGTTAGCTGATAATATTGAGTGTGTGTGCTTAGTCATTCAGTTGTGTCTGAATCTTTGTGACCCTATGGACTGTAGCCTGCCAGGCTCCTCTGTCCATGTGGATTCTCTAGGCAAGAATACTGGACTGGGTTGCCATGCCCTCCTCCAGGGGATCTTCCCAACCTAGGGTTCAAACCCAGGTTTCCCGCATTGCAGCAAGATTCTTCACTGTCTGAGCCACCAGGAAAGACCAAGAATACTGGAGTGTGTAGACTATCCCTTTTCCAGGGGTCCTTCCCAACCCAGGAATCGAACTGGGGTCTCCTGCATTGCAGGTGGATTCTTTACCAGCTGAGCTACCAGGGAAGCCCATCTGATAACCTTAGAGAGTATGCAATTATATCCTTTCTCTCCTTAGCCATATATGGTTTCATCAGAGTCATTTCAGAAAGGGGTCTGGATATCTTTTGTATTTTTTAAAGCCAAAGATAAGAAAATATTTGAGTTCCAGAAATGCTGTCACTAATGGAAGGCTATGAGATGCTTGGGCCACTCTCTAGCCATTACTCTTCTAAGACAAATGCCACACTAAGAATACAGAGAGAACCATGATGTAAATGCAGAAGTCAGTTATCAGTTCTGTGTAGTTCCTTTCAGTCAAGAACAGTGCTATTTGTTTGTCTTCCTTATAAAAGGCAGTACAAAAGAAAGGATGGAAGAGTTTCAAAGATTTGATTAGTTTTGTGAGCCAGCCAAAGTGAATGAAATTATTGCTGCTGCTGCTGCTAAGTCACTTCAGTTGTGTCCAACTCTGTGTGACCCCATAGACGGAAGCCCACCAGGCTCCCCCGTCCCTGGGATTCTCCAGGCAAGAACACTGGAGTGGTTGCCATTTCCTTCTCCAATGTGTGAAAGCGAAAAATGAAAGTGAAGTCGCTCAGTCGTGTCCGACCCATAGCGACCCCATGGACTGCAGCCTACCAGGCTCCTCCATCCATGGGATTTTCTAGGCAAGAGTACTGGAGTGGCTTGCCATTGCCTTCTCCGTGAAATTTTGACATGGGACAAAAAGGAAACACTAACTCAGTTTGGATTCTAAATCAGATTTCTGAAATCACCTGACTTGACTCAATGAAAACCCTCCTCATTCAAAATCCTTTTATACCAAATAACATGATAAATATGCGTAACTATAAAACAAAAACTTAGATGTTGGAAGGATATGTTTAAAAGTGTTAGCAAAGAGGAGTTTGCTCATACAAGCAAAATGTTAATACATGTGGGCTAAAGAAACCAACACCATATGTCTTTAAATTGGCTGGGCTGCATCAAAGAACTGTGTGTGACTTTGTTCTGCTCAGAGTAGGCGTCTCAACCAACTAAAGTCTTGGATTTTTATTTC
Organism: Moschus berezovskii; assembly: GCF_049115385.1. Classification (NCBI taxonomy): domain Eukaryota; kingdom Metazoa; phylum Chordata; class Mammalia; order Artiodactyla; family Moschidae; genus Moschus; species Moschus berezovskii. The sequence continues at coordinate 35,651,327 of NC_142462.1, forward strand.
AATTATTTGAGATATGAATTTCCTATTTATATTTTCTAGAGAATAATAGTAAAATATTAAATATCACTATTTTGAAATGATGTTTCCTTTATCAAAAGAGAGGAAAGGGCAAGGTGATGGGAATATGGATATTTTTAATTCTTTGTGCCACACACAGAGATGACACTTATTTGACTATTTTCCTAAGTACTTTGCATAAATTATCCTATTGCTTACAACAATTCACTAAGGTAGATCTTTTTTTCCCCCTATTTTACAAATAATAAAATAGTCTCAGAGAAGTTAAGTAATTTGCCAAAATAAACTCAGCAATTTGTAGGAGGCAGAGGCCAACTCATTTACCTGTCTGTGAACCTTTCTTACTGCAGTTCACCACATGGCACAGCCAGCTGGAAGCACCCTGGATAAAGTCCTCCAAGGTCTCCTTCCTGTAAGGACCTAATGGCTAGCCCTCCAAGATATGCCACCTTCCTCCTAGAGGGGATGAAATTGACCATTCTAGACAACAATGGTGGGCAGTTATGACCAACCTAGATAGCATATTAAAAAGCAGAGACATTACTTTGCCAACCAAGGTCCATCTAGTCAAGGCTATGGTTTTTCCAGTGGTCATGTATGGATCTGAGAGTTGGACTATGAAGAAAGGTAACCACCGAAGAATGGATGCTTTTGAACTGTGGTGCTGGAGGAGACTCTTGAGAGTCCCTTGGACTGCAAGGAGATCCAACCAGTCCATTCTAAAGGAGATCAATCCTGGGTGTTCATTGGAAGGACTGATGCTAAAGCTGAAACTCCAATACTTTGGCCACCTCATGCAACGAGTTGACTCACTGGAAAAGACTCTGATGCTAGGAGGGATTGGGGGTGGGAGGAGACGGGGACGACAGAGAATGAGATGGCTGGATGGTATCACCGACTCGATGGACATGAGTTTGAGTGAACTCTGGGAGTTGGTGATGGACAGGGAGGCCTGGTGTGCTGTGATTCATGGGGTCACAAAGAGTCGGACACGACTGAGCGACTGAACTGAACTGAACTGAACTGAAAGCCTCTGTGCCAGGCTTACTTCCTCCTTTCATGAGGGCTAAATGGTTCTTCTGGTTCAACCTAAGAAACTGAGGACTATTGCTTCATTGAGTGGGAGATCAGTAATGAACAGGCAGAAAGATTCCTGGCAGAGAGGATTAAAAAGTAAATAGCATGTTTGGAAAGAGTATTTGAGCTTTAGAACAGAATGGAATTCATACTTTTGAGTGGAAGAATGTAAATTTTGGCACATAGACTTCTTGCTTAAGAAAGAAGTTATCCATCCATGCCTCAAGTTGTAAATAAATTAAGCCAGATTCTTCCCAGAAGCCAGAGTGTTCCTTGTCGGTGATGAAAGCACTCAGGACTTTGCTCTTCCAATCTGTTAACTAGCACTGACAGTGACTGGGAGAGAGAACAGTGAATATCGAGACCTAGCTAAGTTCCCGTGGTGTTCATTGACTCATTTAGTTCAGGCTCCAAGGCTGCTGCGTCTCATCCCCCATCCCCTGGATTGGTTATGAACCGTACCACCTACCTCTTCATCGAACAGAGCCTTATATGAATTAGTTATTATCTCATGTACTTTGTTTTAATATCTCAGGTGCATTCTTAACTCCTCAAGGGCCAGGACAAAGAGCCGCGGTCTTTTCAAACCTGGAATGCAATGAAACAGTGTGAAAGTACTTTATTTGTAATAAACTAAAATAAAGCATTTAGTATCATAAGATTTCACAAGGCTACTGTGGTTTTGGGCAAATTGAATCACAGCATTTTATCACAGTAATAAAAGAAAAGCTGAGGTTTCTCACTCTGGCAAAGCACTGTTTTAAGGTAATCCATGCTTGTATTATTTTACTCAGTCCTCACAATAGCCTATAAGGAAGGGATAAGAGTCTGCCCTGGTTTGACCTCAGAACCTACTTCCTTAACATTCCCCAACTCTGCCTCCTAATGACAGGACCCAGAGCTAGGAAGAATTTCAAGTCTTCAGTTTTTCAGATGAAGAGACAAAGACCCGTAGAAGGTCTTGCTTATGGTTAAACTACTATTAAATAGTAGGAATGAGGCAGAACCTGTATTCTGATCCTAAGCTCAGACTTCTTTCACTACAACATACCTCCCTGTATGGAAAGAATATCATATGCTATGTACTTTGTATGCAATTTTAATGTTTTCCAGGAGATCTATAATGTTCTCAAAATTTCTCAGTTCCTGGTATACTCAGTTCATGCCTTATGAGTTATCCTTTATAAAACAGTAAGACATAAAACCCAATTGTTTTAAAGGTAGCATCCTTACCACTTTATGTAAAATGAAAGCACATTTTTCAATGAAGTAGACAAGGTAACAGTGGTAAATGATTTGAGATTCTGCTTTATGAAGCATTTTAATCAAGATCTGCTTGATGAGGAATTCTGTTAGGACTTTTCCTAACAGAAAAATAAGGGTTTAGGCTTTTCTTTGTTTTAATTTTAAATGTATTTTTACTTATCAAGTATTCCCAACATAAAGTACAGAATATACTGCTCATGCAAGCACCCACATGCAAAAATAACTAGATTAAGCACATTGTAATATGTTGCTTTATGTGGTTCAAAGCTCCATTTAGAAAAAAGTAAAATGTAATAAAAACAGCCAGTGCCCCACTATTCATCTGCTTCTTCCCCTCTAAATGTGATCAGTCCTCTAAAATTGCCATGCATTTCCCCATGCATGTCCTTTATACTTTTACTCTATATGTATGCATGTAATCATAAATAATGTATAATAATTTTACATATTTAGAATGCATTATATATGAAGGCCTACATACTTTATGAATCCTTTTTTGCTTTCTTTTCTCATTCAACATTACATTTTTATTTTAGCTTTTAATTAGAAAGCATGGTTGTTGTTTAGTCACTAAGTTGTGTCCGACTCTTTGCGACACCAAGGACTGCAGAATATCAGGCTCCTCTGTCCTCCACTGTCTCCAGGAGTTTGCTCAAATTTAAGTCCATTGAGTCGGTGATGCTACCTAACCAAAGAAAGCATTTTCTTTAGGTATATGAATTACATCCTTAGGTGTTCGGGACTATAAAAAGGGCAAGCATAAGATATGATTACAAATTTATAAAAAAACATTTAAATATCAGATCCTCATAAGGAAAGAGCTATTGTATATCTTAAATTATGTATTTTGTAATCTTTAATGCAGGTGGTATGCTTCTAAAATAAAGATGAGAAATTAACATCATAAAATGGGAGTGGAGATGTAACAATATGCAGAGACTCAGGCTGTAAAACACCCTAAGAACCTCTAGGATAGGATGCCAGTGGAACCCCTTTCTCTTCCTTTCCCTTGAAACCTTGCCAGTCAACAAAACCTCCTAACAAGTCTCCCACTTGCCTCAACAGCTCTCTTGCAAACATCCTTCCTTTGATGATGAATTACTTTGCACTTTTTTACTTATTGTATTATTCATGTTTTTAGTCCGAGAAAACTCCTCAAAACACTTTATTCTTCAGGATACCTGTATTTCTGGAAAATGAGCTATTGAGTATGGAAACAATACTTAGACTGTTGAAATAAAATCTGATAATCAATTTTAAGTTTTCTGATTTTCATTTCCAGTGAGTTATGATATATTTTCTGGGTCAAGGGAGTCTAATAATTCGCACAATATGAATGTAACTGATATAAACACAAATTACTTTACCAGTGAATTTATCCAACCATCTTGGAAATCATGGCATTGATACAGCACTAGACAAGAGCATAAAGAGAGAAATTTCAATCTATTATTATTACGCAAAGGAAAACACAATGACAATAACAAGACTTCGAAGTAGGTTCTTGATTAGACTTTTTTCATAAAGTGCTACAGACAATAAAAGTATGTGTTTATATGGAAAATAACATTGTTTATATAAGTAGCCTATTAAAAACATAAAAAATCTATTACACTACAGAATATCATTGCAAACTGCTATAGTATATAGATAATTTGAATGGGCTGTTCTATACTATAATCATATATAATATATAATTTTAGATAATCAGTTTAAAGATGTGCTTTTGTAGTCTACAATTTTGTTAGAGAGTTTTGGGGAAACACATTACATTGACCCTCCTTGCTCCAGAGATTCTTACCAAATACCTTATCCAATGTCCTGGAAACCATTATTTTTAATATCCCAATAATTAAAATGTTTATTTTTCTTCTAAAGAGAGATAAAATTGTCAAAGTTATACCTTTACAGTTAATTATAACTGGGCTTCTCTCAAGGTCTTTTCCTGTATGAAGTACTCAGTTACAGAATTATTTCTACTTGAGCACTGTTTAGTCAGGGTTGTAGTTTTTCTAAGACATTTTTAAACACTGGAATGTTTTGGAAATACAATCTCCCTTATTAATATAAGAGCCTGCCCGTAAACTTGAGTTAATTCTGTTGAGTCAGGACGTACTGATAGATTCCTGAATTTACTCAGAGCTTTAAATGTTGTGTTCCAAGTGCCCTTTGCCCTCAAGGAATCAAGGAGTGCACTAATGTAGTTGTCACTGTAATATTTAATAAGGAACCTTTTGTAAAATTTTAGAAACTTTCCATTTGAAGGTGATTTTTGATTCTAAATAATACAGACAATATCAATATACAAATGGGACTGAGAAGGCAGGAAAGCTGGTCGATTGTACTTATTCTGATTCCTAGCACATAGAAAAATGGTATTTAAGTGGTCAGTAGTCTAGCGAAAAGAAAAGTCTTCAAGTTCAACTGCTTTCACTATGTACAACAGTTGAAATTAGCTGCCAAATGAGCTTTGAATCTAGCTAAATAGAACAATTTATGGTTAACACAAGTATATCTGTTGTTATGCCACAAACCACAGGAGAAGTAATGAGGGCAACTGGCCTCACTACTTTTCACGTTAGTATGTTGTGTAAATACATGATGATAGTAAACATTCAGTTGTGGCCTTTCTACATGTAAATTCAACTGATGACCAATTTTTTCTGTTATAATATCTATAATTATCTATTTGCATGTCTAGTGCTCCACTAGATAGAAAACGTCAGGACGGAAAGATTTTCCTTATTTGTATCCCATACCCTGCATAGGGCTTCCCTGGTGGCTCAGAGGTTAAAGCGTCTGCCTCCAATGCGGGAGACCCAGGTTCCATCCCTGGGTCAGGAAGATCCCCTGGAGAAAGAAACGGTAACCCACTCCAGTATTCTTACCTGGAGAATCCCATGGACAGAGAAGCCTGGGAGGCTACAGTCCACGGGGTCGCATAGAGTCGGACACGACTGAGCGACGGAACGGACGAACGGACCCTGCATAGTGCTTTAGACATGATAGACAAGCAATGAACACTGTTTTCATAGAAGTAGATACTTCAAATATTGTTGTAAGAATAATAGATCAACTTCTATTCTTTTTGACAATAAGAGAAAACAAATAGGAGGGAAAAGAGGAGGAGGAAGAGAAAGATAAGGATGAAGAGGAAGAGAAAGAAAAATAAGCAGAGGAGACCACACTGACAAGACTGTCATAATCAAAACAAAAAATCCCCATTTAAATTTATTTGGATCATTTCTCATACATAGGGTGCATGACTTAACACAAATTAGTGCTCCTCGACTGCTAATTGATAGTTTGGTTGATAACTGCATCCACATGAAGTCACAGTCATGTTCTAATTAATCTTAAAAGCATTCCAAGAAACCTTTCACAAATATCGCAAAATTAGATGCAAAAGCTTTCCAAACCCTCTTCATGTTTTAAATTTAACGTACAGAAGAGATCAGTCAAGATGGCAGAGTAGGAAGACATGGAACTCAACTCTCCCTATGAACACATCAAAAATGCATCTACATGTGATATAATCATCACTGAAAACTAAAGAGAGTAGAAAGACTTCTGCACAACCAAGACTGTAAGAAAGATACACATAGAATCAGGAGGTAGGAAGGGAAGCAAATTGATCAGGCTGGGACAAGGAGGGGACTCAGGGGAAAAGGGAGAGTATATGGGCAGAGATGCTCCCTCAGGAGGGAGTGTTTTGAGCCACTTATTGGGTCCCCCAGTCCTGGGCCCAAACCAGGGAGGATTAGCCACCTAGGTTGGTTGGCTGGGACTATCAGGAGGGCTATCAGAAGCCTGGACTTTGCTAGTGAGGAGCATGTGTGCACGCCGTCTCGTGCCTGAGGCAGGTTGGAGAGGGCAGACTGAAGACAGCTTCACTGGCTACTTGGGTTCCAGTGAGTGCCCTGCCACATGCCCAAGCCTGAGCAGAATGAAAGCTCCATCCCCATTTACTAATGGAGCAGCTCTACACTATACCTGGGGTGCCAACACAAGAGAAAGAGAGGTTGGCTGTGGGATACAGAGGCAACTTGGACCTTGAGCGGCATTTGGTGGAATGGGGGTTGTAATCATTGGCAGTCTTAGGCAGTACACCAGAAGCAATCTGGAATACTGCTGGTGGCCGGTCCACCACAGTCTGCCCCCTCATAAATACTGAGAGACCCTGTGGGCCCCGCCTGCATTGTGGCGAGACTCCACAACAGGGCAGGGACAGTGGAGACTGGAGGGAGTGACCAGCTGTGAGGATAGGGAAGACTCAGACATAAGGCTGAATGTAAAGCAGGCGAGGGCAACAACTGCTGGTGCCTACACAGATGGCACGCTGCAGGCAGCGTGGACCCCCGTGGCTGACACACCGTATCCCATAGGAGTGCCTGCATCGGCCCCTCAGGCTTCAGCACTGCTCTCCTCTGTGGAAAGAGTCCACAAAATATGGTTAAACAGACACTGAGCAGCGGAGAAGCCCTGCCTCAAACTCGGCTCTGGATCTAGCCACTCCACCTCCAACCCCACTGCCTGGTGATGGGACAGGCATAGCCTGAGGAAAGACTGACATGCATTCACATCATAACTAGCTCTTCAACCAAGGGTACTGGGCACAAGCAGTCTCTATAAGGACACTGTGAGATAAGGACCCCTTCATGTCTACAATGAGTGACTGTTTTACCTAAATTCGTAGAGACAGAGTTAAGCAATGAAAAGGCAGAGGGACTGGTCTCAATTGAAACAGAAAACCGCTGAAAAAAAAAGAAATAATAAAACAGTATAAAAATTTAACAGATAAATAATTCAAACCACATCTAATAATAAGAATGCTAACTGAATTAGGGAAAAGAATAAATGAACTAAGTAAGAATTTAATAAGGAATTAGAAAATACAAAAGAAGATCCAATCAGAAACGGAGCATTCAGTAACTAAAATGGAAAACATACTAGCAGGAATGAACAACAGACTAAATGATACAGAAGAACTGCACAAGTGATCTGAAAGTTAGAATAATGGAAACCACTAATCAGAACAGCAAGACAAGAAAATAAAAATGAAAACAGTTTAAGAGATTTGGGGGATAATATCAAGCAACAATATTTGCATTATAGGGATCCCAGAAGAAGAGAGAAACTTGGTGATTGAAAATGTATTTGGTGAAATTATGGGTTCAAAGTTCCCAAACCTGAAGAAGGGAACAAGTTTTTAGGTCAGGAAGCATAGAGGGGCCCAAATAAAATGAACCACACAGATCCTTACCAATATATATCATAATTAAAATAGCAAAAGTTCAACAGTGAATTCTAAAGCCAGCAAGAGAAAAACAAAGTGTCATAAAAAAGGGAACCCCCATAAGTATATCAGCTGATTTTTCTGTAGAAGATTTGCAAACCAGAAGGGAGTGATATGATATATTCAAAGTGCTGAGAGGGAAAAACCTGCTACTTAGGATAATCTGCACATCAAGACTAATATTTAGAATAGAAGGAAAGAATTTCTCAGACAAGTCAAAACTAAGAGTCATCAATACTAAACCTACCCTAAAAGAAATGTTAAAAAATCTTTTATAAGTAGAAAAGAAGTAAGCATCTATAAGAAAGGGAAAAATCCCACTGGGAATGGCAAGTATAGAGTAAGGGCTGAGCATCAACCACTTAAATAAGCTAGTATGAATATGAAAACACAAAAGTTGTAAAAGTAACTGTGATTATAATAAACAGTTAAGGGATAAACATGAAGATGTACAATATGACGTCAAAGACAAAACATAAGGAAGCAGAGTAAACAATGTAGACCTTTTAGAATATGTTTTAACTTAAATGACCAGTGTAAAACAAGTAGATATAGTTATAGGTCAACATATGTGAATTTCATGGTAATCACTACTCGAAAAGCTACAATAGATGCACAAAAACTAAAAAGAAATGAACACAAGCATACTACTAAAGAAAATCATCAAACCACAAGGGAAGAAACAAAGAAAACTTACAGAGAACTACAAAAACAACCAGAAAACATGCAACAAAGTGTTGTAAATTCAACATCCATGAAAATATGCCCAACATCACTAATTATTAGAGAAATGTAAATCAAAATAACCATATCAACTCACACCTTTCAGAATGGCTATCATCAAAGTGTCTACAAATAAAAAACTTGGTGAGAGTAAAGAAAGGGAACCCTTGTATATGGTTGATAGAAATGTAAATTGGCACAGACAGTATGGAAAACAGTATGAAGGTCCCTCGAAAGATTAAAAATAGTGCTACCTTATAATCCAGTAATTCCACTGTTGTGTACGTAGCCAAAAACGAAAACACTAATTCAGAAGGACACATGCACTCCAATGTTCATAGCAGCATTAATTACAATAGCCATGATATGGAAACAATCCAAGTGTATGTCAACAGACAAACGGATAAAGAAGATGGGGTATTTGTATATTATGGAATACTCAGCCGTAAAATAATGAAATTCTGCATGGATGGACCTTTAGAGTATTATGCTTAGTGAGATATGTCGGACAGAGAAAGGCAATAATGTATGTCATCACTTAATGTGGAATCTAAGAAATAAAACAAATGAATGCATATACCAAAACAGAAACAGATTCACAGATACAAAAAACAAAAGAGTGGATGCAAATGGGGAGAGAGAAGCCAGGACAGGCAAGATAGGCGTATGGGATTAAGAGACACAAACTACTATGTATGAAATAGGTAAGCAACAAGGATATATTGTTGCTTATAGCCACAATTCCACATGGAATTATAGTCATTGCTTTGTAATAACTTTAAATGGATTATCAGTTCAGTTCAGTTCAGTTCAGTCGCTCAGTCGTGTCCGACTCTCCGCGACCCCATGAATCACAGCACGCCAGGCCTCCCTGTCCATCACCAACTCCCGGAGTTCACTCAAACTCATGTCCACAGAGTCGGTGATGCCATCCAGCCATCTCATCCTCCGTCGTCCCCTTCTCCTCCCGCCTCCAACCTTTCCCAGCATCAGAGTCTTTTCCAGTGTCAACTCATCGCATGAGGTGGCCAAAGTATTGCAGTTTCAGCTTTAGCATCAGTCCCTCCAATGAACATCCAGGATTGATCTCCTTTAGAATGGACTGGTTGGATCTCCTTGCAGTATAAGGGACTCTCAAGAGTCTTCTCCAACACCACAGTTCAAAAGCATCGATTCTTCGGCGATCAGCTTTCTTCACAGTCCAACTCTCACATCCATACATGACCACGGGAAAAACCATTGCCTTGACTAGACGGACCTTGGTTGGCAAAGTAATGTTATAGTCTTTAGAAATATGGAATCACTATGCTACACACCTGAAACTAACATGATATTGTAAATCAACTATGTGGCTTCCCAGGGGGCTCAGTGGTAAAGAATCCTCCTGCCAATATAGGAGAAAAGAGTTTGATCCCTAGACTGGGAAGATCCCCTGGAGAAGGAAATGTCAATCCACTCCAGTATTCTCGCCTGGGAAATCCCATGGACAGAGGAGCCTGGCTGGCTTCAGTCCATGAGGTTGCAAAAGAGTCAGAGATGACTTAGTGACTATAGTTCAATGAATTAATTGTGCAAATGGTTATGCTTAATACTGGTCTTTATACACAAAAATAACCACTTTGACAAATATCCTTCCCATATACTGCTCAGTAAATTTGCACTTTTTTTTTTAACCACTTTATTTATTTTTTGATTGAACTGAGTTAATAATTCAGTGCTTTGTGGTCAGAGAAACTGATAATTAAGGAACACACTTACAGATATCATTCCAAAGATTATCCACATCAGAGTGGCAAGGGTTTTATCAGCTCTGGTCCTCAGCCACAGCTGTAGTTAGCAAAGTTTGCATTCATTATCTCTTCCTGTCAACTTCTGCACCTTGTACTTACTTTCAGTTTTGCCCATTTCTCAAGATAATCTGTCTCCAAGTCAGTGACACACTCTTGGTACTTTCCATGTCTCCCTTCATCTATAAAAATATCCCATGTCTTTTTCTAACACAGCTTTAAGTATTGTGATTATTTGGCCTATGGTGCAAAATGCCTGATAATGATTAAAAGTGTTATCCTTCCCAGTCGCCACTTTTATCTTCAGCAGTATCTTTCAGCATTTTATACCTAGAGTGACCAACTGTTTTCAGTATGCCTGGGACTTTCCTGGTTTCAGCAAAGAAAATTCCAAGGCTCAGGAAGCCCCTCAGTTCCCGATGTCCCTGAAAGGCCTGTGAGAAGCAACGGTAGAGAAGATTTTTCACCCTTCACTCTCAAATGCTGTTCCCAGCTAGAGATTTTTCTGTCATTTCTCTCAAGTCTCTGTCCAGGATGATGTACTCAACTCCCCTGGGAGTCCAGCATACCTCTTCTTCCCTCCCCACCCACCACACTCATCAGGACAAATTTCCCAGATTTGCTCATTTTGCTTTCTGGGTGATCTAAGCCTCCCATTATTTTATTTTGCTCAATAAAAGATATTTGCTTTCCCGGGCATATCCGTGTTCACACCAAAAAGTCCAGAATCATGTCATAATCCTTACCCACAACACGGTTCTTAGACTGTCTTCATGTTCCCCACCTATAGGAAGAGCATTCTTTATTTGCAGCACTCAGATTCTAAAATAACAAGAAAGAAGAGCCAAGGGAAATCATCTATGAGTATGTTTATCTGCACCGATATTTTTCATTAGTTTTAACAAGCAGAATTTGATGCTACATCTTGCTTGAAATAAAAGGACAATGCAGTGAAAAGGTCCAGCTTTCTAGGTGTGCCACCTCACTACAATCTGTTCATTCTGTGGCTCTGGAACATCTATCATTTCTCAGGCATCTATGATTTGCCTACGATAGAGAAGCAAGGATGCAACAATTTTATAAGACTCATTGCAGGATTATATAAAATGCATTCAAACAAAGTAGCTGATTTCACTAAATTATAAAAAAAAAAAGAATCATTTTTGTTATAGGCTGAATAGTGTCCCCTCCAAATTCATATGTTGAACTCCTAACCCCCAGGGCTTAAGAATGTGATTGGATTTGGTGACAGGGTACTTTAAAAGGTAATTAAGAAATAAAGTTACTACGATCAGCCTTACTCCAGTACTGGAAGCTATTAGGACACAGACACACGCACTAAGGCGAAACCATGTAAAGACACAGCGAAGACAATACACAAGATAGGAGACAGGCTAGAATACATCCTTCCCTTACCATCCTCAAAGGAACCAACCCTGCCAAAGATTTGATCTTGTATTTCTAGCCACTAGAACTGAGAGAAAATAAATTTTGTTGTTTAAGCCACACATTTTATGGTACTTTGTTACTGGAGTACTAACAAACTAATAAAATTTTCTAGTAGATAAATACAGAACATACTAAGTGGTCAAAGTGAGCTCTCATTAAAAAAAGATTTAGAACCTTGCTCAAGGCAAGAACCCAGGGCATTGGATTAATTACTTACAGGGGTTTGCATCTCTCACATTAGAACTTGGACTGTTATCCCTAGGCATATAGTAAACTTCTCAGCAGTCCAAATGGAAATAAATAGAAACGTTCCCTAAGAATATGAAAGTAGGACTTTAGATTCTTTTTCTTCCAACCTATCAGTGAAACCTCTTGAAAATAGCTTTAGGAATGTAACATCAAGTGCTCTTTCATCTTCTCCTGAATAACCTTGATCACTAATCTCTTATTTTTCCACAACGCATAGCATTTAACTTCACCCCAAAAACATAATAACATGATATTCCCTCCTGAAGAGCGTTTCTCCACTCAGGGTAATTGATGACTATAAATGAATATATATTAAACACATATTAAACAGAAACTTGTATTAATAAAGAAAATGTTTATGGGCTCTTAAAAATGGACCAGATGAATTGTTTCTTTATAAAGTTGCTCTGTATACAAAACAAGCAAAGAAATACACCACCTTTGTCCGTATTGCTTTTGTATCATTTTGTCCTATTTTTCACTGCTGTCTTAGGATCATCTGATTTACTTTGTTCACACTGCTATTCTACTTTTCCCTTGGGCAGCATTTAGAGGTTACTACTGATTCAGAAGCAGAGATAAAGGTCTCCAATGAAAAGTCAGATGGCTGAAAAAGATAGAAATACTCCTGACCTTGGACTTGCTTTCATAATTTTCAGAGACTATTCAAAGGATTTTGCCATCATTTTTTTTTTTTTTTTCCACAGGCAAGTGATGCCTGCCACTCAATCTGAACCACAGTTTTCTCAGTCAGTCATTCTGGGAACGCCTCCTCTGTCTCTCTCCCAGTCAGCTTCTTTCCGGCAGCAGTTGAGGTGCATTGACTAAGTTAGAGGTACTACTTAAAAGAGAACAATTAGGAGTAATAGGAGAACTGCCCCTGGACCTCCCGGGTCAGGTGAACTCAGAATCTTGATGGGGTTTTAGATGGCTTGGCCATGTCATCCGTATTTTATAAAGTGGTATGTGAAGGGCGGATGGCTGGTGAGGTTTCACTTAGCATTTGATTTATTGCAGAAGTTTATAGAAGCAGGCCCACTGCCCAGTCTCGTGAGAAGGACTCAGATGAGAGTCTTAAATTACACTCAAGGGAAAAAGTTTTTCCTGGTATAGGAAATAGTGCTGAGGTTATATAACATCACATTTTTAATGGAAAATTGCTGTTGACATCCCCAGCATCCACCTCCTCCCAATTCCTGTTCCTCCCAATTCCTCCCAATTCTACCTGTTGACCAGACTCCCAAATTCAGTGGTTTGAACAGGGTGGTGGGGGTGGGGGGTGGGTGGAGGAAGGAGCAAAAGACCCAGGTCTGACTAAAGGATCCCTGGTTACAGCCCTTAGCGATTGGCTGAAAGATGAGCATAAAACCTAAACTGGTCTCATCAGAAGGACTCTTCTACTGGGGTTATCAGGAAATACTTACTATTGCCCTACCTATCAAAGTTCACTAAGGAAAGCAGAACCATCAGCCTTGATATACAATAAGGATTTATTGCAGTGATTTGATTTGATGCATATGTGAGAGCTGGTCAGAGTCTTGGCCTGGCTCTTTCTTCTGCCTACGGCATTGAGCTTGAAGTTTAAGGTCAGGCTGAGGGAAAGAAAAGATAAATACTTGACTGAGGAAGAGCAGGGACAACTAGAATCTCTTTTGTCTGTTATTGGCACCCTTGTTGGTCCCTCTCTGACTCCAAGCCTGCAACCTTGCTGCCGTGGATAATCTGCAGGACAAGTGGTACTCTGGCTGCAGAATGGCAAGCCAATCGTTTGCTCCTCACCAATAAGCTAAGTCAGGAGCTGCCATGGAGACTTACCTTTCATTCACCTCCCAAGAATCACAGTGGCGGTTGCTCCACAGTGACCTTCCAAATCGTCCACAGATGACTCTTGTTAACTAACCCTAACGGGAAACAGTCAGGAGAACTCAGGGAAACATCATTTAGTTTAGCCCAGCTGACACATTACAAAGTCACCACAGCCTGAAACTAGAACATGGAGAAGTGTGAGACTGGAGCTGCCACAGTCATCAGGTCCCAGCCCAGAATTGCTGGGCTGCTTTGTGGAGCCCAAGGATGAAACTAAGATAATCAAAGTCAGAGAAGGGTGAAAAACAAACAGGCAATTTGATCACACCCTTAGAGCCCAGAATCCTGGAATGCCTGAAACTACCCCTGGGGTCTTCAATTGTGAGAGACAATAAATCCTTTGTGCTTAAGCCTGTTCAATAGGTTTTCTGACACCAGCTCCCGAAAGACTGCTAAATGACAATCTTAACAGAGCCACTGTGTTTGCTCTAGTGAAGTTTCTTAATAGTTTCAAGAACAGTTTTAAGTAGCATTAAGTCCATCCAGAGGAAACCAAGCAATAGTTAATTTGTACCTTATTGCTGATCAGATAATCAATGAAATATATTTTCCATTTTTAAAAAGACCAGCAAAAAGAAGTTTCCGTTGTTCCCGAATAGTCTCCTTTCATTAGACCATAATCAAACTGTTTCCTATCTCCCCTTCACACTTTCCTTGCTTTCCACCATGATATAAAGGGGACTGGGTGAGCACTGAATACACATTTTCTGGAATAAAGGAGTATGTTTTTCTCCTGTCGAATGAATTTTTCTACTATACAAAAAAAAAGTAGATAATTTTATTGTGCCATTTAACCTAACAAGTGTAAGGTCAACATCATACCAAACTTGTCAATCACAAATTCTGTTTAAATGACTGACTTCTGCAGAATCAGCTTAAATAAAACCAGTAATATCATCATGGCTAAGTTTGACTTTCAACTACTAATCATATTTATATAAATATGTTAAATGTCTCACCACATTCCAAGGGTTAAATGTCAACTTACATATGAGGAATACTTAAAATCTGCTTCCAAGCCCCAAAAGAGAGTCTCAAATGTCTCTAAGAACAAATTTTTTTAAAAGTAATTAAAAAGAAACTTTTAGTAAAGGATGAGATATGATACATTAATGTCAAAGTGAGGTTGCCCATCTCATCACCTATTGTCAGAGTCACTATCCCTTTAAATGTGAACCTCTTCATTGGAAAGAGAATATCTATCTACCTTATCAACAATGTTTGTGATCACTTTGTAATTCTACAAAGAAAGTGGGGCATGGAAATGAGTGTATTGATCACATTAGTTAGAAACGTTTATTTTTTCCCAAATGGGAAAAAATTAATTCAGCAAAACATTTAACAAGTGATACGCCAGTAAAAGCAAGGCTTTCTCCCAAGATATTTTATAGAAACAAGTGCATATATTTTGCAAAATCATCTTAACACACAATAAATTTCTCTAATTATTAATCTTTTTATTCAAATGTGATTACATTTTAAATAAGATGCAGAGATCTTTAATTAGTTTTCTAATAAAATTCATTTTGAAGCTTTTATGAATTCATTAAACAGTTCACTTTATATATAAAAATGGAGCCATTATATAATCTGATTTTTTTTTAATTCAAAACTATTTTTTTGATCGAGTGACATAAAAATTTGTTACCCAGAAGTAAGATTTTCTGGTTTTATAAAGACTCCTTTATTCTTAGAGATGAAGGATGTGTAACACTGTGGTTCTCAAAGGAGAGTCCTTGGACCAGCAGCATCTCTATCACTTGAGAACTTAACAGAAATGCAGAAATTCAGGCAGCACCCAAGACCTGCTGAATCAGAATTGTGGGGTGGAGCCCAGAAGTCTATGTTCCAACAAGCCGTCCAGGTGATTCTGCAGTTGCTAGAGCTGAAGAACCTCTGCACAGAGGTTGCTTGGTCTAAGGCCTTTGCAATGGGAAGGGAGCATGTTTGACAGGTAGCTCCAAGCAAAACCACTGCTGACCTTCTCATACCTCTAGTCTAGTTTGTTCTGAATAGCTGATGGTTTTCAACTATTCAAAATAGTGCATATTGTGTAACCAGTTTCAGTAGGCTATGTGAGTAATAAACGAGATAGTATCTGTACAGGGCTTAGTGAGCTTATGTGAGCTATGCCTCACACATGGAGGACTTCATGTTAATGTAGATAATGGATATTCAGATTATAAGTTTTAGTTTATATTTTTCCCTCATAGCAAAATAAGTCTATAAAACCCATAAAATATCCCATTCATTATACATTCATAAATATTTAAGCCTAAGAGGAGTTTAGAGACTACCCAGTTCGAGCCCCTCATTTTACAGATGAGAAAACTGAAGACTGGGGAGGCTGAATGACAGGTCAAAAGTCTCTTAGGAAGTGATAGGAAAAAATTAGAAGCCACAGCTGCAATTCCTGGACTAGTATCTTATAGAAGAAGCCTTTCATGCTATACTCACTACCACAACAGCACTGCTTGCTCTGGAATTTTCTCTTTTGCCATTACTAATTATTACCCAGTACTAATCTCTCCATCACTCCCTCGTGTATGTGTGTGTGTGTGTGTTAGTTGCTCAGTCATGTCTGACTCTTTGTGACCCTATGGACTGTAGCCTGCCAGGATCCTCTGTCCATGAAGTTCTCCAGGTAAGAATTCTGGAGTGGGTTGCCATACCCTTCTCCAGGAGATCTTGCTGACCCAGGGATAGAACCTGGGTCTCCTGCATTGCTGGCAGATTCTATACCATCTGAGCCACTAGGGAAGCCCCCCTTCATGTGTGAACTGACACTAATATTAAGAATTGCAAAGCTATTAGATTTAAAGCTTTCCAGCCTACATAGGCCTCAGTTCAGTTCAGTTCAGTCGCTCAGTCGTGTCCGACTCTTTGCGACCCCATGAATCACAGCACACCAGGCCTCCCTGTCCATCACCAACTCCTGGAGTTCACTCAAACTCATGTCCACAGAGTTGGTGATGCCATCCAGCCATCTCATTCTCTGTCGTCCCCTTCGCCTCCCACCCCCAATCCCTCCCAGCATCAGAGTCTTTTCCAGTGAGTCAACTCGTTGCATGAGGTGGCCAAAGTATTGGAGTTTCAGCTTTAGCATCAGTCCTTCCAATGAACACCCAGGATTGATCTCTTCTAGAATGGACCGGTTGGATCTCCTTGCAGTCCAAGGGACTCTCAAGAGTCTTCTCCAGCACCACAGTTCAAAAGCATCAATTCTTCGGCGATCAGCTTTCTTCACAGTCCAACTCTCACATCCATACATGACCACTGGAAAAACCATAGCCTTGACTAGACGGACCTTTGTCGGCAAAGTAATGTCTCTGCTCTTTAATATACTATCTAGGTTGGTCATAACTTTCCTTCCAAGGAGTAAGCATCTCACTGACCTAGAGCCAGACATCTTGGAATGTGAAGTCAAATGGGCCTTAGAAAGCATCACTACCTAGGCCTGCTGCTACTGCTGCTGCTAAGTCACTTCAGTCGTTTCCGACTCTGTGTGACCCCATAGACAGAAGCCCACCAGGCTCTCCCGACCCTGGGATTCTCCAGGCAAGAACACTGGAGTGGGTTGCCATTTCCTTCTCCAATGTGTGAAAGTGAAAAGTGAAAGTGAAGTCGCTCAGTCATGTCTGACTCATAGCGACCCCATGGACTGCAGCCTACCAGGTTCCTCCATCCATGGGATTTTCTAGGCAAGAGTACTGGAGTGGCTTGCCATTGCCTTCTCCACACCTAGGCCTAGAAATGTATAAAAAGGAAAGGTAAAATATGTATGCAAAAGCCACAGATTTCTACAACAGTTAGTGAAATACTGAAATATAGTAGTGTATCCATAGTCACTTTTTATTTCATGTTGTGGACTAGAAAATAAGCATGCAAGAAACCAACTTTCAACAATTATGTTATTCTGAAGAAAGTCTTTGGGTTAACCCCACCTCTTTAGAACTCTGGAATTCACTAAATTATACAGCAGCACGTGAAGGAAACTTCATACAGAAGTAAGGAGAAGAAGTTTGTAGATATAAAAAGAAGAAAATCTATTTTAACTAGAAAAACCTTCAGAGACATAATTTTTATTAGCTCCCTTTCCTTTATAGTGCCTCAGATATTCCTTAGACATGAAAAAATTACAGGAAATATAATTTACAGCAGCACATATGAAAATTCATTTTGAAACTTCCAATTATGTATAGTATTGTACGATTTTGAATGTATTTTCTTCAATGTATTCACATATAACATATTCAAAGCTATTTAGCAGTAGCAACATTTCTTAGACAAACACCATCCATTAATGTAGTGCATTCTGCTCCTTCCAGAGACCTAGTTATCCTCAGTTTCAAAACTTAATATGGTATTTTCTACATTACAGAACATGAAAGTGTGCTGTACTCATGACTGGCGTGAACAGTTAATGACATCCTATTACTTGCACCTCCTTAATTGACTTTCGTATTAAGGCTTTAACAGAAGGAAGTAGAGGATCTGTGGTTACATGGAACAATTACTACATTGCAAGCTGAGCACTGAACAAGAATCTCATCCTAATTCATCATTAGGCGAAAAGCCTGAGGAACTGAAAGAATCAGCTATGCTTTTTCCAGTTTCCAAATGCTTGAAGAAGTTTTACATTAATGGCTTTTGATGCTTTTAATGATGTCAAGGATGGGATTTAATTGCCTTATTAATTCTCTTGATTTGCTGCCAAATGTTAAAGGCAATTTGTGACTACTGAGCTAATCTTTTCTGATTATGAAAATCCATTATAGGAAGAAAAATATAAAATTCAGAAAAGTAGAAATGATTTATAAAAATGTTAGAACATATTTAAAAGAACAGAATGTTTGGACATGGGTTTAAAATTCCTCTGAAAGGATTTGTTATGAGATTGTAAGATATCTTTGTGTATATTAATATTTAAACTGTTGTTTCATCCTTAAATTACAGAGATAGAGCTGTTCCTTTTTAAAACTCTTCTTAAACTTCCCAACCACAATCATAACACATGATGTGATAAACCTGAGTGATTTATTTAATCTTACTGCCTTAATCAACTCACAAGATCTCTGTTGTCTCATATCTTAGAGCCTGGAAAAACCCAGTTATTAATTCCTTATTATCCTTTCCCGAAATTCTCTGGTTTGCTGACATGCTAATAAGATTCCAAGAATGTTCTAAAGAAAGCAAAAGCAAAATCACCACTAAAAATGATTGTGTTCCGAACTTACAGATTGTTTCTTTTTTTTTCTCCCTTCTCCCTGAATTCATTTTCAACTGAAATAAATTCTGTCCTTGAATGTGTGTACATAACTCCTTGGGCACGCTGTATTCACTTATCATCAAATATAAATATTAAAAGCCTTAAAGATCTTAAATCCTAATTCAAATTACCTTTGCCAGCATACCAAATACCTCAGGGTGGGTGTATTAAAAGCTCTAAAATGATTCTGCTTTTACTTTTTAGCCAAATGGACATGTTTTATTCAGGATCCCTAAATAAGATCCTTATTCAGCTCATCCACATTACCTTTGAAGACTTCTCTCTTTTCCCTTCACTCCTTCACCCTTTCCAGCCCTTCATCTTGCATACCTGCATCTCCTGAGCCCCCTTCCTGCCTGAGGTCTTCAGTGCTTTGAGGACTGCCTCCTCCACCCTCTTCAGATAAGAAGCAATGTCTGATCCTCCTTCAGGCTCATCATTTCTTTACCAGGGAAAACTTATGTGATCTCCCTGATCCGCATGATTTCCCCCACACCAAATCTATATCTCTTGGCATTCCAGCCTTTCCTCTGCAGCTGGTATTGCAGATGCCATTTTAAATTTAATTGTATAATTCTTTACTATCACCTCTATCACTTCAGCAGTACTGAAGTCAGGGGGATAATGCTGTTTTTCTCCCATTATTAACCTCAAACATCTATGCATCTGCCATTGAGTGGGTACACACACTCTGTCAACTGAATGATAATAAACGAATGACTGTCTAAAACAAATAAACAGAGGCAGGCAGCCAAAGGATTGAACACAGGAGTAAGCACAGACCATCCCTTATCAACTCTCTAACAGTTAGCATTTATACTTGCCTAAATTTCTATACAATCTTTGTATTCCAAAAGATTTATAAAACATTCTGAAATACACACACATACCCATGATTATATAAACACCTTAGCATGCACACACACACAGGTATCAGTGTTTCTGGTAGATAAGATAGCTGCATCCAGCAGCGATAAATCAGGCTTTTAAAAAATAACCCTTGTTTTTAAGAAATTTTTGAGAGTTAAAAGAAGTACTCTGCATTATGATCCTGAAGAAAAAGTTGAAGGATTAGCTAAACCTCAAGCTGAAGGAGGAAGGTGGTAAAAATTCCAGTTGGTGGATGCAGACAACAGATTTCCAGTTGTATCTTCCTTCTGGCACTTTCATGAGATGGCAGAATAGAGCAGAGAGCTTAATTAAAAGGAAATAATTACCTATAAGTTTTAATATGCATTTTGTTTTTTTAAACTATGTTCCCGTATGCTGCTGCTGCTGCTGCTGCTAAGTCACTCCAGTCGTGTCCGACTCTGTGTGACCCCATAGACGGAAGCCCACCAGGCTCCCCCGTCCCTGGGATTCTCCAGGCAAGAACACTGGAGTGGGTTGCCATTTCCTTCTCCAATGTTCCCGTATGCTATGTTTTCTTAAAAAAACAGAGCCAGATTTTGCAAACAGAAAACCTGCTTCACACTGGCTGTATAGCCCTGACTGTCCTCTCCAATCCTTAGTTTCTTCACATGAAAAATGGGAATAATTCTAGCAAATGCCACTGGAAATAAAAGAGATCAAGTAGAGAAAGTATGTAGTCTGGTGCCTGGCGACAGAGCATTGCTTCCTTCTCCTCTCCCCCTACCTGTCTGCTGGCAAAATTCCAGTGTTTATATTGAGAGCCTCTGGATTATCTGGGCTTCTATTTGATGTGATTATGCTGGCAGTCATTTGTTTTAACTAAAAGAAAATAAAAGTAACTTTGAAAGGGAGAAAGAGTTTTTTCTTTCCTTTCTCAACGATAAAGCAGCTTAATGTTTGCATTTGAAAGGAAGACACAAGAATACATATTTTATTATAAAACCCATCCTTGGATTTTGTGCTAGGCTATGTTTTCACCAGGAAAAACTTTTTTTTCCTTAAAAGCAATACTTTTCTGAGATTCTTTTCCTCTCTCTCTCTCTCTCTCGGAAACACACACACCCCTTTCTCCCTCAACTCCTTCCTCTCAAAAATGTATCCTTCATTTCTATACTTCCTCAGAAGTGGAGAAGGCAGTTGCTCTCAAAACCTCTAAAGAATTCACTAGTATTAAAGCTCCAGTTAAGTCTCGCCACTGTTTGGTCACAGGGTTTTTCATTCTGTCCAAAGCTGATTGTAGGTCTTGTAACACATCTCTGTAGCTGTTTCCATAGTGAGCACTCCAAGTATAAAGAAAATCATAGGCAGGTTTCCACATCATCTATAAAGAAAAAAAATTAGACTACAGCAGTTTGTAAAGTCAGAGAGGAATATAGATGCTTTAAAAAGGATTAAAAAGGCTCTTAAAACTTGAAAACAGAATACTAATTATATATATGCATATTTACACACACTTATTTAATATCACAGATGATGTTCAGTTGCACAGTCA
The DNA here is from genome assembly GCF_049115385.1 of Moschus berezovskii. Classification (NCBI taxonomy): domain Eukaryota; kingdom Metazoa; phylum Chordata; class Mammalia; order Artiodactyla; family Moschidae; genus Moschus; species Moschus berezovskii. The sequence goes on from NC_142462.1 coordinate 35,672,731, forward strand.
TGTCCAACTCTTTGTGACCCCATGGACTATAGTCTGCAAGGCTACTCTGCTCATGGAATTTTCTAGGCAAGAGTATTGGAATGGGCTGCCATTTCCTCATCCAGGGGATCTTCCCAACCCAGGGATCAAACCCGTGTCTACAGTGTCTCCTGCATTGGCGGGTGGGTTTCTTACCACTAGCGCCACCTGGCAAGCCCAATATCACAGAAAATATGTTTTAATAACTATCAATCCTCTGTTATATCCGTGTTTCTAAAACTCTAGATTTTAAAAACAGTGACCATAAATAGGGCCTTTTTTTTTAGATTCAATTAAATATTGCTCATTTTCTTCATGTGAATTCCTTGTGCAATTTTTTTATTATAACAAATATTGAGATAAACTTTTCACTCTCTGACAGACTTTTAAGGTTTAAGTCTTAACTTTTATTGTTATATATCTGTGGTGATCTTTACCACGCCATCTATAAAAAGAAGGAGCTAAACAGTATATCTAATGATTTAAGTAATTGTATTTGAGCAAGTCTCAGTTCAGTTCACTGAGTCATGTCTGGCTCCTAGTGACCCCATGGACTGCAGCACGCCAGGCTTTCCTGTCCATCACCAAATCCCGGAGTTTACTCAAACTCATGTCCATAGAGTCGGTGACACCATTCAACCATCTTATCTCTGTCGTCCCCTTCTCCTCCTGCCCTCAATCTCTCCCAGCATCAGGGTCTTTTCAGATGAGTCAGCTCTTCGCATTAGGTGGCCAAAGTATTGGTGCTTCAGCTTCAGCATTAGTCCTTCCAATGAATATTCAGGACTGATTTCCTTTAGGACGGACTGGTTGGATCTCCTAGCAGACCAAGGGACTCTCAAGAGTCTTCTCCAACACCACAGTTCAAAAACATCAATTCTTCAGCACTCAGCTTTCTTTATAGTCCAGCTCTTATATTCATGCATGACTACTGGAGAAGGCATAGTTTTGAGGAGACGTACCTTTATTGGCAAAGTAATGTCTCTGCTTTTTAATAGGTTTCCTAGGTTGATCATAGCTTTTCTTCCAAGTAGCAAGCATCTTTTAATCTCATGGCTGCAGTCACCCATCTGCAGTGATTTTGGAGCCCCCAAAATAAATTCTCTTACTGTTTCCATTGTTTCCCCATCTATTTGTCATGAGCAAGTCTATAAATAAGTAAAAATGTAGCTTCATGATCAAGTCAAAAGGAACACAGAAATATACTTCTCTAATTAAAAAATAATTTAATGATACATTTTAATAACCAAAAAAAAGATAGATATTCAATACTTCACTGTGCTTTCTCTAAAGCACCTACCCATACCAATGACCTCATTGTTTCCATAGAAATAAATGTACGTCAAAGAGGAACCTCACAAAAGAGGGTGTATGTAATGGTAACCAAGGCAACCAGCCTCAGAGAGAAGAGAGACAAAGTCTGACCAAATAAGACAAACTGTAGAAAACACACACACAGACACATAGCCAGGTTAAAATACATTTTTTCTAGGATAATAACAAAATGAACCCTGTACTTGTAATCGGAATATAAACTTTGTTACTTGCTACTTTCTTGGGTTTGCTAAACTAATTCATTTGTGATTTTATCACTTTCAAAGTGCAGGAACACAGACTGTGAGTGACATATTATGCAGAGCTGCCCCCTTAAAATAGAGCCTCCATTAACAGTAATATCACATGAAGCAGGGCCTTGAGATCTAATTGTCACCCTCCACTGATAGCCCCATACTCTACAATTGAAGCTAACAGAATGAAAGACCTAAATAAGGAGTTCTTCTATGTTTCATTTCAATCTATATATTAATAAAAGAGTAGGCATCAAGAACAAAGTATAATTTGATGTTATTTATTCAACCGGCATTCCTGGGAAGCCATGAACACCCGTATTTTCACCTCTCCAAACAAAACTTGATTCTTCAGGATACTGAATGGAAGATAATTATCAGTTAAACCATACTGATGTGGTCGTGATGCAGCAACAGAAATCATACCATATTTTTGTATATAAGATTTATCCTCACCAAGCTGATTTATAAAGAACTGTGTCTTCCATCACTGGTAAACTGTGAATGAGGTGTTCCCTCATCTACTTTCCTGAACACTCACACTGAAACCAAACTTTTCAAAGTGTAGGTCCCACTAAAATACTCTGCCGTGCAAGATGAGCTGAGGCACAGTAATAGAGCCTTTCTTTCAAATTCAGTCTTGCCTATCACTGCTAAGACGCACAGAAGCACTAAATGAATAGTTTATTCTGTATATCTCAGTTCAGTTCTGTTCAGTCACTCAGTCATGTCCGACTCTTTGAAACCCCATGGACTGCAGCACGCCAGACCTCCCTGTCCATCACCAAGCCCCGGAGATTGCTCAAACTCATGTCCTTCACATCGGTGATGTCATCCAACCATCTCATCCTCTGTCGTTCACTTCTCCTCCTGCCTTCAATCTTTCCCCAAATCAGGTTCTTTTCCAATAAGTCAGTTCTTTGCATTAGGTGACCAAAGTATTGGAATTTGAGCTTCAGCATCAGTCCTTCCAATGAATATTCAGGACTGATTTCCTTTAGGATGGACAAGTTAGATCTCCTTGCACTCCAAGGGACTCTCAGGAGTCAACTTTCTTTACAGTCCAACTCTCACGTCCATACATGAATATAGGAAAAACCATAGCTTTGACTAGATGGATCTTTGTTGGTCAAGTAATGTCTCTGATTTTTAATATGCTGTCTAGGTAGATCATAGCTTTTCTTCCAAGGAGCAGCATCTTTTAATTTCACGGCTGCAGTCACCATCTGAAGTGATTTTGGAGCCCCCCAAAATTAAAGTCTCTCACTGTTTCCATTGTTTCCCCAGCTATTTGCCATGAAGTTATGGGGCCGGATGCCATGATCTTACTTTTCTGAATGTTGAGTGTTAAACCAGTTTTTTCACTCTCCTCTTTCACTTTCATCAAGAGGCTTTTTAGTTCCTCTTCCCTTTCTGCCATAAGGGTGGTGTCATCTGCATATCTGAGGTTATTGATATTTCTCCTGGCAATCTTGATTTCAGCTTGTGCTTCTTCCAGCCTGGCATTTCCCATGATATATTCTGCATATAAGTTAAATAAGCAAGGTGACAATATATAGCCTTGATGTACTCCTTTTCCTATTTGGAACAAGTCTGTTGTTCAATGTCCAGTTCTAACTGTTGCTTCCTGACCTGCATACAGATTTCTCAAGAGGCAGGTCAGGTGGTCTGGTATTCCCATCTCTTCAAGAATTTTCCACAGTTTGTGGTGATCCACACAGGCAAAGGCTTTGGCATAGTCAATAAAGCAGATGTTTTTCTGGAACTCTTGCTTTTTCAATGATCCAGCACATGTTGACAATTTGATCTCTGATTCTCCTGCCTTTTCTAAATCCATATCTAAATCAGTATCCTCAGTTCAGTTCAGTTCAGTTCAGTCGCTCAGTCATGTCCGACTCTTTGCAACCCCATGAATCACAGCACGCCAGGCCTTCCTGACCATCACCAACTCCTGGAGTTCACTCAAACTCATCTCCATCGAGTCGGTGATGCCATCCAGCCATCTCATTCTCTGTCGTCCCCTTCTCCTCCTGCCCCCAATCCCTCCTAGCATCAGAGTCTTTTCCAGTGAGTCAACTCGTCACATGAGGTGGCCAAAGTATTGGAGTTTCAGCTTTAGCATCAGTCCTTCCAGTGAACACTGGATTGATCTCCTTTAGAATGGACTGCTTGGATCTCCTTGAAGTCCAAGGGACTCTCAAGAGTCTTCTCCAGCACCACAGTTCAAAAGCATCAATTCTTTGGCGGTCACCTTTCTTCACAGTTCTACTCTCACATCCATACATGACCACGGGAAAAACCATGGCCTTGACTAGACGGACCTTGGTTGGCAAAGTAATGTCTCTGCTTTTTAATATGCTATCTAGGTTGGTCATAACTTTCCTTCCAAGGAGTAAGCGTCTTTTAATTTCCTGGCTGCAATCAGCATCTGCAGTGATTTTGGAGTTCAAAAAAATAAAGTCTGACACTGTTTCCACTGTTTCCCCATCTATTTCCCATGAAGTGATGGGACCAGATGCCATGATCTTAGTTTTCTGAATGTTGAGCTTCAAGCCAACTTTTTCACTCTCCTCTTTCACTTTCATCAGGAGGCCTTTGAGTTCCTCTTCACTTTCTGCCATAAGGGTGGTGTCATCTGCATATCTGAGGTTATTGATATTTCTCCCAGCAATCTTGATTCCAGCTTGTGCTTCTTCCAGCCCAGCATTCCTCATGATGTACTCTGCATATAAGTTAAAAAAGCAGGGTAACAATATACAACCTTGACGTACTCCTTTTCCTTTTTGGAACCAGTCTGTTGTTCCATGTCCAGTTCTGACTGTTGCTTCCTGACCTGCATACAGGTTTCTCAAGAGGCAGGTCAGGTGGTCTGGGATTCCCATCTCTTTCAGTATTTTCCACAGTTTGTTGTGATCCACACATTCAAAGGCTTTGGCATAGTCAATGAAGCAGAAATAGATGTTTTTCTGGAACTCTCTTGCTTTCTCCATGATCCAGCGGATGTTGGCAATTTGATCTCTGGTGCCTCTGCCTTTTCTAAAACCTGCTTGAACATCTGGAAGTTCACGGTTCACATACTGCTGAAGCCTGGCTTGGAGAATTTTGAGCATGACTTTACTAGCATGTGAGATGAGTGCAATTGTGTGGTAGTTTGAGCATTCTTTGGCATTGCCTTTCTTTGGATTGGAATGAAGACTGACCTTTTCCAGTCCTGTATCCTAAACCTCTGTAAAAGCTTTAAACTTGTAATCTATGTTGAATTCATTAAAAAATTTGCTGATGTTCAACTAACTGGTACATTATTTTTCAAGTTTTTATATATTGTTTAAAATGCTAATGTTTATAGCTGCTGCTGCTAAGTCGCTTCAGTCATGTCCAACTCTGTGTGACCCCATAGACAGAAGCCCACCAGGCTCCCCCGTCCCTGGGATTCTCCAGGCAAGAACACTGGAGTGGGTTGCCATTTCCTTCTCCAATGCATGAAAGTGAAAAGTGAAAGTGAAGTTGCTCAGTCGTGTCCAACTCTTAGTAAGATATCTAAGACTTTATTTTAAGCCCCCCAGTGACTGAGTCTAATAAAAAGATGTATTTCATCATATGCTAAACAGCAACTCTGAGCATTTCAGTACCAAGATAATGATACGGTATCATAGAGAACAGATGTCTCTTAAGGACAGCAAATGGGTAATTTTCAGGTCGTGCCCTACAATGCAGATTCAAAGTATATACCTTCACTAATTTTCTTGGGTAGAAAAGCTCTGTGCCAAGTATCTTGTCATAGCACAGCAGATTGTTATGTATAGAAAAGGCCTGAGGCATACTCAGTTACAAAGCAGCCCCTTGGTGCTGTCAGAAGCAGGTAATACACCAAGGTGATAGGTGATACAGGAATTAGAAACTACAGATTCAGAAGTCCAATGGTACATTTAGCCACTTACTAAGGCAGAGGGTCATATGATCCCCTCAAGTTTGGTAATTTGTACTGATAGCATAACAGTATGGCCAGTTTTTGCAATTCTGAGGAATGTGGATAGATTGCTGAGTCCCAGACCCTAACTAGGACCTCTGAAGTGTGAAATGACTTCCCAGGAGTCTCCTGTATTTGTCAGAAATACAAGGAGGCATATTGCCCCTACACTCATTAGAAATCCCCTAGAGTCTAGGTATAGTGGTTTTGGACTATGAACACATGGTAAACTTCATGATTTGTACTAAAACATGAGCACATTTTGTATCCCGTTTTTGCTCCTCTTTGCTGCAAATTAAACCTGGATATTCCTTCAGTGGAAAATTTGTTCTGCTATATATAATATCATTGGTGGCTCTCAATATAGATGACAGAGAAATACCACTGTGGTACACATTCAATGAAAATGTTTGAAATACATTGTTGTTAGTTATTTCACTTATTAAATCAAAATTATTGAGCAACTGCTATTAGGAATTTTGTTACAAAAAGGAATAAAATGAATATAGCAGTGCTCTTGTGTTTAGAAGTTTTATAGCATGGAAGGGAGACCAAGTCTTGGGAAACACTGGCCCAGTGTATGAATAGACAAGATTTGGTAGTAAACAATAATTAAGAAAAATTCAAAAACTACTTGCATATTCTAATTCAATGTAAGACAAAAAAATGGCAGTTCCATCAACTGAGAAGCTCTATGCTGTAATAGAAAGAAAGATGAGCATTGATTTCAGAATCCTGGGTTCATATCCAATTTCCTTTTTCTTTTGGAGCATGCTTGCCTGGAGAATCCCATGGAACTGATGGGCTACAGTTCATAGGGTCTCAAAGAGTAGGACATGACTAAAGCAACTTAGCACCGTATGGCAAGACATGAGATAGTTACAGTAAACTTATCAAATTATCAGAGCTTTGAATTTTTATTCTATAAAACATTGATAATAATCTCTATGTCTGTGTCCAAAACACCTCATGAAGTGTCTGGCATAAGGATGCATTTAATATTTTTCAATAGGATATGATTATACTTTTTGGTGAGGGAAAGATAAGCAGTAGGGTTTTAGCCTTACTGAGTTTGAAGTAAAGGAGGGGCTATCTATTATTACCAATAAGAAACTGAAATAGAGAGATGACCTCTAGGGAGCAGGCAAGGGTTTAGCATAACCCATGCTAAAGTGATGGTGAAAAGCATGAGAGCAGAGGAAAATGCCAAGGAGGAAAATAAAGGTGTAAAAAGTTTAACCCATAATGAAGTCCACAATTGGGGATCACAATTAAGAAACAGAAGCAATAAAAGGGTGGAGAAAAGCTGGTGTTAGAGTAATAGAAAAATGAAACAGATTGCTTCATGCTGCAAAAGTTAAGGACTGATAGTATCCCCAAAGGACATTCAGTGGTTTGCTCACAAATTTATGTTCATGCAGTCTCCCAATTCCATGTTCAGTGACACACTGGAAGATTAAAGTCATCCATGCTGGAAGAGTTTACACCAAGGAAACTGGTAAAAGCTATAAATTAGGGCTTTTCCTCCCTGGACACACTTGTAAAACTTCTACCAGCATGGCACTCTCTCACCGAAGATGTGTCTCTTCTGTTACTTCTGCTACTTATAACATTAAGTGATGTGGAAAAATGAAAGAAACTGGAGAAAATTCAGGATTTTGGCAATTAATAGGACTTTGGTAACCTTGGAGGAGGCAGTTTCAAGAGAGTGGTGAAAGGCAGACTGCAGGTATAAGTAGGTGCCAAGGAACTGGAAGCCACAGAACAAATGGGTCACATCTGGAATTTGGAAGTTAAAGGAAGAGAGACAACACTAGAAGTAGAAGCAGTGGAAGATAAAACTATGTTTCAAAGGAAAATAATCTGTAAAAAGTGATATTATATAACTGAAAGGAGAATTTAGTTTGAATCCTAACTTAGCCAGATGGAGAATTTAGGGCTGCTGAGGATTAAAGAGGTAGCAAATGTAACATACTCAAGGAAAAAAGTCAACTTTCTTTAGGCAGAAAAGACCTAAACACAGACAAACGTTAAAATAATTACGGAGTTGGGGCAGGTAATTAGGGGGCAAGTATCAAGAATAATTGAGAAGGAATTAGATCAAAAGCATATGTTGTAGTTATGTACTTGATACACTGATGAGAAACATTAAATTTGGGGATGTATATTTTCCCTCAAAAAGCAAACCTCTGCCAAGCACAGTAAATGTAACTTTTTCTATATCAAGATTTGCCTTAACAAAGCATTACAGAAGTCCAGCTTTCATCAATGCAATAGTCTAATCAGTTGTTTGTTGTCCTATATGGTATAGATATATGACAATAGGGCTCAAATTCTTAAATATATTTTTCTTTCTTCAGCACTTTTTATTGTCTCAAATCATTCTAGTTTTCTTAGCAAGTGAATATATGTTATCATAGGCAAAGACAAAAAACATAACTTGCACACATTAATTAACTATGGGCTTTATGTCCATCACCAACTCGATGGACATGAGTTTGAGCAAGCTCCGGGGCTTGGTGATGGACAGGGAGGTCTGGCATGCTGCAGTCCATGGGGTCACAAAGAGTCAGACACAACTGAGTGACTGAATTGAACTGAACTGATGAACTTTATGAAATTATATCCAAATATAATACACATTAAGACAACAAAGGATTCTAAACTTTATAATAAATTAAAGAGAAAACAAAATTATTTTATCTGGAAAAGTTTGAATGAATAAAATGAGCAGAATGAACAATTTTCTTTCTAGGATGATGTAAGTTAAAACCTCTAGGATGATCTAAGTTAAATCTAAAAAAAATGGAAATGAGTTGTGGACTGCCAAGAACTCTTCCAGGTTTATGTTATCTTATATCTATTCAGTGGATTAAAAATAGTTCTTCCTCTCTTGCTCAATGCTATGATTTAAGGAAAGATATTCAGGAACTCTGCACTAATGCTCTGACTAATCAAAAGGACAGCATGCTCTTGAAGGTTTGTTTTGGTTGAATTTTTTCCTAATGACAAAACAATTTCCATCAGCCTTCTCATCTTTATCATAAATATTTGACACAGAGGCATCATTCTCATCTCTTTACTCTTAGATTTTTTTCTGTTAACTTCATGGTGTTTATGAGTTCATCTTTGAATAGGAAGCATGAGGCTGATGAAAGCAGAGAGTTGTTAATTTCTCATCTATGTGCTATGATCTCTGTATAAAGGGCAGCAGCATCAGTAAAGCGTTTAACCTATGAAGTCTGAGCAGTTTCCAAATCCTCAGAATTTTTATAGTAGGAATATGTCTTTGATTTATCTTTCAGATACTAGAAGACAAATAAAAAGGTAAAGGAGCAGTGAAAAAGTAATGTGAGATGCTAAAAGAAATGAAAGAGGATAGAATTTTCCAAATTTAGAGTGCTTGTTCCTAAAAGCCAATCAGACATATTAGATAATGCACTAGATAATGAAATGCAACATGAACAAAAGCAATTCAGATTGAGCAAAGCATTTTTCATCTTATTTTAGCTCATGAAATATGAATAGTATAAAGAATGCAAGTGGTTTTAAATACCTTGAGATAATTACATTTTGCCACATTAAAGAATTAATAATCCACCTACTTTCCTCATAAAACTACAGAAGCAATGTTTCATTTTAAGTACAATTATCTGATGTATCAAGGCAAATTTGCCTCATTAGTGATTATTATATGCATTCTATCTTCAGTGTACCATTTACAATATCCAGGTGGTCCATCCATCACCTGTAGTTGGTAAGTACATAGATATTACTGAAGATGAGGTTGCCATTATCTTCAGAAAAGAAGGGAGACTAACATATCAGGGGTTCCTATTTCCTTAGAAAGGAGACAGAACTTGGAATTGGTTAAAATTTGACCTAAGATTCTCTTGGAAAAGTCTCTTTGGGCAGAGACAGCTGCATGTGCTCTAGAAATAACCTCTTGAAACTTCAGGGATTAAGCATGAACCAGAGGAAGACAGAAGACCCATTCCTTGCTACTACATCAAAATAGTCCAACCTCTTAGGAAAACCTGTTGGTCAAGCTATTTTCACCAGTTCCTAGTAGGAAAAGAGTCTAGGTCATCTGGCTATAAATATGAGGCCATTTCACTAAAGTATTACCACAAATTTACTTCAGTATTAGATTTTTCAGTTCAGTTCAGTTCAGTTCAGTCGCTCAGTCATGTCTGACTCTTAGCGACCCCATGAACCACAGCACGCCAGGCCTCCCTGTCCATCACCAACTCCCGGAGTTCACTCAAACTCATGTCCATCGAGTTGGTGATGCCATCCAGCCATCTCATTCTCTGTCGTCCCCGTCTCCTCCTACCCTCAATCGCTCCCAGCATCAGAGTCTTTTCCAGTGAGTCAACTCGTCAGTTTCAGCTTTAGCATCAGTCCTTCCAATGAACACCCAGGATTGATCTCCTCTAGAATGGACTGGTTGGATCTCCTTGCAGTCCAAGGGACTCTCAAGAGTCTTCTCCAGCACCACAGTTCAAAAGCATCAATTCTTCGGTGATCAGCTTTCTGCACAGTCCAACTCTCACATCCATACACGACCACGGGAAAAACCATAGCCTTGACTAGACGGACCTTGGTTGGCAAAGTAATGTCTCTGCTCTTTAATATGCTATCTAGGCTGGTCACAACTTTCCTTCCAAGGAGCAAGCATCTTTTAATTTCATGGCTGCAATCACCATCCGCAATGATTTTTAATAAATACTAATTTAAGTCTTATAATTAGCTAGGCTTTGGCTTTCTGAATTTTTTTGTGTGATCAATAATAAAACTTGATAGAGAAAAATCTAAATTCTAATACAAATATTAGTGTTTATAAATACATTTTACAATATCTTTGCAATATTTAACCCAATATGACTATTACTTCTATTTGATTTTTAGTGTAGTAATCAGATACACTGTTGTTGTTGTTTAGTCGCTCAGTTGTATCCAACTCTTTGTGACCCCATGGACTGTAGCCCTCCAGGTTCTGTGGAATTTCCTGTCTGTGGAATTTCCCAGGCAGGAATACTGGAGTGAGCTGCCATTTCTTATACCAAGGGATCTTCTTGTCCCATGGGTCAAATCTGCGTCTCCTGCGTTGGCAAGTGGGTTCTTTACCACTGTGCCACCTGGGAACCCAATCAGATATATAAGGCAGAATTAAACCAAATATCATAGGAATACAGTGTGTTACCCCATATTTTACACTGTGATTTTTTTTCTTTATTCTATCATCTTAAAAAAGAAGAAGTGTATATTTTTAGAATTACAGATTATAGCACCAAGCATTATATTACTCTACAAAATAAACCATGATAGTCTAAATATTATGTCACTGTGCCAGATCTCTAGTACAAACAATGAAGATCTGAGAAATTATTCTATACACTTTAGCACTGGTAGACAAATTTTCATATCATATTTTCTCTTTTTAAAAAGATTTTAATATATTTCTTACTGTAAAACAGCAGCGAACCATAGACATAAGCACCAAGGCGAGACCTGAGCCAGGCCCAGATACAAAACCAGGCAATACCACATCCTGTAAGCAGAGTCCATATGTTGCAGTGTGAGCCAGAAAACCATATCTACATTCTTTCTATGGTTACTCTTGGCTATACCATATCTACATTCTTTCTATGGTCACTCTTGGCTATATTACTTAAAAATTAGTATACTTCCTTCCCTTTTTCAAAATCACACATTGTCACACAGTTGTCAAATTCACCTATTCCTCTTAGACAAAAAAATAAATAACATGTATTTAGCTATTACAATGTGCAAAGAATTGTCCCAAATATTTCACATATTTCAATCCTTCAAACATCTGAAGAATAAGAGAGTATTATTTGCTTCATTTTACAAGAAAAAAATGATTCCTAAAAAAAGTCAAATAACGTGTCCAAGGTCTTAGGGCTAATAGCTAGTAGAGCTGGAACAGAAATCCAGACAAGGAATTTTAACCAATGCTCTGGCAGTCATTCAAGACTCTCCAAAATATATATGTCCAGCCATATCTCCCCATAATTATTAAAATGACATCTCTCCTCAAACACTCATATTCTCCTCAGTGGTCTCTGGAAGTCACTGTATCCAGAGCCCTGAAATCTCCTATTTAACCTGGCTGATCAGGTTTTCCTTACTGGTTTAACAGCATTTAATTTTCTTTGGGAAATATCTCTTATAAAAAGTAAAAGGAACATCCTTGTACTCTTATGGCTTTCTGACTCACACTGCAACGTATGGACTCTGCTTACAGGATGTGGTATTGCCTGGTTTTGTATCTGGGCCTGGCTCAGATTATCTACACTGGTTCCAAATTGGGAAAGAAGCACATCAAGGCTGTAGATTATCACCCTGCTTCTAGTCCTCACCAGTTATTAGTATGTTACCTATCCTTCAGGACTAAGATGTGCCCTCTGAAAGCTCCTGATTCTTTGATTTTATTTAGTTAACTCTAAAAAAAGTTATCATCAGTAGAGCACAGTGAATAGAACTGTGTGTAAAACAAACCTAGATTTAAATCCTAGTTCTGTCACTTTTCTGCCACATAATTCTGGATAGCTGACACAAATGTATTCACTCAGTTTGCATATCTGTAAAAAGAAAATGGTTTAATGTCTGCCTTGAAAACTTTGTTGAAGTAAAGGAGATAGTGTAAAGAAAATGATTGTACTGATTAGATGACACACAGTAAACATGCAACAACTATTATTCTCGTTATTATTTATATCCACTTATTTTAGCATCTAATCATATATGTCTTTGAAATATAACAATTCAAATATTAACAGTTTATCCCTATCCCCATGCCAAATGAAATGTGACTTCAGAGAAAAAAAATCATATCTTTCATTATGTCTGTCGTTCCTACGTTCCAACGTTGAGAACTGATAATCGCAGAAAACATGCTAATTGTATGGATGATTTAAATACTGAATAAGGATACAGAGGTGAGAGTCTAAAAAAGTAGGAAGAACTCCACATAGAACCTTCATTCAGCTATAAAAATACTAATAAAATGACCTGTTTAAGGATTCCCACTTTACCATTTTAAAGCTAGACTTAGAATAAAGTGCCCTGAACACTACAGCAGCCAGCTGGAGAATGAGGAGGGAAAAGATTTTAACTAGAAGATAAGACAGAGAATTATCTTCTCACTGATTAAGTGCAGATGGCAGAACATATAAATATTGCCTGTTACAACTCTCTATAGGTGAGTGGTTTCTGAGATGAAAAAATATTACCATTAGGAATGTTGACTTCACTGGGCTTTTCTATGGGAGGATGGCCAATTTTGGTAAATCAGATAAGAGATCAGCCTCAGCAGGTTTATTGGTGCCTGTTGAGGTGGAGGTGGAGCCCAGTGGGCACTGCCGTAAGGTAGTTTAAAGGGGAAGTGAACCTTTAGTGTCCTTGGTGAATAAATGTTCATACTGAATAAGATGCAAAGAGCTCAGCCTTTATTGTTAGGCAGGGGACCAATGTGAGACAGTTGCTAAGGAAATCACTTCTGTCATAAATGGTAATAATCTTCAGAAGGTTAAATAAAGAACACCTAGTTTAGGCTGGTGAGTATCTTGACCCCCAAATCCCCAGCATTCTACTTGTAAAATACTACTGCTTTTTAATATGGACTTATTTTTTAAATATTTTATTGCTACCTATTTTTTTAAATTAAAGCTCAGAAAAACTCAGAAAAATTTTTTTACTAACAGTCACAGGAAAATTTTATTTTTATAGAGTAAATATACATTTTTCCCAAATAAATACTCTGAAAAACACATTTTGCTTATAATCACATTCTAGGTTGTGTAATTTTGCTTTTTATGTAGGAATTGTGATATCATTAGAAAAATTGAATAACTTTTCTTAAAATTTTACTTGGGGAGGTGGCTAATTTAAAATTGTTGTTCTCAGAAATCTCCAGAGAGAAGCTCTTTTCATCTTATAAAAGAATAAAAAGTGGCCAAAAGAAAAATGTGACAGACACTGTTTTTATAATCCATTCTTAAACTGGCTGAGGCATTGAGGCAAATTTTGATAGAATCATGACATGGCTTGAAAAAAAGAAAAAAAAATGAAATGAGCTTTTTAAATTACCTGTCCCAACCATAACTCCCAGCTCTGCCACTATGCTGTATTTGAACTGGTGGTCAATGTGTAGGGGTTAAAGTATAAGGACTCCAAAGTCAAAGGCCTGTGCTCCAAACTTGATTCTGTGAGTTTCTAGCTATGCACGTTTGAGCAAGTTACTTAGCCTCCCTACAGCTTAGATAACATTAGTATCCACCCCCAAGTTTTTTGTTGAAAGGATTAAATAAGTTAATTTTTGAACTGTTACTGGAATAGTGACTGGCACAGAGTAAGTGCCAGATAACTGTTAGATAAAATAAAAATAGAACAAAGGAAAAAGGGAGAAGTTGAACAGCAAGGAAAGTGAGTGAAAAGAAGCTGATTGTAGACATTGGCACACATAGGAGGAAATTTTCTAAATGTGTGTTCACTGAGGAAGTGAGATAAAGGAAATAAAAAGCAGTATGGGAACAAACAAGAACTTGTTATCTCCTTGCCCCAATTTCAATTCCCTCCCTCTGCATATCCTATCCAGAACTAATAAAAGTATATTTTGAAATCAACTGCTTAACCTGTAAATTAATCTTACTGAAGAATCATCTCCTCCTGAGGAAAAAAATATTGTACAGGTTTTTTTCTTTTTTCAGAGACGTGGAAATCAGCATACATTTACCTTTTACAGTACATAGTCTAAAAGGTAAAGATTCTCATAGATTATTTGGAAAAGCTTCAAGTCAATATGCTATGAATTAGTGATGGGGGCTTCCCAGGTAAAGCTCAGCGGTAAAGAAGACACCTGCAGTGCAGGAGACGTGAGTTCGATCGCTGGGTTGGGAAGATCCCTTGGAGGAGGGCATGGCAACCCATTCCAGTATTCTTGCCTGGAGAATCCCATGGATAGAGGAACCTGGTGGGCTACAATCCATACAGCTGCGAAGAGTCAGATGTGACTGAAGCAACAGCATGGCAAGCACCAAAGTGAAGATTGTCAGTGTTTATCGCAATAAATTGAACAATAGGCCCTAGAAAGACACACAGAGGTTTTCCTTTCTGCTTCTGAGTATTTATCATAGACTTAGTTATTCGTGATTTGGGCCGTGCTAAAGTAAATAAAGGAAAAGTAGGCTGTTAGCTGGCCTCTATGAAGATTTGAGGGTAGGACAAACTGAAAACAACCACAATTTGAGAGAAGTTGGATATTTAACAAAATTCCTTGATAAACAACTCTAAGTAAAATCTTTTTAAAAACAGAGCTTAATGAGAAACAAAACAAACCCTGATTTCAAATGGACAACTTTTTTTGGAAAGATTTTTTTTTTTACAACTGTTTTAGGTTCACAGCAAAATTGAGAGGAAGATACAAAGATTTCCCATTTATCTCCTGCCTCCACATGCATAGCCTTCCCCATTATCAACATCCTTCACCATAGTGGTACACTGGATACAACTGATAAATCTACACTGACACATCTTAATCACTCAAAGTCCATACTGTAGGTTTAATACCTAGCTTTGTACATTCAACTGGTCTGGACAAATATAAAATGATATATATTCATCACTATGGTATCGTATTGAGTTTTTTCACTGTCGTAAAAATCCTTTATGTTCTGCCTATTTATTCCTCTCTTCCAAACTCTGGCAACCACTGATCAGCCTCCATAGTTTTGACTTTTCCAGAACATCATATATTTGGCATCATACAGTATATAGCATTTTCAGATTTGGTTATTTTCTTTGATAATGTTATTTGAAAGATCTTCCATGTCTTTTCATGGCTTGATAACTCATTTTTTTATGTGCTGAATAAAACTTCATTGTCATGTAATATTCTATTATACCACAGTGTACTTATCCATTCACATTCACCTGCTGAAAGACATCTTGGTTACTTCCAGGTTTTACTAATTATGAATACAGAAGCTGTAAACATTCATGTATAGGTTTTTGTCTGGACAAAATTTTCAATGTCTTTGAGTAAATAGCCCTGTCCCGAGAGGAAGGAGGCTCCACCGCCACCGCCCCAGATGAGGGGCCGCCTGCCACGGAGCGCCCCCAGGAGCAGGACTGATGGATCATATACCAAGAGTATGTTTCATTTGCCGGAAACAGCCAAGACACTCCAAAGTGACTGTGTATTTCCACGAGCAATGAATGAGGGTTCCTGTTACTCATATTCTCAATAGCATTTGGTGCGGTCAGTGTTCTGGATTTTGGCTACTCTATTAGGTGTGTGGGTGTGTGCTTGTGCTCAGTGGTATCCGACTCTTTGAGACCCCATGGACTGTAGGCGGCCAGGCTCTAGTCTGCAGACACACACTGCACACACAGGTGACATAGTTACTTCAAAGTAAGAAAATTTTCTCCAGAAATTAATACTCAGTTCTATGCTCAAAAAGGAAGCAGAGAATATAGATTTTGCCTCCTATCAAGTCATTATCTAGCTAAAAAGATAATTTTTCCTTAACTGAAATATCTTGAAAATGTTTACACTCATGTGAAACAGAGATACAGGCCATTTTATATGTGCTCATCACTGGAATATATTTATTTCAGTTCAGTTCAGTTAAGTCACTCATTTGCGACCCCATGGACTGCAGCATGTCAGGCTTCCCTGTCCATCACCAACTCCCGGAGCTTCTCATACTCGTGTCCATCAAGGCGGTGATGCCATCCAAGCATTCATCATCTGTCATCTCCTTTTCCTCCTGCCCTCAATCTTGCCCAGCATCAAGGTCTTTTCCAATAAATCAGTTTGCATCAGGTGGCCAAAATATTGGAGCTTTATCTTCAGCATCAGTCCTTCCAATGAATATTCAGGACTAATTTCCTTTAGGATTGACTGGTTTGATCTTATGTCCAGGGGACTCTCAAGAGTCTTCTCCAATACTACAGTTCAAAAGCATCAATTCTTTAGTGCTCAGCTTTCTCTCTGGTCCAAACCTCACATCCATACATGACTACTGGAAAAACCATAGCTTTGACTAGATAGACCTTTGTTGGCAAAGTAATGTCTCTGCTTTTTAATATGCTGTCTAGTTTTCTCATAGCCTTTCTTGAAGGAGCAAGTGTCTTTAATTTCATGGCTGCGGTCATCATCTGAAGTGACTTTGGAGCCCAAGAAAATAAAGTCTGTCAGTGTTTCCATTGTTTCCCCGTGTATTTGTCATGAAGTGATGGGATTAGATGCCATGACCTTCATTTTTTGAATGTAGAGTTTTAAGGTAGCTTTTTCACTCTCCTCTTTCACTTTCATCAAGAGGCTCTTTAGTTCTTCTTCACTTTCTACCATAAGGGTGGTTTCATGTGCGTATCTGAGGTTTTTTATATTTCTCCCAGCAATCTTGATTCCAGCTTGTGCTTCATCCAGCCTGACATTTCACATGGTACACTCTGCACCCTGTTAAATATGCAGGGTGATAATATACAGCCTTGATGTACTTCTTTCCCAATTTGGAACCAGTCCATTGTTCCATGTCCAGTTCTAATTGTTGCTTCTTGACAGGTACACAGATTTCACAGGAGGCCAGTCAGGTGGTCTGGTATTCCCAACTCTTTAAGAATTTTCCACAGTCTGTTGTGATGCACACGGTCAAAGGCTTTAATGGAGTCAATGAAGCAGAAGTAGATGTTTTTCTGGAATTCTCTTGCTTTTTCTGTGATCCAAAGGACATTGACAATTTGATCTCTGGTTCCTCTGCCTTTTCTAAATCCAGTTTGAACATCTGGCAGTTCTAGATTCATGTACTGTTGAAAACAAGATTGGATAATTTTGAGCATTACTTTGCCAGCATATGAGATGTGGTAGAATTGCACAGTAGTTTGAACACTCTTTGGCACTGCTTTTCTTTGGGATTGGAATGAAAGCTGACCTTTTCCAATCCTGTGGCCACTTGTGAGTTTTCCAAATTTGCTGGCATATTGAGTGCAGCACTTTCACAGCATTATTTTTTAGGATTTGAAATAGCTCAGCTGGAATTCCATCACCTCCACTAGCTTTGTTCCTATGATCCACTTGACTCCAGGTGGTCTGGCACTAGGACAATGATCACACCATCATGGTTATCTGGGTCATTAAGATCTTTTTTGTATAGTTCTTCTGTGTATTCTTGCCACCTCTTAATATCTTCTGCTTCTGTTAGGTTCATACTGTTTCTATCTTTTATTGTGCCCATCTTTGCATGAAATGTTCCCTTGGTATTTCTAATTTTTTTGGTATTTCTAAATGTTTTGTTCCCTTGGCATTTCAAATTTCTAGTCTTTCTCATTCTGTTGTTTTCCTCTATTTCTTTGCGCTGATCACTTAGGAAGGCTCTCTTATCTCCCCTTGTTATTCTTTGGAACTCTGCATTCAGATGGATATATCTTTCCTTTTCTCCTTGCCTTTTGCTTCTCTTTTTTTCTCAGCTTCTTAAATAACCATTTTGCCTTTTTGCATTTCTTTTTCTTGGGGATGGTTTTGATCACAGCCTCCTGTACAGTGTTATGAACCTCTTCCATAGTTCTTCAGGCACTCTCTCTATCAGATCTAATCCCTTTAACCTATTTGTCACTTCTACTGTATAATCGTAAGGGATTTGATTTAGTCAATAAAAAATGACTCATATGTCTTTATGGTAAATAGAGAAAATATTTATATAACTTACACTGAATAGTATACTTTGTTTTAATATTAATAAAAATTTTGCATTTTACGTATTTGCTTTGTTTTATATGCTGTGAGAAATGGAGTATTTCCTGCCATACCAGCAAACAAGAATCACAGTCATCAGTGATTCCAGCCCTTCAAATGTGAATTCCTGAATCCTAAGGGTACCCAGGAAGAGTACTTGAGCTCTCTGGCCCATTGGGCCACAGTCACTCCCTACAGTGAGCATGGAGGAATTCAGGATGTGAAAAATGCAGGATGTGGGGCCCAGATGGCTAAGATGCATATGAAAGGAATGATTTCAGTAAGCCCAGACTCTTGTATTTTCCCATACATAGAAAAGTGCTACATTCCTTAACTTGAGATATCTGGTTTTCTGTAATTTACCAAATACTTTTGATGTTCAGACTACGTGCCCTTTGTCACAAACTTCTATATGACCTGACTCCTCCCCCAACTTCCTCAGAGCAGTTCTTTCAGGGCTGCTTGAGATGCTGCCTCCCAGGCTTAACTCCCCTAAATTTCCAAATAAAATATAACTTTCAACTTTTAGTTTGTGACTATATTTTAAGTTTATAGCTGTCATTCTGTATTTGATGCCTATAGTTATTGTATGCAAAATTGTGACGGAGATAGATAACACACACATATATCTCTAGCTATTGCTACCAAAGACTTCACACCATTTACTCTCTTAAATGTTTTTTTGTCACCAAACATTATTTACCACCAATGACTAATTCTATTTTTGAAGCTGATAAATACTTACTATTGTGTCCCTTTTCCTTATCCTGACTGGGTCCCAACTCTTTCCTTCAAAGTTTATCTTTTCTCCGCCTCAAGTTCTTATAGCCCTTCATAATAACTGCCTATCTAATTTGGTCAATTATTTGACAAAGACCATATGCAATCCAGTAGGAGAAACATCAATATATCTTGAAGGTTCTTAATACCATTAAACAGTGATATGTGTATATTTCAGATAACATCAATGGTTGTAGGTTCAGTGATTTCAGTGAGTGGATCCTTTAGGACACTCCCTCAATCAGTTAGTATATGCAGTGGACTCTTGAATGCATTTGATTCACTTTGTCTACAGTTTTTTACTACTTAGATGAACAGAAATCTTACCTCTACAGCCACATCTCCAGATTTTCCTTGGTGAGGAATTTCATATGCCTGCATTTGTCGCTTTGTGAGTCGCACTAACTTTTCAGCTAGTTCCTTCCAGCCTTTCCCAAGCTTGACAGCTGAAGTCAGAATAGCAGCCTCTTGGACAAGATGCACTACTAACCCTTGGCAATCAATCTTCAGCAGAGCCTGCAGCAACAATTGCATGTTATAATTTAAAGCAACTAATTTGAACTTTTGTCTAGAAATTAAATTTGTTGTTACATATTCTGGAAACTGGCATCCTTTTTTTTCACCACACATATATTTGAATTTTCTAAAATTCAGAGTTGATTTACTTTTAAGTGAATCTAACAAGCAAAGTACAGAGGATACAAACTAGACCAGAATTAAGGGGAGCTTTAGGACTCACTCGGTAACTAATTATAGGGTCTTAAGTAAACCACTTAACTAATATGTCTCTTAATATCCTTAATTACCAAAGGAGGAAGTTGAATTAGCCACTTCCAAAGATACCCTGAGGTTTCAGCAGTTAATAATTTATTAACCCATGATTATTCACTATACAAATAGTAATTACTTTCCTTCCAGAGGACTGGGTATAGGATTTCTAGAGTAAGCACACAGCTGTTGGTAAATAGTATTTAATTTTTTAATCAAAAAATTATTTAAAGCTCCCCAGAATGATATATATTGCATAAAAATGAGAAACTTAGACAACTTTCAACAAAGCTTTTGCTATTAATAACTTAAAAAATTAACTCTCTCCCTTTGCCATCAATGTGTTGCTGCTGCTAAGTGGCTTCAGTCGTATCTGACTCTGTGCAACCCCATAGACGGCAGCCCACCAGGCTCCCCCTGGGATTTTCCAGGCAAGAGTACTGGAGTGGGTTGCCATTGCCTTCTCTGTACCATTAATGTAGTTAATGCTAAATTTAAATCACAAGGTATCAAATATAAAACACTTAGATTTCAACAATGCAAAAGAGAAAACCTTCAGACTCTTTTTTCTTCCTTAAATAAGCATCTGA
The DNA here is from genome assembly GCF_049115385.1 of Moschus berezovskii. Taxonomy (NCBI): domain Eukaryota; kingdom Metazoa; phylum Chordata; class Mammalia; order Artiodactyla; family Moschidae; genus Moschus; species Moschus berezovskii. The sequence goes on from NC_142462.1 coordinate 35,693,182, forward strand.
GCTTTGTCAGTCACCATGCATGTTTCAAACAAATCTATGAGTTTCTCTTTTGTCTTGAATATATTTTTAAAGTACAAGATGAGATTTATCTATATTTCTTTTCTGTTCAAATAAAAATGTTTAGTACTCCCTCATCATTTAATGGCACTTAAAAGTTTTATCTATCATTATGAAACAATAAGTAAAAATAAATGACTGAGTGAAACAACTATTAAAGTCCAAGGAATGTTCATTCTTATGGATGCATTAGGAGAACTACCCATGGTCTCTATACGTGGACTATATTTACCCGTAAATTTATGGAGAGGAGTTGTGACCTCAGGGAGAAGCAGTGCTGAGACAGCAGCCCCTTGAGGGTGCTTTTAGTAAACTGTGGAGTGGGTTTAGCTTATCCCAGTTCCTTGTTTTAAGGAAAATAAATTTGCACTTAAAGTTATAAAAGCTAAGTTTAAAATCCAACTCCACAAAGAATATGAATTTAGATAAATCACAAAATGTCTCTATTTAATGACTTTTAAAGTGATTATGATAGTAATACTACCCCATCTAACCCCCTAAAATCATTATGAAAGTTGAATTAGATGCTGAAGTGCTTAGAGTATCAAATTCCAAAATATATAAAGACAGTCTTAATGTCTAGATATGATTAAGAAAATTGTAACCCACAATCTTTATAAGTTCATTTCCAGATACTCCAAGCTGGAATCCCAAGTATACAAACCAAGAAAAAGGTACTCCTAATTCCATTGACTGTATAGTCCATGGGGTTGCAGAGTCGGAAGCAACTGAATGACTTTCACTTTCACTTTTCTCTATACAAATAAAGTCTCAAGAGGTAGCCTCTATACCATATGCTTCATCATCTTCTGGTTAGATAACTAGGCCTTAGCTCTTTCCTTTCAGAAATTTTGAAGCCTCCACTGAGGCACAACATGAAATTGTAGGACCTACTCCCTTAAACGAGCTCTCCACCAGCACTGTATAGTTAGTCACCAAAGTGACTCAACTATCATACACCAACATAGAGTAAGTGTAACCCAGCTTAAACTTTAAGACCATTTGGTCAATATAACCTTTTCTGCCACTAAGAGAAACAAGAAAGCAATTTTCAGTTCAAACTTTCATGGGTCCATGCTGAACACAAGCTATGAAAGGTCATGAGCTATTGCAAAATGCATGTGCAGCTTCAACCAGGTATATCAGCCAATGACTGTAAATAGCCTGAATTAAGTGAGAATGCATCACACCATCATAAAACCACCTATTTGATTAGATATTGGGTTTCAAAAATTCACCCTTCTCAGTATCACTGTGGAATCATCTGTGTGTGTGTTAGTTAGTTGCTCAGTTGTGCCTGACCTTTTACAACCCCATGAACTACAGCCCACTAGACTCCTCTGTCCATGGAATTCTCCAGGCAAAAATTCTGGAGTGGGTTGCCATTCCCTTCTCCAGGGGGTCTTCCTGACCCCAGGATTGAACCCAGAGCTCCCACACTGCGGGCAGATTCTTTACCATTTGAGCTACCTGGGAAGCCCATAAGCCCATCTATACATATACACTGTATCATGTTGGCTATTGTTAACATCACAGAATAAACTCCTTGCCAAAAATTTTTTCTCCCATTTTGCACTCTGATTAAAACTTGACTCCTCTACATGAATCTGCCTCATCTTACATGAACCACTCATCTTTTATAGGGCACCAGTTTTACACAGTTATAGTGATATTTACTACATACTAACACACATACTTAAGTATCTTTATAAACACATGTACATTGCTAAAAACTTTGTTTCAGGGAAATATAGTGGTTTTATGTGTGGCTTTGGAACCAAAAAGATTTCAAATCCCATCTCTGATACTAACCAACTGGCAGATCTTGGGCAAGTTGCCCAATCTCCCAAGACTCTGTTTCCTCTATTTGAAGATGGAGATACTAACTAGACTTATCCTGTATTGTGGTTAAAATGGCCGAATGAAAGAGTATGTATACAATGCTGGGCACAGAGCCAAATATATAGAGATCCTTAGGAAAGTGGTATATATCATTATTATTATTTATATAATCACATTTTAGCCATTTTTAGAAATACGCTCTTGATTTTTTTTTTTTACTTTTATAAAATACTGAATGTCCAAATGTAAGACAAAACAGTTCTTCATGTTTTTTTATAGTTCTCTGCTGAGCCTTACACTGGGGTGAATGCTATGTTGAAAAAACATGGTTCTTAGAGTCCTATTAAAACATAAAGATTAAGAAGAGAATTAACAATATCACTTTTGGATTGTGATGCACCACATACATAAGACAAATGTTAAATTGCTAAAGTTAAGGACATCGGTGATACATCTAAAAAACACTAAAAAGTGAATCTACAGCAATGCCCAAGTTAAGTAGTTTTGTTTCAGTTTTGTCTTATTTACTTTAATGTAATTGGAGCTCCTCTGATATTTTAAGAGCTATCTAAATATTTGAGAGAGGAAAAAAAGGGATCTCTTAATTGTTATGTTTTAGCACAAACAGAATCTTTAATCTTCCATTAAAGGATGATCCTTGGGGGCCTAGTTTCTGGGAAAATCACAGTTGAATGTCAAATCTAAGAAACTAGTTATATGATCTTGTATGCAAAGTTCTGAAGTGACTTCAATTTACTTGAGACTGCTGAGAGTTTTTCAAACTACTCTCATATGTTTACTTATAAATATTGCCAAGTTAATAAAGTTCTCTACGGTAAGTAAATTCCTGTGATCAAGCAATACTCACCACAGTAAGTTCATAAAGAAACTTCCTGGTATTTCTATCTGCATGGCAATCTTCCTTTAACTTCTTCACAACATAAGCAACTTTTTCTGATTCTTTGTCTGCTTGTAGTTGATCAAAGTCTTCCAGTGCCAGATGTGAATAGCCTAGGACATAAGCTAAAACTTTCCAATCATACACTTTTTCTGACACCAAGGTCAAGACAACTGAGTAGATGTAAGTCAGTTTTTTAAGAGGCAGGGTAATTTGTTCAAGAAGACTCCGGGTTGTGAAGACATTATCTGAAATAGACATTACTTGTTCCTTTGCAATCACCCTGATGTTTTTGCAATGTAAAAGTCCAATCTTACCTCTCAGGACTCCCACATACCATTCTTTCACTTTGGACTGTCCAATGGCTTTTATTTTACCTTCTCCAAGAAGAGCTACTGTGTCCCCTTTGAAATATTCAAGTAAGTATTCAATCTTGTTTTGTCTTATCACTGTCTTCTGGGTTATTCCATAGCTGGTAAAGTTCAATTTTTTGTCTTGAAATGTAGGATATTTAACATGCACTGTTGGTAATAAAGGAGAAGATTTGATTTCCTTCTTTTTCTGCAAATCACTTGGCAGGTTTGGCAGCTTTTTTAGTTTTGGAGCTGGATCTGGTGAAGTTATAAAGAACTGTGTAACTGGCCTACCACTGCGAAGCTCCACCTGAACACAGAAAACAAACAAGTGCATTTCTCTGGAGTCAACTAAAGAGAAGAAAAATTGTTGATGAACTACTTGACCTGACTGCAAGTGATTTTGCTTAACTTCTTTCCTTTTTCTTTCTGCTTTCACTTCAAAATCAGGATCACATGATAAGACAGATATACTTAAATCTTGTGGCTTTTCAAGTAAGAAGGAATGCTTCCCCCAGAGCTGAAACACAACTGGGGATGTGTTGGGTTTCCCCCCTTTTTTAATATCAGAGATAGTAAGCTTTTCTGGCATATAACTATGTCCACAAACTGTGAAAACAGCAGTGAAACTGGGGTGGATATATTTGGGTCCATAAATTCCAACTGAAATGCTTTTGTGGATATAATCCCAAATGGTGGCAGCTGGTGATTGAGTACCTTTAGTTTGTGCGGCAACCACTAGATACATCACTTGACTCAAGTCTACTAGCTTGACCTGGATGGTGTCTTTATAAATGTAGGAGTTGTTTAATACTTTGAAAGGGCCTTCTTTATCCAGACTATGTAAACACACTATTTCTGCCATGACTTGGCTGAAAGGATCCTTTTTCACTTCAGCCCCAATTTTCATCTCCAGCAAAATGACTTCCATTGTGTTAAGGTTACCTAACATGATTTCCAACAGTGGGCTTATGGTGCATGAAAGATCATGGTTAAGGTTTTGTGGCGGATCTAGAAAAGCTCTTAGAGATACCTCTTGGAATTCTCCCACAGCTACATGGCCTTGGGGCACATGAATAGTGATATCTGACTCAGGTAATTGTACTGACCCTCCTTGGTGGCTTAATTTGCAAACTACTGTAGTCTCTGCAACTTGTGTTTGGGCCCATCCAGGACTCTGATTAATTGTACTCAAATCTAGGCAGGAACGGGCAAGGTGGCGCTGACTTAACCACGCCATTTTATAAGCCTCTCGGTCATTTCGAAGCCATTCTAAGTCTTGTTCTAAGATCTGGTCAGAGTTATGTATATTCTGATGGGCATGTGCTGTGTCATCCAAAATGTCCAAAAGTTCTGAAACACTTTTAGATCTTCCAGATTTCCTTGAAGAAGACTGCCTAAGCAACTGATGCACATCAAGTTCATCACCAGAGGAATCAAAAGAGTTTCCAGTTTCTATTTCTCTAAAAAAAAGAAGAGGATCTTCCTTCAAGATAGAAATATTATCTCTCTTCTGGTTATTTCTTAGCTGAGTTATATCATCCAAAAATGGGTTAGATGCAGACAGTTCATTCCAGAATGGATTTGTAGCATTGGAAGCATTATTGACATGAAGTGTGAAATCCTCTGGCCAATCAAGAGGCAAACTGGGATCTGGACATTCTTGTTATTTAAATCAAAATAAAGCAAAACAAAGATGAAATGGCATTCTGAGATACAACCAAGATTAATTTTTACTGTAGCTTAAAAATTGAAGAATTTTTATTTGTCATTGATCTCCAGTCTAAGTATTACAAAATTAATGTTAAGATTGGTCAAATTTTCATGTTGAATGAGAAATTGCTTGACCAGTTTATTTTGACTTTATGTAACATTATTTTATCTTAAGATACTATGATTTATAAACAAAAATATTTAGAAATTTAATAATAATCATTTAACACATATTTGTGAAAATGACCCAGACTACATACATTTATGATGTCATTTTCATAAATAAGTACCTTTGAATAAACAGAATAATTTAGTCTATTATCCAGATTTTTCTAAACATACAGTGGTTAGTCTTATTACATCTAGATTATTTATTTAACATTTTCTTTCCTGATAATATTCAATATGTGAAAAATATAAAATAGATCTATAAACAGCAAAATGTTCAAAAAAATAACAAACTAGACAAGCATGAATTTGTTAGACTATTTTCTGAAAGTTTCATATTGATAAATTTTAACAGGTTGAATATTTTTTCATGAAAAGTGAACATTTCATGAAAAAAGCACTGAAAAAATAGACCACCATTAAATTTACTACTTGAAGGAATTCATTGAGCTTTTTAAAGTTTAAAATGACAAAGAACAGGCTTATTACCACCACAAAAGGGAAATATGCTGTTACTTTGGAAAGTGTGTATTTTAAGAATCAGCAACACATTCAAATACTTATATATCAACTGTAATGAATTTCCGTATATCTCAAAAATACTGAATATTTATGTTTACAGAAAATTATATTTGATCACTTTTTCAATAAATATTGATAATGATTCTGGGGACTTTGTAAAATTGTGGCTGCTTTAGAGAAAATGAAAGCATTTTAGAAAAATGAGCTCAAGTAATCGTTCAGACAATTTTGTTTGTTATATATAGAACTATATATTGATTGAAATTAGTTTTAAGTGTCATATATTAGAAATGCTAAGATACATTTTGAAAAACAATTGCTGCATTTCTTTTATTTTTACACTTTTCTTCAAATCCAGGACCTTCAAACTCTCTTAAAACCTACATTTCCTCTGAAAATCTATTCAATTCTTTTATACTAGATTTGTTGGCCCACTGAAACCTACAGATGTCTCTTTAACCTCAAAATTCACTGTACTTACTGCATATACTGCTCATTTAATAACAAACTTTGTCTTCTTAAAATACTTATTATTACCTGTTTTATTTTATTTTGACTATTTTATTTTTATCATCTTTTTAATGATAGTGTAAGTATTTCAATGATAAAGTTGTGATTTTACAATTCTCTTAATTGTTTGTAACACTTTTCAGAAGTAGTCCCCCAATAATTAGTCATGATAGATAAAGAAATTATAATTATAAATTCCTGTACCTGTAATATCGCAATTTCTTGAGGATTTTTGGGGTTCCATGTCAAACAGATTTCCTTCAGACCTACTTTGTGAAATTCCTCCTGACCAAAAATGGGCTTTTTCACTGGTTAACATTATTCTACCTACAAAGTAAACAATATATAGGCATATATATATATATATATATGTACATATATTTCTTACAAACAGGTTGGCATAGAAACCAAACTCAAAGAAATACATAGATTTAAATAGAAAACTACATATAAAATATTCTGCATAGATCCTCTACTTCTGGTATGATGTTTGACTAGATATCCTGATACAGATAATAATATTCCATTGAAAAACACTCAGATTCTGGATTAAAAGCAACAAACAAACTTAGAAATGCATTAGGGATACTATACTATAAAAAAAATGTAATAATGAAAAACCCAAGGATAACAAAAAGAATAGTAAGTTGAAACTCCACTAACTAGGCATTTCTTGTTTGATGACTGAAAAACTAAAAAAATCATTAAACTAGAAATTCTCTCCAAATCCTCCTATAAATTCAATGCAGTTCAAGAAAAATCACATATTACATACATGTTTGTAACTTAGGCTGTTTTTAAAATTATGAAGAAAAGCAAAGGGCTACTCAAGAAGGACATGATAGAAGTGACGTGTGATACCAGATACCATCATTTGTTAGAAATATGTGCTAAGTAAGACAATGTGGATTGGAATAGAAATATACTAAAGATGCACAATATCCCAAGAAGTAGTATCACCCCCAAACGAGGACTTTATATATGATAGAGATAATCATGCAGAGCAGTGTGGAAATAGATAATTCAATAAACAGTGATGGTACAATTGATGGTTCATGCTGAAAAAAATTACATTGATCATATGCAAAAATTTATTCTAAGAGATTTAAAGACTGAAAAGAAAAACTTTAAAAGTAGGGTCTAAGGATTTGAAATTAAAAGACGCTTACTCCTTGGAAGGAAAGTTATGACCAACCTTGATAGTATATTAAAAATCAGAGACATTACTTTGCCAACAAAGGTCCGTCTAGTCAAGGCTATGGTTCTTCCAGTGGTCATGTATGGATGTGAGAGTTGGACTGTGAAGAAAGCTGATCGCCGAAGAATTGATGCTTTTGAATTGTGGTGTTAGAGAAGACTCTTGAGAGTCCCTTGGACTGCAAGGAGATCCAACCAGTCCATTCTAAAGGAGATCAATCCTGGGTGTTCATTGGAAGGACTGATGCTAAAGTTGAAACTCCAATACTTTGGCCACTTCATGAGATGAGTTGACTCACTGGAAAAGACTCTGATGCTGGGAAGGATTGGGGGCGGGAGGAGAAGGGGACGACAGAGAATGAGATGGCTGGATGGCATCACCGACTCTATGGGCATGAGTTTGAGTGAACTCCGGGAGTTGGTGATGGACAGGGAGGCCTGGCGTGCTGTGATTCATAGGGTCACAAAGAGTTGGACACGACTGAGTGACTGAACTGAACTGAATTGAACTGAAGGATTTATCTTGATGCTGTTTAGAAACAATTTTTAAGCAAAGTACAAATGCAAAGCAAACCATAAAAAAAAAAAGAGAGAGAGATCCTATATATCAAAGGACACTGTTCACAAAAAGTAAAAACACAAGCCAAAAACTCGGAGAAGATATTTTCATTATATATGACTGAAGAAGAAAAAAGGATTGGATTCCAAAATATATTGAAGACTTCTACAAATCAATCAGCAAAATAAGACATCACAAATTTGAAACAATATCTGAATAAGCATTTCTCACAAAAAGCAAAAATAATCAGTCCCTAAATATATTAAGATTGAAGGCAAGAGGAGAATGTTGTTCAGTTGCTAAGTTATGTCTGACCCTTTGCAAACCCATGGAGTGTGGCACATCTGGCTTCCTTGTCCATCACCATCTCCCAGAGCTTGCTCCAACTTATGTTCATTGAGTCAGTGCTGCCATTCAACCATCTCATCCTCTGTCTTCCCCTTCTCCTCATGCCTTCAATCTTTTCCCACATCAGGGTCTTTTCTAATGAGTCGGTTCTTCACATCAGGTAGCCAAAGTATTGGAGCTTCAGCTTCAGCATCAGTCCTTCCAAAGAATATTTTGAATTTATTTTCTTCAGGATTGACTGGTTTGATCTCCTTGCTGCCCAAGGGACTCTCAGGAGCCTTCTCCAACACCACAGTTCAAAAGCATCAATTCTTCAGCACTCAGCTTTCTTCACAGTCCAACTCTCACATCCATACATGACCACTGGAAAAACCATAGTCTTGACTAGACGGACCTTTGTTGGCAAAGTAATGTCTCTGCTTTTTAACAGGCTGACTAGGTTGGTCACAGCTTTTCTTCCAAGGAGCAAGTGTCTTTTAATTTCATGGCTGCAGTTACCACCTGAAGTGATTTCAGAGCCCAAGAAAATAAAGTCTGTCAGTGTTTCCCTTGTTTCACCATCTGATTTGCCATGAAGTGATGGGACAAGATGCCATGATCTTAGTTTTTTAAATACTGAATTTTAAGCCAGCTATTGAAGCTCTTTAGTTCCTCTTTGCTTCTGACATAAGGATGGTGTCATTTGCATATATGAGGTTATTAATATTTTTCCAGCAATCTTGATTCCAGCTTTCAATTCATCCAGTCCAGCATTTTGCACGACGTACTCTGCATATAAGTTAAATGAGCAGACTGACAATATACAGCCTTGACATACTTCTTTCCCATTTTGGATCTGGTCTGTTGTTCCATGTCCAGTTCTACTCTTGCTACTTTTTTTTTAATTTATTTTTTATTGAATGATAATTTCTTTACAGAATTTTGCTGTTTTCTGTGAAACCTCAACATGAATCAGACATAGGTATACATATATCCTCTTCCTTTTGAACCTCCCTCCCATCTCCCTACCCATCCCACCCCTCTTTGTCGACACAGAGTCCCTGTTTGAAATTTCTGAGCCATATAGCAAATTCCAGTTGGCTATCTATTTTACATATGATAATGTAAGTTTCCAAGTTACTCTTTCCATACAGCTCATCCTCTCCTCCCCACTTCCCATGTCCATAAGTCTATTCTCTATGTCTGTTTCTCCACTGTTGCCCTGTAAATAAATTCTTCAGTACCATTTTTCTAGATTCTGTATATATGCATTAGAATATGATATTTCTCTTTCTGACTTATTTCACTCTGTATAATAGGTTCTAGGTTCATCCGCCTCATTAGAACTGATTCAAATGCATTCCTTTTTAAGGCTGAGTAACATTCCATTTTATATATGACCACAACTTCTTTAGCCATTCATCTGTCAATGGACATCTAGGTTGCTTCCATGTTCTAGCTATTGTAAATAATGCTGCAGTGAACAATAGGATACATGTGTCTTTTTCAACTTTGGTTTCATCAGGGTATATGCCTAGGAGTGGGATTTCTGGGTCATATAGTGGTTTTATTGATAGTTTTTTAAGGAATCTCTATACCGTCCTCCATCGTGGCTGTATCAATTTACATTCCCACCAACAGTGCAAGAAACAGTTCCCGTTTCTCCATACCTTATCCAGATTTATTGTTTGTAGACTTTTTGATCATGGCCATTCTGACTGGAGTGAGGTAATATCTCACTGTAATTTTGATTTGCATTTCTTTAACAATGAGTGATGTTGAGCATCTTTTCATGTGTTTGTTAGCCATTTGGATGTCTTCTTTGGAGAAATGCCTGTTTGGGTCTTTTTCCCACTTTTTGATTGGGTTGTTTGCTTTTCTGGTATGAGTTGCATGAGCTGCTTGTACATCTTGGCTATTAATACTTTGTCAGTTGTTTCATTTGCTATTATTTTCTCCCATTCTCAGGGTTGTCTTTTCACCTTGCTTAGAGTTTACTTTGCTGTCCAAAAGGTTTTAAGTTTAATCAGGTCCCACTTTCTTACTTTTGTTTTTATTTCCATTACTCTAGGAAGTGGGTAATAGAGGACCTTGCTTTGATTTATGTCATCGAGTGTTCTGCCTATGTTTTCCTCTAAAGAGTTTTATAGTTTTTTGTCTTACATTTAGGTCTTTAATACATTCTGAGTTTATCTTTGTGTATGGAATCAGGAAGAGTTCTAATTCCATTCTTTCACATGTAACTGTTCAGTTTTCCCATCACCATTTATTGAAGAGGCTGTCTTTGTCCCATTATATATTCTTGCCTCCTTTGTCAAAAGTAAGGTACCCATAGGTACATGGATTTATATGGGGGATTTCTATCTTGTCCATTGGTCTATATTTCTGTTTTGGGCCAGTGCCATACTATCTTGATGACTGTAGCTTTGTAGTATAATCTGAAGTCAGGAAGGTTGATTCCTCCAGCTCCATTCTTTCTCAAGACTGCTTTGATTCAGGGTCTTTTATATTTCCATATGCATTGTGAAATTTGTTGTTCTAGTTCTTTGAAAAATGCCAATGGTAACTTGATAAGGATTGCATTGAATCTGTAGATTGGTAGTATAGTCATTTTAACAATATTGATCCTTCCTACCCAGGGACATGGACTATCTCTCCATCTGATTATGTCATCTTTCATTTCTTTCATTAGTGACTTATACTTTTCTGTATCCAGTTCTTTTGTCTCCTTCAGTTCAGTTCAGTTCAGTCGTTCAGTCGTGTCCGACTCTCTGCGACCCATGATTCACAGCACGCCAGGCCTCCCTGTCGATCACCAACTCCCGGAGTTCACTCAAACTCATGGCCACAGAGTCGATGATGCCATCCAGCCATCTCATTCTCCGTCGTCCCCTTCTCCTCCCGCCCCCAACCTTTCCCAGCATCAGAGACTTTTCCAGTGAGTCAACTCGTCGCATGAGGTGGCCAAAGTATTGGAGTTTCAACTTTAGCATCAGTCCTTCCAATGAACACCCAGGATTGATCTCCTTTAGAATGGACTGGTTGGATCTCCCTGCAGTCCAAGGGACTCTCAAGAGTCTTCTCCAACACCACAGTTCAAAAGCATCAATTCTTCAGTGATCAGCTTTCTTCACAGTCCAACTCTCACATCCATACATGACAACTGGAAACACCATAGCCTTGACTAGACAGACCTTGGTTGGCAAAGTAATGTCTCTGCTTTTTAATATACTATCAAGGTTGGTCATAACTTTCCTTCCAAGGAGCAAGCGTCTTTTAATTTCCTGGCTGCAATCAGCATCTGCAGTGATTTTGGAGCCCAAAAAAATAAAGTCTGACACTGCTTCCACTGTTTTTCCATCTATTTCCCATGAAGAGATGGGACGAGATGCCATGATCTTTGTTTTCTAAATGTTGAGCTCCAAGCCAACCTTTTCACTCTCCTCTTTCACTTTCATCAAGAGGCTTTTGAGTTCCTCTTCACTTTCTGCCATAAGGGTAGTGTCATCTGCATATCTGAGGTGATTGATATTTCTCCCGGCAATCTTGATTCCAGCTTGTGCTTCTTCCAGCCCAGCGTTCCTCATGATGTACTCTGCATAGAAGTTAAATAAGCAGGGTGACAATATACAACCTTGAAGTACTGCTTTTCCTTTTTGGAACCAGTCTGTTGTTCCATGTCCAGTTCTGACTGTTGCTTCCTGACCTGCATACAGGTTTCTCAAGAGGCAGGTCAGGTGGTCTGGGATTCCCATCTCTTTTAGAATGTTCCACAGTTTATTGTGAGCCACACAGTCAAAGGCTTTGGCATAGTCAATGAAACAGAAATAGATGTTTTTCTGGAATTCTCTTGCTTTCTCCATGATCCAGCAGATGTTGGCAATTTGATCTCTGGTGCCTCTGCCTTTTCTAAAACCTGCTTGAACATCTGGAAGTTCATGGTTCACATATTGCTGAAGCCTGGCTTGGAGAATTTTGAGCATGACTTTACTAGCGTGTGAGATGAGCGTGATTGTTCGGTACTTTGAGCATTCTTTAGCATTGCCTTTCTTTGGTATTGGAATGAAGACTGGCCTTTTCCAGTCCTGTGGCTACTGCTGAGTTCTCCAAATTTGCTGGCATATTGAGTGCAGCACTTTCACAGCATCATCTTTCAGAATTTGAAATAGCTCAACTGGAATTCCATCACCTCCATGAGCTTTGTTCGTAGCGATGCTCTCTAAGGCCCACTTGACTTCACATTCCAAGATGTCTGGCTCTAGGTGAGTGATCACGCCATTATGATTATCTTGGTCGTGAAGATCTTTTTTGTACAGTTCTTTTGTGTATTCTTGCCACCTCTTCTTAATATCTCCTGCTTCTGTTAGGTCCATACCATTTCTGTCCTATATCGAACCCATCTTTGCATGAAATGTTCCCTTGGTATCTCTAATTTTCTTGAAGAGATCTCTTGTTTTTCCTATTCTGTTGTTTTCCTCTATTTCTTTGCATTGATCGCTGAGGAAGGCTTTTTTATCTCTCCTTGCTATTCTTTGGAACTCTGCATTCAGATGCTTATATCTTTCCTTTTCTCCTTTGAAAGAGATGGGAATACCAGACCACCTGACCTCCCTCTTGGGAAACCTGAATGCAGGTCAGGAAGCAACAATTAGAACTGGACATAGAACAACAGACTGTTTCTAAATAGGAAAAGGAGTACGTCAAGGTAGTATATTGTCACCCTGCTTATTTAACTTAAATGCAGAGTACATCATGAGGAACGCTGGGCTGGAAGAAGCACAAGCTGGAATCAAGATTGCCAGGGGAAATATCAATAACCTCAGATATGCAGATGACACTACCCTTGTGGCAGAAAGTGAAGAGGAACTAAAAAGCCTCTTGATAAAAGTGAAGGAAGAGAGTAAAAAGGTTGGCTTGAAGCTCAACATTTAGAAAACTAAGATCATGGCATCTGGTCCCATCTCTTCATGGGAAATAGATGGGGAAACAGTGGAAACAGTGTCAGATTTTATTTTTTTGGGCTCCAAAATCACTGCAGATGCTGATTGAAACCAGGAAATTAAAAGACGCTTACTCCTTGGAAGGAAAGTTATGACCAACCTAGATAGTATATTAAAAACAGAGACATTACTTTGCCAACCAAGGTCCATCTAGTCAAGGCTATGGTTTTTCCCGTGGTCATGTATGGATGTGAGAGTTGGACTGTGAAGAAAGCTGATCGCCGAGGAATTGACGCTTTTGAACTGTGGTGATGGAGAAGACTCTTGAGAGTCCCTTGGACTGCAAGGAGATCCAACCAGTCCATTGTAAAGGAGATCAGTCCTGGGTGTTCATTGGAAAGACTGATGCTAAAGCTGAAACTCCAATACTTTGGCCACCTCATGCGACGAGTTGACTCACTGGAATAGACTCTGATGCTGTGAGGGATTGGGGGCGGGAAGAGAAGGGGACGACAGAGAATGAGATGACTAGATGGCATCACCGATTCGATGGACGTGAGTTTGAGTGAACTCCGGGAGTTGGTGATGGACAGGGAGGCTTGGCGTGCTGTGATTCTTGGGGTTGCAAAAAGTCGGACACGACTGAGCAACTGAACTGAACTGAATTATCACATACGGCCTTTACTATGTTGAGGTAGGTTCTTCTATGCCCATTTTTTGAAGTGTTTAATCATAAATGGGTGCTGAATTTTGTCAAAGACTTTTTCTGCATCTATTAAGATTATCATATGGTTTTTATCTTCCAACTTGTTAATATGGTGTATCACATAGATTGATTTGCATATATTGAAGAATCCTTGCATTCCTGGAATAAACCCAACTTGATCATGGTGTACGAGCTTTTTGAGGTGTTGCTGAATTCTGTTTGCTAACATTTTGTTAAGGATTTTTGCATGTATGCTCATCATATATTGGCCTGTAGTTTTCTTTTTGTGTTGTATCTTTGTCTGGTTTTGGTATCAGGGTGATGGTGGCCTCATAGAATGAGTTTGGAAGTGTTCCTTCCTCTGAAATTTTTTGAAAGAGTTTTAGAAGGATAGGCATTAGCTCTTCTCTAAATGTTTGATCGAATTCTCCTGTGAAGCCATCTGATCCTGCGCTTTTATTTTGGGGAGATTTTTGATCACAGCTTCAATTTCAATGCTTGTAATAGGGTTGTTCATAATTTCTATTTCTTCCTGGTTCAGTCTTGGAAGATTGAACTTTTTAAGAATCTGTCCATTTCTTACAGCTCATCTATTTTATTGCCATATACTTGTTCATAATGGTTTCTTATAATCCTTTATATTTCTGCGTTGTCTTTTGTAACCTCTCCTTTTTCATTTCTAATGTTGTTGATTTGATTCTTCTTTCTTTTGTTCTTGATGAGTCTGGCTAAAGATTTGTCAATTTTGTTTATCTTCTCAAAGAACCAGCTTTTCACTTTATTAATCTTTACTATTGTTTCTTTCATTTCTTTTTCATTTATTTCTACTAAAATCTTTATGATTTCTATCCTTCTACTATTTTTTTTCTTTCTTTTCTTCTTTTTCCAGCTGTTTCAGGTTTAAAGTTAGGTTGCCTATTAGATGTTTTTCTTTATCCTTGAGGCAGTATTGTATTATTATAAACGTCCCTCTTAGAAGTGCTTTTGCTACATCCCATAGGTTTTGAGTTGTTCTGTTTTCATTGTCATTTGTTTCCAGAAATTTTTTGATTTCTCTTTTGATTTCTTCCGTAGCCTGTTGGGTTACTTAGAAATGTGTTGTTTAATCTTCATGTGTTTGTGTTTCTTACAGTTTTTTTCTTGTAATTGATATCTAGTCCCATAGCATTTTGATCTGAGAAGATGATTAATACAATTTAAATTTTCTTAAATTTACTGAGGTTTGATTTGTGACCCAAGATGTGGTCTATCCTGGAGAATGTTCCACGTGCACTTGAAAAGAAGGTGTATTCTCCTGAATTTGGATAGAATGTCCTGAAGATATCAATGAGATCCACCTCATCCAATGTATCACTTAAGACTTGCATTTCCTTATTAATTTTCTGTTTTGATGATCTGTCCATTGGTGTGAGTAGGGTGTTAAGGTCTCCGACTATTATTGTGTTACTGTCAATTTCTCCTTTTATGTCTGTTAGTACTTTTCTTATGTATTGAGGTGCTCCTACATTGGGTGCATAGATATTTACAATTGTTATGTCTTCCTCTTGGATTTATCCCTTGATCATTGTGTACTGTCCTTCCTTTTCTCTTGTAATCTTCTTTATTTTAAGGTCTATTTTGTCTGCTATGAAGATTGCTACTCCAGTTTTCTTTTGCTTCCTATTTGCATGGAATGTATTTTTCCAACCTCTCATTTTCAGTCTATATGTGTCTTGAGGTCTGAAGTGGGTTTCTTGTAGATGGCATATATATGGGTCTTGTTTCTTTATCCATTCAGTCAAGCTGTGTCTTTTGGTTGGAGCATTTAATCCATTTACATTTAAAGTAATTACTGATATATATATATATATATATATATATATATATATATATCCCTATTGCCATTTTCTTAATTGTTTGGGGTTGGTTTTGTAAATCTTTTTTATTTTCTTGTATTTCATGGCTATATAAGTCCCTTTAACATTTGCTGTAAAGCTGGTTTGGTGGTACTGAATTCTCTTAACTTTTGCTTGTCTGAAAGCTTTTTATTTCTCCATCAAATTTGAATGAGATCCTTGCCAAGTATATTTTTCCTTGCCAGGTAGATTTTTCCCTTTCAATACTTTAAATATATCCTGCCATTTCCTTCTGGCCTGCAGAGTTTCTGCTGAAAGATCAGCTGTTAAGTTTATGGGGTTTCCCTTATGTGTTACTTGTTGCTTTTCCCTTGCTGCTTTTCATATTTTTTCTTTGTGTTTAGTCTTTGTTAGTTTGATTAGTATGTGTCTTGGCATGATTCTCCTTGGGTTTATCCTGTATGGGACTCTTTATTCCTGGTGGACTTGATGGACTATTTTCTTTTCCATGTTGTGGACATTTTAACTATAATCTCTTAAAAATTTTCTCATACCCTTTCTTTTTCTCTTCTTCTTCTGGGACACCTATAATTTGAATGTTGGTGTGTTTGATATTGTCCCAGAGGTCTGAGATGGTCCTCAGTTCTTTTCATTCTTTTTACTTTATTCGGCTCTTCAGAAGTTATTTCCACCATTTTATCTTCCACCTCACTGATTCGTTCTGTTTCAGACAGTCTGCTATTGATTCCTGCTAGAGTATTTTTCATTTCAGTAATTGTGCTGTTTGTGTGTTTATTCTTTAATTCTTCTAATTCTTTGTTAATTGATTCTTGCATTTTCTCCATTTTGTTTTCAAGTTGTTTGATCATCTTTATTATCATTATTCTGAATTGCTTTTCATATAGTTTCCCTATTTCCTCTTCATTTATTTAGACTTCTGTGTTTCTAGTTTGTTCCTTCATTCATGCAGTATTTCTCTGCCTTTTCATTATTTATTTTTTTTAACAGTTATTGTATTTGAGGTCTCCTTTTCCTAGGCTTCAAAAAAAATTGAATTCTTTCCTTGAAAAAGGATAAATTCTTTCTTTCTTTTGGTTTCTGCCCTCCTATGGTTGCTCCAGTGGTTTGCATAAGCTTTGTATAGGGTCAGATTTGTGCTGAGATTTTGTTTGTTTGATTGTTTGTTTGTTTTTCCTCTGATGGGCAAGGCTGAGTGAGGTGGTACTCCTGTCTGCTGATGATTGGGTTTGTATTTTTGTTTTGTTTGTTGTTCAGATGAGATGTCCTGCACAGGCTGCTACTGGTGGTTGGGTGAAACTGGGTCTTGTATTCAAGTCGTTTCCTTTGTGTGAGTTCTCACTATTTGATAACTCCCCAGGGTTAGTTCTCTGGTAGTCTAGGGTCCTGGAGGCAGTGCTCCCACTCCAAAGGCTCAGGGCTTGATATCTGCTCAGGAACAAAGATTCCACAAGTAGTTTGTTATGGCATTAAGTGAGATTAAAACATACATCCAAAAACAAGAAACCAATGATGAACTCCAGATAAATGGCAGTTACAAAATCAGGCAAATAATAATTAAAATAATAAGATATACATATACACCCTTGGGCAAAGTCAAAACAGCCCAACAAAAATAGAGTAGATTGATCCAGCAAACAAAGGAAATAAAAAATTATATTTACCAGTTAAGAACAAAATTAACTAAAGCACAAACTGAAAAACAAAACTAAAGCAAGGTGCTTAGTGGGGAATAAAGAAATGAAAACAAAGCTAACAAATATGTTGAGAGAAAAGGAAAGAAAGAAAAGAAAGGATATGCAAAGTTAAATATAGGTAAATTTGTATACATTAAAGTTTAACTGCAAGGGGAAAAGAACAATGGGAAAGGCAAATAAAGGAATAAATGTAGAAAAAATATAATAGGTTTAAAAAATTAAAATTATAAAAAAGAGAAAAGAAGAAAGAAAGAAAAAAAAAGGAAAATTCCACAGAACTGCAAAAGTCTAACAAAGAGGCAGAAGTTTATAAAAACAATAAAAAGTGTAACTGAATATACACATATACATATACAACCATAAGCAAAATCAAAACAGTCCAACAAAAATAAAGTACAAATATATTGGCCCAGTGAACAAAGGAAACCAAAAATTATATCTACCAGAATGAAACTAAAGCATAAACTGGAAGACAAAACTAAAGCAAGGTGCCAACTGGGGAATAAAGCAATCAAAATAAAACTAACAAACCTGCTGAGAGGAAAGGAGAGAAGGAAAAGAAAGAAAGAGTAGATATGCAAAGTTAAATAGAGGTAGATAAAGATTTATATATGTTAAAGATTAACTGCAAAAGGAAAAGAACAGTAGGAAAAGCAAACAAAGAAATAAATTCAGAAAAATATAATAGGTTTAAAAATTAAAATTTAAAAAAGAGAAAATAAAAAAGGAAACCTCCACAGCTGAAAAAGCCCAATGTACAGGCAGAGGTTTATAACAATAAAAATGTGACTAAAAAAAGCTCAAAAGCTTAACTGGATTTCTTAATGCCAATAAAACTGACAACTGCAACAGAGGGGGGAAAAAAGGAAAAAAAAAACACAGAAAAAAAATATCGAAAAGTATCTACAGAACAACTCAAAAAATAAGAATAGTAAATGTTTTTCTTGAGTAACTGCTGTCAGAGTCCTTTCCCATGCTGCGAGTCACAGTTTAACTTACCTCCCTAGGATGCCCTCCAACACTGTGCTGATCTCTGGACCTGCTGTGAAGGCAGCTCAGATTTTACTCTGGTCCTACTCCTGTGTGTCTTGCCTTCAGTGTCCACAGCTATCAGAGCTACAGCATTTTCTTCTGTGGGAGCTCTCAATGGCCTTTTATATATTCCATAGACACAAAGTCTGCCTAGTTGATCATATGGATTTAATCTGCAGCTTGTACAGCTGTATTGAAGGTTTTGGGTATTCTTTCTTAGCCACACTGCCCCTGGGTTTCAACTATTTTTTATTTCCACCTCTGCATGCGGGTCGCCCACTGGGGTTTAGCTCTTGAGAGTGCCCTGGAGGACTTGGTTTTGCCTCTGTGAGGGCCAGGTGTGGAGATGGTACAGCTGCTTGGTTCCCAGGGGTTCTGGCAGCACCAGGTACTCAAAGGGGCTGACAGTGAGGACAGCAGGAAATATAGTGTTCTAGACAGTGGAAACAGTGTCAGACTTTATTTTTTGTGGCTCCAAAATCACTGCGGATGCTGATTGCAGCCATGAAATTAAAAGACGCTTACTCCTTGGAAGGAAAGTTATGACCAACCTAGACAGTATATTAAAAATCAGAGACATTACTTTGCCAGCCAGTCCATCTAGTCAAGTCTATGGTTTTTCCCATGGTCATGTATGGATGTGAGAGTTGGACTGTGAAGAAAGCTGATCGCCAAAGAATTGATGCTTTTGAACTGTGGTGCTGGAGAAGACTCTTGAGAGTCCCTTGAACTGCAAGGAGATCCAACCAGTCCATTCTAAAGGAGATCAATCCTGGGTGTTCATTGGAAGGACTGATGCTAAAGCTGAAACTCCAATACTTTGGCCACCTCATGCGACGAGTTGACTCACTGGAAAAGACTGATGCTGGGAAGGATTGGGGGCGGGAGGAGAAGGAGACGACAGAGAATGAGATGGCTGGATGGCATCACCGACTCAATGGACGTGAGTTTGAGTGAACTCTGGGAGTTGGTGATGGACAGGGAGGCTTGGCGTGCTGTGATTCATGGGGTCTCAAAGAGTCGGACACGACTGAGCGACTGAACTGAACTGAACTGAGAAGAGTATGGCAACCAGTATTAGTCAGTACCCTTTAGTATTCTTGCCTGGAGAACCCCCTCTCTGAAGAGTCAGACACAACCGAAGCGACACTGCATGCATAGATGCAAGATTTTTTTACCTGTGGCAGCTCTGCCCCAGTGAGAGTTGAGTGTGAAGGTGGAGCAGCTGCTTGCCTTGCAGGGACCCTGGTGGAACCAAGTGTGCAGGGACATGGACTGACTCCACTGCGGGAGTTATGGCCCTATCAGAGTCTTTTTTTGAGCCTCTTGTAGCTGGCAGTCAGAAGGCCTCTTTGTTCAGTCTTTCTCCGTACCTCTGCCTGTTCAGGCACATAGAGGGGCCCCACTGACTGGGGTCCTACTCTGTAGATTGGCGCATCAGTCACTTAAAGGAGCACCCTGGGTGGGGTCCTACTCTGTACTTCAGTGTGTCAGGTGTTTGATGGGCCAGCCTCTCTATTGTTAAGCTGCCAGTGCTGGCATGTGGAGAGAGAAAGGCTATGGTGATGGTTCTACCCGCTACATGTGACTCAGCAGCATCACCTTGCTTCCATGGCTGCCTGGCTTTCCTCCACTGGCATTTCCTACCATGATCTCTTCCCTCATCTCCCCTCAATCCGTCTCTCTGGAGTCAACAGCAGCCCTCGACGTGGGATTGCCCCACAATCCCTTAACTCCGGCTCCCAGCCACTATGCCTTCCAGGAGAGCAGCATTCCTGTCCAGGGTACAGCAGTCCTTGCTGCAGCAAGGACTCTCTGATTCTCATTCCGTTTAGGCTGCCACAGATCAGCTGTTTCACTCTCAGCCTTAAATGTTTCTCCTCTGACTCAGACAACTGCCCTGATGTGGGGATCGGACCTCTGCTTCAGTTCCCCTACCTACCAAGGGCAGGTCCAGTCCTACTAACATTCCTGTATTCCCCCCTAGTTCCTTCATCCTACCAAGTTTTGCATGATTCTATATATTCTTTTCCACTGGTCAGGTACTCCTGTCCACTCTCACCTGGCGTTCTCCATGCACTTCTATGTCTGAAGGTGTATTCCTCTTTGTATCTGTGGAGAGAGATGTACTCCATGTCCACCTATTCCTCCACCACCTTGTTCTCTAACTGTTGCTTCTTGACCTTCATGCAGGTTTCACAGGAGGCAGGTAAGGTGGTCTGGTATTCCCATCTCTTGAGGAAATTTTCACAGTTTGTTGTGATCCACAGAATCAAAGGCTTTAGCGTAGTCAATGAAGCAGAAGAAGATGTTTTTTTTTCTGGAATTTTCTTGCTTTTTCTATGACCCAACGGATGTTGGCAATTTGAACTCTGGTTCTTCTACCTCTTCTAAATCTAGGTTGAATATCCAGAAATTCTCAGTTCAAGTTCTGGTGAAGCCTAGCTTGGAGAATTTGAGCATTATTTTGCTAGTGTGTGAGGTAAGTGCAATTGTGCAGTAGCTTGAACATTCTTTGGCATTGTCTTTCTTTGGGATTGAAATGAAAACTGACCTTTTCCAGTCCTGTGGCCATTTGTGAGTTTTCCAAATTTTCTGGCATATTCAGTGCAGCACTTTAACAGCATCATCTTTTAGGACTCTAAACAGCTCAGCTGGAGTTCCATCACCTTCTCTAGCTTTGTTTATGGTGATTGTTTCTAAGGCCCACTTGACTTCACACTCCAGGATGTCTGGTTCTAAGTGAGTGATCACACCATCGTGGTTATCTGGGTCATTATGATCTTTTTTTGTATAGTTCTGTGTATTCTTGCCACCTCTTGTTAATATCAAACAAATATATTAAAATATGCTCAATTTATCAGTAATCAGGGAAATGCTAAATGGTGCCACATGAGATACAATTATCAACCATGAAATTTGGAGAAGTTTTAAAATCTGGAAACACTAATTATTGGAAAAGATGAGGAGCACAGTGAACTCCTAAGGCAATGGCAACCTACTCCAGTACTCTTGCCTGTAAACTCCCATGGACAGAGGAGCCTGGTAGGCTGCAGTCCATGGGGTCGCGAAGAGTCGGACATGACTGAGTGACTTCACTTTCGCTTTTCACTTTCATGCATTGGAGAAGGAACTGGTAACCCACTCCAGTGTTCTTGCCTGGAGAATCCCAGGGACGGGGGAGCCTGGTGGGCTGCTGTCTATGGGGTCACAAAGAGTCGGACACGACTGAAGTGACTTAGCAGCAGCAGCAGCATTGGAAGTGTCAATAAGCACAACCACTTAGAAATCAATCTATTTTTGCTTTTATTTCCAATATTCTGGGAGGTGGGTCATGAAGGATCCTGCTGTGATTTATGTCGGAGAGTGTTTTGCCTGTGTTCTCCTCCAGGAGTTTTATAGTTTCTGGTCTTACATTTAGATCTTTAATCCATTTTGAGTTTATTTTTGTGTATGGTGTTAGGGAGTGATCTAGTTTCATTCTTTTACAAGGGGTTGACCAGTTTTCCTAGCACCGCTTGTTAAAGAGATTGTCTTTTCTCCATTGAATATTCTTGCCTCCCTTGTCAAAGAAAAGGTGTCCATAGGTGCATGGATTTATCTCTGGGCTTTCTATTTTGTTCCATTGATCTATATTTCTGTCTTTATGCCAGTACCATATGTCTTGATGACTGTGGCTTTGTAGTAGAGTCTGAAGTCCGGCAGGTTGAGTCCCCCAGTTCCATTCTTCTTTCTCAAGATTGCTTTGGCTATTCGAGGTTTTTTGTATTTCCAGACAAATTGTGAAATTATTTGTTCTAGTTCTGTGAAAAACACTGTTGGTAGCTTGATAGGGATTGCATTGAACTTATAAATTACTTTGGGTAATATATTCATTTTCAAAATATTTATTCTTCCAATCCATGAACACTGTATATTTCTCCATCTATTAGTGTCCTCTCTGATTTCTTTCACCAGTGTTTTATAGTTTTCTATATACAGGTCTTTTGTTTCTTTAGGTAGATATACTCCTAAGTGTTTTATTCTTTTCGTTGCAACAGTGAATGGAATTGTTTCCTTAATTTCTGTTTCTATTTTCTCATTATTAGTGTATAGGAATGCAAGGGATTTCTGTGTGTTGATTTTATATCCTGCAACTTTACTATATTCATTGATTAGCTCTAGTAATTTTCTGGATGAAACTGGAGCCTATTATACAGAGTGAAGTAAGCCAGAAAGAAAAACACCAATACAGTGTACTAACGCACATATATGGAATTTAGAAAGATGATAACGATAACCCTGTATACAGCAAAAGAGACACAGATGTATAGAACAGTCTTTTGGACTCTGTGGGAGAGGGTGAGGGTGGGATGATTTGGGAGAATGGCATTGAAACATGTATCTGTGGAACGAATCGCCAGTCCAAGTTCGATGCATGATACAGGATGCTCAGGACTGGTGTACTAGGATGAACCAGAGGGATGGGATGGGGAAGGAGCTGGGAGGGGGGTTCAAGATGGGGAACATATGAACACCCGGGGCAGATTCATGTCAATGTATGGCAAAACCAGTACAATAATGTAAAGTAATTAGCCTCCAATTAAATTAAATAAATTTTAAAAAAAAGAAATCAATTTAGTATTATCTAGGAAAGATGCTTACGGCATGTGTGCATGTGTATGTGTGTATATGTGTGTGCGTGTGTATGCGTGTGTGTGCGCGTGCACACTCAGTCTTGTCCGACTCTTTGTGGCCCTATAGACTGTAGCCTGCCAGGCTCCTCTGCCCATGGGATTTCCTGGACAAGAATGGGGTGCCATTTTCTATTCCAGGTATCTTCCCCACCCGGGCCTCTTGGATTGCAGGTGCATTCTTTAAGACTAGTGCCACCTGGGATGGTAGTACCTAGCAATTTTAATTCCAATTATTTGTTTCCAGTAAACCTTGCATATATGCATTAGAAGAAATATATAAGAATGTTCTTTATATATTTACCAAAAAACTAGAATCAATCAAAATATCCTTTGCTACATAAATTAATAAACTGTGGTGTTATAATACAATGGATTATCATGCAACTATGAAAACAGACGAGTTACAAGTAAAAGTATCAGTATGTACTAACTGTAGACATGGCATTGCAGAGCTTCAGCTTACTTTATATATATGTTTTATCTGAGACCTATGACAACACTGAAAAATAGGTATATTAAATCAGATTTCATAGAGTCTAAAAATGAATCTTAGCCATGGGACATAAGTAACCTCCAAGATCGAATAGCTGGTGAGTGGCTGACCAGTCATAAGTACTCATGCACATGACAGCTATCCCATACACTCCATAACGCAAGCTGCCATATACCCCTCCTCGGACTCAAGGTTCCCAACATTCTATTCTGAGACTATCCCACCTTCCAGTTCCAGTTTCCACTGTTGCTTAACCTTGCTTCCTGTTGTCCATCTGTTAACCACACCTCCTTCACCTCTCACTTGTCTTTTTTGCCATACATTACTTTCAAGCTCTTGACATTTTATTTAAAAAACTTTTTTTAGGAAATAAAAAGCCTTTTCTGATAAAAAAGAAAAAAATTATAAGAGGAGAAAGGAGAATAGGGGAGGAAGGAAAAGAAAAGAAACAGAAGGACCTTCCCTGCCAGTCCACTGGTTAAGACTTCCTCCATGCTCCCAATGGAGGGGAAGCAAGTCCAATCCCTGACTGGGCAGCTAAGACCCCACATATTGTGTGGCATGGCCAAAGAAAAGGAAGGAAGGGCAGACGCGAGAGACACCCGGCCCCGGCGGCACAGACGCGAGAGACGCCCGGCTCCGGCGCAACCGACCACGTGCAGAATCGTGGCTGAGATGAGCTACCCCGCGCCCAGGGTTAGGGCGGTGGCCGAGAGGAGCTGTACCACATTCAGGAGGCGGTGGCTGCTTGGGCACCGGAGGGCCGAGAGGAGCTGATCCACATTCAAAGCAGGAGGGGCGGCCTTGAGGAGATACCCCTCGTCCAAGGTAAGGTACAGCGGCTGCGCCTTGCTGGAGCAGCTGGGAAGAGATACTCCACGACCAAGTGGAATATAAGAATCCAGTGTTCTGGGGAGGAAGGAACAAGATGGCAGAGGGATAAGACGGCGAGACCACTTTCTCCCCCACAAATTCATCAAAAGAACATTTGAACGCGGAGTAAAGTCCACAAAACAACTTCTGAATACTGGTAGAGGACAGCAGGCTCCCAGAAAAGCAGCCCATTGTCTTCTAAAGGAGAGAGAAGAAATTCAGCTCCACCCACCAGAACACCGACACATGCTTCCCTAACCAGGGAACCCGGACAAGTCACCCATCCAACCCCACACACAGCGAAGAAACTACATAATAAAGAGAACTCCATAAACTGCAAGAAGAGGGAAAGGCCACCCCAAGCAAAGCAATATAAGCAAGATGAAGAGGCAGAGAAATACCCAGCAAGTAAAGGAACAAGATAATTGCCCACCAACACAAACAAAAGAAGATATAGGGAATTTACCTGATAAAGAATTTCAAATTTTGATGGTGAAAATGATTCAAAATCTTGAAAGCAAAATGGAGTTACAGATAAATAACCTGGAGAAAAGGATTGAGAAGTTGGAAGAAAGATTTAATAAGGACTTAGAAGAAATAAAAAAGAGTCAATATACAATGAATAATGCAATAGATGAGATCAGAAACACTCTGGAGGGAACAAACAGTAGAATAACAGAGGCAGAAGACAGGATAAGCGAACTAGAAGATAGAATTGTAGAAATAAATGAAACAGAGAGGAAAAAAGAAAAACGAATTAAAAGAAATGAGGACAATATTAGAGACCTCTGGGACAATGTTAAACGCTCCAACATTCGAATCATAGGAGTCCCAGAAGAAGAAGACAAAAAGAAAGACCATGAGAGAATACTTGAGGAGATAATAGTTGAAAACTTCCCTAAAGTGGGGAAAGAAATAATCACCCAAGTCCAAGAAACCCAGAGAGTCCCCAACAGGATAAACCCAAGGCGAAATACTCCAAGACACA
Source organism: Moschus berezovskii (assembly GCF_049115385.1). Taxonomy (NCBI): domain Eukaryota; kingdom Metazoa; phylum Chordata; class Mammalia; order Artiodactyla; family Moschidae; genus Moschus; species Moschus berezovskii. The sequence goes on from NC_142462.1 coordinate 35,718,586, forward strand.
TATTAATCAAATTAACAAAGATCAAACACAAAGAACAAATATTAAAAGCAGCAAGGGAAAAGCAGCAAATAACACACAAGGGGATTCCCATAAGGATAACAGCTGATCTTTCAACAGAAACTCTTCAGGCCAGAAAGGAGTGGCAAGACATACTTAAAGTGATGAAAGAAAATACCCTACAGCCCAGATTACTATACCCAGCAAGGATCTCATTCAAATATGAAGGAGAAATCAAAAGCTTTACAGACAAGCAAAAGCTGAGGGAATTCAGCACCACCAAACCAGCTCTCCAACAAATGCTAAAGGATCTTCTATAGACAGGAAACACAGAAAGAGTGTATAAACTTGAACCCAAAGCAATAAAGAAAATGGCAACGGGATCGTACTTATCAATAATTACCTTAAACGTAAATGGGTTGAAATTTTCAAAAAGGCTAGGAAACAATTCTCATAGCCATCAATAGTTCAGTGTTGAGTTCATGAATAGTTTTTAAAGTTTGGGACAAACTGTAGTATTTGCTATTTGAAGTACTATTTGTAATTGGCATATTACGATGTAACATTGGTCTTCATTTCCAACTTAAAATGCCTAAAAATGCCTAACAGGTTTTTAGATTTGTGAATTTTAGTTGAAATGTATTTTACGATGTTACTAAACCTGCAGAAATATTGAAATATTTCAAAGAACTTATTCACTGTACATTTAATTTATTTTATTTATAAAAGTTATGAACTGTCGGAGAAGGCAATGGCAAGCCACTCCAGTACTCTTGCCTAGAAAATCCCGTGGATGGAGCAGCCTGGTAGGCTGCAGTCCGTGGGGTCGCTAAGGGTCGGACACGACTGAGCGACTTTACTTTCACTTTTCACTTTCACACATTGGAGAAGGAAATGGCAACCCACTCCAGTGTTCTTGCCTGGAGAATCCCAGGGACGGGGGAGCCTGGTGGGCTTCCGTCTATGGGGTCACACAGAGTCGGACACGACTGAAGTGACTTAGCAGCAGCAGCATGAACTGTAGAAAGTTTTACTTGTTGGGTCAAATGCTTGTTGCTTCAAATGCTTGTTGCATTTGAAGTGCTAGTTACAAGAAAATCAAATACCTTCAATGTATAAATGCTATTAAGTTTTTAAAGGACTCTTGAGTATAAGTAAGTTTGTTTAAAGAAATTTAGTCTGTTCAACTTGAAAAAAAAATAAATAAAAATTGGATTATTTGATTTAAAATAAATTAAAAAAAAAGATGATACATAATGTGAAAAAAAAAGAAAAGGAAGGAAGGTGGAGAAAGAAAAGGAAAAAGCGGTCGTATTTTCCAAACACGGTGTATAAGCAAATGCAAAAATTATCTCATTAAAAAATGGTGCAATAGCAGTTTTTTTCTCTAACAGGTGAAGCCACATGGAAAGTTTTGGTGAAAAGCAGAATTTTATGTGCATTTTATACTGAAACTCGTTTCCTGGCAGATTCTCAAAATTCCCTGGTTGATTTTGCCAAGTGTAATGCCCAATACTAAAATCCTTAGAACACTTTGAAATAGTGTAGCCAAAACTTTAAAACAGGAAAACTAAGTTCACATCCTTCAGCAAAATTAAGCAAATTAAGATGAGGAAAAATAAATTAAAAAAGTATTTTTCAAAAAAGATAAAATACATTTTAAATGGAAAACCAATTTAGACAGAGATCTACCTAAACTCTTTAATTTCTTACAGAAAAAAGACATAAAGGAATAATTTATACCAAGGATTATTTATCAGCAAATAACCCTTGACATAAAACATAGTTATAACCCAGTGGAATACAGTGAGAATATCTCAACCATGTAAGAACCAGGAATGATGCCTTATGCCATTATGCTCCTGTAGGATTATAACTCCTCAGATACAAAGGGACAAGGTGGTTATGCTGGAATTCTTTGTGGAGTAGAATTCTTCTTCTCCAGTTACCTAATAAGATCTTCACTGTCATTTAAGCCAGTAGTTGTAAAATGCAACCCTATAGAATGACATGGAAGCTTTGAACAAACACTAAACAAAACAGTTTGCTGGAGCCACCCCATCAGCCCTTCTGATCTACTAACAGAAGGGCTGGGGTTGCACTTGAGAATTTGCTTTTCTAAGGAAGTGGTCAAGTGATAAGATGCAGTGGTTCTGGGGTAGCGGAGGACACATTTTAATAATCACATTCGAAAAACCACCCTGCTGATTTCTTTGCCAATAGATTTCTCCTATCTTCTGGCTGTTCCCACTACCCCTCAACAGATCTTTCTTCTTGTAATTTTTTTTCTGTATAAACACACACACAGGATAACACACACACATGCACACACACACCTCACTGGACTTTCTCCTAAATCTGGACTTCTTTTCTTATAAATATAGGGACAGCCAGTATAAGGGAAAAGCTCTTGACTGAAAGGAACCTGGTGCTGGCATGCAGAGCGTAGTGCATGTTTACACAGGTGCAAATAGCACTAGGTACATTTATCATTTCCTTGTGTTTTCTTCTAGTTAAACTTTATACGCAGTTGCAATTGCTGTCTGAAACGGGAAATTTTAAACTTTGTCTAAAGAAGTGTGAGTCAGTCTTTTTTGGAATGAGTAAGTAGGAAAAGAGCAATCTACTACCTTACTAACTTAACTGGGGACTCTTGCCAGTATGCCTTTACAACACAATTATCCTGACTCTACATGATCTACTTTTTTTTCTTTAAAGAACCAATGAGTAAAGTTTTGATCTTCATTTATTTTACTGATTAAATTAGGCCTTAAGTGACTGAGAAAATTAACCAACTGTATAACTTAGTAAAAGATTGCAGATTTTTTTCAGAAGGGGGGCAGTGTTTCCCAGAGTAACCTGGGAAGCAGTACCATTTAAAAGAATTACTAAATGATAACCCTGTATACGAGACAGCAAAAGAGATACAGGTGTATAGAACAGTCTTTGGGACTCTGTGGGAGATGGTGATGGTGGGATGATTTGGCAGAATGACATTGAAACATGTATATTATCATATGTGAAATGAATCACCAGTCCAGGTTCAACGCATGATACAGGATGCTCGGGGCTGGTACACGGGGATGACCCAGAGGGAGGATAAGGGGAGAAGGGAGGTGGGAGGGGGGTTCAGGAAGGGGAACGTATGTACACCTGGGGCAGATTTATGTCAAGGTATGGCAAAACAACCAATATAATATTGTAAAATTTAAAAAAAAATGAAAAATAAAAATAAATAAAGTTAAAGTAAAAAAAAATAAAAGAATTACTCCTTTAAAATGCATTCATTTGAAGTCATTATGCTTATGCTAGTCATTATGCAGGGAGGATTGCTATTTTTAGCCACCAAGTAGGTTCGAAGTATTTTCCAACTTGTCCTTGAATATCTCAGATCTCCTTTATATTTCTGTAATCTGTACTGCATTTAATTCTTGACCTATGTGATATTAAAAATATTTCCATCTAGGCTATAACTCTTATAGGTGACAGTACATGCTAAAATGTCAGAAAAGCAATTGTTGGATTAGTGGACTTCACTCCCAAAATGCCAAACCTACCTAAATAACTTTGTTCAGTTCAGTTCAGTCGCTCAGTCATGTCCGACTCTCCGCAACCCCATGAATCACAGCACGCCAGGCCTCCCTGTCCATCACCAACTCCCGGAGTTCACTCAAACTCATGTCCACAGAGTCGGTGATGCCATCCAGGCATCTCATTCTCCGTCGTCCCCTTCTCCTCCCGCCGCAAACCTTTCCCAGCATCAGAGTCTTTTCCAGTGAGTCAACTCATCGCATGAGGTGGCCAAAGTATTGCAGTTTCAGCTTTAGTGTCAGTCCTTCCAACGAACACCCAGGATTGATCTCCCTTAGAATGGACTGGTTGGATCTCCTTGCGGTACAAGGGACTCTCAAGAGTCTTCTCCAACACCACAGTTCAAAAGCATCAATTCTTTGGCGATCAGCTTTCTTCACAGTCCAACTCTCACATCCATACATGACCACGGGAAAAACCATACCCTTGACTAGACGGACCTTTGTTGGCAAAGTAATGTCTCTGCTTTTTAAAATACTATCAAGGTTGGTCATAACTTTCCTTCCAAGGAGTAAGCGTCTTTTAATTTCATGGCTGCAATCAGCATCTGCAGTGATTTTGGAGCCCAAAAACATAAAGTCTGACACTGTTTCCACTGTTTTTCCATCTATTTCCCATGAAGTGATGGGACCAGATGCCATGATCTTTGTTTTCTGAATGTTGAGCTTCAAGCCAACCTTTTCACTCTCCTCTTTCACTTTCATCAAGAGGCTTTTGAGTTCCTCCTGAAAATGCAACTGGTATAAAAAGTCTCAATGGAACACAAAAGAATTATAAGTGATGATGCTTACCTGCTGTGATTTCACTGGATGTTTTCATCATGTGTATGGCCTCACTGGATATTAACCCCAGGGCACTTTCTGATTGTATACTGGCAATCTCTGATTGGTGTTGTATATATCCTTACTATTAGTCATTAAACCATTTGAGTGTTACCTCTGGTAATCATGGTCAAAGATTTAAAAGACCTGACAGGGAAAATATCAGCAGTCACTTTTCCTAAGAAAAATAGCTTTACGTTCTTCTCCAGGGAGGGCAGCAGGGACCCTGGTGCATTAGGCAGTATTAGTAATAGACAATCATTTCTATGATGCCTCCAATTGTTGTGACTCAAAACATTCTATCAATATATCATATTGTCAATATAACCATGTCAAGATTTCCATCATGTCCTTTTTATCTTACCACCCTTCCATCACTGGCAAAGCTGAAGTTTTGGTAAATTACAATAATTATGCAGGATAACATCATATTAACAAGTACAGATCAGAAACAGAGAAACAGTAGAGTGGAAATTGTTTTATGTTCAGCTTCATGATGGAGCCAAAAAACCTTCCTGGGAACCGTAGTCTGAAACAGAAAGTGTAAAGGACTCTAAACAAATACACAAAAGGAATACTTCAGACCTGAAAAATAATAAAACATATCCATAACAAGTGAAAAAGGAAATAGTAACCCACTCCAATATCCTTGCCTGGAAAATATCATGGATAAAGGAGCCTGGCGGGTTATAGTCCATGGCATCACAAGAGTCAGACACAACTTAGAGACTAAACAACAACAACTCATAATAAGAGCTATTATTATTATCATCCTCAGTGCCATGCATGAATTTTCTCATTTATAACTTGCAACAACTCTAGAAAGTTGGTTCTAAAGATGAGGAAATCGAGCTTTGGGAGTTTATTTGCTCAAAATTACGTAGGCACTAAACAGCAAAGCCATTGTTTGAACTTAGGGATAAATGATTCTAGAGAACAAGCTTTTGAACCCGACACTATGCTTCCTATCCATTAGTCAGAACAAGGAAGTAAGATGAGAGGCTATGCCCGGGCTTGTTGCTGGAGAGTATCATCAAGTCACAATCTTGACCCCAAAAGATTGTCACCAAGTTAGCAGGACCCACAAGAAGAATGTATGAACCAGGGTCCCATTCTCAGCAGGGTCTCATGCTTGGTCTAATACTCTGCTGTTTCCATCTTGAAGTACTATGTTTGAACAAGGGGTTCCATATTTTCATTTTGCACTGGGCATTGCAAATTATGGAGTGATCTTGGCTCATGCAGTTGGTAATTTTTAGCCTTCAGAACTAATGCAAGGGACTGCAGTTACAAGTGACCATGAAGAAAAGAGAAAAGTATTATTTTAGACAAAGAATGCTCATTTTTCAGATGGTAAAACTGAGCTGAAGAGTTGCCCAGGATACCAGGATCATCACTGGTGGTTCAAGAATCAAACTCTCACCTCCTGATTTGAACTCTGTGAGAAGGAGAGTATGAGAATAGTTCTAGCCATTTCCATGAGTACTATAAGAACAACACATAAGATCTTTTAAACTTCTAATGCTATATGATGTCAAAAGTAACAATGGCTTAGATTTTAAGACTTTGAACCAAAAATAATAAAAAGTTTAATTCAATGAGAGTAAAATAATGTGGTCTCCAGCCTCATGCACTGTACCTCCTACCAAAAAAGGACTTTTTAGGTAGGATATTTGGCTAAAGCAAGAGAAGATCACTTCCTTGGCAAGGCTGGTTCCACTCATCCTGACTTTATCTCATTCTTGCAACATCCCGTCTTTCACTTCAGAGAGCAGAACTATGTAACCAACACTTAAAAAATGGTAAGAAATCTTTCAATAGTTCAGAGGCTAATCCATGGAGAGAGAAGTGTTTCAGAGAGTATTATATACTTCTGATAAATGTTCATTATAAATCATCAGTATTTAATATTGACCTAACTTACATGCAGAGTAAACCATGAGGAACGCTGGGCTGAAAGAAGCACAAGCTGGAATCAAGATTGCCGGGAGAAATATCAATAACCTCAGGTATGCAGATAACACCACCCTTATGGCAGAAAGTGAAGAGGAACTAAAAAGCCTCATGATGAAAGTGAAAGAGGAAAGTGAAAAAGTCAGCTTGAAGCTCAACATTCAGAAAACTAAGATCATGGCATCTGGTCCCATCACTTCATGGGAAATAGATGGGGAAACAGTGGAAACAGTGTCAGACTTTATGTTTTTGGGCTCCAAAATCACTGCAGATGCTGATTGCAGCCATGAAATTAAAAGACACTTACTCCTTGGAAGGAAAGTTATGACCAACCTAGATAGCATATTAAAAAGCAGAGACATTACTTTGCCGACCAAGGTCTGTCTAGTCAAGTCTATGGTTTTTCCTGTGGTCATGTATGGATGTGAGAGTTGGACTGTGAAGAAAGCTGATCACCAAAGAATTAATGCTTTTGAACTGTGGTGTTGGAGAAGACTCTTGAGAGTCCCTTGGACTGCAAGGAGTTCCAACCAGTCCATTCTAAAGGAGATCAGTCCTGGGTGTTCATTGGAAGGACTTATACTGAAGCTGAAACTGCAATACTTTGGCCACCTCATGCGAAGAGTTGACTCACTGGAAAAGACTCTGATGCTGGGAGGGATTGGGGGCAAGAGGGGAAGTGGACGAGAGAGAATGAGATGGCTGGATGGCATCACCGACTCTGTGGACATGAGTTTGAGTGAACTCCGGGAGTTGGTGATGGACAGGGAGGCCTGGCGTGCTGTGACTCATGGGGTCGCAAAGAGTCAGACACGACTGAGCAACTGAAATGAACTGAAGCACATAATTGATAATCAGTGAACATTTGTTTTATTAATTTGAAGTCCTTTCAGTATGTTCATTTTAAGGATGGAGTTTTGTGAGTGTGTGTAGGCATATACACACTTTGGTTTAAAAAAGAATTTGAAAATGCTTACAAATACTCAAATAGCATAATGCAGTTACCCAACAAGTAAGTGTGTGTTGTTCCTCAGTAAAAAATAAAACATATAAGCAAATAAATTAGGGTGATACTTGCAGAGAGTTGGTATGAAAATAAAAATAATAATTTTACCAACATCATGCTGTAAGTTCCAGTATATTATTAGCAATAGACCAAAAATTTGTCTCTCCACTTTCTCATAGAGACCACAATAAGGAAAACATTCCTAGTTACAGCTACACAGTGAGCATTTGATACAAACAAACCACTTACCGGAGGCATCAACATCACTGGGAGTGTTGGGGAGCTTGTAACTGCTAGGAAGAGCATCTTTGGCCCACCCTTTACTGTATGTTGAACAGTGTGAGTCTCCGTTATGGAATTCTCTCTTAACATGTGCTGATGGCATCTCTCCCAGGGCAATTCTGTCAAACTGGATAGAGAGCAGGGGGTCCAGCTAAGCAGCTATTTATTTCCCCGTCCTAATAGAAGAATGTGAGGTTACAAAAGGGCAGGACAGATCGTTGGGTCCAGTAAAGCCCACTCTACTTAGTTTCTCTCAACTGAGTTTCTGTTTACACGTTTCAACCCATACAGATTTATATGCTCCAGTTCTTGATGAGGATCCAGAGAAGCATTATCTCCTGATCCAAACAATCAGCTAAGCTAGAGATGGGATTCACTCCCACTTGTGCAATTAAGAGGAGCAGCTAAATGGCAGACCTGAACAGATCACTCTGCCTCTGCATATTACAGCTATGACATGGGCTGAAACCTTCCTGAGATCATAGCTGTGTTAATGCTCCCACATAGAAACATATGGATACTAACCTTCCGAGTCATAGAACAAAGTTAGTACTTTTAGGGTGGAAAACATTTAATGAAGGTGTTATCAAATGTCTGTTGCTGCCATATAATATTCCTAATAATGTCTCTCAAGTTTAACTTTTAGAAATATATCTTCCTTATGCACACACACAATTTTCCTTGATTTCAAAAAAATTGAAGACTGCTTACAAATACTCAAACAGTACAATGCACTTAAACAAGTAAGTATATAGAGTTCTTCAGTTAAAAAAAAAAAATGAAAACAAAACAAGTGAATAAGTTAAGGTGACACTTTCAGAGAGCTGGTAGGTAACTGAACAAGTTTAACTGTTTCATGAGCTCCTGGATATGATTTTGACTGTCTAAATAGTGACCTTAAGCAATATTTTTTTTGCATTGTTCAGTGCAAGAGAAGTCTCTCAGCTTGTATTTTTCAAAAGGTGCTGAACCTGTAGGTCTTTGACTTGCACAGCCCTTTTCAGGACCCTGAGACTAACGCTGTGTTTGTTTTCTTATAAGTTTTACACCCTGCAAAACTCTACCATTTTATAGAGTACTTGACATTATGAGATCTCAATAGTTTTCCCCTATCAGCAGTGTTTGTTTCTGTTTTTATGTATAAATGCATTTCTGTAAAGTACAAAGAATTGAGGCTTTGAAGCTAGATTTCTCTTATTTTGGACCCCTGGGTATAAACTAAGGAAAGTTACTAAAAATCCTGTGACTCTGTTTATCATCTGTAAAAAATGAAGACTTCTAATAAGTATTGTTGTTATTGTTATTAATGAGCCCACATTGATAGTGCTGCTTTAATAGTCAAAGTACTATATAAAAAGTGGCAGGACCAGTTGATTCTCTTTCTTTTCCTCCAATCCCTCCTTCCTATTATTCCTGTGCATATAGAAATAATTTCTCCAACCAGGCCTATTCCAGAAGCTTCTCCTATTATTCAGATGGTTTGAGACCCTGACCTCAGCCCCTAAGGGAAAATAAATAATTGCTGGTCAGTTGTCTTTTGGGACCCTATCTCCTATCCATCATTCTTTATAGAATATTTTAACAGGCATTTGCATTACTCCTGTCAAAAACAGTGGTGGGCTCATGACAGCAGAGGAACTGGGGCGCAAGAGAAAGAATGCAGACCTTGAAATTAGATAAAACTTCAAAACAAAGCTTACAAATGAATTCACTGGTCTGAGCATCACTTTCTTGACAACAAAGTATAAAAATATTTTAAAAGTTGTTTTAGTGGTATGTGAATTATATATCAATAAAGCTACAGATTTTTGGTAGAAAAGTTGCTGTAAAGATTAAACTGAACACCATAAATCCCGAATTAATACCAATCACTAATGAAAATGATAGCTCTTATTTGTTTTATTTTTCTCATATCTGTGAAAAAAATCACATCAATTCTGTTGGTTTTAGCATAAGTAATGAGTAGCTACTGACAAAGATACTTAAGAAATATTGGAAAAGAGGAACCAGAAAAAGTACTTAGGAAGTTTAACTGCTCTTTTAATGATTGATTATTCAACTATGATCTTTTTACCTTTCTAAGGAGGGTAATCGAAAAATTACTGTATTTTTTTCTAACTAGTTTTTCCTCAGTCCTTTTGCAACAAAATCTAATACTTTTTAGCCAATCCTTGCCCCATTCTTACTGAATTGAATTAATTATAAGATTCCCCAAATTCTTTGCCAGGAAAGAAAACACCCTCTGACAAATATTTTGTGTATACTCAGTCTTCCTAGGTTTGAACTTAAAATGCTGGTGTAAATCATTTACATATCTAAAGTCTACCTTCTTGACAGAGAGACAGTACAAATGTGCAGCTGCTATTAAATGATAACAGCATGAACACTGAAGTAAAAAAGGCTTATCAGTCAGTCAGTCAGTCAGTCAGTTCAGTCGGTCAGTCGTGTCTGCCTCTCTGCGACCCCATGAATCACAGCACGCCAGGCCTCCCTGTCCATCACCAACTCCCGGAGTTCACTCAAACTCATCTCCATCAAGTCAGTGATGCCATCCAGCCACCTCACTCTCTGTCGTCCCCTTCTCCTCCTGCCCCCAATCCCTCCCAGCATCAGAGTCTTTTCCAGTGAGTCAACTCGTCGCATGAGGTGGCCAAAGTATTGGAGTTTCAGCTTTAGCATCAGTCCTTGCATTGAACACCCAGGATTGATCTCCTTTAGAATGGACTGGTTGGATCTCCGTGCAGTCCAAGGGACTCTCAAGAGTCTTCTCCAGCACCACAGTTCAAAAGCATCAATTCTTCGGCCGTCAGCTTTCTTCACAGTCCCAACTCTCACATCCATACATGACCAGTGGAAAAACCATAGCCTTGACTAGATGGACCTTGGTTGGCAAAGTAATGTCTCTGCTTTTCAACATGCTATCTAGGTTGGTCATAACTTTCCTTCCAAGGAGTAAGCATCTTTTAATTTCATGGCTTCAATCAGCATCTGCAGTGATTTTGGAGCCCAGAAAAATAAAGTCTGACACTCTTTCCACTGTTCCCCCATCTATTTCCCATGAAGTGATGGGACCAGATGTCATGATCTTTGTTTTAGTGGATCACTAATAAGAGATGCTGAGTCCTACTCAAAGGCGTGAATAACAGGAAAACACAGCTGCCCAAATGAATATATGGGCTACAAGTAGGGAGACAAACTATTTATGAGGGTTTGCCCTGGACTGTCCTGTTTTGAAACTAAAACATCTCAGTCCAGGGAAACCAGGATGGTTGTCACTGTAATTACACTATGCTGTTTAGTCGTTGAGTCTTATCTAACTTTTGTGACCCCATGGACCATAGCCTGCCAGGCTCCTCTGTTCATGGGATTCTCCAGGCAAGGATATTAGAGTGAGTTGCCATTTCCTTCTCCAGTAATTAGACTATATTAGAGTAATTACACTATATTACACTATATTAGACAAACACATAGTCCCACATAGAGTATGTGAAGTAATCAATATACATTCCTTCTATCTGTAAATATTTTTAAATATTTAAAATCATCATGAGGAAAAAAGTAAACATACCCATAACTGAGCCATCAGGAATGGCAAATGTTAATGTTTAAATTAGACTTTGTTGGTTCTATTATCATGTGTTAAATTCTAATAGAAATAGCAAATTAAATACAAAGGAAACCATCCAGAATGGGATGAATAGACTTATCCATCACTGTCCTTTTTATTTCATTAAATCAGACTGAAAAGTTGAACTCTCTCACTTCCCCCAAAAGAAATTCGGACATTTCCAGAAGGAACTCTTCCTTTCCTTTCCTCTGCCTCTCCCCGTTCATTCAAAGCAGGTGGAACACTCAAGGTACAGGGCTGTGTTTCCCTCTACTGAGACCCTCACTGCTCTGTGAGAACTGGTGGATTCCATGTGTTCAGAAGAGGAAACCAGGAGGGTCAGAGTTGTGCCCACAGCACCACCTGGTGCCAGGTCGGAGTCCTCCTGGACTCCCAGCAGCTTAGGAGCTTTGTGATGGTCTTGCTTCCAGCCCCCTGACTGATTCCCCTAACTAGTTTAATGTAAAATAGAAATTTGCAGCCATTCTTCTGCATCATCAACCATGGAACTTAAAACAAACAAACAAACAAACACTGATGTCAAGAACCTGTCACAAGAGCCTGGAGTAGAACCCAGGTATCACTATTTTTTATAAAAATGGCCCAGAAGACTCTGATGCACAGCAAACATTGAGAGCCACTGAGTCATAATTAAAGGTGATAAGAATATATTGTTGAATACTAGAATATTCTCCTATATATGAGAATATATATGTTGAATATATTTGTTTCATTTTGTTTTGTTTTTGACAAGCATAAGATAGACATCATAAAATATGTGCAACTCAAGATGCCCATCTTTACAAGTCAAACCTTCTGGGGTAAAAACATTTATTGAGACATTGTAAGAGACACGGGATTTCAAGGTGATAAAGGAAACATGTAGGATTCTCTCTTCCCTGTAAGTGGCATGGCCTTTCCTGGTATAGCCCAGGGATCATTTCTAAGACCAGTGCTACTTTAGGCTTTAAGGACAAATACTCTCTCCCTTATCATGCTTTGTTGGGGTTTATGTATTCCTCTCTTCTTTCTCTTAGTATTATAAGATCTAGATGGAGACACTTTTGGATACTAAGGTAATATAAAAGCCTGTTTTTAGCATAAACCTTGGTTATATTAGGCCAAAAGAGTTTTCTTATGTTCAGGGTAACATTTTCTAGCTTACCACATACATACAAACATACATATAGATTTATCCCCAAAAAGCATCTCCCTAGTTAACATTTCCCAGTAAAAGCTCTCCAACTTTTAATACACAAATTTTACATAACATGTGAACCTCTCATTAGGACATATTGGCGGTCTCTCTAGGAAAAAAATATGTTTATTTCCCCTAAATTCAAAGGAATATTTTTAGCTAAAAACCTAGTCTCATGGATCAAAGCCATGTCATGGCAAAGGGGCTTGCATAACTCAATGAAACTATAAGACATGCCCTGCAGAGCTATCCAAGACGGGTCATAGTGAAGAGTTCTGACAAAACATGGTCCCCTTCATGGACCACAGACTTGTTGTGGCAAAGGGGTTTGCATAAATCAATAAAGCTATGAGCCATACCATACGGGGCAAACCAAGATGGATAGGTCATCATGAAGAGTTCTCAAAAACGTGGTCTACTGAAGGGGAGAATGGTAAACCACTTCAGAATTCGTGCCACAAGAACTCCATAAAAAACATGAAAAGGCAAAAAGATATGACACCAGAAGATTAGCCCCCACTAGTTCAGTTCATTTCAGTCGCTCAGTCATGTCCGACTTTTTGCGACCCCATGAATCGCAGCACGCCAGGCCTCCCTGTCCATCACCAACTCCCAGAGTTCACTCAAACTCATCTCCATCGAGTTGGTGATGCCATCCAGCCATCTCATCCTCTGTCGTCCCCTTCACCTCCTGCCCCCAATCCCTCCCAGCATCAGGGTCTTTTCTAAGAGTCAACCCTTCACATGAGGTGGCCAAAGTATTGGAGCTTCAGCTTCAGCATCAGTCCTTCCAATGAACACCCAGGATCGATCTCCTTTAGAAGGGACTGGTTGGATCTCCTTGCAGTCCAAGGGACTCTCAAGAGTCTTCTTCAACACCACAGTTCAAAAGCATCAATTCTTCAGCGTTCAGCTTTCCTCACAGTCAACTCTCACATCCATACATGACTACTGGAAAAACCATAGCTTTGACTAGATGGACGTTTGTTAGTAAAGTAATGTCTCTGCTCTTTGATATGCTATCTAGCTTGGTCATAACTTTCCTTCCAAGTAGCAAGCATCCTTTAATTTCATGACTTCAGTCACCATCTGCAGTGATGACCATCTGCATCTGCAGTGATTTTGGAGCCCCCCAAAATAAAGTTGCTCACTGTTTCCATTGTTTCCCCATCTCTTTGCCATGAAGTGAAGGGACCGAATGCCATGATCTTCATTTTCTAAATGTTGAGTTTTAAGCCAAACTTTTCACTCTCCTCTTTCACTTTCATCAGGAGGCTCTTTAGTTCTTCTTCACTTTCGGCTATAAGGGTGGTGTCATCTGCATATCTGAGGTTATTGATATTTCTCCTGGCAATCTTGATTCCAGCTTGTGCTTCCTCCAGTCCAGCATTTCTCATGATGTACTCTGCACAGAAGTTAAACAAGCAGTGTGACAATATACAGCCTTGACATACTCCTTTCCTGATTTGGAATCAGTCTGTTGTTCCATGTCCAGATCTAACTGTTGCTTCCTGACTTGCATTCAGATTTCTCAGGAGGCAGGTTAGATGGTGTGGTATTCCCATCTCTTCAAGAATTTTTCAGTTTGTGTGATCCACAGAGTCAAAGGCTTTGGCATAGTCAATAAAACAAAAGTAGTTGTTTTTATGGAATCCTCTTGCTTTTTAGATGATCCATCAGATGTTGGCAATATGATCTCTGGTTCCTCTGCCTTTTATAAACCCAGTTTGAACATCTGAAAGTTCACGGTTCACATACTGTTGAAGCCTGGTTAGAGAATTTTGAGCATTAGTTTGCTAGTGTACAGTTTGCTGGAGATGAGTACAATTGTGTGGTAGTTTGAGCATTCTTTGGCATTGCCTTTCTAGGGATTGGAATGAAAACTGACCTTTTCCAGTACTGTGGCCACTGCTGAGTTATCCAGATTTGCTGGCATAGTGAGTGCAGCACTTAAACAGCATCATCATTCAGGATTTGAAATAGCTCACCTGGAAATCCATCACCTCCACTAACTTCATTCATAGTGATGCTTCCTAAGGCCAACTTGACTTTGCGTTCCAGGACGTCTGGCTCTAAGCGAGTGATCACACCATTGTAGTTATCTGGGTCATGAAGATCTCTTTTGTATAGTTCTTCAGTGTATTCTTGCCACCTCGTCTTAATATCTTCTGCTTCTGTTAGGTCCATACCATTTCTGTCCTTTATTGTGCCCATCTTTGCATGAAATGTTCCCTTGGTATCTCTAATTTTCTTGAAGAGATCTTTAGTCTTTCCCATTCTATTGTTTTCTTCTATTTTTTGCTTTGATCACTGAGGAAGGCTTTCTTATCTCTCCCTGCTATTCTTTGGAACTCGGCATTCAAATGGGTATATCTTTCATTTTCTCCTTTGCCTTTAGCTTCCCTTCTTTTCACAGCTATTTGTAAGGCCTCATCAGACAACCATTTTGTTTTTTGCATATCTTTTTCTTGGAATTTGTCTTGATCACTGCCTCCTGTACAATATCATGAATCTCCATCCATAGTTCTTCAGGCACTCTATCAGATCTAATCCCTTGAATCTATTTGCCACTTCCACTGTATAATAACCATAATACCAGGCTTAAGGTGTTAAAAAATAAATCAGGACTATTTCATATGTTTGTCCAAATATATGTATACAATATCATTTTTGTCTTCTGAATATTAAAGATAATTACATTCATGCTAAATTAAATGCTTAACTGTGAGCAGTTTCCTGTTTGGCTTTCTTTATTCAAAACATTTTGATTCTACTACTTTATTATTTAATATTTGTATAATAATTAAGGCCATACATTAACTAGTAAATTGTTACTTGATCTTGATATTACAGAAAAATTTTTTCTCAATAAAAAATTTTCAGAACTGACAAATGAATTTAAGAGTCAAGGCATAATAAATAAACATCCCTCTTTTTTTCAAAAAGGAATTGGCAGTGCCTTTTTCCATTCCCACAGCCTGCACAGATAATTCTAAACATGAAAAATCTGGAACAGTTCATGGCATCAAAACAGCAACAACACAAAAATCTGTTAGTTTTCGTCAAACCAATAAAAATTGAAAGATTTTCAATACAAGCTTTTTTTTTCCTATGATAACCCACTTTTTCATTTTTGAGAGGCTTCCTATGAACTGTCAATGACAGAATAATCACTGCACCTATTCCTGTGACTTATGCTGTTACAAAATTCAATTTGACAATGACAAGAAAAATGAGTACCACCTCCAATAATGTTTGCTTTCTGTTTTGTGAAAAGACAGTATTTTCCTGCAAAACACAACTTGTACTGTGACACAAAGCCCATAAACCAGGGTTGGTATTAAAAACTCAGATAACAAAGCACCAATATTTTATGAATGGCTTGCTCACCTTTCTCTTGCACCAGCTGCTCTGATCTGAATATTCTCCCTTAGCAGACATTTTATCCACATCTGCAAATGACTAGCAGAAACACAGCTCCTACTGTATCACTCAGGGTCCAGTAAAAAAAAAAAAAAAAAAGAAAACCATATGAGGGCTTTCAAGCATAGAAGTCTGAAAGAGTGAAAATTCAGAGTGTGAACTAACCTAGATATTGACACCTGCAGGAAGGAGCTATTATTCCCAGGCCAAGGAAACAAAAGGAAGGATGAGGTTGTAGAATCCAGTTGCCCACTTGCTAATGCATTTTTGTGGTCCTTCAAGAGACGCTGGAAACACCAAGTAGGGGTCCCGTGTCAGTACTTGGACCATGAATAAGGTGCTAGAGAGAGCTGGGTGGCTGGAAATATAACTGGGCCTTGTATAACTGGTGCTCAACTGCTGAGGAGGTACCACTCAAGTGGAGCTAAGGTTACTGAAGATCTCTTCTGCAGGTTCTGGTGTTGGTACAGCCAACGAGTACACCAAAAGGCAGGTGTGCAAATTAGGGAAGAATTCTGTACTGTGTTATTGAAATGGTCAGAGGATGCTTAAAGTTCATAACTTTTTGCTGCTGCAGATAGAGGCCCAGAAGCTGAAAACAGGAAGTGAGTCACTTTCCCCCTCCTTCATTTCTCAGTCTCTTGGCAGGACCTCCCATTGGACAGGCCTAACTAGAATCTTGCTGGCAATAAAAACCTAGAAAGGCAATCTGTGGGCTATCACAAACCTACAATACACAGAGGAGCAGAGGACAGAAATGGAGGCTAAGGGCAAACAGGCAAAGGACTCACATGTCCTTTCTTCTATGCTCATTTCCTGTAGTATTTATTTAACATGCTGTGCTGCTGTGTAGTTGCTAAACTGTATCTGACTCTTTGTGACCCCATGGACTCTAGTCTGCCAGGCTCGCTGTCCCTGGACCTTCTCAGGCAACAATACTGGAGTGGGTTTCCATTTCTTTCTCTAAAGGATCTTCCTGACCCAGTGATCAAACTCATGTCTCCTGCTTAGCAGGCGGATTCTTTAGCACTGAGCCACTTGGGAACCCCCATTTATTTGACATGACTATACCTAAATTTGCTAATGACAATTTGGCATCTCATCTTTATCATCTTACTAAATGAATAAAGTAAATAAATATGAAAGAAAGAAATGGAAGACAAGGATATAATATATACGATATGTAACATATAACCATAAACTAGTGACCTTATTTAAGTTGGCTATTGAAGTAATTCTGACTTTTCAACTCTGTTAAAGGCACATTTAATAGATTTATGTAGATTACAAAATTTCTCTTTCCTTACTATCATAAAGTCATTTAATATTCTATTTAAACCTTCATAATTATGTTGACTATATATGATGTTATTTAACAGGTAATTTATACAAGAAGTACACAAGCAAGAAAAATGTATTACCCTGTGGTAGATTAAAAATGATTTCCAGTTCAACTGTATTATCCTCTCACTGAAATTCCACTTGAATCCAAATGGGCCTTAATGATTTGCTTGACTAATAGAGTGTGGGAAAAACAATGTTTTGAGATTTCCAAATCTCTATCACAGAAAGTCTCGGAGGCTCTTTTCAATTCTCTTTGAAAACTTGCTCTGAGTGAAGCCAGCTGCCACATCATAAGTCTGACTGCTCCGAGGCCATCATGCTGGATAGCCTACATACAGGTACTACATACAGTCACATTTGCAAAATACCAGGTGAGAATATGAAGCCATCATGAGCCCTCTAGACCAGTCCACCTGCAACCTTAGAGTCACAATCTATATTATGAAGGCCAAGGTTTGGGTTAGTTTGCTATATAGCAATAGGCGATGAAACAAGATCTTTCTAGTAAGTAAAACAAGTACACTGAAGCAAATTATCCATGTTAAATGTAGCCAGGTTATTATAGTACTAAAGTAATTAAGTCACAGTACTCATGAGGTTTCAGAGATGAAGTATTTCATATCCTACTGATGAAATTGCAATTATTACAGTATTTGAGCATTTACCACTTTGACAATTAGAGGCTGTTACAAGTTGAGCTTATGGCTCCTCACTGTGATGAGACTTCATGCACTGAGAGGAATCCTAACAATTTATATTTGTAGTTTTATATTCTTTTTGTCAAAGACCCCTTTCCCCAAGTTATATAAATTTTCATGCCTCACAAAATAGAGTCTGTCCTTGGGGAAAGTACATGTGTGTGCATGGTGAGTCGCTTCAGTCACATCCTACTCTTTGCAACCCTATGGACTGTAGTCCGCCAGGCTTCTCTGTCCATGGAATTCTCCAGGCGTGAATACTGGAGTGGGTTGCCATGCCCTCCTCCAGGGGATCATCCCAACCCAGGGATTTGAACCCGCATCTCTTATGTCTCCTGCATTGGCAGGAGGATTCTTTACCACTAGCACCACCTGGGAAGCCCACCTTGGGGAATATACACCAATGATTAAAATAGTTATTTTAATCCTTCTAAATAATTGGTATTTTCCCTAAGAAAGTAATTCAAAAGTAAGAGGGATATCTATGTTTATAAAATTCTCTATCATAGCATTATATACAATAGAAAAATAAACTGAAAATGACCCAAATGTTCTTTAATAGATGAATAATTAAGTATATTATAAGCTATGAACTTAGAGCATAATGTCCTCTTTTAGCAAAATAGTTGCAGAACCGCTAACATGAGAAATAGTATTTAAGTGTGTCAAGTGAAAAGGCTCATCTTGAAAGTTCATATAAACTATGATTGAAAGTATAAAAATGTACATATTACAGATACAAACTGAAAAGAAATTTGGAGAAGTGAAAAAAACAGTTACATCAAGGTGATTGTTATAAGGTGCAACTTAGTCTTCAATTATTTTTATTGCCATTTCTCTTCTAATTTGCATCCCATTATAGCCACTGATGCAAGTTCTCTAAGGAATCAGCTTCTGAGGTTTTATGAACTATCTTGTAAAAGATGCAGCTAAACTAAGGAAGTTACTGTAATGTCAAAAACTAGGGAAAGCAGGCCAGGTTGTGGAGGCCCACTTCTCACTTCTTGCAAAATGTGACGTGGAAAAATAAACGTGTCATTAAGAAGGTAAGCTCAGACTCTTGGGGAAGTTTGACTTCTTTCTATTCCCTTTTTGTCTCATGAACAGCAAAGTAAAACCATCAGGAGAACCATCATGTTCTCCATCCCTGTATCTATCATCTTTACACAATAGGGATGTGTCTGCACACACAAATACATACTCACACACACACAGTTTCAAGTAGATATATTTAAATAAAACATTGACTATTGTAACATAATCATTTCTTTGGATACTGTGGAGTGGTAGAATAGAAAGAGGGAGACCTGGAGGCTAGTTCTGGGTTTGTGACCAGCTGGTTACATGACCCACAGTGACTCATCGCTTGCTGAGAGTCTCGTGTCTCCATCATATAATGAGAGGATCTTCATAATGTGACCACCAAGATCTGATGAGATCTGATCTGATCCTGTCACCATCATTTGACTGTTCACAAATGACATGGAATCCATTTTAAAACCAGGGAATTTAGGAAGTCATGGTGCGCTGAGGGGTTTTATCTTTCTTTTATATCATAACCTTAGGTCATAGCATTTTAGATGATAAAATTTTAGGTGATAGAGTGGCAGAGGCAAGGAACCCAACTTTTTTTCTCTTCTCCAAACTTAGAAAATAGTACAACCAAGTGATGCCCCCTTCTATGTTCTTTCTTTTTAGTTTTCCTTAGAGTTAAACACAAGGGGAAGCATTTTAATCTGTTTCCATGGCAGAGGAATAAAGAGCCTCTTAGTAGGCCTCATTCCTTTTACTGTACCCTTAAAAGCTCACACCTGAGTCACTCAGGTGCTGGCTGAAAGCCAGCTCAACCTCTGGGCTCTGCTGGCTGAGGTCCAGCAGAAAACTAAGAAAACAAGACCATGTCAGGAATTTTATTTCCACACAAAACATCATTTTGCTGTATTCACAAACAACAAAGAAAATCTGCCTTTTAGACATGTTCTCATAATGTGAATTTAAAATTGCCCATCACATAGTTTCCATTAAAAGCCATGCCAATCTTAGAAGAGGGTATATGAACCATTCACAGCACCCCAATTCTAGCCTTATCCCTAAATCAATTCCAATAAGTGGGCAGCTTTTAAAAGTAAAGCATTTTATTCTAGCCTGTTATCAAAATAGTCTTTATAGCGTGATGGCTTAGCACTGCTTTCTTGGTTTTTACTCCTGGTAAAGATAAGATATGACCATACATGTAATTTCCTTATATTTCTGTAAAACTGTAATCAGGAAACTTGCTCATTATGTTTCATATAAAGCCATGTATGGCTAATTATTCTCCAATTTGGGGGATAGAAAAAGTTTCTTCCTCCGAATTTTAATCTTTTCTCTTATTTAAAGACTAGTTTCTGTATACAAGACAGCAAAAGACACATAGTTGTATAGAACAGTCTTTGGGACTCTGTGGGAGAGGGTGAGGGTGGGATGATTTGGGAGAATGGCATTGAAACAGGTATATTATCATATGTGAAACGAATCGCCAGTTCAGGGTCGATGCATGTTACAGGATGCTCGGGGCTGGTATGCGGGGATGACCCAGAGGGAGGATAAGGGGAGGAGGGAGGTGGTAGGGGGGTTCAGGAAGGGGAACTCCTGTACACCCGGGGTAGATTCATGTCAATGTATGGCAAAACCAACCAATATAATATTGTAAAATAATTAGCCTCCAATAAAAAAAAAAAAAGACTAGTTTCATCTACCTCGTGAATCTAGAGTCTGTTATACAGAGTGAAATCAGAAAGAGAAAAACAAATATTGTATATTAATGCATATATATGGAATCTAGAAAATAGTACTATTTGCAGGACAGAAATAGAGATTTAGACATAAAGAGCAGACTTATGGCCCAGTGGGGGAAAGAGAGGGTGGGATGAATTGAGAGAGCAGCAGTGAAATATGTACATTACCATATGTAAAATAGATAGCTAATGGGAAGCTCTGTATAATGCAGAGAGCTCAGCCTGGTGCTCTGTGTCCACCTCGAGGGGTGGGATGGGGTGGGAGTGGGAGGGAGGGGACATCTGTATGCCTATGACTGATTTATGTTGATGCATGGCAGAAACCAACACAACATTATAAAGCAATTATCCTCCAATTAAAAGTATTAAAAAAAAAAGATTTTTTTTTTTGCCTCATGCTTTGGGCTTAACCTTAGCTAGGGAAGATTAGACTGAGATTTTGTACATTAAAATAGATTCTCATATTCCTGATATTTTTGTTTAATATAATTAATCTCTTCACCAAACCTACTATGCTGCTGCTGCTGCTAAGTTGCTTCAGTCGTGTCCGACTCTGTGAGACCCCATAGACGGCAGCCCACCAGGCTCCCCAATCCCTGGGATTCTCCAGGCGAGAACACTGGAGTGGGTTGCCATTGCCTTCTCCACAACCTACTATATCTTGCCATTATTTTATAAGACTTAACTTTGATTGTTAATGGTTTTCAATTTTACTATGTATGTATACTTTGTCATGTGGTACTTTAAATCACATTGAGGAAAGGTAGTGTATAAATATATAACAATGTATGATATAGAAAACATATCTTTAGAAATGAAAGGACCTTAGCAATAACTGAATGTTTTCAAACATAATTCTCTCATGTATAGAGGAAAAATTCCTGAAAACAAAATATTGTACAAAACATAAAGAAATAAGTTTTGGAAAGTAATAAAAGAAAAACTCATCTGGTTGACAAGTAAGGGGAGAATAGCCCACAACCCTCACCTTGCTAGCCACCACTTTCATTGCAGTGGGAGCTCTGAAATCACTCCATAGAACTTCTAGTTCCCATGATATATATCTGAAAAGTATCAATCAAATTCAGTTGTCATCTTTTATAAATATGGAAACTGTTGCTGTTTATCTAACAACACTTACAGAGGTGGTAATATGGTCCACATCGGTTCTCAGGTTCTGTGAATGCCAAATGATTATGTTTGTCACAACAGAAAGTTTAATCCCAATATGAGCTTTACATTAAAATTGTGGTATTTGAAAAGGATTGAATAATTTTTAATTTTGTTAAAAATTAAAAGAGAGTCTAAGATTTTCTTAACAAGACAGCAATCATTATTTTCTTTTTTGCTCCTCCTAGACCCTCCCAGGGGGAAGACAGGCAATCTGTTCTTTCCAGGTTTGCTTTCAATTGGTTCTGCGCCTTGCCTATTTCCTATGTGAAACTAACATGTAAATTTTTTGACCCTCTTGAGTAAAAATCATGTGGCTCTGCATTTTTTTGTGTATTAAATAAGCAGAACTAAGATAAAAATTCTGTGGAATCTTAATGACAACTTATTTTTCTTGGACATTTCAAAATGTTGAGCTGACTCTGATTTTTCACATAATATATATCAAATTCTTTTGCCTGCTAGTAAATCTGTACATGTCCTTGTGTTCCCACTATCAATAAACTGAGGACTGAAAAAACTTGAGAGCATGGTTTATTTCACAAATGCCTCCAGACAAAAACTAAGAAAGTAGAATGTAATTGTATGATGTACAAAGATTTCAGACAAACTTTATCTTGTAAAGTTTTAAAAAGCCATATTTGAAAAATGAAGTTTAAAGTCATTATTCTTCACACTCAACTTCAGATGAAACAGAAAAGTTTAAAACAAATTTTTATCATCTAAATAGTAGACTTAACATTTTGGTTTTTAGGAGAAATGCTTCCAAAGCTATCATTTATTGTTTGCTTTCATCCTTAAAATATATAGGATTCCTTTGTCCACTAGAATATATATGTGATTTCATTTATAGAAATATTTATTTAATAAAAGCCATTTCAACAAGGGTCATAAGATGAAAATAGCACTCTCTAGTGATGAAACCCTGAAACACCAAAGTCATGAGGCAGACTGCCTTCCAGTTACTAGACTGACTTATCCAGGTAGAGAAAGAAAGAAGAGGTTCTGAAGTCTGGGTATTACCAAAGAAACCTCATGAAGACTACATACATCTGGATGCCCAGAAGAACACAGGATACCTGGGGCATGAAGGAAAGTGGTGGGAAGAGAAGCAAACTGTTGCCAAAAAGATATTAGATCAAAGCAGTGCCTGATCCCCTTTCATGAGTGATGGAAAAAACCTGGTACTAATTAAACTAGTGCCTGGGTAAAGTCCCAGGGACTTTTCTGAACCAGAATTAAGCATTGGATCCAAAGGCAACATGGGAGATCGAGAGGGATAAAGAGCCAAGTGTATCCAGACAGTTTCAGGGTGTAAACAATGAACAAAGCTGTACAGCCAAAGAATCAATTTAATGGATGCTGGTCTCTTAGTGGGTGGAGGGGATGAAAAGAAATCAACTGCCCAAGGTAAACACTGAAGGCTTATTTGGACAAGTGAACATTCTGTCCAGGCTCCACCCTTTGATAATTCAATAATGATTTGATAAGCTCCTGAAGTCTGCCCCTGGTCCAAGCTTCCACTCTGGAGTTCTCAATACAGATCTCAGCCTCAATTTTAATCTCTTCATTTCCATTCTAATGAAGCAATGTTTTTATAAAGGTTACCAATTTATAAGTCAAATTATATTTATATTATCCAAATAATTAGAAGAATAAATCCCATACCTCCCAAGCAGCCTTGATATAGAACAAATCCTTCAAGGATGAGACAAAATAGGATTGAAAAATAATAATCTGAATCACCAAAACAATGAACAAGTTCATGAAAAAGATCTATATGAATCCTTTGTCAATAGAAGCATGATGCTGAGACTGTGCAGGGAGAGGCTTTTCTAAATTATTAAAGATTACAAAATACTTTTAAAAATGCAAAGCCTTTTATAAATACTAGATCCCATTTGAGTTATTATTCTCCTGGCAGTAAAATGGAGGAGAGTAATAATTGTAATTTGAATTTATGGAGGGCCTATCATCTCAGACACTTGTGCTTTTTATCTTAGCAGAAAAAGTAAGCAGAGTACTAGCTCCTTTTGCAGATAAGAAATTGAGACACAGACAGATTATGTGGTTGATACAATAATCGCACAAAAAAGCTAGAAGTAGAAGAGAAAAATTGTTAGCTACAAAGGTAGAAATGTGGTCCACAGATAAAGAGTTGGTAGATTTGACTTTATCCTGCTTCAGTTCAGTTCAGTCGCTCAGCTGTGTCCGACTCTTTGTGACCCCATGAATCATAGCACGCCAGGCCTCCTTGTTCACAAAAAAAGCACCATCCCAGACAAAACTATCAGGGCAAAGAGGATTTACACATTTAAGGGACTTGAGAGTATATGGCGGAGAAGGTGGCAGCAGCTCAACCCAGGACATACCACTGAAGTTACAGGTAAAGGGCTTGGCCTGCCTTGCCCTGCCTTGCCCAGCACAATGGACACTCTGGCACCCTCTCGACCTGTGTTCTAGCACTATCCTCCCCACCACACCCTCCAACAACATGAAGATCATTGCATAAACATGAAGAAATAATCACTGAGAACCATGCTCTAAAATAAGGATTAGAATGAGGGGATAAGAATCCACTTGCAATTCTTATCACCTGCTTTTAATAAAAAATATATTTTATTTCAAAATAATTTTGTTTATATTGAAAAGCTTAGATTTTAAAATGAATAAAATTAGTGTTCTATAAAACTAATCAATAAGAAATTTGTGAATTAAACATATTTTCATAAAAGAAAAAGTTCTTTTGAACAGTTTTAAAGCAACTGTGAGTTAACTATTGCTGTTGTTGTTTAGTCCCTAAGTCATGTCCAACTCCTTTGCAACTCCTGCCAAGTTCCTCTGTCCATGGAATTTCCCACGCAAGAATACTGGAGTGGGTTGCCATTTTCTTCTTCAGGGGATCTTCCTGACTCAGGGATTGAAACCATATCTCCAGCATTGCATGTGAATTCTTTACCACTGAGCCACTAGGGAAGCCCAAGTAAACTATGTGCATGTGTGCTCAGTCATGTCTGATTCTTTGGGATCCCATGAACTGTAGCCCGCTAGGCTCATCACATCATGGAATTTTCCAGGAAATAATACCAGAGTTGGTTGCCATTTCTTATTCCAGAGGATCTTCCCGGACCAGCAATCAAACCTGCAGCTCTTTCTCCTCCTACATTGGCAGGGAGATTCTTTAACACTTGCACCACCTTGGAAATCCCTATTATTCTACAATTATTAGCAAGATAGAGAATAAAGAGAAACAAGTGGCTATATCATTCTATATGCATCCTCACACACACACGCTCATTAAAAGATTTCTAGAAACAGAGAGCTACAGATCAACATAAAAATGTCTCTTTCAGAAACAACCACTACTAAGTTATATTTCAAAATAATAAGAATAAAATCTGAAGAAAATAATGACACCCACGAAAAAAAAACAGGTCACTGAGAGACTTCTGGTATCAACATTCTCAACCAACTTACCGATCATATAACAACAAATCCTAAAAGAGAAAGTAAATTGCTGTCAAACCTCAACAAGCAAGAGAGCATAGTTTAAGAACAGGGAATTTCAACTTCAGTAAACAGTCAAACTCAACTCAAGGCAAGAGAGATCAAGCAATGTAATTAGACAAAAGGGGAGCCAAAGCAATGCTTTCAACCATCAGTACCTCATTTACTCTTTGCTTGAATCAAGAGAAATATCCTCATAGTTAGGCTCCCAAGATATCCCATGCCACCCAAGACTGGAAACATGAGTGTTATCTAATATTGGAAGTTTATAAAAGTCAGGAAATATTTTCATGACTATCCATGCTTTTAGGCAGAGTGGACACTCAGTGAGAACACCAGGTACTGTATGCTGACCAGCATCCATTCTGATAAGTCAGCATCGGTGCCATAGCCATTGCTGAGTGTTTTCCATATTACCCAGTACCCAGGAAAGTGTCAACCTAAACCAACCCAGATAGTTGTTCATCTTTCTTTTATAAAGTCTTCAAATAACTGGGTATTATTTGGCAGGATAAATTTCTGTTTTTATGTTTCTTTATTTAAAGGCATATATTGTAAAGGGAAAGAAGTTACACTATATCATCTGAATTTAAGAGTTAAACATAAAGATGACCTTAACTGGTGCTGGTAAGGCTTCCCATGTGGCTCAGCTGGTAAAGAATCTGCTCGCAATACGGGAGACCTGGGTTCGATCCCTGAGTTGGGAAGATCCCCTGGAGAAGGGAAAGACTACCCACTGCAGTATTTTGGCCTGGAGAATCCCATGGGACTGCAAAGAGCTGGACACAACAGGTTAGACCCAGACGAAGGGGTACACAGTCCATAGCAGTAACAACAGAGAGGGATGAAAGAAATAGCTGGGATCAGGAGATACAAGAGTAGGAGAAACGAGAGACAATGTGATACAATGTGAGCCCCATCGTATCATGAAGTGTTTATGAAATGAACTCAAGTTCGAGCCATCTGGATTCATATTTTCTCCAATAAAACAGTTACATGCTCACACCATTAGATGTTTAGTCTCTGTGGACGTGAGTTTGAATGAACTCCAGGAGTTGGTGATGGACAGGGAGGCCTGGCGTGCTGTGATTCATGGGGTCGTGGAGAGTCGGACACTGAGCGACTGAACTGAACTGAACAGTTTTATTATGAATTTTGTATATTTATTTTGTAAAAACAATAGAAAGTAAACCTGGTCTTAAAACAATCTAAGCATAACTAAGTCACTGAGTAGTTTCTTAGAGAACCATACAAAAGTGAAGGGGAAATACTAGTTAAGTGTAGTTACTTAGTACTTCACTATTGCTACTAATGGAGAAGGAAATGGCAACCCACTACAGAATTCTTGCCTGGAGAATCCCATGGACAGAGGAGCCTGGTGGACTACAGTCCGTGGGGTCACAAGGAGTCGAACACAACTGAGTAGCTAACAAAACACAACACCATTGCTACTAAAATATTCCCCATTCATTAAAACAGTCTTTTAGTTGAATCTACATCTATATGAATAAATTTTATAGATTGTAAAACAGGCTGTATTAGAAACTAGAAATGCCAGCAAATTTGGAAAACTCAGCAGTGGCCACAGGACTGGAAAAGGCTGGTTTTCATTCTAATACCTAAGAAAGGCAATGCCAAAGAATCCTAAAACTACCACACAATTGCACTCGTCTCACATGCTAGCAACGTAATGTTCAAAATTTTCCAAGCCAGGCTTCAACAATACATGAACCGTGAACTTTCAGATGTTCAAACTGGATTTATAAAAGGCAGAGGAACCAGAGATCAAATTGCCAACATCTGTTGGAACACTGAAAAAGCAAGAGAGTTCCATAAAAACTTCTACTTCTGCTTTATTGACTATGCCAAAGCCTTTGACTGTGTGGATCACAATAAACTCTGGAAACTTCTTAAAGAAATGGGAATACCAGACCGCCTAACCTGCCTCCTGAGAAATCTGTATGCAGGTCAGGAAGAAACATTTAGAACTGGACATAGAACAACAGATTGGTTCCAAAAAAGAAAGGAGTACCTCAAGGTCACCCTGCTTATTTAACTTATATGCAGAGTACATCATGAGAAATGCTGGGATGGATGAAGCACAAGCTGGAATCAAGATTGCCGGGAGAAATATCAATAACCTCAGATATGCAGATGACATGACCCTTATGGCAGAAAGTGAAGAATAACTAAAGAGCTTCTTGATGAAAGTGAAAGAGGAGAGTGAAAAATTTGGCTTAAAACTCAACATTTAGAAAATGAAGATCATGGCATCTGGTCCCTTCATTTCATGGCAAAGAGATGGGGAAACAATGGAAACAGTGAGCGACTTTATATTATGGGGCTCCAAAATCACTGCAGATGGTGACTGAAGTCATAAAATTAAAGGTCACTTGATTCCTGGAAGGAAAGCTATGACCAACCTAGACAGCATATTAAAAAGCAGAGACATTACTTTACCAACAATGGTCCATCTAGTCAAGGCTATGGTTTTTCCAGTAGTCATGTATGGACGTGAGAGTTGGACTATAAAGAAAGCTGAGCACCGAAGAATTGATGCTTTTGAAGAAGACTCTTGAGAGTCCCTTGGACTGCAAGGAGATCCAATCAGTCCATCCTAAAGGAAATCAGTCCTGAATATTCATTGGAAGGACTGATGCTAAAGCTGAAACTCCAATACTTTGGCCACCTGATGTGAAGAGCTGACTCATTGGAAAAGACCCTGATGCTGAGAAAGATTGAAGGCAGGAAGAGAAGGGGGTAACAGGATGAGGTGGTTGGATGACATCACTAACTCAATGGACACAAGTTTGAGTAAACTCCAGGAGTTGGTGATGGACAGGGAAGGCTGGTGTGCTGCAATCCATGGGTTCGCAAAGAGTCTGACACAATTGAACGACTGAACTGAACTGAACTGACCGAGAAACTAGAAATAAGACTTGTTCCCCACCAATCCAGTAACACTGAGATGAGCAAATCTTCCTTCCCTCAGAGATTTCTAGATTTTAGGATATCCCCCATTGCATTTTGAAAGTAGAGTGAAACTGATTTTTTTATCTTCTTGTCTTGACGGTCAACCAGTGTGGTTTAGAGGAAAGAAGAGGGGACCTGCAATTGAAGAACTTCAAGATTCTAAACCTCTTTGATTCTAGATTTTCATATTTATTAAATGGGAACAATAACTATAACTTCCCCCCTATGTTTTGTGAGAATTAAATGGTTTGATGTCTGTGATAGGGACCAAAAATTCTGTGATTTGGGGAATATTCTATATCTGCTTTGTCAAATCACATAATCAATAGTTACTTGTAGCTATTGAACATTTGAAATAAGGCTAATGCAAATGAGAAACTAAAATTTTCATTTTAGCTAATTTTAATTAACCTAAATTTTCATTAGCTTAATTAATTTAAATTTAAATTCTAAAAGACACATTACCATACTGAATTCAGTTCAGTTCAGTCGCTCAGTCATGTCCAACTCTCCATGACCCCATGAACTGCAGCATGCCAGGCCTCCCTGTTCATCACCAACTCCCGGAGTTCACCCAAACTCACGTGCATGGAGTCAGTGATGCAATCCAGCCATCTCATCCTCTGTTGTCCCCTTCTCCTCCTGCCCCCAATCCTTCCCAGCATCGGGTCTTTTCCAATGAGTCAGCCCTTCACATCAGGTGGCCAGAGTATTGGAGTTTCAGCTTCAACATCAGTCCTTCCAATGAACACCCAGGACTGATCTTTAGGATGGACTGGTTGGATCTCCTTGAAGTCCAAGGGACTCTCAAGAGTCTTCTAGAAATACTCTCTATACTCTGTCTACAGTAGTTTTAAATTCAGTTATTTTTACTGCAAGTTAATTACTCTGTTCTGGAAATTCACAGATATATTGTCTTTGTTTAAGAATGAGAGTTTCCTTACATATAGGCAAAGATATACATGTAGCCATTTTAAACAATTTGTGAGATGAATCAGAATGCAATTGTATTTTTGTCCACCGCTTTCCTTTTAAAAATGTATTCACTGGGGGGAGTTTTTCCCAATACCACTGACGAAAATTCCCCAGTTGGCCCCATGTATCTTTTGGTTACTCTGAGATTTAACGAAAATCCTGTGGTTATGTAAAGTTGCAAAATACGGTTTTGATTCATGAATTAGAATGCCCCATCCAATATTTCCATCAGCATACCAACAATTTGGTGTAAGACCGATCTCCCTGCTCTCATGCCCAGAAGTCTACAGGCTTCTGGGGAGGGAGTGCTGTGCGCACCTTCTCCTTTTCTACCTCACTTCCTGTCACCCAACTTGAAAGCTCCTGTTACTGAAGCCTCCAAAACTGGAGAAAAGGGAAGAAAAAGGAGAAATAGAACATTTTTCCTCTATTAGTGCGATTGAAAGTTGGCTCTGGCTCTGCAGTGTTTATTACTGACACTGTGTATGGGGGTGAGCGTGTGCACATGTTCATGAGTGAGCTTTGGGGAATCCTCAGAAGCTTATGACTGTATCATCTGTGAACTGAGCAATGCATCTAATTCTTCTGTTAGTGATGTCCCCCTCAGCTCTGGTTTTCTAGAGGAAAACACATTCAGATTTCCAGGAGTATAGAGCAAAGCCTCTTCCTCTAAGTTTGAGATAAAAAAGACCATCCCTCACTTCTACCTCTCCACACTGGGTTAGCTCTTCAAAAATCACTCTCATAAAATCCTCTCAGTGTTTTATTCCCCTTTATTTTTCCTTTTAACCTGGAGGTGGCTGAGGAGTCAATACTTGTGAAAATATTCCCAACTTGGGATTTTAGTCAGAAAACAGTTATCTTAGAATCTTGGCCACATTTTCCAATTTAACTTCCTTGACCACTGTTGCTCTGTTAATTGTAGTCAAAGACTATAAATTACATAAAAATCGACAATATGAGTCCAATAAAAATATTTGGCATATCCATAGCCATTGTGGGAAAAAATAATGTGGTCTTCTCATATGCAGTGATATGGGTCAATCACTGAAATATATTAAGTGAAAAAAGGAAAGGCAGTAGACATTCCATATGTTTACAGTGTTTCTTACTGGAAAGAGTTGCAAAAAACTGAAAGCTGCCATGTTGTACTTATGAGGAGAGAATTCGCAGATGAAAAATCTGAAACCTGGAGTTTCAGCTAACATATTATTTGCATTTTCTTATTGTGGCAAGAGTTACTTTACAGTTTTTCTTTAATATCTTTGTAAATATATTTATATACATAGTAAGGCCTCTATTCATTGCTTATTTTTTAAAGTTTTTCTATTTGGCGCAAAGTCTCCAACATGTTTTTTCAGCCCTGACATTCTGACACAGCTGTGTCTATATAAAAGTGAAATGCCCTTCCCAAAAAACTAACCAGGTCATTTACAAATAAGATTTAGAAACTTGAGTGAAACACCATGGGCTGAATAAATGAGTCTATATTTTTCCATGAGTAAGTGAGCTGTAACATATTTTTTTTTTTGCACATGATAATACAGAAAAATAGGCTGGATTACAGGCAGAACATAAAAATACATCCATACTGTATGCTTGCAATCTACATGTAAATCCTGAGGAGTTAACCTTTACAACTAGAATACAATGTTCAAATATTGATATTCAAAAACAAATAATGTTTTTACTGAATTATCAGTTTATTAAAACCAGCCAAAAAGAGAATGGTTTAGTAAGCAGAGATTGTTCACTTTGCTTGAGACTTGCTATTTTTCAAGTAGCAAAGGGTAAAGAGGCTTCTCCTAGCACTCTAGTTTGAGGATTGATAATTATATTTATGTATAGGTATTGATGAGAAAGTTTCAGAAAATTAAAAAGTTTGATATATGAAATGATATGTCAATTAATAAAATTTATCTCTTTTGAACATTAAAAAATTGGAAGAGAAACACACCTAAAGTTTTACTCTGATAAATTTTCATAAGGTCAAAACTGGCTACTTTCTAGTATCTCCTATCATGGTCCGCCTCTTCTCACCACACACTCCAGCCTCTGTTAGGCTTTCCTATCCTTTGCAGCTCCCACCTTATTTCTTACAAAGCATTATCAACTGCATACACATGCTTATCATGCCCTCAATCTTTGTATCCCCAGGACTAAGTAAAGCTCAGGTTGAATTAATGCTTGTGTGCTCAGTCGCTTCAGTCATGTCCAACTCCGATGCTGTAGACTGTCACCTGCCAGGCTCCTCTGTCCATGGGATTCTTCAGGCAAAAATGCTGGAGTGGTTGCCACGCCCTCCTCCAGGGGACCTTCCTGACCAGGGATTGAACCCTGTCCCTTATGTCTCCTGCATTGGCAGGCGGGGTTTTACCACTAGAGCCACCTGGGAAGCCCACTGAATTAATGTTTACTGAAAAAATAAATGAATAATGCCACTCACCCCACAGTGGCTCACACTGATTTCTCGCTGCCTTCAGAATAAAGTGCACAATTCTTAGGCTGATATTTGAAAATGCTTCATAATTATAAGCAATCTATCATTCCAATCTCATCTCCTTCATCTTTTGCCCCCAATTCCCCAAATACTACATCACCAACCACTTACCTATGGGGAGACACGGGGTCTTTTTTGTTCACCGCTGTGTCCCACAGTTTAGGTCAGTGTCTCACACACAACAGATGTTCAGAAATTATTTGTTGAGTCAGTTCAGTTCAGTTCAGTTCAATTCAGTCGCTCAGTCGCGTCCGACTCTCCGCGACTCCATGAATCACAGAACGCCAGGCCTCCCTGTCCATCACCAACTCCCGGAGATCACTCAAACTCATGTCCATCGAGTCGGTGATGCCATCCAGCCATCTCATTCTGTCGTCCCCATCTCCTCCCACCCTCAATGGCTGGATAAATTAACTTTACCAAATATATTTTGTACTTTCCATTCCTTCTATTTTATAAGTAGCTACTCCCTTTGTTTTTGCCTCTTTAACTTCCTGTCTCTAATTTCCAAGGCCTGGTAAAGTTTGATCATTTCCAGAATCATTTCCAGGTTTCCTAGGCAAAATTAAATTCTCTCCATACAAATATAGACTTATTTGACACTTCTCATCACTTCATTATGCTCTTTTGATCTTATTAGATAGTGGCTAGATTCTAAACTTTTGGAAGTTTAGGACTATGATACTTTGATGTCTCTTTATCCAGTCTGTTGTTCCCACCTACCTTTTATCACTTGTCTTAGCTGGAATAGTCTGAGTAGATACAAATTCCAGCACCTCTTACTATTGACATGGTATTTCTGTGAATCAGTTTCTTTATCTCTAAAAATGGCAGAACATCATTATCTTAACCCTAAAATTAATTAAGTTATATATTTTAATTAAGGGACTTAAGACAGTATTTGGTACTGGTATTGTTATTATTATTAATACAAAAGTGAAAAGGCTAGCTTAAAACTCAACATTCAAAAAACAAAGATGATGGCATCTGGTCCCATCTTCATTGCAAATAGATGGGGAAAAAGTGGAAACAGTGGCAGATTTAATTTTCTTGGACTCGAAAGTCACTGTGATCAGTGACTGCAGCCATGAAATTAAGACTTGTTCCTTGGAAGGAAAGTTATGACAAACCTAGACAGAGTATTAAAAAGCAGATACATCACTTGGCCGACAAAGGTCCAATAGTCATATGCAGATGTGAGAGTTGGACCATAAAAAAGGCTGAGCACCAAAGAATTGATGCTTTCAAATCGTGGTGCTGGAGAAGACTCTTGGGAGTCCCTTGGACAGCAAGGAGATCAAACCAGTCAATCCTAAAGGAACTCAACCCTGAATATTCATTGGAAGGACTGATGCTGAAGCTGAAACTTCAATACTTTGGCCACCTGTTTCAAAGAACTGACTCACTGGAAGAGACCCTGATGCTGGTAAAGATTGAAGGCACAAGGAGAAGGGGGTGGCAGAGGAAGAGATGGTTAGATAGCACCACTGATTCAATGGACATGAATTTGAGCAAACTGTGGGAGATAGTGAAGGCCAGGGAAGCCTTCTGTGTATGGAGTCACAAAGAGTCGGGCACGACTTAGTGACTGAGCAACAATATCTACTAAATAGAAAATCCAGTTGCTCTCTCACACCATAGGTTGAGAAACAAGGAAGTTGATTTAAGATCAAAATTTGCACTATATTTTAGAGATTACAATGCTACAAACATATCTGAGTCTCCAAGATGCCACAAGTATCTGGTTTTCAGTTACATCTGGAGAGATTATTTATTTAGAGCATTTAAGATAAATAAGTGTCTTGAGATTAGGAAGAAACAGGAATTCTCCTTCATTGTGTATGAACAAAATATGGGATAAATATTTTAGAAGGCAATTCATCAGTGTCTCATAAATTTGAAGATATACATGACTGCTGCTACTGCTGCTGCTAAGTCACTTCAGTCGTGTCCGACTCTGTGTGACCCCATAGATGGAAGCCCACCAGGCTCCCCCTTCCCTGGGATTCTCCAGGCAAGAACTATGGTTCAGCAAATCTATGAAATATTCACTATTATAAATCTTACATGTGTATACAACTGGCATGTATAAGAATACTATTTATAATTCTACTTATGATAGCAAAATACCATGCTGCTATGAAAACTAATAAGTTGTGCTACAAAAATCAATACGGATTATCCTCAAAAGTATGAGATTAAAAGAAGAGAGCAAGTTACAGTTGAACACTGTATACTCTAGGGTTTATATGAAATCTTTCAACTTTAAAACAAGTTTATAAAATATTTATGGATATGTCCACATGGCAGTAGAAACAGTAAAATATAAAAATAAATGTAGATAAAAGAATAAAAGCATACAATAGAGAGAAAATCTACAAAGACTGAAAAGCAGTGACTGCTGAGGTAGCGAAAGGAGAAAGAACCAGGTAGAGCAGTTGATTTTTTTTAAATTACTAAATTTTTTTTTTTTTTGGGCTAGGCTGGAAGGTGAGTGTGCAAAGCTTTATGATATCTGTCTATTTTTAAATGGAAATCTACTAGTATTGTATTTTATAGGAAAACTTCCAAATTGAGTGCTCTTCCCAATGGAAACAGAAGACGTAAAAACTCCCCTCTACCATTCCTGGAAAGTAAACCTAGTGGTCAGCCTCCTGGCTAGAGATGATGTTTCTGTTTTTTCCCAGGAAGGCTCCTAAAAAGAAGCGTCATCACTGAACAAGGTGGTGACTACAGTAATCAAGAGAGAAACCCTAAGACAAAACAAAGTTCTAGAAGCAGTCAATCTAGTTTTCTTTCCCCATTCCATCCCTCGATACCTGGAGACTCTCTTTCCTCAGCATGCCTCTGTGAGTGAGGCAGGAGGAAGAACAGAACTGTCTCACTTCACTGAAAGACGTGCTTGCTTGCTGTCTCTGTTTCTCTGACCAATTCTGATGGCTCTCCAGAATTCCAGTTCCACACGATTAACAATGCAGTTTCCCTTTCCACTGAAAGGTCAGCTTAGCTCCAATTTCAAATCACCTGAAGCACATTTCCCCCACAAGAACTAGCTCCCTCTTTTTTGCTTCAGTATTACTGTTATTCTCTCAGGCTCAAGCTTAAAAACACAAAAGCATTTTGACTGTTATCATTTATTATTAAATTATTATTGTTATTGTTTTGTTATTGAATTCCCATCCTCCTCTTCCATTTTCATTCCCAGCACCTGTTATTTATTCCAGACACTACGAACTCCCCTTCCTCTGGGACTCTGGGTATGTATTTCTTCCATGTTCAGGGTAGTCATTCCACTTTGTTTTTGACCAACTCATATTCAAGTTTTCAAATTTATTTTTTTTCTGTCCTCTAATTATTACAGTTCAAGCAAAGATTTATGGAAACTTCTTTAATCTCATGATCCTGAGCATCATATACTCTAAGCAGTAGGAATGAACCAACAGTGAGGCCAGGAATGACTTGAGTGACTGACGAATTAGCACTTTCTGCCTTTAGCTATTTATGAGTACATTCCTCTGCTAGTAGAATAGGATCCCCTCGAGGGCTATGCCTCAGTCACTCTAACCCCAAAGCCCAGCCCAGTGGGAGGACATTGTAGGAATGTTAGAAGTAATTGTTAAGTGACTAAATGGCATGTCCTAGAGAGAGTAGCGGAGAAGGCAATGGCAAGCCACTCCAATACTATTGCCTAGAAAATCCCATGGATGGAGGAGTCTGGTAGGCTGTAGTCCATGGGGTCGCTAAGGGTCGGACACGACTGAGCGACTTCACTTTCACTTTTTACTTTCACACATTGGAGAAGGAAATGGCAACCCACTCCAGTGTTCTTGCCTGGAGAATCCCAGGGACGGGGGAGCCTGGTGGGCTTCCGTCTATGGGGTCGCACAGAGTCGGACACGACTGAAGTGACTTAGCAGCAGCAGCAGCAGAGAGAGTAGACTATAGATGACATTCAACAGCAAAATAATGCCCTTTTAGATAGTATACTATATTTATCAACTGATTCTGCAGCTTTCCTTCTCCTTTGTTTTCACTCTAATCCTACCGTGGACTTCCTGACATAGTTCCTGAGAAAGTTTACATTTAAATGATATATCCCATGTAAAACTTTACACACTTGTCACAAATACCAGTTACTATCACCTTCAGTTATCACCAAATACCATAGAAGACACATAGTTTTAATGGACAGCTAGGCATTGGTGTAGTCTTTCAAGAGAAGATTTTCCAAAAATTCAACAATGACATACTTTCACTGTATGTTATTAAATTTAAAAATCAATTTAATTTCAAATTGCCTTTTGTCCTCCAAATTAGCTAATACATTTTAAGACAGGATGGTGTTTAACAGATCCTGTCTTAATAGTCTTTATTGTCTCTAAGAAAGACACATAAAATTATCTGTTTATAAATTAGCTCCAGGGAAGGTGAGAACAGCAAAATAAATAAAACATTTAAGCTGTTTCTAAAGTTTTCAAGTAAGTTGTAACCAAACTATGACTTCACAATTCCTGTATTATGTACAGTAACAATGAAATCTCACTATTATGAATTAATCACATAATTAAGTTATGGAGGATAGAAAAGGATTCCACAAAAGTAGTGATGACTTTAAGAATAGAGCAAAATTGCATTATCCTCTCTGCTAATTATTACTATGTAAAAACCAGAGATTAACACAGGTGATCCAATATCAACCCTAAAATTAGACCCACTGAAAATGGATTTAGACATATTTTAAGGAGTCAGAGATACTTTCATAAATAAGAGGCACCAGAATTGTCACTACACACTCCTTGTTCTGTTTTTTTTTTCAATTGTGGTAAAAACACATAATGTAAAATTTACCATCTTAACCATTTGTAAGTGCAGAGCACCGTACGGTTAAGTATATTTACATTATTGTGCAATCAATCTTTAGAACATTTTCAAATTGCAAAACTGAAACTCGTTAGCTACTAAATATTTCCTATTTCCCCTTCTCCCTAGTCCCCGGCAACCACTAT
This sequence comes from Moschus berezovskii, assembly GCF_049115385.1. Lineage (NCBI taxonomy): Eukaryota > Metazoa > Chordata > Mammalia > Artiodactyla > Moschidae > Moschus > Moschus berezovskii. The sequence goes on from NC_142462.1 coordinate 35,755,414, forward strand.
TCTACTTTCTGTTTCTATGAATTTGACTACTCTTAATACCTCATATAAGTGGAATCCTACAATAAATTATCCCTTTAATCTGTTTTTGAAGCTGAATTGAAACTTCATTATGAAGAAAGTCCACCCTCCAGTAGCTATTGTCTAGGCATCTATTCAGCATAACGCACAACACTCATTTATACTATTAATCCAGTGAGGTAGGTTTTATACCTACCTTACAAGTGTGGAAATGGGGGCTCCACAAGGTGAAATATTGTGCCAAAGTTCACACATCTAATAAGAAGTGGGGCCATTGAATCTAACTTGAACTGACTTTAACACCCACAGTCTTTTCAACACAGCTGTTGCCTTTTGAAATATTTAAAAGTTTCAAAGGATCTCAACCATCCACATACTTGAAGTGAGTCAAAGTGGGGTTCCGTTGCTGTTGTTGTTGACCCCTGACTTTGTAGCATATCTTATCGTTCTTTTCATAAATTATTTCATCCTATGCCATGTCTCAGGTATTAGTTTATTTTATGTGTTAAAATTTATTCTAAACCATGTCCCAGAAACACACAGAGTATCAACTACCTTCTCTTTTTCTTTCCCAAGGAGGCCTTGGGAAGGAAGAAATATTTACTTTATTCAGTTGTTCTGGAAATGACACAATTTCCTATTTGCACCATTTATCAATAGTGAAAAGAATTAATTTTTAAAAGCAGCACTTACAATTGCAGAAATGAACCCCAGTCTCTTCAGTTCAGGAACATTATTTGGTAGAGTGAATGGAAGTCTTTCTACCCAAAACCAAGGACTCCTTACAGATGTGCCTTGCTCTGTATGTGGCGCCTGAACAATTACTTACTGAGCCATCTGGGACTAGGAGTCCTTGTGATATGACTCCAGGCTGCTCAACCGGAAACCCTAAAAGGGAGAAGAACTACAATACCCACAATTCAAATTTCTCACCTGAAACCGGGAGAAGAGGGTGCAGCTTTGCTCTGGGAAGGTGGAAAAGCAAAGCAAAAAGTGAACATGTATGTATTGAGTGGGTATATCTAAGAATAATTTATAAATATGAAATTATTTCTATAAAAGGAAACAAAAAAAGGTTTGATGTTTGCCAACAAGGAGGTGCCCTCACTTTTGGAACAAATGAAAAAGACTTTATGCAAACAAATCCTCATTCAGCTGTGCAACCTGCCATACCAGATTCTCTTTCAGTGATTCAGGGCAGAGGATGCCTCATTACCTTGTGCAACAGGTAAATGAGAACTTCCCAGGTATATCCTGAAAGCCTCTAGTTAATCCTGCATCAGCATTGTGATTGTCACTCACAGGTGCTAAAGGATATAATAGAAACATTTTACCCTTCAATTTCTAAATGCCCTGGATTACTTTAAATGTGATTTTAAAATGTGAACAAGATGAAACTTGTTGATATTTTCTATCATTTTCCTTTCCATTACCTGATTTTGTGTTTTCCTTCTGTGCATTCCAACATTACTTCTGATTGTTCAAAACTCAAAAATAAGAAAATTGGAAGGAAAAATAGAAATTTTAAAACTTGGGTAAAATTAAGGGTGCAATAATTGTTTCACTTCTTTGCAACACTGGAAAAGTATTCAGTTCAGTTCAGTTCAGTTCAGTCGCTCAGTCGTGTCCGACTCTCCGCGACCCCATGAATCACAGCACGCCAGGCCTCCCTGTCCATCACCAACTCCCGGAGTACACTCAAACTCATGTCCACAGAGTCGGTGATGCCATCCAGCCATCTCATTCTCGGTCGTCCCCTTCTCCTCCCGCCCCCAACCTTTCCCAGCATCAGAGTCTTTTCCAGTGAGTCAGCTCGTCGCATGAGGTGGCCAAAGTATTGCAGTTTCAGCTTTAGCATCAGTCCCTCCAATGAACATCCAGGATTGATCTCCTTTAGAATGGACTGGTTGGATCTCCTTGCAGTATAAGGGACTCTCAAGAGTCTTCTCCAACACCACAGTTCAAAAGCATCGATTCTTCGGCGATCAGCTTTCTTCACAGTCCAGCTCTCACATCCATACATGACCACGGGAAAAACCATTGCCTTGACTAGACGGACCTTGGTTGGCAAAGTAATGTCTCTGCTTTTTAATATACTATCAAGGTTGGTCATAACTTTCCTTCCAAGGAGTAAGCGTCTTTTAATTTCATGGCTGCAATCAGCATCTGCAGTGATTTTGGAGCCCAAAAAAATAAAGTCTGACACTGTTTCCACTGTTTTTCCATCTATTTCCCATGAAGTGATGGGACCAGATGCCATGATCTTTGTTTTCTGAATGTTGAGCTTCAAGCCAACCTTTTCACTCTCCTCTTTCACTTTCCTCAAGAGGCTTTTGAGTTCCTCTTCACTTTCTGCCATAAGGGTAGTGTCATCTGCATATCTGAGGTTATTGATATTTCTCCTGGCAATCTTGATTCCAGCTTGTGCTTCTTCCAGCCCAGCGTTCCTCATGATGTACTCTGCATATAAGTTAAATAAGCAGGGTGACAATATACAACCTTGACGCACTCCTTTTCTTATTTGGAACCAGTCTGTTGTTCCATGTCCAGTTCTAACTGTTGCTTCCTGACCTGCATACAGGTTTCTCAAGAGGCAGGTCAGGTGGTCTGGGATTCCCATCTCTTTCAGAATGTTCCACAGTTTATTGTGATCCACACAGTCAAAGGCTTTGGCATAGTCAATGAAGCAGAAATAGATGTTTTTCTGAAACTCTCTTGCTTTCTCCAAACAAAACCTAAAAAATGTATTTTCTCCATTTATTCATACAGCATCTGTCTCTAGTCTTTTCTTTCTCATTAGAAACAAACCATAAAATGGTTATAGACAAGTCCTGGTCTGAACTCAAAAACCTGATGGAAGGATTCAGCTCAAGTAAGCAGATGGCAGAATGGTGACAAAAGAATTTTTTTTTTTCCATTTTCTGCACTTTCTCTCTGCCTGCCTCCCCACTAAGGAAATGGGTTTCATGTGGCCAAACCTACTTGATCCACCCAGAGCTCTTTTGAAGTTTCCCCTTGGGTCATTCCACAATTCAAACTGAGTCATTCTATTTCCTTTGCCACAGATCTCCCAATCTCCTGACCAGAACCTAACTTGCCCTTATGTCATTTATATTATTTCCAAAACAAACAGTTTTCTGTTTCCCTAAACCCTACAGATTTTGTTCTCCATGCTGTTTCTTCTCTCTGAAATACTATTTTCCAAACTTAAAATGTTCAGATCCTTCCTTTCTTTCAAAGCTCAGTGAAAAAAAAAAAAAACATTCTTTTCTACGAAGCCCTTGTCAGTCTGTCCTAATCTGAATTATTTTCTCTCTCCTAACAAACTGCATATATTATCTAGCCCTCTCACAACAGGTTTTATATCTTATTTCATTGGTGTGTGTATATATATGTGGTCTTATCTTCCAATGTGAAGGTAAGATTTTATTTTATTCCCACTCACTAACTCAGTGATTTACATGTAAATGTTTCTGATAAAACAACCAATGAATGAAATAACTGACATATTTACTCCAAGCTGGACAATAGTATCTTTATCTCTCCCAGGAAATATTTGCATTTAAAGACCCCTTTAAATACCTAGGAGGAATACTGATCTCAGAATGCTCCTGTGGCCTAGTCTGGTTCAACTTCCACACCCTCGATTTGCAGAATGGTATGGTACTAAGTCTATCAGTACCTGAAATGAACACTTTACTGGATCAGAACTAATTGTTTCACCAGTTCTGCTCCATGCTGTGCACTTGGCTTGCTAAGAGCTTCCCAAAGACTGGCCCTCAGTCCCATAACCGCATCTTGGTTGGAGACATGGCCCTGCCACCATCTACAATTTTTGATCAGCTCCAGTGTTTCTGGTTCCCTTCCCCTACAATCTAATCTCATGGTTCTGAAGTGAAAACTCTGCCCTTCAGACTTCTTTAAATAATTCTTAATCACTGATCTCTCCCACCCAGGAAGGGAATTCTTTCAGTAGTTGTTAGTTCCTTACATGTCTACTTCTATAGAATTCTCCCAGTCTTCACACACGCTGCTATGTAGCCTAGCTGTCAGCCACTGTGGAGGAAGTGAACCTTCTAGATTCTGCTGGCACACAGTGAGATATCTGTGGATCATCAGACACAAAGGCAGGCTAGCGAAGGTGACTGTTGGTCAGGAGAGTCTTCCCAACTGTCCTCTAATATATCTTAAGGACTTCTAGCCCCTCATCCTGCCTGTGTGCATACAAGCTATCTAAAATCGGGCAGGGAGTTCATCCTCAACACAGTTCAGAGTTGCTTCCTTAAGAATGTCTTTTCTGACCCCTTTACCCCAATCTTAACCCCTTATATGTTCCTTGTATTGATTTACACAAATGATTGGCTGAGTTGATATTTTGTTAATGCTAAACTAAGTTGTTTTCATTTCTACCCTGAAATCATGATCACTTGCAGCCACAAGATTTGTTGCACCTAAAAAGTAGAATACAGATATCTGTTATTTCCTGACAGATAGTATAAAAGTATAGAAAGCCAGCCCTTTCCAGCCCAATGTGTGGAAAGAAGAAAACCAGAGGGTGAGTGGAACTCTAAGAGGGCTTCAGTTGAAACAGTAGATAAAGAATTGCCTCCAATGCAGGAGATGCAGGAGACACAGTTTTGACCCCCGGGTTGGGATGATCCCTCGGAGAAGGGCATGGCAACCCACTCCAATATTCTTGCCTGGAGAATCCCATGGACACAAGAGCCTGGGCATGCTACAGCACATGGGCTTCCAGAGAGTTGACCCAACTGAAGCGACTGAGCATGCACACACATGCACCCTAGGTACTGAAAAGAGAACTATATCGGGTGCAGGGCCTCCATGTTTGATCACACAGCTGACACCATTGTATTCTTTGCCCGGCTAGGAAAGCTATTCAGGGACTAACACCATATTCTTCACTGTGGGAACATGAAGGTGCCAAGCAGGCACGTGGGCATGCAGATACTGGGGGTTAGGACAAAGAGGCTGTATTATGCTTTGTGACCCAAGAAAAATGGTAAGGATCATATAATGGATGTCATGCTTTGCACAACACTTCACAAAGACCTGTTAGTCAAGCACTAGAGCCAAAGCAAACTCCTCTATAGCAGGTAACTAGCCGGGACCCAGACAATATGACACGGCTTCAGATCCCCTTCTTTCCCCATACCATAACGTTATGTCTGTCTTCCTATATACACTTCAGTTCAGTTCAGTTCAGTCCCTCAGTCGTGTCCAACTCTTTGCGACCCCATGAATCACAGCACGCCAGGCCTCCCTGTCCATCACCAACTCCCAGAGTTCACTCAAAGTCATGTCCACTTAGGGACCATCTTAAAGAAAACTGAAGATGGAGGAGGAGAAACTGAAAGGCTGAGAGCAAAAAAGGTTATCCAAAAGATTATTTAAGCTAAAAGAGACAGTGATGTATTAAACTGTGAGTTTAAAATCTGCTACACTCCATCCATACTTTAATGGTGACAACAACATGAAGCCAAAATGCCAGTTACTCACTGTCCCAGCTAGCCTGGTAGATTAGGGAAAGCACTTAGAGTGGCTAATCAGACACAGTCATCTGGCACCTGGAATTAGGAACTGGAGACACAAAGAAGCAGAGACAGAGGAGAATCCACTCTTGAGGTGAACAGAGGCAGCTGTGCAAACAGTGTTCTGTCTTGGATGTGTCTGTCAGAGCCAAGGAGTGTAGAACCTAGATCTCTCAGTAATGGTTCTGCAAACTGTGGTTTCTAGGGCTTAGAAGAAAAAACTAACTTATTCAATAACATAACCTTGGCTGTTGCTTTGTCTTCACAGCCATGTGCTTGATTCTCTAGCCTTCAGCAATTGTGGGACTAGAATTTGATGCATCCTTCTTCAATTTATATCAGCCAAATTAAATTTCTATCGTTTGGAACTAAGAACATTGACTGATACATATATTTAATGTAGCTCTTACCTCACCATAACAGATATTACCTCTACCCACCCAACTTTATTAAGACTCTGTCTGATCAAGGACTAGGTCTTATTTAATCTCTAAATATCCAAAAGCTCCACAGTATGTGGAAATTGTAGATATTCGTTGACCTAACTGAACTGACCTGTAAAATGAGGAAGGGTTGCTTAAAGTTTTTCAAACTTAAAAACTTTCTGACCACATGGAAGCTGTCGATTGCTCATTAATGCAGAGGTAGCTTTTTTCTCCTAATACCACATCTGATAGAGAATTTAGACTTTACTCCCTCTCTGTATCTGGTAGGGAGCAGACCTAAGGATGCTTGGCACCCAGAGGGGGAAATCAAACACAAAAAGTGGTTTGAATATGCCCACGGTGTTACTTAATAATTAAAAGGGGATTTTCTTGGTATCCTTTCATGACCTATATTAAATATCACTCATGTTTCATTCCTATGTTTGGAACAAATATACTAGAAAGAGTGATAGGCAAAAGCCATATCCCTCCCCACTGCCCCCACGATCAGATTCTTCCCCATATGAGGCTGTCTTGGAAAGGGAAAGGCCACTTTTGCAATCTTATAAGAAAGATCCCCCTGGAGTTTTTTCTCTGTCCTGTTTTGGTATGCCATTGACTCTTATACCCCTGGGCTGCCTATGACATCTGTTTTCTGGATCACTTTGTCCCTGAGTCATGATCATACTACGACTTTCCCACAACAGTTAATACTGTGCCATTTACCAGTAAATTTCAGTGAGCACCTCAAATCATAGAAAAATGTTAAGTTAATCAGTCATGTCTGACTCTTTGTGACCCCATTGACTGTAGCCCACCAGACTCCTCTGTCCCTGGAATTCTCCAGGCAGGGAATACTAGAGTGGGTTGTCATTTCCTTCTCCAGGGGATCTTTCCAACTCAGGGATCAAACACGGTTCTCCCGCATTGCAGGCAGACTCTACCGACTGAGCCACCAGGGAAGCCCTTAAACGTTAGAGCCAAAGTTAATTTAGGTCATATCGATCCTAATTTCTCTAGATTAAGAAAGTGAGCCAAGTTGTTCTTACAATTTCATAGTTTCCTTCATTACATCTTTCTGGCTCTTTACTCAAGCATAAGATGAATCATCCATAAATTGACCCCTGCCAAGCTGTAGTTTAGAAATTCACTGCTGTTTTCTTTCACTTGTTGCTTTCAGGATAGCACATAATGGAATATATGCCAACTCTTCACATGGTCATAAGATGTTTCCATGCTGCCCTTTTGCTACTAATGAACAACAGAGAATCCCCTGTGCAGTTTTTGCTGGAATGTCTATTGATTACTTGCCTCGTAACAGTAACCTAAATAATAGTCCATTTGTTGAATCCTCTGTATTTTTATTGGTATAACTGCCATTGTCATACCAAGATCACTCTGGAAAAACCTTCAGCTGTCTTTACATCAGTTTCCCTGGAACTTTTATGATTTTCCAAATATATATCTGTCATTAAGTCCTAGAAAAGTGTTGAATTTTGTGTCCCTTGATTAAAATTGTGATTTTTTTTTGTACTCCATTAATAGATGTCTTTATGTGTGTGTATGTGTGTGTGTGTACAAACATACAGATTACCTCACTCACTTTCAGGGGAAATAAGAGTTTATTCTGAGTCCCTGATATACCATATTGCAAATTATTTGAGAATAAAATATCAACTTTTAATTGTACTCCATAAAGTTCACAATCTGTAAGTCAAGAAAAAGGGGAATGGCAAATATTCCTAATTCATCTGCCAATACAGTTTACATAACATGTTTTGCTATCTATATCTATCTATTACCTATATCTATGTATGGGGTTCCCAGGTGGCACAGTGGTAAAGAATCCATCTGCCAATGCAGGAGACATGAGTTCGATCCCCGAGTCAGGAAGATTCCCTGGAGAAGGAAATGGTAACCCACTCCAGTATTCTTGCCTGGAGAACTCCATGGAGAGAGGAGCCTGGCAGGCTACGGTCCACGGGGTGACAAAGAGTTGATGCATGACAAAGATGCATGCAACTGAGCATGTCTGTATGTGTGTGTGTGTGTGTGTGTGTGTGTTTCTTGAATATTTAAACACTTTTGCACAAGAAGACACAAAACATTTTTTAATGTTAACATTGGAGAAGGAAATGGCAACCCACTGCAGTACTCTTGCCTGGAAAATCCCATGGATGGAGAACCCTGATAGGCTACAGTCCATGGCGTCTCAGAGTCAGACACAACACTTTCTTTCTTCTTTCACTTCCATTCACATGCTGCTATGTGCTGTGGGCACCATTAGTGGGATTTTTCAGAAGTAATTTTTCTGTCAATTTGAATCTCTAAAGAAAGTAGCAGTATATTTCATATCCTTTCTCTTAGTTTGCATATTCCTGACAAATTTTCAAGCACAGAAAGTTCTGTTCTCTACCTTGGGGGTTAAGAGAATAAACTTCATAGAGACAGGTTTCTATTTGAGAATAAAATATCAAAATCTGAAATCTCAATGTTCTCTTGCATAGAAGAAAAGGAGTGCCTTAAGTCACCTATCCACTACCCTTAAACAACCTGTTTGGGATGCAAGAATCTAAATGAGGTTCTGCTTTTATTTCCACACATTCTCCTGGTGCGGGCAAATTCATTCTGAATGCATTTGTTTTCCATTGTTGCTGTAATGATGTACTCACAAATATAGTGGTTTAAACCACAAAAATGTATTATCATGCAGTTCTGAAAGTCAGAAGGCTGACATGGGTCTCACTGGGCTAAAATCAAGGTGTTAGCAGAAGCACATGCTTTTGGGGGATGCTCTGGAGAGAGCCCATTTTCTTGCATTTTTCAACTTTAGAGGCCATCCCCTTCCTTAGCTCAGATTGCTTCCTTGTCTTCAAGGTCAGCAATAACAGATGGAATCCTCCAAAGCCACATCTTTCTGACCCTGTCATCACATCTTGTCCCTAACTCCCTCCCTCCATCACCTGCAGGTTGACCTACCCGTATTTCAGTGAAGAGGTCCTTAACCACGCTTGCAAAGCTCTCTTTACCATGTCAGGTTAACATATTCACAGATTCCAGGGATTAGGGTGTGAACATCTTGAAGTGGCCATTATTCTGGCTGTGGCATCATGTTAGCATCTCAGGAAATTCTGTAGCATTGACAAAAAGCCCTGGTTCCCCCAAATGTCACCTGCTTCTGCACTGTCACCCATTATTTCATAACGAGCAACCCAGGATTCTGTTTTAAAAATTGTGTGCTCTCAAGAGTGATTAAATTACGTTAACTAAATATGACCATACTAAAATTAAAATGCATCTTCTCATTGCAAGAGTCTATCGACCAACATTTTAGTAGGGGTTAGTTTAAGAAATGGCCAGAGTGAGGAAAGGATAGGGTTGCACTAGAATGGGAGATGGCCTCTATCATAGAGACCATATTAAGTACTTCTCACATCCACATAAAAAAAGGGACTACCTCTTCTGCAGAGTATATCATGAGAAACACTGGGCTAGAAGAAGCACAAGCTGGAATCAGGATTGCTGGGAGGGGGAATATCAATAATCTCAGATATGCAGATGACAACACACTTATGGCAGAAAGTGAAGAGGAACTAAAGAGCCTCTTGATAAAAGTGAAAGAGGAGAGTGAAAAAGTTGGCTTAAAGTTCAACATTCAGAAAACTAAGATCATGGCATCCGGTCTCATCACTTCATGGCAAATAGATGGGGAAACAGTGGAAACAGTGGCTGACTTTATTTTGGGGAGCTCCAAAATCACTGCAGATGCTGATTGTAGTCATGAAATTAAAAGACGCTTACTCCTTGGAGGGAAAGTTATGACCAACCTAGAAAGCATATTAAAAAGCAGAGACATTACTTTGTCAACAAAGGTCCATCTAGTCAAGGCTATGGTTTTTCCAGTAGTCATGTATGGATGTAAGAGTTGGACTGTGAAGAAAGCTGATCGCCAAAGAATTGATACTTTTGAACTGTGGTGTTAAAGAAGACTCTTGAGAGTCTCTTGGACTGCAAGGAGATCTAACCAGTCCATTCTAAAGGAGATCAGTCCTGGGTATTCATTGGAAGGACTTATGTTGAAGCTGAAATTCCAATACTTTGGCCACCTGATGAGAAGAGCTGACTCATGTGAAAAGACCCTGATGCTGGGAAAGACTGAGGGCAGGAGGATAAGGGGACCACGGAGGATGAGATGGTTGAATGGCATCACTGACTCAATGGACATGAGTTTGGGTGAATTCTGGAGGTTGGTGATGGACAGGGAGGCCTGGCATGCTGCAGTTCATGGGGTTGCAAAGAGTCTGACATGACTGAGTGACTGAACTGAACTGAATCTCCTCCTTCTCATGAAAGAACCTAGCCAAAGATAAAATCTTTCATAGCTTGCAATATATGACTCCATTGCCTGCCCTGGCTGACCACAAATGGCTGATCCCAGATGACCAGGTTAAAAATTGATGTCTAAACCAAAGTTGGCCGTATGCAACTTAGACCAAGATTTTTCATACTGTATGTTTGACCTGTTTGTGGGCCATGAATCAATTCATAACATTTTTAAGTGAAATAGAATAAATGGAGATGGAACAGAACAGAATGAATGGAATGCAATGAATAAAATAAAATATACTAGACTAGACTACAATGTAACAGAGTATATTGAATGAAAAAGGATCAGTTCTGTTTCATGAAGTATTATTTCAGTGTGTATGTATGTTTGTTAACTATGTTAACAACGTGTATGTACGAGTGTTGGGTCAAATGGAAAATGTCTTCCTTGATGTGGACAAATTTGAAAGCAACAGACTTATACACTGGTCTTATGAGGTATTCTGAAATGAGAGCTATGCCCTATCTTATATATATATATGAGAGAGCGGAGTAAATAACTAACTAAACAATCATACCATCTCTTTTATGGCATGAAAATGAAAAACTTCAAATAGAGTTACAGTCTCTTGAGTATTGCAAAACTAAGATAAATACCTTGACAAGACGGAAAATAGAAACCACAAACTAGTCAAAAGCTTGAGTAATATACAGAAACCGTGGGAGTAAGAGAGGAGCAGGGTGGAGTGTTGGTGATTGGCAGTGACAGTAGAAACAGAGAAAGAAGCAGAGTAAGATAAAGGCAGGAGTGGCAGAATCAGAGTTCGGAAGTATTAGACATTTATAAGGGCAAGGCAAGCTGTTAGTCATTCTCACATTCAACAAATACTTCCTGAGTGCTTACTATGCATCAAGGACTAGTCTAAGACCTGGAAATACTGATAAGGTCTACTGAGAGAAGAAAATAAAAATAAATCCATGCTTTCGCAAACCCTACGTTCTACTGGATGTGTACTGAGTAACATTTTAAACTATATTTGAGTTCTTCCTGATTGTTTAAATGTCATAGTGACTTCCTGTGCTTCTTAATTTTATTCTCTCTCCTTTCAACACACCCTCTTCATTGTATTTCTTGCAACATGAAAGAGTGGCCTAAATTAATGTGGCCTAAATTAAAAGTTAATTACTTAGAGTTTTGCTCAGGACTGGTTCTAAACATACACAGGTCTCATTCTAAAGGGGTGAGGTAAGAACTGTCTCTTCTGACATATAGCATTGGGACCAAAAAAAAAGGAGGAAAATTAAATATAAAGATTTCATCTTTGTTTATTCTTTACTCATTACAGAAGTATTTATTTATCTAATCACTCATTCATTCATTTGTGTTCCAATAAATGATTCTTTTTTTAAAGAGCCAAGAATTACTTAGTCAAAATTTGCCTCTGTTAGCAGTTCTCAAGACATTTCCCTCCTACCTTTTCAAGAAATTGTCAATATCAATCATCTCTTATTTACTTTTATATTTTCTTTCATATTCTACCTCATTTCCCATCAGAATTCTTTCTATCCACATGTTTCTCAAATCTCCCCCATTTTATAAAAACAACAAACTTTTACACCTCTCTCAAGCACCCATGAAAACCTTTCCTCCTCATCACTGATGTTTTCAACAATCTCTCTATATAAACTTGCTGCCAGTTTGCTTATCTTCTAAGCCTCAACTCTTTCTGACTTCTACTTCAATTAAACTCCCCTTATGACCACTTTTCTAAATCCAATGGAATTTTTTTAACTCTTTAATTTTCATGATCTTTCAGCAGATTTTAATGCTCATGTCATTCAGAAGGGTCTATATGATACTAAAGTAAAAAACAATTTCAATCCCTTAGGCTCACCATAACAAAGGTTTCTTTCTTGCTCAGTCTGTAGGTCCATTGAGGGTTAGCTGGAGGCCTTTGTTCAACTCAATCACTCAGGAACTTGGACCTTCAGAGCAGCCTCTAATTTGAACACTGCATGTTATCCTGGTAGAGGGAGACCTCTGGTGAACTTCATACAGGCAATTATAGACTATGCCCAGAATCAACACACATTCTGTTTGCTTATAACTCTTTAGCCAGAACTAAATGCATCGCCACACCCACCCACCACAAGCCAGGAAGGAGAGCCATCTACGATGTGCCTGTAGACAGAGAGCTGGAAAATTCTGATGAGTTGGACGCAATTCCTGTTGTGAGGTTCACTGATCCCTTCTTGGTACTTACTCTCCCTCGGCATCTGTGAGACTCTTTTGATGCTTTTTCTCTGTCTCCTCTTTTTCTGTCTTTGCTGACTCATTCTCCTCTACTGTTTGTCCAAGGAGTTTATCTCTTTCCCAAGGCACTCTCATCTTTGCCACTCTTTATATTATCTGCTATATATTAATGGTTTTAAATTTATATCAGGACTCTCCTCTGAGTGCTAAACCCAGATAACTAGCTCTCAAGCTCTTCCCTCTTCTTCATTTCTACTCACACTGCTACTGCTGCTGCTTTGTCTCTTTAGTCGTGTCTGACCTTGTATGACCCTATGGACGACACACTACCAGGCTCTTCTGTCCATGGGATTCTCCAAGCAAGAAAACTGAAGTAGGTTGCCATGCCTTCCTCCAGGGTATCTTCCCGAACCAGGGATCAAACCCGGGTCTCCTGCATTGCTGGCAGATTCTTTACCGCTGATCCACCAGGGAAGTCCTTCTACCCACGCAATTCAATCCAAAACAAAATCATGAACTTGTCCCCAAATGGTTTCCTTGCCTGTCTTTCCCACCTCAGGAAGTGGCACCATGAGCAGTCCAATTTTGAAGGCCAACATCCCCAAATCACCTACTCCATTCATTCCATATCTAATTCATCACTAGCCCTTGCCAGGCATATCTCCTAAATATAATTCATCCCATATCCATCTTTCCAGGTTCGCTGTCATGATTCTCCTCCGAACAACCCACTTCCCTTGCCTCGAATACAACAACAGCTTAAGTGGCCTCTTTTCTTAATCCATGTTTGATGTTCTTCAGTCAATTCTTTTTTATTAAAAATGAAAGAAAACAGAATGGTTTTTCCAGAATGTAAATACAATGCTCCAGCCTTCAAATTAAATAGATTTTCCTTCCTCTCAGGGTAGAGCTGAAATCCCCATTTGGCCAGTAAGGCCCTCTATGGTCTCTGTGTCCCTTCTTATCTGCCCACTTTAATAATATATTACTCTTAATGATTAGTTCTGTTCTGGAGGAGATTTCTTCTAATTTCTAGATATTTCAAGTTTTCTTCCATCGAAGAGTCTTGCACATCTCTTCCAACTGGAATACTTTCCTCTCTCTTTCTGTTTAGATCCGGCCTATTCAAAGGAAAGCCTTCATTTGAGTATCTATAGAAAATTTTAAATTCCATGATAATTTTGTAACTAATTCATGTTCATTGTTCAGATAAGCTCCATGAGGCCAAGGCCTATGCTTTTGTTTCTTCACTTTTATTTCCCAGCTGCTAGCATGCTGTCTGGGATATAGAATAGGCTTGCTAAACATAGTTTGAATGTATGAATTTCATATTCCTTTTTGATTTTAGGGAGAACAAAATTTGTATGTTTGTTTTAAGTTGCTCCAAAAAAGAGTGAGTTAGGTCCTTATCATTAGGGAAACTTACAAAGAAATATTTTTTTTAAGTGTGATGAGGATTTTGCTATAATGTACTTGTTTATGAGATTATTAGTGATAACCTCATTACAAAAGAAGCACAGTTGCTCATCTTTTCCCAGTTAAATCTTATGGACATTCTCCTAACGTCATACTTAGGGTAGAGACTACCTACATATCCAGATGGCATTGATAAAAAAAGAACTTAATTAACTGGAAAATCATTACAATGATTTCCCCTATTTTCATTTCAGAAGAAATTTATAAATTTCCAAAGCTAGAGTTTAAAGTTCTGGAAGCCATATTAAATAAATACAGGTCTACAGAGTCCACTAAATTTCTGGGAAATGAAATTACCCCCATCAAGTGATTAAGGCAATGTGTCACCTTAAATTCCACACTGATAATTTTAGATAGCTATCCTAAGTACAAAGAAGGCAATGGCAAGCCACTCCAGTACTCTTGCCTAGAAAATCCCATGGATGGAGGAGCCTGGTAGGCTGCAGTCCATGGGGTCGCGAAGAGTCGGACAGGACTGAGCGACTTCACTTTCACTTTTCACTTTCACACATTGGAGAAGGAAATGGCAACCCACTCCAGGGTTCTTGCCTGGAGAATCCCAGGGACGGGGGAGCCTGGTGGGCTTCCGTCTATGGGGTCACACAGAGTCGGACACGACTGAAGTGACTTAGCAGCAGCAGCATCCTAAGTACTAATGCTGTCAATAAGCAGGAAAAACTTTGTCTCAATTTGGACAAATACTATTGCTCTTAAGTTCCTCTGGTGCAATTTTAAATGCTGTTCAATAAATAGGTTTCTTCTCACCTAAAGGTTATAATTTGCATTTGAAATACCGGCCCGGGCAGCGCAGACGCCGCCCCGGCGCAACCGACCATGCAAAGAGGCACGGCTGTGAGGAGCTACCCCACGTCCAATAGGCGGTGGCTGCGCGGGCGCAGGAGGGCCGAGAAGAGCTACTCCACCATCAAGGTCAGGAGAGCGGCCTTGAGGAGATACCCCTCATCCAAATAAGGTGCAGCGACTGCGCTTTCTTGGAGCAGCTGTGAAGAGATATCCCACGACCAAGGTAAGAGAAACCCAAATAAGAACGGTAGGTATTGCGAGGGGGCATCAGAGGGCAGACACACTGAAATCACAATCACAGGAAACTAGTCGATCTGATCACATGGACCACAGCCGAATGTGGTCCACTGGAGAAGGGAATGGCAAACCACTTCAGTATACTTGCCTTGAGAACCCCATGAACAGTAACAAAGGGCAAAATGATAGGATACTGAATGAGGAATTCCCCTGGTCGGGGAACTGAATGCAGAGTTCCAAAGAATAGCAATGAGAGATTAGAAAGCCTTCCTCAGTGATCAATGCAAAGAAATAGAGGAAAACAACAGAATAGGAAAAACAAGAGACCTCTTCAAGAAAATTAGAGATTCCAAGGAAACATTTCATGCAAAGATGGGCTTGATAAAGGACAGAAATGGTATGGACCTAACAGAAGCAGAAGATATTAAGAAGAGATGGCAAGAATACACAGAAGAAGTGTACAAAAAAGATCTTCATGACCAAGATAGTCACGATAACGTGATCACTCACCTAGAGCCAGACATCTTGGAATGTGAAATCAAGTGGGCCTTAGTAAGCATCACTACGAACAAAGCTAGTGGAGGTGATGGAATTCCAGTTGAGCTATTTCAAATCTTGAAAGATGATGCTGTGAAAGTGCTGCACTCAATATGCCAGCAAATTTGGAAAACAGCAGTGGCCACAGGACTGGCAAAGGTCGGTCTTCATTCCAATCCCAAAGAAAGGCAATGCCAAAGAATGCTCAAACTACTGCACAATTGCACTTATCTCACACGCTAGTAAAGTCATGCTCAAAATTCTCCAAGCCAGGCTTCAGCAATATGTGAACCGTGAACTCCCAGATGTTCAAGCAGGTTTTAGAAAAGGCAGAGGCACCAGAGATCAAATTGCCAACATCCGCTGGATCATGGAGAAAGCAAGAGAGTTTCAGAAAAACATCTATTTCTGCTTCATTGACTATGCCAAAGCCTTTGACTGTGTGGATCACAATAAACTGTGGAACATTCTGAAAGAGATGGGAATACCAGACCACTTGACCTGCCTCTTGAGAAACCTGTATGCAGATCAGGAAGCAACAGTTAGAACTGGACATGGAACAACAGACTGGTTCCAAATAGGAAAAGGAGTACGTCAAGGCTGTATATTGTCACCTTGCTTATTTAACTTCTATGCAGAGTACATCATGAGGAACGCTGGGCTGGAAGAAGCACAAGCTGGAATCAAGATTGCTGGGAGAAATATCAATAACCTCAGATATGCAGATGACACCACCCTTATGGCAGAAAGTGAAAAGAAACTCAAAAGCCTCTTGATGAAAGTGAAAGAGGAGAGTGAAAAGGTTGGCTTGAAGCTCAACATTCAGAAAACAAAGATCATGGCATCTGGTCTCACCACTTCATGGGAAATAGATGGAAAAACAGTGGTAACAGTGTCTGACTTTATTTCTTTGGGCTCCAAAATCACTGCAGATGCTGATTGCAGCCATGAAATTAAAAGACGCTTACTCCTTGGAAGGAAAGTTATGACCAACCTTGATAGTATTTTAAAAAGCAGAGACATTACTTTGCCAACAAAGGTCCGTCTAGTCAAGGCTATGGTTTTTCCCGTGGTCATGTATGGATGTGAGAGTTGAACTGTGAAGAAAGCTGATCGCCGAAGAATCGATGCTTTTGAACTGTGGTGCTGGAGAAGACTCTTAAGAGTCCCTTGGACTGCAAGGAGATCCAACCAGTCCATTCTAAAGGAGATCAATCCTGGGTATTCACTGGAAGGACTTACGCTAAAGCTGAAACTGCAATACTTTGGCTACCTCATGTGACAAGTTGACTCACTGGAAAAGACTCTGATGCTGGGAAAGGTTTGGGGCGGGAGGAGAAGGGGACAACAGAGAATGAGATGGCTGGATGGCATCACCGACTCGATGGACATGAGTCTGAGTGAACTCCGGGAGTTGGTGATGGACAGGGAGGCCTGGCGTGCTGTGATTCATGGGGTTGCGGAGAGTCGGACACGACTGAGCGACTGAACTGAACTGAACTGAATGAATTTCTCAGTAATGGACTAGGCACCAGAAAATTTACATTTTTAAGATTGAAATCTATGTTTAAAGTCCATGGGTAATCAAGAAACATTTAAAATGGGCATGATTAAAGAATATCAATCAATATATGTAAGAAAGACAAATACCAAATATGTTTGAGACTAAGATCAGAGGGCTATTATTTGCATTAGTTACTGGGCACAGTGAAAGTATTCGGAACTTATGTTAGCATGTCAAGCATTAGTTTCTTCAGTTCAGTTCAGTCACTCAATTTCCTAGACACCTAATTAGTGAATTTTGGTGTTACTATAAGCAAATTATCTGCTTCTATTTTCTATACCTATAAGAGAGATTCTATCTAAATTTATAAGATAGATTTGTTCCTATTCTATTTATCTTTACAGAGAATAAGAGTTTACTAATTATTTAGGAAAGGCCTGCTGAACAAGATTTTAATGAAAGTTATTAGAAAGACATGAGGGAAAAGTCTTAAAAGACATTCTTACCATTGAAGAGTTATTCAGAATTTTTCAAGTTCAAGACTAGCTTTATTTTGAAAATTCATACAATATTATTTATTCATACAATACACAACAATCTATCAGGCACTTCAACAAAGTGAGAATTAAAGGATTTAAACAAATCTTAGTGGATGAACAGAATGGACCCTGGGTCTCTGAGCTCTTTATTCAGTGCTGTTTTCACTTTACCAACATGACATTTCAGAAAAATTTTTTTCTGGAATCATCAATGTTTCAACACTCTGGAAACCATAATATTGCATTTGCATATTTTAAAATAATATTTTGTGTAAGTGGTTGAAAGTAACCATTTCATAAAATGGAAAAAAGTATTTGAGGATTGAAACATTTTAGGGAAATGCTTTAGGATTCCAAAGAAGAAATTAAACAGAGAAAAGTCCCTTTCATATTCACTGATGAGTAGCTGAAAGTAAAAGTTCTAAAATATGAGAAAAGCTCCGGGACTCATTTGGGTACATTTGCCTGTATTTCCAAAAGGTAAACCACATAACTCAAAAGAGTGTTTTTGGCCAGTTTAATAGCCTTAGGAGAAAAATTTGTGGTGACACCAAACAAATTCCCTTTATATTCATGTTCCTAATATTTATTTACCTATTGGTCTCTCTCCTAGCCAACTTTTCCAATATCATTGAGAATGTCAGCAGTCAACTTTATCTGTAGAGTAACAATGTATTTTAGGTCTGGGTTTGTATTCCCAACTATCCCTAGGAACTTTCAGTTCAGTTCAGTTCAGTTCAGTCACTCAGTCGTGTTCGACTCTTTGCGACCCCATGAATCACAGCACGCCAGGCCTCCCTGTCCATCACCAACTCCCGGAGTTCACTCAAACTCATGTCCACAGAGTCGGTGATGCCATCCAGCCATCTCAGTCTCTGTCGTCCCCTTCTCCTCCCACCCCCAACCTTTCCCAGCATCAGAGTCTTTTCCAGTGAGTCAACTCGTCGCATGAGGTGGCCCAAGTATTACCTAGATGTTTATTGGGAAATGTAGAAACATTATTATAAAATTAACTTTTTCCTCAAAAATGTGCCCTCCTTCCTGTCTTCTGTCTTGGTAAATGCTGTCATTACTCATTCTGCTGTGTGGCTACCACCCAAGCATCAACATTGCCACCTTTTTTCCTCACTCTACATGCAAAGTTTTTCAAATCCTCTTGATTTTGTCTGCAAAATAAATCTAGCATTTATCCTTTGCTTTCCTGTGCTTAGTTGCTCAGTTGTGTCCAACTCTTTGCAACCTCATAGACTATAGCCTGCCAGGCTCCTCTGTCCATGGAATTATCCAAGCAAGAATACTGGAGAGAGTTGCCATGCCCTCCTCTAGGGGATCTTTGCAACCTAGGGATCAAACCCTGGTCTCCCACATTGCAGGTGGATTCTTTACTGTCTGAGCCACCAGGGAAGCCTTTGTTTTCCAGTCCCTCTCTTTCTCAGAATAGGTTGTTATGGCCACATGTGGATTGTTGCAATTAGTTGCATAGCCAGCTACCTGCCTCCGACATCCTACGATCTGATTATACCACCTCCCTACTCAAAACCTTTGGAAGCTCCCTTCACCCTAGGGTATAATGCCAAAGTTCCTTCTTAGCATAGCATCCAGGGCCCTTCACAATCTGAATCAGCACATACTTCCGTCTCATCTATACCACCCCCTCAATGTACTCTCCACTCCAGTCACATGGGACTTTTATTCTTTACATACAAGTTTGCATTTGTCAATATAACTTTGCTTTCTCTTAATTTGTTCTTTCTGCCTTCCTTACCCATATTTATTTTTAAAAATTTATTTTTTAATTGAAGGATAATTATTTTACAGAATGTTGTTGTTTTCTGTCAAACCTCAACATGAATCAGCCATCAGTTCAGTTCAGTTCAGTTCAGTTGCTCAGTCGTGTCTGACTCTTTGTGACCCCATGAATCAGCACGCCAGGCCTCCCTGTCCATCACCAACTCCCGGAGTTCACTCAAACTCACCTCCATTGAGTCGGTGATGCCATCCAGCCATCTAATTCTCTGTCATCCCCTTCTCCTCCTGTCCCCAATCCCCCCCAGCATCAGTCTTTTCCAGTGAGTCAACTCTTCGCATGAGGTGGCCAAAGTATTGGAGCTTCAGCTTTAGCATCAGTCCTTCCAATGAACACCCAGGACTGATCTCCTTTAGAATGGACTGGTTGGATCTCCTTGCACTCCAAGGGACTCTCAAGAGTCTTCTCCAGCACCACAGTTCAAAAGCATCAATTCTTCTGCGCTCAGCTTTCTTCACAGTCCAACTCTCACATCCATACATGACCACTGGAAAAACCATAGCCTTGACTAGATGGACCTTGGTTAGCAAAGTAATGTCTCGGCTTTTTAACATGCTATCTAGGTTGGTCATAACTTTCCTTCCAAGGAGTAAGCTTACCCATCTTTAAATATCCTTCAAAAACTCTATTCGTCCTTCAAAAAAATCTCTTAAGGAAGCCTGCCTGACATTTCTTTCCTTATTTTTAAGGAATACATTCCTGGATCTTCTGTGTTTCCATGGCAATAAAAAGCATTACTATATTGTTTTAAAGTTTCTGTTAAAATATTTATGTTTATTAAGCTAAATTATCAGCTTACTATGGAAAAAATGGTTTTCTTGCTTTTAGTCCCTAGATCCCTATAAAACAGCACCTAAGGCAATGCTTACCTACTAACATTTTATTGGAAAATATAATCCCAGGAAAGCAAGAGTGGAAAAGAAAGTGAAGTGATATAAGAAAAGAGTGAAGCAAATGTTGGATGATTGCTGCTGAACTGACCACTTGGAACCACAGTATCTCAGATCAGGCTATCTAGAAAGGAAAGGTAAGTAACTTATCCATTTATTCTTCCCTTCTCTCATTCACTAGCCAAGTGTCACTCCACAGGGAATTAACTCCCATATCTCCAAAATGTGTTGCCCAGTCCTTTGGGCACCCACTAGACAAGCCTGAGCCTCTGTAGGACCAGAAACCCTGGATGTAGGTACTGGAGATGAGCTATAATAGTTCCCTTCAGTCCAGGTCTTGTGTCATCTCAAAAGGGCAGCAATAACTCATGTTGGTCAGAAATGAGGTGATGCCTATAATGGCTTTGATGACTCTAGTAAAGATGTAAGCCATAAAAAGACAGATGATGCAAGCAAAGTTAAGTGGCGGGGACAAAAAACTGGGTCCAGTGTATTTCTCCCTGGTGCATAGCATGGTTAATGTATAATGTGTTTCCTATATGGGGCATAGCTTGGTCATCATCTTCATCATTATCAAACATAACCTGAGGCAAAGCCAGCTTTCTTACATTTCACTTCGGAGTATAACTGCAACGCAGTTACATGTATTGGATACCACTAAGTGCTAAATACAACATGAAGCCCTTCACCTTCTTCATACAAATCTATTATTTTGATCCTCCCAATATCCTATAAGACAGGTATTTCTTACATTCATTTTATAGGTGAAGAAACTGAGCCAGTGAATTTCTCACCCAAGGTCACATGACTAGTAAGTTATAGGCTCAAGATTCTATCCGAAGTAGCCTAGCTCCAGAGTCTGAGCTTTCCTAAATGTGCCACATGGCTTTCCCAAATATCCCCTAATCAGTGTGCAAGTCTGTTCTGAATAAGACAGACAGAACTAAAGTGGAAGATGAGGATAGCTTGCATCATTGTTTATTTCAGAAATGCACAATCACCCGCAGCAACCTCCTTCATAATACCTGCAACAATGCAGAGCTTCACAGTCACCCTCAGATCCAAGGTGGTGCCTATGTGCTGCGACATTTACAGTCACAAGAGTTCACCACTACAGGGTTCAACTATTCTCCACTCTCAGATTAAGAGGGGACAAACAACTGATGAAAACTACTTCTTCAGAAATCAAAACTGTTGCAGTATCTGTGGGCTGACTTGCTGTTGAGGTCAAAATTGGCTGTTTACCTCTTCCTAAGATGGAGGATGGAATGTACTCTACTTGTGGGTTGGTTTGTCTCATAATTTCTATAGTGATCAAGTATTGCCTGACTGTCTTTCTCCTCACAGGGCAGCCTCTCTGATGCCCTCACCTAAGCCCCTAACCTATCTTCAGGGGAGGAATGTATTATGCTTCTCTCTAAGTATTTACTCAGCCAAGGAATCTGCTTGCTGTCACATTTTAGGGGAAGCATCTTTTTTTCTTTTTCTTTTTTTTCTCTTGTTTTTTTTATTGGAGGTTAATTATTTTACAATATTATATTGGTTGGTTTTGCCATACATTGACATGAATCCGCCCCAGGTGTACATGAGTTCTCCCTCCTGAACCCTCCTCCCTTTATCCTCCCTCTGGGTTATCCCCGCACTCCAGCCCCGAGCATCCTGTAACATGCATCGACCCTGAACTGGTGATTCGTTTCCATATGACAACATACATGTTTCAATGCCATTCTCCCAAATCATCTCACCCTCACCCTCTCCCACAGAGTCCCAAAGACTGTTCTATACATCTGTGTCTCTTTTGCTGTCTCGTATACAGGGTTATCATTTGCATCTTTCTAAATTCCATATATATGCGTTAGTATACTGTATTGCTGTTTTTCTTTCTGGCTTACTTCATTCTTTAATCTCAAAAATATTGTCGAGAAGAAGCCATGTGGTGTATCTGAAACCTGATGATAGTTTTGTTTGATTTATAGAATGTACCTCTCTGAGGAGACTAAGTTAATTCCAATTTCTACCCCTTAAATTATATAGTAAAAAATATGCCAAGTGACTGAGTCCTAGTCTTGCCCTTTCCATTAGTACAAATGTTTTGGTGTATGTAAGAAGCACAAAGTGTTGTGGATATATTCAGAAAAAAATAGATAGATAGATAGTTGCTTGTTTATGAGACAAAATGAGATAGTAAAAGGCTAGAAACAAATCCTAGTAACTAAATGACTGCATAAATTAAAAGCCTATTGCATTCCTGGCTTTCCTTGAAAGACAGCCACAGATGATCTATTGAGGAGGCACAGAATTTTCATCAAATTCTTACTGTTTAAGCCACGTGTGTGGCTCATGTGTCCTACATGTACTTCCAGCCTGCTGGTTGAATGTTGAATCAGATATATGTGATTTGGAATCCAGACTTCAGCTCTGATGGCAGCTGAGAGCAAATGACAATCTCTCTAAGCCTTGTCTGACCCATCTGTAAAATGGAGGTAATAAAATTCCCTACTTTATAAGACCTTTGTGAAGGTTAAATGACTAATAACTGTAAAGCACTTAGCATGTCTGACTCAAAGCTATCTGACAATTTGTCATACATATAAATATAAAGGATTCCTTGAAAATACACTGATTTTTATGTATGCTATCTCAGTATTTTTCCTCTCAATAATATTTAAAATCTTAATGACATGGAACTGAATGTCAACTAAATGAATATGAATCTGAATAAATAATTTTTAAAGAAAACATTAGCATCTTATTGAAAATAAAAATTTTTAAATCAACACAGAAATGGTTGTTGAATTTCAGAAAATTCAAGGGATCTCTGAACTAGAAGGCTATGAGTCTTCAGCCCTAGAAAATCCTAAAGATTTGATGGGAAGTAAAAAGAGAAAGAAAAGTCCACTAAGAAAAAAAAAAAGCAACTCACAGTTTTTGAAAAGAATTAGAAGTGAGTGGCATGGGAATTTGAAGAGATGAGAGATTTTCAAAAGAAAGTTTCCTTCATCCATTTAGATATTCATTTAGTGTGTAAGAGATGCAAGAAAATGGTGATAAAACATGTCTCTGCTGTTAAGTGAATCTCAATACCATAACAGCATTATTATAGTAGAAATTCAAGCAAGGAAAGGAGAGTATGAGGAGAGAGCACCTCCACCTGCTTGGCAAGGAGATAGCAGTCAAAGCAGCCTCAACAAAGGAGGCAGGTCTGTTGGTGGTTGCTTCTCTTTTCACTTCCAGCTCCACATAGCACCACCAGGGGATTCTCACACACCTGTATGAACACCCAGCCTATAGGAGCAAGCTTTGTCCACACCCTTCAAATAAATATTCTCCTGTTCATCCTTCACACCAAGTATACATACCAGCAGCAGCAAAATGCAATTCATGAGACAGCTCAAGAATGCATGAAACTTTCCTTTTTGCACAAGATTTAGAAGCAGGATCAGGGGTCAACTGGACAATGAATTCCAGAGTCCTTGGTTCCTGGATAAGGGGGTGTCATGGGTTTTACCTGGTCCATCTCTATGGCCTTGGAGATTCTATGGCCAGTAGGATGACGCCTGGCTAGAAGAGGACCAGAACAAGGTGTTGAGAGCAGGGACACTTCTACCTGAGTCTAAAGGCAGGATGGGTTGCAGGAGGAACTCCAGAATTTGTATCTTGTCATCTTGGAACCCTACAGAAATAAAATTGAGAAGTCTTCCTCCCCATCCACTCATTGTGGACAAAAATCACCTTAGCTGGGAGGAATGTGGTTGACTATTTAACTTAATCTGGTTATATGCTGCACCCTGCGGGAGGGGTGTGAACCCCACAGTCTGAGGAGGGAGAAGTGGAGGATGCTTGGTGAGATAAGGTGAAAGGATGATGAGGAGCAGTGGTTCTTCCATGTATACTACAGATCGACATGAAGCCAGGTTCCAGGGAGTTATGGACTGGAAAGCAAGAAGGAATTGGAGTACATGAAGCAGCACATGGAAGTCTGGCCATGACAAAGATGAAAAATATAATTATAACAAAGATCTGCTGATAGCTTTTCCAGACAGGGAAAACCTGTGCATGTTTGAATGCAGAAGAGAGCTTCAAACTTTAATGTATATGTAAGGCTTGCTGTTAAAAATGCAGGTTCTGATTCAACAGGTTTAGGGGTGAGGTTTGAAATTCTGCATTTCAAACAAGCTCCCAGGTGATGCTGCAGGTTTGCACCTTGAGAAGCAAAATACAGAGAATTAGGTATCAGGAAAAGAATGAGGTCAAAGGTGTGGGAAAAAAGTAAAGATGAAAACTAGAGAGTCCCAGACAATGCTCCTCTTTGGCCCCCTATATTAAGCCATTTCTCAGCAGAAAGGCTCTAGGCAGTATTGTGGAGTAATCTGGGACAATCCGATGATCTTTGAAGAATACTTGAAGAATATTCTGACCAGAAGCTCCTCTAGTGTAAGAATGAAGCAGGAAAGTCGAGTCCGTTACCTTCTTGTTCTTCCTATGCCTGTGTTCTATAAAAACATGGCTTTTGTGTGTGTGTGAGTCTGCATGTGCGTGTGGGCATGTGTGTGTACACTGTGTGTGTTGGACTTTTTTGACAAACTAGCTGCTGACCACAGAGTTTCAGTCACATTGTTAGTGGTTCCTTCCTGACTTAATTTTTAATTAGTCATATACATAATGAAACTGAGTGAATTAGGGCTTCATAATGTATTCTTTCTATAACTCAGAGATCTGAGAAACATATAAATTTGCCAAGTAATGAGGTGTCAGTACCTTGGGGTGACAATACTAAAAAGTACCTCATTAAAATAAGGAAGTAATCATTAGTGAAAATGTATTTCTTCAGCTTTTGACCTCAAACAAATATTGTCATTTTTCCATAGATACTGACCTCAGCGATGACTAAACATCAAGTGGGGTACTGTCATGACAAATAGGTTCAATAAAGCCTTTTAATTAATGTTTTAAAATGCTTTTTTATAATAAATCTACCATCATCATTGTCTCAATTTAGTGTTGGAAAAAATAACATATTTTTGCAAGTATAGAATTTATATCCTAAGATTTTACCTTGAAATATCATTCCATGGAGAGTTATTAATTCTCTGGAAATATAATTTGTCCCTTAGTATCTTGAAGACGTGCTAAAATTTGAGTAGAATTTTTCCTCTGGCCTCCTCATGGCTCTTTAGTTCATTTAATGCTCATCTCACTGTCTTGGAAATAGGAAAGTATAACAGAAATCAGAAGAATCAGTCTCTGAAAAACTGGTTTCCTTGGCTCTGCAAGTAACAAGTTTTTTAAAAAAAATCTATATTAAGTCACTAAATCCCCCTCCTCCAATTTCTCCCACTTCCCATATTAAGTCTTTCATTTCCTTTGTCTGGACTTCTTTCTGACTGACTTTTTCCATGATTGTCTCCACCTCAAATTTCCCTCCCAATTTATGTCACCTCTTTGCAGATGTTTTCTTAATCTCCCTTCCATAAAGTGGGACATTCTGTTATTCTTTCTCACAACACCCTGTTTAATCCCTTCATAGCAGTAAACATAATTTGTCTGATTTTGTTTACTTGATTATCTTCTGTGTCTTTTTTCAGAATGCCTAATGCTTATGCTCAGGCATATATTCTTCCTTGTTTTGGGTTATAAGTCAGAACCAAGCATTATATTGCGTACAGTTTACTCTCATAATATGTATTAAATGATTATAGGAAGAAAGAAGGAACATTCCATAAGTTCTTTTAAAGCAGGGAGTCTCTCTTTAGTTTCCACAGATCTCAACCTCAGAGCTCCATACTTGACATAGCATAGGTGCTCCACAAATGCTAGTTAAGTGAACACTTGTGCTCAAAGAAGTGTCTGCAAATGTGAATAATTTCACTCTTAGCAACCACAGGAGACAGAAGAAGAAGCAGGGACCAGAAAGTGATGCTATTCAGCCTGTGTAGCCACCAACCACAAGTACCCTTTTGATTTTGGTTGATATTTGCAAGGCTTTTCCCTGGTCTTTCCAAACACACCTTACAAATGCCTCATCAAGGGTACTTGGCCAAAAAACTCCTACAGTGAAAAAATTATCTAATTTTCTCCAAGGTTTCTGTTTGTATCAACATGCGCTATTATATCCAACAACTTCCCTGTTGTGCTTATGGGGATCACCCTCAGGAAGAGTAGACAGATACTTAGAAAAACCATGATCTTTCGCCACACTGGATTACTTTCCTTCTGAATGTGACCAATGGCTACCTCAGACATGGTGTGCCTCAGGCCATGTAGTTCATTTTTTTTCCATTTTTCACTTAGAACCTGATCCATGTGTTTATTTATGAGAAAAAAAAGACTCACAGAGATGTCTTGTGTTTAAGAGTTGAGGTCATAAGTCAAATTGCTGGGGTCCCTGTCTGACCCTAAAAACATGTGTGACCTTGAGGAAGATATTCAACCTCTGTGGACTCCTACCCATAGCGTGAACTTAATAATGTTTAATTCATTGGGTGTTTCTTTCCAATAATGAAATAATTCATGTAAAGTGCTTTGTATATATAGGGATTCCCTGGTGGCACAGACGGTAAAGCGCCTGTCCGCAATGTGGGAGACCCAGGTTTGATCCCCGGGTCGGGAAGATCCCCTGGATAAGGAAATGGCAACCCACTCCAGTACTCTTGCCTAGAAAATTCCATGGATGGAGGAGCTTTGTATATATACTGTACCAGGAAGTTATTAGTGACTAATACTTTCTAGTGCCTGGAATATAGTAAGGGTTAGATTTGAGCTGGATATTAGCTGTTGTCTTTACCAACCTGATATCTGTTTTTCAACTATAGAGGAAACCTCTCAGATATTTGCAAAGTGTAGAGAGGGGAAACAAGTTTGCCACTTGGCTCATGACCATTCAAGAGCTATAAATTCCATCATTACTCTTCCCTGATAAAATAGGATAAGATAGAGTCTAAGACCTTTTTTTGCAACAATACACTGGAATTTTCCGGGAATGGGAAAAGCTTTTTCATAGAAGTACTGAGGACAACGAAGTGTGTTTTCTGTTTTGTGAGTCATTCTAATTTTACTCTCTCTTTTTTTCTTGCAAATTTTACATCCCATTTATAAATGTGTTAACACTGTTAAATGACAATTTCATTGAAATAAAGTGGATAATAGACAATGACAACACAATAAAAAGAAATGAATCTGAATATAAAGTAGCATTTAAACAATTTGTCAGAAAAGTCATTGTAGGAATCTTACTAATGCAAGGTTTGGGCGTATGTGTATATTTTCATGAATGTGTGATATAATAAAGTCCAAAGCCAAGATGGATTAAAGCATTCTTTCTGCTAATATCCCCCCTGCAAGTGTCTCAGTTCCATCTTCCCTTGAAAAAATAATACAGCCTCACACTGCATTCATGAATTTATATCCAAAATACTCCATCTTTGTACCCTAATTTGAATATCTATTATTGTATAATAGATCTATCAGTTTATTTATTGCCTATCTCCCTCACTAGAATTGAAACCCTGAGGAAGGCATGGGATTTGTCTATTTCATTCATAGCTATATCTCTAGCACATAGCAATTGCTCAATTAATATTTGTGGACAGAATTAATATCTACTAAAAACCGTAAAATATTGAACCAATATAATTATATATATACCACAAACTCTAGACAAATCACTGGTTGACCTCAGTATAAGCAACAGTGCTGTGTGGTATAAATATTAGCCTGGAAATCTAGATTTTTAGACTTGGTTCTGTCACCAAATGTGAGAATTCGGGTTTTCACATTTGCCAAATGACATAGATGAGAAGGGAAACCTCTTCTTTGCTGTGCTTGGTTCAATTCACCAACAAGTATTACTTGTTAATGCCTATTAACAGACTCAGATAGTTTATATTGGGGAGTTGCATTATGGCAGCATGGGAAGGAAATGGATAGGAGGGGAGAAAGTCAGTGTTTTAACAAGTCTTTGCATTAAGGAAGTTACTGGTGACAAGCAGAGAGAACAGGATGAGTTCAGTTCAGTTCAGTTCAGTTCAGTCGCTCAGTCGTGTCCGACTCTCCGCGACCCCATGAATCACAGCACGCCAGGCCTCCCTGTCCATCACCAACTCCCGGAGTACACTCAAACTCATGTCCACAGAGTCGGTGATGCCATCCAGCCATCTCATTCTCCGTCGTCCCCTTCTCCTCCCGCCCCCAACCTTTCCCAGCATCAGAGTCATTTCCAGTGAGTCAACTCGTCTCATGAGGTGGCCAAAGTATTGGAGTTTCAGCTTTAGCATCAGTCCCTCCAATGAACATCCAGGATTGATCTCCTTTAGAATGGACTGGTTGGATCTCCTTGCAGTATAAGGGACTCTCAAGAGTCTTCTCCAACACCACAGTTCAAAAGCATCGATTCTTCGGCGATCAGCTTTCTTCACAGTCCAACTCTCACATCCATACATGACCACGGGAAAAACCATTGCCTTGACTAGACGGACCTTGGTCGGCAAAGTAATGTCTCTGCTTTTTAATATACTATCAAGGTTGGTCATAACTTTCCTTCCAAGGAGCAAGCGTCTTTTAATTTCATGGCTGCAATCAGCATCTGCAGTGATTTTGGAGCCCAAAAAAACAAAGTCTGACACTGAGGTAATTTTATATGATCCAGAGAGATATAAAGGAAGTCAGAGTAAGAAACACAGTTTTTACAATTTTTATTCAGTATTCCACTGTTGAAATCACAAATAGAATGTATTTGAATTCTTTAAAATAAAATTACAATATAGAGTTCCCGATTCAATAAAAAAGTACTAAAATTGACATTAGTTCCAAACTTAACATATTCTATATTCTGCCCTAGAACTGACTTTCCTTATCAGTTCAGTTCAGTCTCTCAGTCGTATCCGACTCTTTGCGACCACATGAATCACAGCACGCCAGGCCTCCCTATCCATCACCAACTCCCGGAGTTCACTCAAACTCATGTCCACAGAGTCGGTGATGCCATCCAGCCATCTCATTCTCTGTCGTCCCCTTCTCCTCCCGCCCCCAACCTTTCCTAGCATCAGAGTCTTTTCCAGTGAGTCAACTCATCATATGAGGTGGCCAAAGTATTGGAGTTTCAGCTTTAGCATCAGTCCTTCCAATGAACACCAAGGATTGATCTCCTTTAGAATGGACTGGTTGGATCTCCTTGCAGTCCAAGGGACTCTCAAGAGTCTTCTCCAACACCACAGTTCAAAAGCATCAATTCTTCGGCACTCAGCTTTCTTCACAGTCCAACTCTCACATCCATACATGACCACGGGAAAAACCATAGCCTTGATAGATGGACCCTGGTTGGCAAAGTAATGTCTCTACTTATCAATATACTATCAAGGTTGGTCATAACTTTCCTTCCAAGGAGTAAGCATCTTTTAATTTCATGGCTGCAATCAGGATCCGCAGTGATTTTGGAGCCCCCCAAAATAAAGTCTGACACTGTTTCCACTGTTTCCCCATCTATTTCCCATGAAGTGATGGGACCAGATGCCATGATCTTCGTTTTCTGAATGTTGAGCTTCAAGCCAACCTTTTCACTCTCCTCTTTCACTTTCATCAAGAGGCTTTTGAGTTCCTCTTCACTTTCTGCCATAAGGGTAGTGTCATCCGCATATCTGAGGTTATTGATATTTCTCCCAGCAATCTTGATTCCAGCTTGTGCTTCTTCCAGCCCCGCATTCCTCATGATGTACTCTGCATAGCAGTTAAAGAAGCAAGGTGACAATATACAGCCTTGACATACTCCTTTTCCTATTTGGAACCAGTCTGTTGTTCCATGTCCAGTTCTAACTGTTGCTTCCTGACCTGCATACAGGTTTCTCAAGAGGCAGGTCAGGTGGTCTGGGATTCCCATCTCTTTCAGAATGTTCCACAGTTTATTGTGATCCACACAGTCAAAGAATTTGGCATAATCAATGAAGCAGAAATAGATGTTTTTCTGGAATTCTCTTGCTTTCTCCATGATCCAGCGGATGTTGGCAATTTGATCTCTGGTGCCTCTACCTTTTCTAAAACCTGCTTGAACATCTGGGAGTTCACGGTTC
Organism: Moschus berezovskii; assembly: GCF_049115385.1. Taxonomy (NCBI): domain Eukaryota; kingdom Metazoa; phylum Chordata; class Mammalia; order Artiodactyla; family Moschidae; genus Moschus; species Moschus berezovskii. The sequence continues at coordinate 35,785,841 of NC_142462.1, forward strand.
ACATATTGCTGAAATCTGGCTTGGAGAATTTTGAGCATGACTTTACTAGCGTGTGAGATAAGTGCAATTGTTCAGTAGTTTGAGCATTCTTTAGCATTGCCCTTCTTTGGGATGGAATGAAGACTGACCTTTTCCAGTCCTGTGGCCACAGCTGAGTTCTCCAAATTTGTTGGCATATTGAGTGCAGCACTTTCACAGCATCATCTTTCAAGATTTGAAATAGTTCAATTGGAATTCCACCACCTCCACTATCTTTGTTCGTAGTGATGCTTACTAAGGCCCACTTGACTTCACATTCCAAGATGTCTGGCTCTAGGTCAGTGATCACATTATCGTGACTATCTTGGTCATGAAAATCTTTTTTGGACAGTTCTTCTGTGTATTCTTGCCACCTCTTCTTAATATCTTCTGCTTCTGTTAGGTCCATACCATTTCTGTCCTTTATCGAGCCCATCTTTGCATGAAATGTTCCCTTGGTATCTCTAATTTTCTTGAAGATATCTCCTGTTTTTCCTATTCTGTTGTTTTCCTCTATTTCTTTGCATTGATCACTGAGGAAGGCTTTCTTATCTCTCCTTGCTATTCTTTGGAACTCTGTATTCAGATGCTTATATCTTTCCTTTTCTCCTTTGCTTTTTGCTTCTCTTCACAGCTATTTGTAAGACCTCCTCAGACAGCCATTTTGCTTTTTTACATTTCTTTTCCATGGGGATGGTCTTGATCCCTGTCTCCTGTACAATGTCACGAACTCCGTCCAGAGTTCATCAGGCACTCTATCTATCAGATCTAGTCCCTTAAATCTATTTCTCACTTCCACTGTATAATCATAAGGGATTTGATTCAGGTCATATCTGAATGATCTAGTGGCTTTCCCTCAGTTCAGTTCAGTTCAGTCGCTCAGTCGTGTCCAACTCTCCGCGACCCCATGAATCACAGCATGCCAGGCCTCCCTGTCCATCACCAACTCCCAGAGTTCACTCAAACTCATGTCCACAGAGTCATGATGCCATCCAGCCATCTCACTCTCTGTCATCCCCTTCTCCTCCCTCCCCCAACCTTTCCTAGCATCACAGTCTTTTCCAGTGAGTCAACTCATCGCATGAAGTGGCCAAAGTATTGGAGCTTCAGCTTTAGCATCAGTCCTTCCAATGAATAACCAGGATTGATCTCCTTTAGAATGTGTTGGTTGGATCTCCTTGCAGTACAAGGGACTCTCAAGAGTCTTTTCCAGCCCCACCATTCAAAAGCATCAATTCTTTGGCGATCAGCTTTCTTCACAGTCCGTCTCTCACATCCATACATGACCACGGGAAAAACCATAGCCTTGACTAGACGGACCTTGGTTGGCAAAGTAATGTCTCTTCTTTTTAATATACTGTCAAGGTTGGTCATAACTTTCCTTCCAAGGAGCAAGCGTCTTTTAATTTCATGGCTGCAATCAGCATCTGCAGTGATTTTGGAGACCAAAAAAATAGTCTGACACTATTTCCACTCTTTTTCCATCTATTTCCCATGAAGTGATGGGACCAGATGCCATGATCTTTGTTTTCTGAATGTTGAGCTTCAAGCCAACCTTTTCACTCTCCTCTTTCACTTTCATCAAGAGGCTTTTGAGTTCTTCACTTTCTGCCATAAGGGTAGTGTCATCTGCATATCTGAGGTTATTGATATTTCTCCCAGCAATCTTGATTCCAGCTTGTGCTTCTTCCAGCCCAAGGTTCCTCATGATGTACTCTGCATATTTCTTGAACTTAAGTCTGAATTTGGCGAGAGACGCCGGCCCCGGCGGCGCAGACGCGAGAGATGCCGGTCCCGGCGCAACCAACCAGGCAAAAAGGCGCGCCGAGAGGAGCTGCCCCACGTCCAACAGGCAGTGGCTGCGCAGGCGCAGGAGGGCCGAGAGGAGCTACTCCACGTTCAAGGTCAGGAGGGGCGGCCTTGAGGAGATACCCCTCATCCAAGGTAAGTTGCAGAGGCTGCGCTTTCTTGGAGCAGTTGTGAAGAGATATTCCATGCCCAAGGTAAGAGAAACCCAAATAAGACGGTAGGTATTGCATGGGGACATCAGAGGGCAGACACACTGAAATCATAATCACAGAAAACTAGTCGATCTGATCACATGGACCACAGCCGAATGTGGTCCACTGGAGAAGGGAATGGCAAACCACTTCAGTATACTTGCCTTGAGAACCCCATGAACAGTAACAAAGGGCAAAATGATAGGATACTGAATGAGGAATTCCCCAGGTCGGTAGGTGCCCAGTATGCTACTGGAGATCAGTGGAGAAATAACTATAGAAGGATTGAAGGGATGGAGCAAAAGCAAAACCAATACCCAGTTGTGGATGTGACCGGTGACAGGGGCAAGGTCCGGTGCTGTAAAGAGCAATATTGCATAGGAACCTGGAATGTTAGGTCCAAGGAGGAAGCGTCTTTTAATTTCATGGCTGCAATCAGCATCCGCAGTGATTTTGGAGCCCAAAAAAATACAGTCTACCGCTGTTTCCACTGTTTCTCCATCTATTTCCCATGAAGTAATGGGACCAGATGCCATGATCTTAGTTTTCTGAATGTTGAGCTTCAAGCCAACTTTTTCACTGTCCTCTTTCACTATCATCAAGAGGCTTTTTAGTTCTTCTTCACTTTCTGCCATAAGGGTGGTGTCATCTGCATATCTGAGGTTATTGATATTTCTCCCGGCAATCTTGATTCCAGCTTGTGCTTCTTCCAGCCCAGCGTTCCTCATGATGTACTCTGCATAGAAGTTAAATGAGCAGGGTGACAATATACAGCCTTGACATTCTCCTTTTCCTATTTGGAACCAGTCTGTTGTTCCATGTCCAGTTCTAACTGTTGCTTCCTCACCTGCATATAGGTTTCTCAAAAGGCAGGTCAGGTGGTCTGGTATTCCCATGTCTTTCAGAATGTTCCACAGTTTATTGTGATCCACACAGTCAAAGGCTTTGGCATAGTCAGTAAAGCAGAAATAGATGTTTTTCTGGAACCCTCTTGCTTTCTCCATGATCCAGTGGAAGTTGGCAATTTGATCTCTGGTTCCACTGCCTTTTCTAAAACCAGCTTGAATATCTGGAAGTTCACGGTTCACATATTGTTGAAGCCTGGCTTGGAGAATTTTGAGCATGACTTTACTAGCGTGAGAGATGAGTGCAATTGTGTGGTAGTTTGAGCATTCTTTGGCATTGCCTTTCTTAGGGATTGGAATGAAGACTGACTTTGTCCAGTTCTGTGGCCACTGCTGAGTTTTCCAAATGTGCTGGCATATTGATTGAAGCACTTTCACAGCATCATCTTTTAGGATTTGAAATAGCTCAATTGGAATTCCATCACCTCGACTATCTTTGTTCGTAGTGATGCTTTCTAAGGCCCACCTGACTTCAGATTCTAAGATGTCTGGCTCTAGGTCAGTGATCACACCATTGTGTTTATCTTGGTCATGTAGATTGTTTTTGGACAGTTCTTCTGTGTATTCTTGCCACCTCTTCTTAATATCTTCTGCTTCTGTTAGGTCCATACCATTTCTGTCCTTTATCGAGCCCATCTTTGCATGAAATGTTCCCTTGGAATCTCTAATTTTCTTGAAGATATCTCCTGTTTTTCCTATTCTGTTGTTTTCCTCTATTTCTTTGCATTGATCACTGAGGAAGGCTTTCTTATCTCTCCTTGCTCTTCTTTGGAATTCTGCATTCAGATGCTTATATCTTTCCTTTTCTCCATTGCTTTTCACTTCTCTTCTTTTCACAGCTATTTGTAAGGCCTCCCCAGACAGCCATTTTGTTTTTTTGCATTTCTTTTCCATGGCGATGGTCTTGATCCCTGTCTCCTGTACAGTGTCACGAACCTCTGTCCATAGTTCATCAGGCACTCTATCATATCTAGTCCCTTAAATCTATTTCTCACTTCCGCTGTATAATCATAAGGGATTTGATTTAGGTCATACCTGAATGGTCTAGTGGTTTTCCCTACTTTCTTCAATTTAAGTCTGAATTTGGCAATAAGGAGTTCATGATCTGAGCCACAGTCTGCTCCCCAGTCTTGTTTTTCCTAACTGTATACAGCTTCTCCATCTTGGCTGCAAAGAATATAATCAATCTGATTTCGGTGTTGACCATCTGGTGATGTCCATGTGTAGATTCTTCTCTTGTGTTGTTGGAAAAGGGTGTTTGCTATGACCAGTGCGTTCTCTTGGCAAAACTCTATTAGCCTTTGCCCTGCTTCATTCAATGCCCAGGGCCAAATTTGCCTGTTACTCCAGGTGTTTCTTGACTTCCTACTTTTGCATTCCATTCCCCTATAATGAAAGGACAACTTTTTTGTGTGTTAGTTCTAAAAGGTCTTGTAGGTCTTCATAGAACCGTTCAACTTCAGCTTCTTCAGCATTCCTCTTTGGGACATAGGCTTGGTTTACTGTAATACTGAATGGTTTGCCTTGGAAACAAACAGAGATCATTTCTGTCATTTTTGAGATTGCATCCAAGTACTGCATTTCAGCCTCTTGTTGACCATGATGGCACTCCATTTCTCCTAAGGAATTCCTATCCACAGTAGTAGATATAATGGTCATCTGAGTTCAGTTCACCCATTCCAGTCCATTTTAGTTCACTGATTCCTAGAATGTCGATGTTCACTCTTGCCATCTCCTGTTTGACCACTTCCAATTTGCCTCGATTCATGGACCTAACATTACAGGTTCCTATGCAATATTGCTCTTTACAGCATTGGACCTTGCTTCCCTTATAGCAATCTCTTATTTAGACAGCAAATCCCTTTCCAATATATATAAACTGGATTACAGTGTACTTTATCAGCACCAAAGTATATGACACTTCTGAAAGCTGTAGTAACCACAAAACATACAACAATTTAAAAGAACATAAAATCAGAAGAATAAATTTGCATCAGAGTCAATTAAGGCAGAAAAAGGGATCATTCATTCTATACTCCCGTCTATACAATAACAAGAGCACATTTTTGTTATAATTATGTCCAAACTACTTTTTTAAATTTATTTTTAAATTGAAGGATAATTGCTTTTCAGAATTTTGTTGTTTTCTGTCAAACACCAACATGAATCAGCCATAGATGGATAATATGCCTGCTCCCTCTTGAACCTACCTCCCATCTTTCTCCCATCCCACCCCTTTAGGTTGATGCAGAGCCCCTGTATGAGTTCCCTGAGACAAACAGCAAATTCCCATTGGCTCTCTATTTTAAATATGGTAATATAACGTCCCATATTCCTCTTTCCATACATCTCACCCTCTCCTTCCCTCTCCCCATGTCCATAATTCTGTTCTCTATGTCTGTTTCTCCATTGCTGCCTTGCAAATGAATTCATCAGTACCATCGTTCTAGATTCCATATATATGTTAGTATACAATATTTATCTTTCTCTTTCTGACTTACTTCACTCTGTATAATAGGCTCTAGGTTCATCTATCTCATTGAGTTCAGTTTAGTTCAGTTGCTCAGTCGTGTCTGACTCTTTGCAACCCCATAGACTGCAGCATGCCAGGCATCCCTGTCCATTGCCAACTACTAGAGTTTACTCAAACTCATGTCCATTGAGTCAGTGATGCCATACAACCATCTCATCCTCTGTAATCCCCTTCGCCTCCTGCCTTCATTCTTTTTCAGCACAAGGGTCTTTTCCAATGAGCCAGTTCTTTGCATCAGGTGTCCAAAGTATTGGAGTTTCAGCTTTAGCATCAGTCCTTCCAATGAACATTCAGGACTGATTTCCTTTAGGATGGACAGGATGGATATCCTTGCAGTTCAAGGGACTCAAGGGTCTTCTCCAACACCACAGGTCAAAAGCATCAATTCTTTGGTGCTCAGTTTTCTTTATAGTACAGCTCTCACATCCATACATCACTACTGGCAAAACCATAGCTTTGACTAGACGGATCTTTGTTGGTAAAGTAATGTCTCTGCTTTTTAATATGCTATCTAGGTTGGTCATAACTTTTCTCCCAAGGAGCTAGCATCTTTAAAATTCTTGGCTGCAGTCTTATCTGCAGTGATTTGGGAGCCCCCCAAAGTAAAGTCTTTCACTGTTTCCATTTCTTCCCCATCTATATCCCATGAAGTGATGGGACCGGATGCCATGGTCTTAGTTTTCTGAATGTTGAGCTCTAAGCCAACTTTTTCACTCTCCTCTTTCACTTTCATCAAGAGGCTCTTTAGTTCTTATTCACTTTCTGCCGTAAGGGTGGTGTCATCTGTATATCTGAGGTTATTGATATTTCTCCCAGCAATCTTGATTGCAGCTGGTCATAGCAAACACCCTCTTCCAGTAACACAAGAGAAGACTCTACACATGGACAAGAGCAGATGGTCAATACCAAAATCAGATTGATTATATTCTTTGCAGCCAAAAATGGAGAAGCTCTATCATGAACTCCTTCATGCCAAATCAGATTTAAATTGAAGAAAGTAGGGAAAACCACTAGACCATTCAGGTATCATCTAAATCAAACACCTTATGATTATATAGTGGAAGTGAGAAATAGATTCAGGGATTAGATCTGATAGACAGAATGCCTGAAGAACTGTGGACAGAGATTCATGACATTGTATAAGAGGCAAGGATCAAGACCATCCCCAAGAAAAAGAAATGCAATAACACAATAACACAAAATGGTTGTCTGAGGAGGCCTTACAAACAGCTGTGAAAAGAAGAGAAGCAAAAGGCAAAGGAGAAAAGTAAAGATATACCCATTTGAATGCAGAGTTCCAAAGAAGAGCAAGCAGAGATAAGAAAGCATTCCTCAGTGATCAATGCAAAGAAATAGAGGAAAACAATAGAATGGGAAAGACTAGAGATCTCCTCAAGAAAATTAGAGATACCAAGGGCACATTTCATGAAAAGACGGGCACAATAAAGGACAGAAATGTTATGGACCTAACAGAAGCAGAAGATATTGAGAAGAGGTGGCAAGAATATACAGAACTATACAAAAAAATCTTCACGACTCAGATAACCAAGATGGTATGATCACTCACCTAGAGGCAGACATCCTGGAATGTGAAGTCAAGTGGGCCTTAGGAAGCATCACTAGGAACAAAGCTAGTGGAGGTGATGGAATTCCAGTTGAGCTATTTCAAATCCTGAAAGATGATGCTGTGAAAGTGCTGCACTCAATATGCCAGCAAATTTGGAAAACTCAGCAGTGGCCACAGGACTGGAAAAGGGAAGTTTTCATTCCAATCCCAAAGAAAGGCAAATGCCAAAGAAATTTTAAACTACCACTCAATTGTACTCATCTCACAAGCTAGCAAAGTGATGCTCAAAATTCTCCAAGCCAGGTTTCAGCAATACGTCAACCATGATGTTCAAGCTGGATTTAGAAAAGGCAGAGGAGCCAAAGATCAAATTGCCAACATCTGTTGGATCATCAAAAAAGCAAGAGAGTTCCATAAAAACATCTACTTCTGCTTTATTGACTATGCCAAATCCTTTGACTGTGTGGATCACAACAAACTGTGGACAATTCTTAAAGAGATGGGAATAACAGACCACCTGACCTGCCTCCTGAGAAATCTGTTTGCAGGTCAGGAAGGAACAGTTAGATCTGGACATGGAACAACAGACTGGCTCCACCTCATTAGAACTGACTCAAATGTTCCTTTTTATGACTAAGTAATTTTCAAATTATGACTTCTAATTTTTAGACCTATAGTTCTTGTACTTTACATTATGAAAACAATTCTAACAAGCTTTATAGCCTTAGGAAAGAATTCAAAAAGAACTAGAGATCATGGAAAGGGAATCACAGTTATATACAGATAGAGTGTGCCAATGAGACAAATCACAACAGGAAGGTGAGGCCTGAAGTGATATCATCTTGAAATGATATATTTCAGCCCATTTTCTTGGTTAATATATATTCATTGATGGCCTTGAGTAGTTGAGTCTGAGGTAGCATTCCATTAGCAAGAATATGGATGAACACTGGAGTGTTGAGTCCTGAATTAGACTCTGCCGCTTTCTAGTGAGGAATCTGGAACAGAGGATTTCACTTCCCTTGAGACCCATTTTACACATTAGCAAAAGTAGAAGTAATACCTCTTGCTCCAAGGTTTGCTGGGAGGATTAAAGGCAAAATATCTGGCACCATCCTAGTACATAATTGACATTCAATAAATATTAGTTTCCCTTTTTCATTTTCTAAAAATAAAGAGTTGTTCAAGGGAAGTCAAGTGTTTTCTATGATTACTGAGTAAAAAGTTGAACTTTACAAGCAATAAATAGCTTAAGTTTGGCACCCATGAATGATTTTAATCAGAGGGTTTAAAAAATAATCAACTCAGTAATTTTTATGGAAATAACAACAATAATCACTTTATAATTCCTAGTTTAATGACATTCAGCCACATCAATGATCCCACCAAAAAATAATGATTTTGTTCATAAACATAACTAACATATACAAAATACTGAAATCTCAAGGAACCCTCACAGTTACCTTAATATAAGGAAGATATAATAGAATTTTTAAACATAAGATGAATTCTGGCTTTAGTTTTGCATCATGTGAGTATAGTCTTCTGAAGTGTTATGGACTTCAACATAGTAGACACATTAAAAAGTAAAAGCAGGACAAATATCAATATTGCAGAGTAAGAGGATGCAGAGTTCATCTCTCCCCACTAACACATCAAAAATGCATCTACATGTGGAACAATGCTCACTGAAAATTAACTGGAAACTGGCAGAAGGACTCCTATACAACCAAAGTAAAGTGGTAAGAAAGATACACACATAGTTGAGTAGGAAGGGAAGGAAAGCAGTAGGGTCAGGACTTGTGCCCCTGGGAGGGGACTCAGAGGAAATCGAGATTGAACACCCACCTTGAGGAGGGAGGGCGTCAAGCCACATACTGGATGTCCCAGTCCTGGAATTGGTAGAGGGAATTCCCTTTGTCTGGCTGGAGGACTGCTGAGTAAGGTAGAAAGGCTGGAAAAGCCTGGACTCTGGTCCTGGAGAGTACATGCAGCAGGATGGAGAGCAGTCTGTCCTAGAAGCTGATGGGTCCCCTGCAACTACCTTGCCACAAGTTTGAACCCAGTAATTCAGTTAGGAAAGACAGAAAATCAATAAGGCAACGTGGTCTTAAATGATACAACAAGCCACTTAAGCTTAATTGATATGTACAGGAAATCAACTGTAGAAAGAAAAATACATAGGTACTAAACATGCCACTGAAAAACCAATGGTCAATGAAGAAATCAAAGAAGAAATCAGCAAATATCCTGAGACAAGTAAAAATGGGAATACTCCAAAATCTACAGCATATACCAAAAGCAGTTTTAAGAGGAAAGTTTATAGAGATATGGGCCTTCCTCAAGAAACAAGAAAAATTTCAAATAAGCAACCTATCTTCCCACCTAAAGGATTTAAAAAAGAAGAACAAAAAAAGCACAAAGTTGGCAGAAGAAAGGAAATAGTAAAAATCAGAGGGTAAATAAATAAAATAAAGACACAAAGAAAAATCAACAAAAAAGATCAATGATACCAAGAGCTGTTTTTTGAAAAAACAAAATGTATATTATAAACCTTAGCCAGGCTCATGAAGAAAAAACAGAGAGGACTCAAATAAACAAAATAAGAAATGAAATAGGAGAAAAAATAATCAATACCAAAGAAATACATAAAATTCTAAGAGACTACTATGAATATAGTTATATGAAAATGAATTGGACAACCTAGAAGAAATAGACAAGTTTCTAGAAAAATATAATTTACTAAAACTGAATCAAAAAGAAACAAAAAATTTGAACAGAATAATCACTAGTAGTGAAATTGAATTTGTAATTAAAAAAAACAGCAACTCCCATCAAACAAGTCTAGGACTTTAAGACTTCACAGGGAAATTCAACCAAACAATTAAGGAAGAACTAAAACCTATCTTTCTCAGACTATTCAAAAAAAAACTGAAGAGGATGGAACACTCCCAGATTCATTCTATAAGGCCATCATTACCCTAATAAACAAAACCAAACATAGACACTACAAAGAAAGAAAATCATACATCAATACCTATGATGAATAATAGATGCAAAAATCTTCAACAAAAATATTAGTAAATCAAACTCAACAATATATAAAAAGAATCACAGACCATGATCAAGTTGGACTTATTCCAGAGACACAAGATTGGTTCAATATTCACAAATCAATCAATATGATGCACCATATTAACAAAAAGAAGGATAAAAATTACATGATCACCTCAACAGATATAGAAAAAGCAACTGACAAAATTCAGTTTCCATTCATGATAAAAATTCTGATCAAATTAGGTGTAGAAGGAACAAATGACAAACCTACAGCTAGCATCATTCTCAAGAGTGAAAAGCTGACACATTTCTAAATTCTAGAAGAAAGAAAAGGATGCCCACTCTCACCACTTCTATTTAACATAGTATTAGAAGTTTTATCCACAGCAATCAGATAGAAAAAAGAAATAAAACATATGGATGGACCTAGAGAATATCATGCTTAGTGAGGTAAGTCAAATAGAGAAAGACAAATACTATGATATCAGTTATATGATGAATCTAAAACTAAATACAAATGAATATAATATGCAAAACAGAAACAGATTTATAGACATAGAAAATAAACTAGATGTTACCAATGGGGAGAGGGAAGGGAGGGAGGGACAAATTCGGGGCTTAGTATTAAGAGATAAAAATTACTATGCATAAAATATATAAGCAACAAAGATAATATTGTACACTACAGGGAATTATAGCCATTATCTTATAAAAATGTATAATCTGTAAAAGTACTAAATCACTATGCTGTACCCCTGAAAATAATATACTATTGTAAATAAACTATATTTCAATTTAAATGAAGTAAAAGAATTGTCAGAACTTTATTCTCCCTTTCTTGAATCTCACGATCCAGTCTAAGGATTAATGCATTAAACAACAAATTTAATTTCTTTCTAAAGGACCCATAATGTGATAAGTTTGAAAGTTATAACCATGGACAGCAAAACCATAATGCTGATGAATATCCCTGCTTCTCTCGCTTTCCTCGCTTCTACTTCTCCATGCCCAGTGCAGTATAGGTTCTCAATAAATGTTTGTTGGATGAATTAACAAATGAATACATGATCAAAAACAAGAACAATTCCAAATTTTAAAATAAGACTCTATGAAGGTGGATTTGTACTTATTGATATAATAACTAAAGAAACTATAGTAGAATACTGAAGAATTATGCAAAAGTAGATAGCTGCATTTGTGTTTTTGAGGAACAAAAGTAGATATTATAAATAGTATATCTAGATAAAGGAATACTACCTAAAATTATTGTCAGAGGTACCAGATGTTAAACTTTATCAAAGCATTCTCCTAAAGGCTGGGAATACAAAGATGAGTATGGCAATGACTTTTAAGAAGTTCACAACATAATAGAAGAAATTAACTCAAAAACAAACAATAAATGTATGTATAAAGTAAAAGTATATTTATAACATACACAAATATATGCATATAAAAGTACTATGGTGTTCAAAGCAGGAATAAGAAATGTTGTTTGGGGAACACTGTGTAGTCAGGAAAGGGGAGCAATGAGCTAGTCCTCTGAGAGGACAGTTTAATTGGGTCTCAAAGATGAGCCAGATGTTATAAGCCATACAATGTAAGGTAGAACACTCAGGCAGTCAGTAGATGATGTGGAACAGTAGAAAGGCCCAAAACAAAAGTAGCCAGTTTAGGGAAAGGCAGGGAGATTAACGTGGTGGACAGCAGGTTGAAATGGGATGAGATAGAGGATGGGGTAGGGAGGGCCTTGTTTGCCATATGGAAAAATTTCAATTTTATATTGTAGGCCAGTGATTTTCAAATTATAGAATTTTTACAGGGAAATAAAAGCTTCCTAGTTTATTTATCTGTTTAGTCTTCCACTTAAGTTTCATTTATGAAAAAAAAGTTTCAAAACCTCTGTTACAGGCAATGAGTCTGTGAAAGGTATTTCCTGTTTTTGTTTTGAGAGCAATGAGACAGTGTTGCATTTTAAGAAGGTCAATGACAGGGTCTTCAATGGAGGTGAAAGAAGTCTGGGGTCAGATCCTAAGAATAATTACATTGCCAAAGTGAAAGATCTGGAAAGCCTATTCCAAGATGGCAGCAGGCGTGATAGAAAACAGGACACTGGAACAGAAAGTTCAGTTCAGTTCAGTCGCTCAGTTGTGTCCGACTCTTTGCGACCCCATCAATCACAGCACGCCAGGCCTCCCTGTCCATCACCATCTCCCGGAGTTCACTCAAACTCATGTCCATCAAGTTGGTGATGCCATCCAGCCATCTCATTCTCTGTCGTCCCCATCTCCTCCCACCCTCAATCCCTCCTAGCATCAGACTCTTTTCCAGTGAGTCAACTCGTCGCATGAGGTGGCCAAAGTATTGCAGTTTCAGCTTCAGCATCCATCCTTCCAATGAACACCCAGGATTGATCTCCTTTAGAATGGACTGGTTGGATCTCCTTGCAGTCCAAGGGACTCTCAAGAGTCTTCTCCAGCACCACAGTTCAAAAGCATCAATTCTTCGGCGATCAGCTTTCTTCACAGTTCAACTCTCACATCCATACATGACCACGGGAAAAACCATAGCCTTGATAGACGGACCTTGGTTGGCAAAGTAATGTCTCTGCTTTTTAATATGCTATCTAGGTTGGTCATAACTTTCCTTCCAAGGAGTAAGAGTCTTTTAATTTCATGGCTGCAATCGGCATCTGCAGTGATTTTGGAGCCCAAAAAAATAGAACAGAAAGTTAGTGGTCTCTAAAACTATTTTTCATCTCCCTGGAGTAAAGACTGAACTCAAGACTGAGAAGAAGCAGATCAGGATTAGTCTCAAGTTTTAGTTTGGGATTTTGTATATATAATGGTATTTTCTACCAGGAGAAGAAATAAAAGAGGATGATCAGGCATAAGTGCAAAATTATAAGTTAAATTTGAAGCACCATAGTCTACATAAATGAATATTTATATTCAAGGGCTAGGCAGAAAAGTGTGGGGCAAGAAACAAAAATTCACACTGAAGACACAGCTTTGAGAAATAGTGGCATAAAAATATGTCTTTTGCTATAAGCATGTAGTAAATCACTCAGGGAAGAGGTGAATACATGAAAGGTCCAAAAATAAAATGTGATTTATTTTATTTAAAGGATAGATAGAGGAAGAAAATTCTGTGAAACAAACTAAGAAGGGAAGGAGAAACTAGGAGATTATAGTGTCAATCAGGGTAACAGAAGTTTCAAAGAGAGGGTCAACAAGCAAGATCAAGATCAAGCAGAAAGAAACCAAACCAAAGGACTGAGGAGAATCTACTGAATTTGTCAATGTGCATCTCCTTAAAAATTAAAGCGGATCTACTGGTGGTATGGTGAAAGCAGAAGTTGTGCGACTGTTAAGATAGTTAACAATTCACTGAATAGAAAGAAAGCACTGGGTTCCATGCTAGGGTTAGTTACTTCATGAGTAAAAACCTAATTTCTGTATGCAGAGTTCGTTAGAGGCATCAAGAAAGTCAACATGGCTGTAGAGAAATAATAGTAAGTATAAAACTGCTACTTATGAGAACAGTACTATCATAGAGAATAGGTATTGGTTGTAAGAACTGATATTCAAAACAGATTAAGAAATTTTGGAGTAAAAAAAAATTTGATAGGCTTCATCCTTGATAAATGATTTATAATTTTGCCTATTTATTCTGGATTTACTTTATTATGTTACCATTATTGTCATTACTGTAAGAAATTAGATAAAAGTAATGAGATGTTCAAAGTCAAATGCCAGATAATGACCATAACTAAGAGTCAGTGCCAAGAAGAGGGAAATCTCTGTGCTCCTCTGTCTTGAAAGCAGAAGAAACACTGAAGCCTTCTGAAGGCAATAAAGCAGGACAAAGAACATGTAAACAGCTCTTTCTCAACTATGAAATAGATGAAGAACACCATGTCCATTCTAGCATTAACAAAGTAAAAAAAAAAAAACCTTTTGTAAAGTTCAAGGGCTAACATATTTAGTTAATTTGGTGAGGAAAGCAATGACCTACTTTCTATAACCATGCTCAATGAGAGAACAAGTGAATCCTACTTTTCAAGGGCTTTTTTTTTTCCATGAAAAAAATATGCTTACTTAGAAAACAGAGTTTTTTAATGAAGAATATCATTTAAGGATTTATATTTCTTTTAATTTTGATGAAAAGTCAACACTATTCATAAACTAAACATAGTTCTAAATATAAAATTTTGAATTCTTTAAAAATTTTGAATTCTTCTAATTCTGTTTTATATAAAAGGTAACAGTATATCCTACCCCAAAGTCACAGTCCTATTACTGGTTTGTTAAGAGGTGATTGATATGGGCAGAGAAGGTCTGTATGTTTCTTGAAGGAAGATGGCTGTATCCTCAGGACTACATAGATGCTCAATAAATTCTTACTGAACTAAACTGTCATATACAACATAATATTTGGCCAAAAATTCTCTTAATCCTATCATGATGTCATCTTATTTTTTTTAAACACCCCAACACTTAAAAAAAATTAAAGAACTCAATAACTATTAATCTTGAAAGTAAAATTTGTTTGGATCTACTTGATTGGTTGACAAAACTATCATTATTTATATAGATAGGAATTCTTCATCCAGATATCAAGAAATCAATGCCAAGAGGGCCAAGGAGATAATATAAAAGAAGGGAAATCTGTGTGTAGGGGAGTAGAGACACAAGTGCCTAAAAGGGGACAGGCAGCAGTGACATCAATCCAAGATGTTGTGTTGCACAGACATCTGGTCCCAGATCACCTGATCTTTCAGGAGATCTCAAAAATATGTATTTTTCAGTCTGTCTCCTAATTAAAAATTTTTAACTCAATTGCTTTTTATAACATCATGTGACTGACTCTCTCCACTCTAGATAGACACTTGGCAATTAAGGTCTTTAGACATAAAATCCATTAAAAGGGCTGAACAATTACAATGAACAGATTATGTGTTTAGCCTGTGCCATCTTAATTACAAAAAAACTATCTCTCTGATGAGGGTATAAAATACACTCTGTACAGCTGTAGAAATTATTGCCAAAATTGTTTTTTCTTCTTTCAGCTTCAGTAGTCTTTAATGCTATCACAATCTGAAAGGTTAACATCAAAATGATTAAGACAAAAATACTTAGAGACTTTTGCATAATTAATAGCAGTTGGTACTGAAAGACAAATTGTCTTGTTGTAGCAACAAACTATAACACATAATGACAATTTAGTGAAATACACTTAAGTGAAAAGATTAAAAATGTAATTCTTTTCATTATTAAAAACACCAGAAGTACAGTTCACTCCTGTTAACATAAATGAACAAGTCACTATATTTTAAATATATTTTATGGAATAACATTGTTTGATTGGGGGAGGGCATTTTTGTGCAATTTACCCATGACATATTCATTCCACGTGGCTGGATCATAGGTATTATTATTGTTCCACCACATGGAAACACATCAGGGCCCATTCTTTGGCTAAAGCACCCTGCAGTAGAAACATCACATGTGGTGCCAATTTTTGTCACACTTCAGTGGAGGGATTTAGAATAATTTACTTTAGCTGTGGATTTTTTCCTAACAAAGATTGTTAGTCTATATCACGCAATACTTTAAAGACTCTAGTCTTTTAATAGATGTGTGTTTAGGTGGGAGGGAGAAGTAGTGTTTTTCAGGACAGCACAAAACAAATGCCCCATAGGCAGATAGAGAACTGGATTTGAATCTGCTACTCATTAGCTATGTAACTTTGGACTAATCACCTGAGCTCCACTGAGCAGCTTCCGGGCACTATGCTATGCACTGGTTATAAAAGAGTAAACAAGATATAACATACCTAAAACAGCTTAAAGTTTAATAGGAGAATCAGGAAAAGGAGGCATCTGCAACAGAGACTCTTAAGGGCTACACTAAATGTAAGCAGAATGTATTAGGGGAAGCACGTAGAAGTAACATCTTTCCCAAACTTAACTGTTAAGATTTCCTGGATGAAATGATATCTGAGCTGATACCAGGAGGAAAGACAGGAGATAGGTCAGTGAAAAGTGAGGTAAGAAATATTTGAGAAGGAGGAAATAATATATGCAAAGACAGAAATTGAAAGACAGCCTAGAACTTCTGAGGACCTGCTCACAGTTGAACAAGTGTACACATGGAATATCAGCTGGACAATCCTCTACATAACAGCCAAAAAGAGTTTGAAGGAAGAGTAAAAATATTACCTTAGTACTACTCATTCATTTATTTCTCCTCTTGGTAAAAGGTTTTTTAAATCTATTATATTTAAGAAACTATAGGTTACCCCTGCTTTGACCTCTTCTTGCATGTGTGTGCTAAGTTGCTTCAATTATGTCCAACTCTTTTTGACCCCATGGGTTGAAGCTTGCCAGGCTCCACTGTCCATGGGATTCTCCAGGCAAAAATACTAGAGTGGGTTGCCATGCCCTCCTCCAAAGGATCTTCCCAACACAGGGATCGAATCCGGCTAACTCTCCTGTATTCACAGGCAGGCTGTTTACCACTAGCACCATCTGGGAAGCCTCTTGACCTCTTCTTACCTACCACCATTCCAGTGAGGTGGTCAGGCAGAACGAGAAAGCAATTATGTGAAATTCCTCAGGGTGGAGGTTGCTAAGGCTGTTCTTGTGCTTCAAGAAAAAGTAGTCTTGAACTGCAGAAAACGAGACCACCTAGGAAAAGGGGGTGAGGAGGGAGAATACAGGTGCAGTAGTACCTGAAGGAGTAAACTTCAGGTAGGTGAGATGATAATCTGGATTCTCTTATTCCATCTTGGCTAGAAGTGAAAACTAAATCTTTAAAAGTGAATTTGATATTCACAAACAGCCCAAGGAAAAGTGTTCCTTAACAAACTTAAAGACTCTCTGGAAGGCCTCTAAGGAACTCCTGCCCTCTTCCACCACTTCTGATTTTGATAATATACACTTCCCCACTCTTTCTGCTCAGGTCCTATTGGTCAAAGCTGGAAGCCATGTTAGAGTAGAGTATTTTAGAAGGTTCACGAATGGAATGATGTCAGTAAGATGGTGACATAGGACTTTCCAGTGCTGGTCACCTCACAGAAACATCAGTGTGAACAAACTATCCAAGGATGAAAATATCTCCAGAAGAGATAAGGATTTCAGTTAAGGAATTACAATATTTGGACAAAGCACAGAAATAAGATGCACTGAAGCAAGTAGGAAAGACAGTTTCACCTTTTCCCTATTACCCGCCTCCTAGGCCCAGTGCAGAGAGAGATATTCTTCTGTAGGGGAGAAAGAATGAAATGAGCACAGACCACGGCACTTAGCTGTACCACTGCCAGGCTGACTTCTCCAACCCCAGGAAGGTTCCCTCAGATCCAGATTCCTTGCCAACCCCAATGCTAGGCCAGCTACTATACAACAGTCCTTGACTCCAAACCCAGCCAGTGCCAAGCATGCTCTCATAGCACCAGATTGGCTCCCAAGACCCAGGTCCTCAAACCACTCTAGTGCCAGGGCAACTCCTACAGTCCTAGGATCTCAAGCCATCCAAGCACCAGAGAGGCTTCCATGGCCCAAGCCTTCATGATGGCCCCTGAGACCTCAAGCTATAGGTCAATTCCCATGGCCCCAGGCTCCAGACTGGGGCAGGCCCTGCAGACACTGGCCGAGGACCACCTCTAGTCAGCCCCTAAACCTAGTCAGCCTCTGAAGACACAGGATCTAGGCCTGTACCTATGGATGTAGGACAGGAGCCACAGACCTGAGAACCAGATCTTCCCAGCTGCTGAACCAGGCTCACACCTACCTGCCCAAAGACTCCAGAAGCAAGTGTGCTCACAGAAAGCAAGAGAACCTCTGGTTGGGCTGACTCATTAAAGTCATTGGCTTCTCTGTCTAAGCCAATACATAAAAACTAGAAGAGGTGCCTACTTCCTCAATGCCCAGATACCAACACAAGGTCATAGGATTAAATAATCAAGGAAACATAAATACTATATGATATAAATAAAATTCTAATGACTGATCTTAGATGAATGGAGATCTATGAACAATCTGAAAAGAATTCAGAATTTCAAAGGACTATAAGGAAGCACAGACAACTAAATGAAATTAGGAAAATACTGCATTAACCAAATGAGTCAACAATGAAATAGAAATCATTAAAAAAAAAAAAAAAACACACTAGAATTGAGGAATACAGTGACTGACCTGAAGAATTCAATAGCGAGTTTCAACAAGAGAGGCAACCAAATAGAAAAAAGAATTAGTGAGCAGGAAGATGAGTCATTTAAAATTATCTAGTCCTAAGAGTAAAAAGAAGAAAGAATGAGAGAATTATAGGATTCAGTTCAGTCACTCAGTCATGTCCGACTCTTTGTGACCCCATGAATCACAGCACGCCAGGCCTCCCTGTCCATCACCAACTCCCGGAGTTCACTCAAACTCATGTCCATCAAGTCGGTGATGCCATCCAGCCATCTCATTCTCTGTCGTCCCCGTCTCCTCCTGTCCCCAATCCCCCCCAGCATCAGACTCTTTTCCAGTGAGTCAACTCATCGCATGAGGTGGCCAAAGTATTGGAGTTTCAGCTTTAGCATCAGTCCTTCCAATGAACACCCAGGATTGATCTCCTCTAGAATGGACTGGTTGGATCTCCATGCAGTCCAAGGGACTCTCAAGAGTCTTCTCCAGCACCACAGTTCAAAAGCATCAATTCTTCGGTGATCAGCTTTCTTCGCAGTCCAACTCTCACATCCATACATGACCACTAGAAAAACCATAGCCTTGACTAGACGGACCTTGGTTGGCAAAGTAATGTCTCTGCTTTTTAATATGCTATCTAGGTTGGTCATAACTTTCCTTCCAAGGAGTAAGCGTCTTTTAATTTCATGGCTGCAATCAGCATCCGCAGTGATTTTGGAGCCCCAAAAAATAAAGTCTCACATTGTTTCCACTGTTCCCCCATCTATTTCCCATGAAGTGATGGGACCAGATGCCATGATCTTAGTTTTCTGAATGTTGAGCTTCAAGCCAAGTTTTTCACTCTCCTCTTTCACTTTCATCAATTATAGGGTACCATTAATAAAAACAAATGGTTTCCATGATGAATTTTGTCAAATATTTAAAGGCTAGTTAACTCCAACTTTCTCAAACTCTTCTAAAATACTGAAGAGGAGGGAACACTTCCCAATTCATTTTGAGGCCAGCCTTACCTTAATACAAAAGTCAAGTAAAGAAAGCCAGATAAGAAAAAAGAAACCTGCAGGCCAATATACCCAAAGAAACATGTGTCAAAATTCTCTACTCAAATGAATTTAATAATGTTATAGGATAGAAAATCAACATACAAAAAATAGTTATGTGTCTATACATTAAAAATGAACTATCTTAAAAAGAGATAAAGAAAACAATCTTATTTACAATAGCATCAAAAACAACAAAATACTTAGGAATAAAATTAACCAAGGAGATGAAAGATCTGTACATTGAAAATTATAACATATAGATGATAGAACTGAAGAAGACACAAATAAATGGAAGATATTCCATGTTCATGGATTGGAAAAAATTAATATTGTTAAAATATCCATACTACTCAAAGGCTTCCCTCATAGCTCAGTTGGTAAATCATGTGCCTGCAATGCAGGAGATCCAGGTTCGATTCCTGGGTCGGGAAGATCCCCTGGAGAAGGAAATGGCAACCCACTCCAGTATTCTTCCCTGGAGAATCCCATGGACAGAGGAGCCTGCCAGGTTACAGTCCACTGAATCGCAAGAGTCAGGCACAACTTAGCGACTAAACCACCACCACCACCTCTACCCAAAGCAAGCTATTGATTCAATGCAATTTCCATCAAAATGCCAAAGGCATTTTTTTACAGAATAGGAAAAAAAAAATTCTTATGTTTATATGAAATCACAAAAGATCCTAAGAGCCAAAACAATTCGAGAAAGAATAACAAAGTTAGAGGCCTCCTACTTCTTGATTTCAAACTATACTACAAAGCTAAAGTAATAAAACATATAGTACTAGAAAAAGATGAAAATTTTTCATCTTTTTAATCCATAGGCCAAAGGAGCACAATTGAGAGCCCAGAAATGAATCCATGTATATATGGTAAACTAATATTTTACAGGGTTGCCAGAAATGCTCAATGTGGAAAAGACAAATCTCTTCAAAAAATGATGCTGGGAAAACTGTATATCCACATAGAAAACAATGGACTGGACCCCTATCTTACAACACTCACAAAAATTAACTCAAAATGGATTAAAGTATTAAATATAAGACCTAAAACCTTAAAATTCCCAGGGGGGAAAAAAACATGGGGGAAAGAAGCCTTGACTTTGGACCTTAAAATGATTTTTTTTGGATATGACATCAAAACTGCAACCAACAAAAGTGAAAATGAGTGGGAGTATATCATCTTAAAATGCTTCTGCATAGCCAAAGAACCAATCAACAAAATGAAATATAATAAAAAGACAATCTATGGAATGGGAGAAAATATTTGTAAATCCTATATCTGATAGGCAGTTAATATACAAAATAGATAATAAATTCATATGATTCAATAGCAACAAGCTCCAAATAATCTGACTTAAAAAAATGATCAAAGGGCCTAAATATTTTGACATATAAATGATTAACAAGTACATGAAAAGTTTTCCACATCACTAATCATCAACAGAATGCAAATCAATACCATAATGAGATATCATTTCACATCTATTAGAATGGCTATTAAGAAAATGACAAGTATACAAGTGTTGATGAGGATGTGAAGAGAAAGGAAGCCTTGTGCACTACTGGTAGAAATGTAAAATAATACAGCTCCTATAGAAAACAGTATGAAGTTTCCTCAAAAAATTAAAAAATAGAACTATCATATTATCCAGCTATCCCTCTTCTGAATATATATATATATCTGTAAAAAGTAAGATCACTTTCCTGAGAAGGTATTTGCAGGTTCGTGTTCTTGGCAGCATTATTCATGTTCATGTGGTATATAGACACAATGGAATATTACTTGGTATATACATGCGAATAAAAATGTGATGTATATATAGAATAATGTATGCATTATTATGCACACATGGAATAATATTCAATGAGGAAGAAATATTATTCAGAAGAAATTTCTGCCTTTTGGGACAACATGGATGCCCACGAGGGCATTATGCTACACAAAAGAATTAAGATACAAATACAAATACTGAAGGATCTCACTTATATGTGAAGTCTAAAAAAGTTAGACTCACAGGAACAGAAATTATGGTTGTTGCTGGGTCTAGAAGTTGGGGGAAAGGGGAGTTGTTGACCAAAGTGTACAAACTTCCATTTACGAGATGTAAGTTCTAAGGACCTTACCATACAGCAAGTTAACTATAGTTAATAATGTATTATATACTTGAAAGATTCTAAGAGAGTACATTTTAAATGTTTTCACAACACACACACAAAATGGCAATTATGTGAGGCAATGAAGATGTTAACAAAACTCACTTCAGTGATCATTTTGTCATATACACTCTTACCAAATCATCACACTTACACAATGTTATATGTCAACATGTCATATATTATATTTCAGCAAAGCTGGTAAAAGAAAGAAAAATGACATACAATCATTGTCTTCATACAAAGTCTGTTAATTTTCACATTAACTATGTCAATACTCCTGACATTATTTGAAATAGAAACAATTAGTTGATTTTAACAAAGAAAATGCTTATTTCTAAATGAGCAACTAACTTTTTGATAATTGTTCTCTACAACACTAATGTTAAGAAATTCCATGAGAAGGAAAAATCAGCCAGTGATCAAATAATTTTGGAGATGCTACATACTATTCCTATTGAATACTCATTATTTTTATTATCATATTTAATACTCTTAGAAGTCCCAAAGTAAACAGACCAATCAATAAGTCAACCTTAGATGAGGAGTGAAAGTGAAAGTGAATTCACTCAGTTGTGTCCGACTCTTTGCGACCCCGTGGACTGTAGCCTAACAGGTTCCTCCGTCCATGGGATTCTCCAGGCAAGAGTACTGGAGTGGGTTGCCATTTAGCATAGATTCAGTCAAGGGATTCAGTTCAGTTCAGTTCAGTCGCTCAGTCGTGTCCGACTCTCTGCGACCCCATGAATCACAGCACGCCAGGCCTCCCTGTCCATCACCAACTCCCGGAGTACACTCAAACTCATGTCCACAGAGTCGGTGATGCCATCCAGCCATCTCATTCTCTGTCGTCCCCTTCTCCTCCCGCCCCCAACCTTTCCCAGCATCAGAGTCTTTTCCAGTGAGTCAACTCGTCGCGTGAGGTGGCCAAAGTATTGCAGCTTCAGCTTTAGCATCAGTCCCTCCAATGAACACCCAGGATTGATCTCCTCTAGAATGGACTGGTTGGATCTCCTTGCAGTATAAGGGACTCTCAAGAGTCTTCTCCAACACCACAGTTCAAAAGCATCGATTCTTCGGCAATCAGCTTTCTTCACAGTCCAACTCTCACATCCATACATGACCACGGGAAAAACCATTGCCTTGACTAGACGGACCTTGGTTGGCAAAGTAATGTCTCTGCTTTTTAAAATACTATCAAGGTTGGTCATAACTTTCCTTCCAAGGAGTAAGCGTCTTTTAATTTATTGGCTACAATCAGCATCTGCAGTGATTTTGGAGCCCAAAAAAATAAAGTCTGACACTGTTTCCACTGTTTTTCCATCTGTTTCCCATGAAGTGATGGGACCAGATGCCATGATCTTTGTTTTCTGAATGTTGAGCTTCAAGCCAACCTTTTCACTCTCCTCTTTCACTTTCATCAAGAGGCTTTTGAGTTCCTCTTCACTTTCTGCCATAAGGGTAGTGTCATCTGCATATCTGAGGTTATTGATATTTCTCCCAGTAATCTTGATTCCAGCTTGTGCTTCTTCCAGCCCAGCGTTCCTCATGATGTACTCTGCATAGAAGTTAAATAAGCAAGGTGACAATATACAACCTTGACGTACACCTTTTCCTATTTGGAACCAGTCTGTTGTTCCATGTCCAGTTCTAACTGTTGCTTCATGACCTGCATACAGGTTTCTCAAGAGGCAGGTCAGGTGGTCTGGGATTCCCATCTCCTTCAGAATGTTCCACACTTTATTGTGATCCACACAGTCAAAGGCTTTGGCATAGTCAATGAAACAGAAATAGATGTTTTTCTGAAACTCTCTTGCTTTCTCCATGATCCAGCGGATGTTGGCAATTTGATCTCTGGTGCCTCTGCCTTTTCTAAAACCTGCTTGAACATCTGGGAGTTCACGGTTTACATACTGCTGAAGCCTGGCTTGGAGAATTTTGAGCATGACTTTACTAGCGTGTGAGATGAGTGCAATTGTGCAGTAGTTTGAGCATTCTTTGGCATTGCCTTTCTTTGGGATTGGAATGAAGACTGACCTCTTCCAGTCCTGTGGCCACTGCTGAGTTTTCCAAATCTGCTGGCATATTGAGTGCAACACTTTCACAGCATCATCTTTCAAGACTTGAAATAGCTCAACTGGAATTCCATCACCACCACTAGCTTTGTTCGT
Source organism: Moschus berezovskii (assembly GCF_049115385.1). Taxonomy (NCBI): domain Eukaryota; kingdom Metazoa; phylum Chordata; class Mammalia; order Artiodactyla; family Moschidae; genus Moschus; species Moschus berezovskii. Next base: position 35,809,479 of record NC_142462.1, read on the forward strand.
AGTGATGCTTTCTAAGGCCCACTTGACTTCACATTCCAAGATGTCTGGCTCTAGGTCAGTGATCATGTTATCATGACTATCTTGGTCGTGAAGATCTTTTTTGTACAGTTCTTCTGTGTATTCCTGCCACCTCTTCTTAATATCTTCTGCTTCTGTTACACAATTACTGGTCATGGGTCAGCAAGCATGAAGTTGTTAAGGAAATCCTTGAGAAAATCATTTAAAAGGACCTAATCAACTGACACGGAGACGGCAATGGCAAGCCACTCCAGTACTCTTGCCTAGAAAATCCCATGGATGGAGGAGCCTGGTAGGCTGCAGTCCGTGGGGTCGCTAAGGGTCGGACACGACTGAGCGACTTCACTTTCACTTTTCACTTTCACACATTGCAGAAGGAAATGGCAGCCTGCTCCGGTGTTCTTGCCTGGAGAATCCCAGGGACGCGGGGAGCCTGGTGGGCTTCCGTCTATAGGGTCACACGGAGTTGGACACGACTGGGGTGACTTGGCAGAAGCAGCAGCAGCAATCACCTGACAACACCACAGAAAAAGTACTTTTTCTATCAAAGAAAACTAATGAGATTGACCACCATGACTGCTATATATTGTTCTTAATGTCAAAATCATGAACTTTCCTAGAAATAGCCTACATTGCCAATGAAGAAGGAGAACATAGCATACCACAAATTCTTTATGAAAGTTAGTTTTGTTGTGCCTGGCAGTCATTCTGGCTTGTTTGTCCTTTTTGTTACTTCAATAGATAGGGAAAGACTTGCTTATCAGTATCCAAAATTCATGAAAGTAGGTTGTGACATTTTTTGGTCACCAGACCAAAAATGTCTTCCCTGAGAAAAGTAATAAAAGAGGTCAGGTTGCCTTTCCTTTCTTAGTAAGCTTGCCCGCTTATGCTTTCAGGGCACCATGGGGAACTCTTCCACCAATCCTCATGTCCAAGTGAGCCATGCCAGCTGTCAGGGTCCAGGGCTTTTCAGACATTTGGAGAGGAACTTCTTATGCCAAGGGCAGGAGCAGTGCCTGTGACAGAGGTGCTGCTTGGTACTGACTCTGATAGGGGATAAAACATAAATGAAGCCCCTAGCTTATTTTTTTAAAAGAGGCTTCCTAAAGATCATTTCTTGAGGAGGGCATGGAAACCCACTCCAGTATTCTTGCATGGAGAATTCCCATGGACAGAGAAGTCTGGCGGACTTCAGTCCATGGAGTCTCAAAGAGTTGGACACAACTGAGCAACCAAGCATATAAATGGTGTTATGCAGTATCTACCTGATTGTCTGGAGTATAAATACAATGTGATCTTGCCTGGAAAATAGAAGCATCTATAATTTTGGTAGCCTTTAAAACACCTTTCTACCTTTTTTATATTAACTTTATAATAAAATTTAGAAGTATCTGTAAGAGGACTCATGTCAGTCTTTACTCCTGCATCCCTTCTTGGCACAGTGTCTGGCATAAAGTGAACTATCAAATATTTGTGATTGAGAGAGTGGAAGGCAAGGGAGGAGATGCTTAGAAATAGAACATGAAGGCTACCACTTCTAAAGGAGCATCAGTTTTCTATAGGTATGTGCTGTGCTGTGCTACGTCGCTTCAGTCGTGTCCAACTCTTTGTGAACCTATGGACTGCAGCCCGCCAGGCTCCTCTGCCCATGGATTCTCCAGGCAAGAATATAGTACGTCTTAAAGAAGATATTTTAAAATGTTCTAAAAATATGTTTTGTCCTCCTTAGGGGAACATAATGCTTTTGTACTATTTGTACTATTTGATAGTAAGCCATCTACTTTCAGAAAACAAATGGCATATACTTTTAAATGTAAACAACATTCATTTGGCTTGATTGATCCTTAATTCATATACTTTGAATATTCTACACTTAACCTCCATGCCTGGTGTGCCACAGTCCATGAGGTTGCAGAGTCAGACACAACTTAGTGACTGAACAATGTTTACCTGCCATTATCAAAGGAAATCTTATTTTTCTTTGTATAACACTGAACTGGCATACTAGAATAGTTATCCATATTTCTGGTTTACCAGAAGGTATAGTTGAATGGGCTTCCGTGGTGGTTCAGATGGTAAAGAATCCACCTGCAATGTGGGAGACCTGGGTTTGATCCCTGGGTTGGGAAGATCCCCTGGAGGAGGGCATGGCAACCAACTCGTTTTCTTGCCTGGAGAATCCCCATGGACAGAGGAGCCTGGGGTTGCAAAGAATGGAACATGACTGAGCGACTAAGCACAGAACACAGCATAGTTGAATTAATCAGAAATCAGGGTAATTAAATTATATTTGAATTATTTACAGACAATTCATTGAGGGTTTTTTTTTTATATACACTCTTAAAAGTTCCTTTTTTTAACCTAGAAAATAATTGGGTGATTTTAGTTCATAAAAATTTACCATTAAAATGAAATGGTATTACTGATATAGCTCCATTTTTCAGTTATTAATAGTCATTCAAAGATGAGGCATTCTCATTTAAGGCATAAATATATGAAAACATAGGTTTGTTAAATATGAATATTTATGAGTATAAGCAATAAACTGCTGGCTAGATAGTAAATCTGAACCCAACCCCCAACCCAAATTACTTGAAAAACATAAATTTTCAAAATTATTTCAAAAGTTGAATAATCCTTTGGTTAAGTAATCTCAGTTCTGTGTGCTTTTGATTTTATGCAACACAGAAAAAAGATTAGTAAATACAAAGTCAGAATGTTTTTGTTTCAATAAAAATCTTTAGCATATTAAAACCATGCAATCCCAGGCAAGTAACTTCTTTCAAAAGTTGCACTATAGCCCAAAGGATATTTATGTGAAAAGTAGTTCTAAAACTTACAGAAATCAACTTAGATTTATAAAACAAAGGATTTTCTCCATAACACATTTATAATTCTGCTCCTCACAGATAATTCTAATTTAGCTAGAGTTCTTTTGTCATTATTCAGTTACTGTGTTCTGATGAATTTATTTCTGTTTATGTCTTACAAGCCCATTACAACTCTTTTATTATGGAACTTGTACATAAACAAAGTAGAAAATGCCCTCTTTATAATGCTATGGTTTGTCCTTTTTGGCAATGCAAAAAGAATGAGAGATAGTAGTAACAAGAATGATGAGGGAAGCTATTATTTTTGTAACTTATTTAGAAAATAACTATATGTGAGGTTTAACTTCTTATTTAAGCTACATTTGAATGAATCAAACTACATTATTTTAAATACCAGTGGTTACATTTCTATCATTTTATATGAAATAAACTCAATTTTTCAGGCAAGATTTTAAAATTATGCAAGATAATTCCTTAATTAAATATGAAAAATAAGGTCTTGGGAACATAAGATAAAAATAAGGTCTCACATGAACATATTTATTTAAATAAAAATAATGACAGTGCCAACACATCTTGACATCCAACAATATACTGATTCTAAAATCAGAATAATTAAGCTGCAGTCCATGGGGTCGCTACGAGTCAGACGTGACTGAGCGACTTCACTTTCCCTTTTCACTTTCACACATTGGAGAAGGAAATGGCAACCCACTCCAGTGTTCTTGCCTGGAGAGTCCCAGGGACGGGGGAGCCTGATGGGCTGCCGTCTATGGGGTCACACAGAGTCGGACACGACTGAAGTGACTTAGCAATAGCAATAGCAATACCTGCAGGTAGACAGGTAGAGTTTATGTAGAAAAGTAGATCTCTTGTTGGATCTTTTTGGCTTTGTGCCATGACACATCTGTACATGATTTTCTAATTCAAAATTTGGAAGATATGCTGTGAAGACAATGTGTGAATATTTCTATGCTCATTTTTTAAAGAATATATGGCTTAATTATTATGCTTTATTTTCTTAAGAGTTTTCAGTCAGTTCAGTTCAGTTCAGTCACTCAGTCGTGTCCGACTCTTTGCGACCACATGAATCACAGCACGCCAGTCCTCCCTATCCATCACCAACTCCCGGAGTTACTTTCTTGTTTTCAAAAAAGATTTGTTTAAGTATGATATGTGTTTATATGTTATTTATTATCTCTTATTTTGAATATCCAATTGGAAATAGACACTCTCAGTAGAAGAATAATTCACAACATTATTTTATCATGAAAAAATCTCATTTTGATTTGTATTATGAGTAATTTTACAGAGCTGGAGCCCCTGGAGTTTAAAGTCTATTTAGACATCGGCTTAATTCCTCTGCTTAATAACAAGGCATGATGAAACAGTTGCACTATTGAAAAAAAAGATCAGTATTGTACTATTCTTGGTTGCATTGCCTTCTGTTTCCAACATTCTAGACTTTCATAGAAATCTAATAAAACACAGAAACAAGCAATTGAAATACAGGATCATAAAGTACCATCCGCATTATCTGGCCACTTGTTTAGCTATATCTTTAAAATGTCAAAGATATGGATAAAATGAAAAAGGTCTGGCCAATGATCTCAGTCTCTTTTCTCTTAAGCTAAGGTTATACAATACCTATCTTTAGATACACCTTGTGAATGGAATACTACCATTAATATTTATTTAATAGAGTTATTGCTCATTTTATGGGAGAATTTCAATAAAAGTTGGATTTCAAAACAAATAACATTTATGGGGTCCCTGTTAGAACTGGACATGGAACAACAGACTGGTTCCAATTAGGAAAAGGTGTACGTCAAGGTTGTATATTGTCACCTTGCTTATTTAACTTATATGCAGAGTACATCATGAGGAACGCTGGGCTGGAAGAAGCACAAGCTGGAATCAAGATTGCTGGGAGAAATATCAATAACCTCAGATATGCAGATGACACTACCCTTATGGCAGAAAGTGAAGAGGAACTCAAAAGCCTCTTGATGAAAGTGAAAGAGGAGAGTGAAAAGGTTGGCTTGAAGCTCAACATTCAGAAAACAAAGATCATGGCATCTGGTCCCATCACTTCATGGGAAATAGATGGAAAAACAGTGGAAACAGTGTCAGACTTTATTTTTTTGGGCTCCAAAATCACTACAGATGCTGATTGCAGCCATGAAATTAAAAGACGCTTGCTCCTTGGAAGGAAAGTTATGACCAACCTTGATAGTATATTAAAAAGCAGAGACATTACTTTGCCAACCAAGGTCCGTCTAGTCAAGGCAATGGTTTTTCCCGTGGTCATGTATGGATGTGAGAGTTGGACTGTGAAGAAGGCTGACCGCCGAAGAATCGATGCTTTTGACCTGTGGTGCTGGAGAAGACTCTTGAGAGTCCCTTATACTGCAAGGAGATCCAACCAGTCCATTCTGGAGGAGATCAATCCTGGATGTTCATTGGAGGGACTGATGCTAAAGCTGAAACTCCAATACTTTGGCCACCTCATGCGACGAGTTGACTCACTGGAAAAGACTCTGATGCTGGGAAAGGTTGGGGGCGGGAGGAGAAGGGGACGACGGAGAATGAGATGGCTGGATGGCATCACGGACTCTGTGGACATGAGTTTGAGTGAACTCCGGGAGTTGGTGATGGACAGGGAGGCCTGGCGTGCTGTGATTCATGGGGTCGCGGAGAGTCGGACACGACTGAGCGACTGAACTGAACTGACTGATTCTGTACCAGGTATTCTATATATTTCAATTTATAAAGTTTCATTTGAACATCATAATAAACCAATGTGGTTGCCATTATAACTATTTTACAAAATAGTTATAGGTCGATCTTCTAGGTCATTGTCTATAAGATTGTCTCAGGCACCAAGCTGGTGAATTAAGTATAGGGAATTAAACCTCAGATTCCAACTTTAAAACTAGCATTCCTTTTATTATACTACATAGCAATACAATAAGTAATAGCAATACTACATTCAATACAATAAGTAATAGCAATACTACATTCAATACAATAAGTAATAGCAATTAGATATTAGAATCCATTATATGCCATACAGTTTTCCTATCTGTCATGATCCCATGAGATTATTTCTATTTTTCCAGATATGTAAATTGATTATCAAAAAACCTATGCAGTTAGTTGCCCATTGTCACCCAGCATGTAAGGAGTGAAATTCAGATTCAAATTCAAGCCATGCACCTGACGTCAAGATTTAAATTCTCCCTAAGATAGCGTGCTGACTTTCAATAGTAAGGAAAACTTAAAAAAACTACAAGTCAATCTATGTGAGATGATTAAATGATAATTTAGGAGTTATCACTTTAAAGTCACCATTAAACAGTTCTTTTCCATTGTTTCACGTATGTGAGGTGCTAATTTAAGAGGCTTTTTTGGTTAATAGAAAATTAATAAATATTATTAGTTAATTGAAATTTTCATTTTACCTAGGCCTGAATATTTGGCACTATGCACTGTATTTTGAAAATTATGGCAGGGTATATATAGCTTTTTATATAATCAAATTAATAAAAAGTGTTATAATTGATTCAGTCAATTATAAAAAAAAGAAGACTAAAACAGACAAATATAAGACAAAAACAGAAAAATAAATAAAATTCAATTTTGTGAAGTGATCTAGTCTATAAGCAAGTTGGTACACAATCTCATAAATAAATTAATAATATACATATATACATACTCACATAAACATGATGGAATGGGCAGGAAGTTCAAAGAAATAAAGTCTCAGAATCCCTAGGCAATAGAGTCTTAAGATATTTTAAAATCAATTGTATTCTGAGATAACTTATATAAAATATGATACACTCATTTTAAGTGTACTGTCCAGTAAGTTTTGACAAATCCATAAACCTGTGTAACCACCACCACAATGAAGATAAAGAACATTTATATTATTCAAAATTTCGCTGGTATCCCTATAAGTTAATCGTACTTTCTTAGTCCTAGTTAACCCCTTTATATCACTTGGGATTAGTTCTGCCTATTCTAGTACTTCACATATTGAAATCATACATTATGTGCAATTTTTTTGTCTGTCTTTTTCTCACTATAACACTTTTAAGACTTACCCATATAGTTGCAAATATCAATAGTCTATTCCTTTTTATTGCTGATTAATATTCCATTGTATATATTATCACAAATGGTTTATCCATTCACAAGTTAATAGACATTTGGATTATTTTCAGTTTTTGAATACTATAAATAAAGTTGATATTAACATTGTATATAGGTACATTTTCATTGCTCTTGGTAAATACCTAACAAAGGAATTATAGGGTTACGTAAGTGTATGCTAACTGTACCTGCAACACTCAAACTGTTCTCCAAATAGTTTGTACCCTTCTATACTATACCGGCGGTATATAAGAATTTCAGTTGCATCATATGTCAGTCTTTTTAAATTTTTGTCATTTCAACAAGTATGCAGTGATTTACATTGTTGTTCCAATTTGCATTCAGGCAACAGTTTTGAAGAGGACTAGACTAGCAACTGAGAATCCTAGTTAAAATGATTGACAATAGAATCTTAAAATGATTGACAATAGAATCTCCAAAAATACAAGCAGTTCACGCAGCTCAATATCAGAAAAGCAAACAACCCAGTCAAAAAGTAGGCAGAAGACCTAAACAGACATTTCTCCAAAGATATACAGATGGCTAAGAAACATAAAAAGATACTCAACATTGCTTATTATTATTAGAGAAATGCAAATCAAAACCACAATGAGGTATCACCTCACACTGGTCAGAATGGCCATTATCAAAAAAATCTGTGAACAATAAATGTTGGAGAGGGTGTGAAGAAAAGGGAACCCTCTTGCATTATTGGTTGGAATGTAAATTGATACAGCCACTATGGAGAACGGTATAGAGACTTGTTAAAAAAATTAGGAATAAAACTACCATATGACCCAACAATCCCACTAATGATCATATACCCCAAGGAAACTAGAATTGAAAAAGACACATGTACCATAATGTTCACTGCAGCACTATTTACAGTTGCTCATACATGGAAGCAACTTATATGCTCATTGACAGATGAATGGATAAAGAAGTTGTTGTACATATATACAATGAAATATTACTTAGCCATAAAAAGGAACACATTTGAGTCAGTTCTAATGAGGTCGATGAACATAGAACCTATCATACAAAGTGAAGTGAGTCAAAAAGAGACAAACACATATCGTATAGTAACACATATATATAGAATCTGGAAAGATGGTACTGATAAACCTATTTGCAGGGCAGCAGTGGAGACATGGACATAGAGAACAGACTTGCGGACACATGGGAGAAACAGAGAGGGACAAATTGAAACAGTAACATTGAAACATATACACTGCCATATGTAAAATAGACAGCCACTGGTAATTTCCTGTATGACACAGGGAGCTCAAACCCTGTGCTCTGTGGTAGCCTAGAGGGGTGGGAGGAGGGAGGTTCAAGAGGGAGGGCACCAGTGTATCCCTATGACTGATTGATGTTGATGTATGGCAGAAACTAACACAATACTCTCCAATTTAAAAATAAACTAAAAAGATTGACAGTAGAGTCACACATAGATCTGAACCCCAGATCTGATACCTACTATGGGCATACCTGGAGATACTGAGGCTTTGGTTCCATACCAAGGCATTAAGGAGAGTACTGCATTAGAACAAGTCACACAAATTTTGTTTTGTTTCAAAAAAGTTATGTCTACTCTACACTATTGTCTATTAAGTGTGCAATAACGTTATGCATTCAGTTCAGTTCAGTTCAGTCACTCAGTCGTGTCCGACTTTTTGCGACCCCATGAATCATAGCACGCCAGACCTCCCTGTCCATCACCAACTCCTGGAGTTCACTCAAACCCACCTCCATCGAGTCGGTGATGCCATCCAGCCATCTCATTCTCTGTCGTCCCCTTCTCCTCCTGCCCCCAATCCCTCCCAGCATCAGAGTCTTTTCCAGTTAGTCAACTCTTCGCATGAGGTGACTAAAGTATTGGAGTCTCAGCTTTAGCATCAGTCCTTCCAATGAACACCCAGGATTGATCTCCTTTAGAATGGACTGGTTGGATCTCCTTGCAGTCCAAGGAACTCTCAAGAGTCTTCTCCAACACCACAGTTCAAAAGCATCAATTCTTCCGCGAACAGCTTTCTTCACAGTCCAACTCTCACATCCATACATGACCACGGGAAAAATCATAGCCTTGATTAGACAGACCTTTATTGGCAAAGTAATGTCTCTGCTTTTTAATATGCTATCTAGGTTGGTCATAACGTTCCTTCCTATGCATTAGTTTTACCTTAATTAAAAATACATTATTGCTAAAAAATGCTAACCATTATCTGGGTGAGTGATAATGTTTTTGTGGTAGTATCATAAAAGATTACTGATCACAGCTCACCATAACAAATATAATAATAATGAAAAAGTTTGAAAGCTTAGGAGAATTACTAAAATGTGACACAAACATGCTGTGAGAAAATGCTGTTGAAAAAAAAAAAATGTCACTACAGATTTGCTTAATGCGGGGTTGCCATGAATCTATTTGTAACAAGAGCAGTATCAATGAACTGTAGTGCAATAAAACGAGGTATTCCTGTATATGTGTGACTATGAACAAGTCATCTTAGCTTCTCTATGCCTCAAGTTTCTCCTCTGCAAGCCACAATACAAACAGCACCTTGCTCAGATTTTGTTTTGAACTTTAAAAAGAATATAAACTTAAAGCACCACAAACTGTGCCTGGATCAGAGTGAGTGCTCAATGAAAGTTAACTATTATTATTATTCCTATTTCACAGAATATGTAGGGTTATACATTTTTTACTTTATATGGAGCTTATTTCTAATGACCATAACAATAATGCTATGCCATTATAGGATCTATCTCACCCAGCATATGAAAGTGCTTTAAAGTAATTTTTAAATAGATAAATCTAATTTCTCCAAAGTTAACCATAATAAAAACAAACTTACTCAAGAAAGTATCTTTGCATCTAATTCTATTTTCTTAATGTTTCAGTATTTTTTCTTGATCCCAACAAAATATTCAGATAGCATTACCTTACATGGCCTTAATCCTAGAAAGTAGTAGTATTGAGTACTTAAAGCAACCTAGAATAGATCACAAGCATTCTGCCTACACTACTCCTTCCTCATCCACAAGCAATCTCTGTGGTTTCAATAACTCCCTAAAATGCCAACTTCCATTTTATCCTGACATCAAGTGGACCAACATGTTCTCTCTTCCCTTGATGGGTCAAATTCCCAGCCCAGCTGCTCCCACCCACGGTGTAGGCAGTTTACTAGCACTGCCTGCAACCATTCCACTGTGGCCTAGTGACACCACAATCAACTTCCCTTTCACTCATACTATTGCCAAATTTTCCTCAGGTCTGATAGCACTGCCAAATCATCTAGCTTTGCTTCTGTGTGGTCTGAGAGAGTTGGCAGGAAGAGAAGTAGTAACTTCCTGTTTGGTTTTCTTTCACAATTAGGAAAGAGGATTAGAAGTAGCCAAGAGAGACTTATTTTTGAAGAAAAGTGTCATTCTGAGAAATATAAAGAGATGCCTTAAAACTCTGAAAAGTTAAAACTTGGAACTAATCACTATTCAATCATTGACTTACTCAGTGACCCTAATATATATACCTCTTAAATACTTAGCTTTTTATGAACTATTACAGAATACTATTTTAAAAGCTTACTATTATTGATGTCTGTTAACATCACATATGCAACTAACAAATTTATTTAGTGGTTTTGTTTTCCATTTCTCTAATGTAAAAATCGCATGTGAATGTTGTAACCACTATGAGTTTGAAAGCATTAGGTAACAGGGCATGCCACCATCACCACTATCAATACCCAGAACAAACCACTTTGAGGGCCAGGCTAAAGGTACTGGGGAGAGTCATAGCAGGAATGAAATAGAATCCTGGCACAAGACAGCTGGCATGGATAGCTATCAATGAGAGTCTTCAGGCACAGCAAACAAGTGGAACCCTATTAATCAGTATTGGGAATAAATATAAGGCAAGAACTAGTCAACAACCAGGGTATCCAAGGGTAACAATCATATAGATTTATCTGCCCAGTGGATTACATTGATCCTGAAAGGTAAAGAGGTCTATCTTACCATTCATGGCTCTAGACATGCACTGTTTGAGAAAAAAAAAACAGAAACCATTCACCATGCCACAGGGTTCATTTGTTCAGTTGCACTAAGTCGTTTCCAACTCTTTGTGACCCCATGGACTGCACACAGCACACCAGGTTTCCCCGTCCTTCACCATCTCCCGGAGCTTGCTCAAACGCATGTCCATTGAGTCGGTGATACCATCTAACCATCTCATCCTCTGTCATCCCCTTCTTTTCCTGCTTTCAATCTTTCCCAGCATCAGGGTCTTTCCTAATGAGTCAGCTCTTCGCACCAGGTGGCCAAACTACTGGAGCTTCAGCATTAGTTGTGCCAATGAATATTCAGGGCTGATTATGAATGAATATTTTAGGACTGAATGATTTGGTCTTCTTGAAGTCTAAGGGACTCTCAAGAGTCTTCTCCAGCACCACAGTTTAAAAACATCAGTTCTTCAGCATTCAGCATTCTTTATGGTCCAACTTTCACATCCATACACGACTACTGGAAAACCATAGCTTTGACTGTACAGACCTTTGTGGGCAAAGTAAAGTCTCTGCTTTTTAATATGCTGTCTACTGTACTGGTGTTTTTCCTTCTGTCTAATGAACAGTCTTTTGGACTCTGTGGGAGAGGGCAAGGGTGGGATGATTTGGGAGAATGGCATTGAAATATGTATATTATCATATGTGAAACGAATCGCCAGTCCAGGTTCAATACAGGATGCTTGGGGCTGGTGTACTGGGATGAACCAGAGGGATGGGATGGGGAGGGAGTTGGGAGGAGGGTTCAAGATGGGGGACACATGTACACCCAAAAACCAATACAATAATGTAAAGTAATTAGCCCTTCAATTAAAATAAATAAACTATATTAAGAAAATAATATGCTGTCTAGGTTTGTCAGAGCTTTTCTTAACAAGGAGCAAGTGTCTTTTAATTTCATGAGTGTGGTCACCATCTGCAGTGATTTTGGAGCCCAAGAAAATAAAGTCTGTCACTGCTTCCATTGTTTCCCCGTCTATTTGCCATGAAGTTATGGGACTGGATGCCATGATCTTAGTACTCCCTTCTTTATGTCTCATTTCTGGTATTTTTTTTCTCTCAGGTGCATCCTTACTTACTCTATTTCTAGAGCTGAGAAAGAAGCAAGTTGGGATTTACTGCTTCCCCCAGGCTTTTGCTTAAATTAAGTCAAAATCAGAACCTCTTACCTGGAGTTGGACATACTAAAGAATAGGCTTCCCTCATGCTTGGCTACTTCTTCAAGTCTAATAGCAGCTTTCTAGACTTCACCTTTCCTACCTACCTAAACATGGTATATTCCAGACCTTCCGTGTCTAACTAGAACTCAATTATTGACTCCTCCTAAATTTAGTCCTGTGACCATCCATGCATTACACTTACAATCACCCTTGGCTTTTCATCTATAAACACTCAGGAGACTATGGCTAGAGAAGGTTGATTAGAGAATAGTCCACCATCGCCATGAAGATGATAAGGAAAAGGCCTCCATGAATAAGCAATGTGAAAATCCCTTCAAGACTGAGCAGATATGAGCGATAGGAGACTCCACAAATGGAGAAGTTCTTAAAGTGTTTCTACAGACTATAATGTTGGCATCAGAATTTTCTCACTATGAGTCCCACAAGCTCATATGCAGCCTGTTCAGTTCAGTTCAGTTCAGTCGCTCAGTCGTGTCCGACTCTTTGCAACCCCATGAATCACAGCACGCCAGGCCTTCCTGTCCATCACCAACTCCCGGAGTTCATGCAAACCCACCTCCATCGAGTCGGTGATGCCATCCTGCCATCTCATTCTCTGTCGTCCCCTTCGCCTCCCTCCCCCAATCCCTCCCAGCATCAGAGTCTTTTCCAGTGAGTCAACTCTTGGCATGAGGTGGCCAAAGTATTGGAGTTTCAGCTTTAGCATCAGTCCTTCCAATGAACACCCAGGACTGGTTGGATCTCTTTGCAGTCCAAGGGACTCTCAAGAGTCTTCTCCAGCACCACAGTTCAAAAGCACCAATTCTTTGGTGAAAACAGGACACTAATCTCCTTTGAAAAATTCAGGCCTTAGCTATCCTGACACACAGAGGATAATTTTAAACTTTCAAGGAGGAAACAAAACAAATCAGTTACAAATCAGTTTTAGTTAACTTTCCACATTTTAAGATTTTTATTCCCAGATAAATGAATTCTATCCTAAAAGATCTTACTCAGCTTCACAGCTCTCCTGCCTACTGGACAGATACGAATTTAATAAACATATGTTAAAATATCAAAAATGCATATTAGTTTTACAAGTATTATATGTTCTATCTATTCTAGACATCCCTTACCACAGAAGTCAGAATATATATTTTTATCTTGTATTTAAGATTCTCTCATGGTTTAAATTCTTTCCATTCTCCTTCCAAATATAGTATCTGGTTGCAGAATGAAGCTGACATGTCTGCACAAATGGAGGTGGAACATCCAAGACTCCAGGTGATATATCACATCCTGCTTGGTCTCTGAGTTGCCCTCTGGTTGTCACTGCTTCTATAGTATTGTAACCATGTGGCCACCGAGTATACTTCTGAGTTGTGCTGTCCAGCTTGGGCTTTAGAGTGCATCCTGTTACCACTGCAAATGTACATGGACTTGGCCATAGCCTCCAGTTACAAAGAAATCCTATACTCTCTGGTTTATATGGCTATAGTCATCTTCCTGCTGATCGCTAGAAAATATAGCATATATAGATGGTCTTGGGGACCTAGGGCTTTTTATTTGTTTTTGCCACACCACTTCAAAGTGAACCTTCACTCAGGCCCACCCTATATGATACTTCCTCAATTATTGCTATGTAAATACTCCTGGAATTTCACATGCATGGGACCTCTTTGCAAAATTTTCCATTGTCCTAGGCTATATCCAGAAAGGCAGGACATTAGGTCCTCTGGCCTCTGGCATCCTCAAACTCACTTGGTTGTTGCTAACACCGTCTCTGGGATTCACCCTTAAGGGGAGAATCAGAATACTAGGGCCTGATCTTTGATTCTTTTCTTCGTCTCATTCCCAGGCTCCATCTCTCAATGTCCACATGAGTTTTCCTCTTCCTATGTGTCAAAAACATTTCCTTGCATTGCAACTTTTTTCTCCTAGTCTGTGGTTCCATCATATAAATTGCCTGATCCTCTCCAAGCTGAATGTCTGCTTTGGAAGGTTCTGAAAAAATCATTTCCTTCTCAAGCAAATCAGGCATTCTCAATAATCAAAAGTCCTTACTTTCAGACTTTTTTAAAAAATTCCCATTTAAAAATTCTATGCCAATATACCCCTAGTTTTAACAGGGCTATGCTTTCCCCCATAAAGTCAGGCACGCTATTGATTCAGTGATTTGGAGAGCTGGATTCCTAGGAACTGGAAATGACTGAAAATTAAAGCATGCTGATTTGGCTTCCCTGGTGGCTCAGAGGATAAAGCATCTGCCTCCAATGCGGGAGACCCGGGTTCGATCCCTGGGTCGGGAAGATCCCCTGGAGAAGGAAATGGTAACCCACTCCAGTACTCTTGCCTGGAGAATCCCATGGACGGAGAAGCCTGGTAGGCTACAGTCCACGGGGTCGCAAAGAGTCGGACACGACTGACTGAACGAAACGGAACGGGGTTTGACACCTCAAAATTAGTATCTCTATAATACTTCCATCTCCCCATTTACCTCTCTCTGCTGCCGTCTATGGGGTCGCACAGAGTCGGACACGACTGAAGTGACTTAGCAGCAGCAGCAGCAGATATATTTTTACCACCATATAAACATAATTGCTGGACACCCATGGCCTTCAAAGCAAGGATAAAGAATCAAACTCCAGCATCCACAGATGCTCCCTCTCGGTGAATAATTTGTGAAGTTATAGAAACTCATATCAGAGACACTATCTCATCTAAAGTATATGACCTTGTCTATTACAAAGGCACAGTTTACTAATACCTTAACTGGACAATAACCATAACATAACTAATTAACATATAGCATGTATGTATTAAAAACAGGAGAGTTTTTCTGTTACACATAGTAGAGTAAAACGAAAATAAAACTCATGCTTGGATAATAAGTATATGAAGTAATAATCTTAAGATTTCATATAAAATACAAAAGAACTAATCAAGAAAGAGTTGCTACATAAATCACTGGGAAAACCTGTAAGAATTCTATCTTTCTATTGTCAAAGGGCAATTATAATAGATTTCAGAACTGCCCCAAGATTAGGCCTGAAACGTGTTATCTGATGAACCCTGTGAATAAAGGAAAACTCAAGGCTACCATGTATTGAATGGATGCTAAATGCCTTTGGTTGAATCTATATTATCTCATTTAGTTCTCACAACAACTCTGCAAAGGGAGTAAAATTTCATATAAGAGATGGGGGCCACAATCACCAGCAGAGGTACAACTGGACTCAATTCTGGCAGTCGACAAACCCCTCAAAGTAGGACGAAAGCAAGTTCACGAAACTGCTCTACAGTCTTACCGGTGGCGGCTGAGGAATTAGAAACAAGTTCCAGTACTGCCAAACATAGTAGCAATACAAATTACACTTTCACCTCTGAGCTTGTATTTTTAATCCAGCTTTTGGTTCTTGTTATCTGAGATTTAGCATTGGTTGACTCCTATTCAAGCCAACTGATACTTCAGTCAGTTCATCAGTGAACAGACAACTTATATTTAAAAAGCAGTCTCTTTAGAGAAAGCATCTCGCAGGACTCAAATAGGTTCTGAAGAGAAGCACTCTCCTTTCAGGAGAATAAATTTACTCAAGGCGACCCCTCTCTGCAGTCCTCACACAGCCTTTGAAAGAAACAGCAAGAACTAACAGCAGCAACAAAAAAGGTGGTACTTCTCTCCTCTGGTCCTTCCCTCTCATAGCAACGTGCAAGTATACATCTCTGTCTCTTACTTCTCTAAAGTTCCTTTTAAAGGCACTGCAGGAGTTTTAGTATAATTTAAAATCTGATTTAAAAAATTTTTTCAAGTGATTTAAAAACTAGCACTAGGAAATGTTGCTCTGTGGCATGTTATTATTGAAGATCCAATAGAGAGCAAGGATAATATTGGCTTTTCAAATTTTGCTGTATATATTTTATTCAGTTTTACAAAATTCCCTCAGAGGTTGGTGAAGGTCAGGTTTTATTTTCATTTACAGGTTGGAGGTAGAGTAAAGCTTGGTTAGGTGCTGAATGTCATACCAGAAGCAAGTAAAACACACAGGACTGTAGGACTTAGGTCTCTGTTCAGGGTAAAATACACTAAACCAGAATTTTTCGAAGAATTGATTTTGTAAAAACTCCTTAGTGGGCTCCAAGAGATACTTTTGTAAGAACAGTTTCTTAGTGTATCTATTTGAGCAATCTCCCATACTAAATGTGCCTCCAGAGATAAACAATGAATGCATTACCCGTTTTGTGAAATCCCGTAATTAAAAACAGTAACAAAAATTTTGTTTATTTAACTCAACATCATTTCCTGTAGCATCTTTTGTTTGTTAGTTTAGTAAGTACTAGCTTATATTGATAAAATACATTTTGGGAAGTGCTCCATTAAACCATACCATCTTTCTTTTACCTTATAGTATATGAGCAAAAAACCACTGTCTCAGTCAAGGGCACATCTAAGTTACCACCAAGAAGAGAGAAAGAAAGTGAGGGAGGGAGAGGAAGGAAGAGAGGAAAAAAAGTGGGATACAGGGAGAGAGGGAGAGAAAGTCTCTTACCTGACTGTACTACTTCTGTCAATGGTCATTTTCAACAATATCATGTCTCCCTAGGCCAGTCCCTCTATTCCAATTGGTTTATCTCGTTAATTGGATTATGATCCTTCTTTTAGTGACAAAAAGAGCTCCTATTAAACAGTAGGGACTACATCAGTCACAAATAGAAATTAAAGCATAGTTCTTATCCTGGAAGAGCTACCTTGTAAAAGGGGAGATGAGCAAGTACAAAACAATATGTCTTGATGAGCATGGAGGTGGACTATCCCCCAGAGGGAAAAGAGGCAAGTCTTGCTGAGAGAGTTAGGACATGGCTTCCTCTTATTCTTCAGCTGGAAACACTTTAGAAAACAGTGCTTATTGATATGGGTGATAAGTAGATGTTAGCAAAGCAAATTATGGAGAATAAGAGAGCCTAAAGAGAATACTCTCTAGTAGTGCATATAAGTGAAGAAACCAGGGTTCACTTGAAACAGTGTGTGATCAGATCCTAGGACACATATTCAGGGATACTAGCGGAAGAGCCATGGAGATTATCTTTCTAACTATCTATCTACACACACACACACACTAGTAAGGCTTTTAAACTTTATCCTAGAGAGAATATAGTTATTGATTACATATCACTTTTAGCCATTTTAAGTCACTTTAAATCTGAAATATTCTTCCAACTTTTGCAACTGCTTATTCTGAAACTTCAAGGATCTTTTCTCTGTGGACACAGCCAATGTCTATCCATACAACCAGGCCAAAATATGAAGCCTGTTATACTGTAACTTCCCTGATTGCCTCAAACAGACTTCCTCCTACGAACATCTCTACTATCCACTAACTCTGTGATCTACTTACTGCCTTGTAAGTTACTCCTTTGTAAATATGTTTACTTTCTATAGTTGGCAAACACCTCAAAAACAAGGAACCATATTGTGTATCCTTGGGACAGCACTGTGGTGGTTCCCAGTGATCCCTACCTCTGCTATTCATTCTCTTGTATAATTCTCTTCTCTTGAACCTGGGCTGGACCTAGTATCACCTCTTACAAATAGAATAAAGTAAAAATGACACAGTTTTGTTTCCAAAAACAAGTTACAGAAGACTCTGGCTTCTGTCTTTCTCTTTTTCTCTTGCTCTCTCCCTTGCTTGCTTTTCCTGGAGTAGGAAATGGCAACCCACTCCAGTATTCTTCCCTGGAGAATTCCATGAACAGAGGAGATTGGGGGGCTACAGTCCATGGAGTAGCAAAGAGTCGGACATAACTGAGTGACTAAAATACTTGCTCATTTTGAGGAAAGTCACCTGCCATGTTGTGGGCTGACTTATGGAGAGGCCCATGCGACAAGAAAGTATTATCTCCAGCCAACAGCCACATGAACCATGAGTGAGCTTGAGAGCTGCCAATCCTACTCCTAGAGAATGTTGAGATGGCTGCAGCCCCAGGGGACATTGTATCATAATCTTATGAGAGACTCTGAACCAGAGATCCCCCACTAAGGTATATCTAGACCCCTGAAATGAAGATAATAAATGTCTATTTTTATAAGCTGCTATATTTGGAGGAAATTTATTGTACAGTCCCACATAACTAAGAATAACAGACTACAAAATAAGTATGAATTGCTTCAGAAGACAGGTAGATGGATAAATGGAAGAATTATAGGAAACAATTCATTTAATATTTACTGAATGAAGGAATCCAAGGATGGGTATTCATTAATATTCCTTCAGGTTTATTTTGGATTAAAATAAAACCAAAAACTGATTTTATATTATCCAAATCCTCTTGTTTTTCTTCCCTTGTTTATTTAGACTGAAGAAGTGTGTCAGCACAGTGAACTTCTTCATAAATATTTTCTGAGTTTCTATGCAAAATGAAGAATTGCTGAACACAGAAGATACACCCAACAATAAAGATGCTGCTGCTTATTCACATTTTACATCACTTATGATCTTCTCCCACACAGTCATGCCTAGTTCCGTGGAATGATGAGAACATCTATCAGGAAGGCTTCTATGAACTCCAAGTGCCTGGGACCAATGATACAGAGGGGACAGCAGGGCAGCTGTTTAGAGAAACAGGATGAACCATCTTTTCCATGAGGGGTAACTATGGAAAGTCCTGTTGATTGAAAGATTTCTCACATGTTCCCTTAAACTATTAAACTCTTGAGTCACAAAGGCATTCCACCTAACTTCCTTTCCTGAGACTTCTTTCTTATTCCAGTAAAGAAAAAACTGAATGAATCTGCCGAATACTATATTCCAGTGGGTTCTTAAAAATGTATCAGTTATTTTATTGGGTTTTTGTAAGAAATTTAGAACATCAATTTGTGAGAATAAACTCCATTTGGAAGACAAAACACAGAGCAGAGATAGCCCTGGAGCTGAGAAACACCTTTGGTTTTGGGCAGAATTTTCAAGTCCACGGCCTTCTGATTAGCCTGGAGCTGC
Organism: Moschus berezovskii; assembly: GCF_049115385.1. Taxonomy (NCBI): domain Eukaryota; kingdom Metazoa; phylum Chordata; class Mammalia; order Artiodactyla; family Moschidae; genus Moschus; species Moschus berezovskii. The sequence continues at coordinate 35,828,702 of NC_142462.1, forward strand.
TCAGTAAACTCTTATTTCTCCTTCTCTGTGAGGATCTTGCCTTCCTGGTGCCTGAGCTTAAGAAGTTTCTTCTTCTTTGAAGTAAGCATAGGTGAGATGCTTTGGGCTTTTCACACCACTGATGAAGGTGGTGATGACAAATTTCTGGTGTGTTCTATGCAGAGAAACTAGATTGAAGATCAGAGGTCCAGTCACAAGCAGCAGGTCACTGTCCAGTTTCTTCAGGAAAATCACTCTCGTTGCTGTAAGGATGTCAAAATGGTCCTAAGAGCGATGCTAACTCAGAATTTTCTAACACTGCTGACTGAAGAGAATTTTGTTAGCTGTGGCCCAATAGCTTTCCGGGAACATCTTCAGGAGGATAATATTTAGGTGTTTTGTGAAGCTTAATTACTCAAGTACCATCATTCTTATCATTACCAACTGGAAAGAGTGCCTATGAGTGTTTTATATAACTTAGGAAAGAGACAGAATTTACATAATTTAAATAACATGCCTAACTCTATCATGAAATTGTATGGCATATAACTTTGAAGAACTTCTGTACTGTGCTGTGCTTAGTCACTCAGTTGAATCCTGTAAAACCAGACGCCTCTGAATACTAACCACTCTTTTGGATGGTCCAGGGGTGGCTGCAGGGTACGAAATTTTGTATTAAAAACATCTTCAGTGAAACAAGGCAAGTCAATAGTAAAGGTGAGTGTAAAGTTTTGAGAGTTGATTCATTAATGTGCTGTGCATAGTTGCTCAGTCATGTCCGACTCTTTTCAACCCCATAGAATGCAGCCCACCAGGCTCCTTCATCCCTGGGGATTCTCCAGGCAAGAATACTGGAGTGGGTTGCCATGCCCTCTTCCAGGGGATCTTCCCAACCCAGGGATAGAACTCATGTCTCCTGCCTTGCAGTCAGATTCTTTACTGTCTGAGTGACCAGGGAAGCCATCAAAGAACTTCTAGTTTGAGTTTGGGGAAAAAAAAAAAGGTCCATGGGGCAGAAAGAAGGAAAAACAACAGAACTCGCTTCCCCCAAAAGCAGAGATTACTGCTGAAAATAGCTAACCATTATTCTCATTATTCTTAATATCATCAACTAATATTTACTTTATTTCACAGTTTACACAGTGTATTTTGGATTACACAAAATAAGCCTGTGCATTAACAGGGAAGTTGGCAAACATTTTGTTCTTATGATGATAATGTTAAATCAGACAGGTTAAGTTTGTTGGCCAAGGTCAAATAACCAGTAAATGGCAGAATAAGACTAGCACCAATACTTCCTAACAGTTAAAATTACCCTGAGATGATAAGAACTAATAGTTGAATAACTTGCCACAAGGGGGAATCTTTTTAATTTAGTGCCACTTTTATGAAATAACTGTAGCACAGGGGGAATGAAAAGCAAAGCAGAATGAGACAAACTTTCTAGAGACAGAATCCATTTCAAAAGAAAGATTAAAAAGATTTCAGCAGCTACTTGTACAGTACTAGTCAAAACAAATGCGCTTTTCCAACATCTCTCACTTTCATTCCTCTGCAAAGTATTGGTATGAGGTAACAGAGAAACTTGAAGAAAAAGTCTTCAATATGGATTGGTTCAATGAATGAGGGATTAAAAACCTCAAAAAAAAAAAAAAGAAGAAAAGAAGAAAAGACTAATAGTTAAAGAATTTCAATGATTTATTGGGAATCATTCCTCTAATCAGAGCAGCAAATGAACTGTCTAATGTATGGGTAGATAAAGGATAATTTTAGGTTGCTCAATAGTCCAGGATTGCAAATTGCCAAGTTAACCCATTTCCTTGAACTCCTTCATTTATTCATTACATTTCTAGCTAATTGAATAATCATCATCCAGAGAGTTTATAAAAATAAACATTCCAGGCTTCCCTGGTGGCTCAGTGGTAAAGAATCCACCTGTCAATGTAGGAGACAGGGTTTGACCCCTGATCGGGAAGATCCCACATGCCAAGGAGCAATTAAGCCTGTGGGCTGCAACTATCGAGCCTGTGCTCTAGAGCCTGGGAGTCGCAACTACTGAGTCCATTTGCTGCAACTACTGAAGCACGCGTGCCCCAGAGCCCATGCTGTGCAACAAAAGAAGAAGCCACCATAATGAGAATTCCTGGGTGCTGTGACAACCTAGAGGGCTGGGATGGGGTGGGAGGTGGGAGGGAGGCTCAAGAAGGAGGGGACATATGTATATCTATGGCTGATCCAAGTTGATTTTTAGCAGAAGCCAGCACAATATTGTAACTATCCTTCAATTAAAAATAAATAAATTAAGAAAAAAGTGTAGTGAGATCCAATAATCCACATTTTTAAGTTTGCACTTGAGATGATGGTGATGTGCTGCTATATTTGGCAATCACTTGACTCCATAGTACAATACTTGTACAGAAGTTACAGGACACTTTCAAATAATTTATTTTTGATAAAGCATTATTCAATTACTGTGACATTTCTGGGAGTTGTGGGAGTTAGAGGAACACTAAGTATCTGTCCATCTTGGGTCCCACACCCACTTCCCCACAAGGACATATCTAAATACATTTACCCCTGTGTTTGAATTCTCTACTCATTTCCACCACTATCTATCTGGACACTCTGTTTCCATAGAAAGCCCATCAACACTGTGGCCTTACAGCTTCTGGATCTCCTCAGTATCAGCAACTTCCACCATTATTCCACTGCTCTATAGACATTTGTGTTGCCTGGAATGGAAATAAACAACCCCAAAATTGCTTTCAGCAGCTCAGTGTGAACCCCACCCTTCACAACCGTTTGAGCCTAGGGACTTTAGCCTCCAACGCTTAAGGAGTCTGTAGTCAACCTTCATGCAAAGGCTCCGAGGTCCCTAATAACAAAATGTCCAGGTTTGTACTCTGTTCTAATCTGTACTAGAATCAATGGAAAATGGCTTTCACAGCTAGAAGCACCACGCTGATATGCAAATATCTATTGGGGGCAACACTGTAAACAATTATTAACAAAGCCAGAATTTTAGGATGGAAGAAACATTATTAGAAATCCATTATTCTGAATCCTGGCTCTCTCAGGATTCTGATTCAGTAATTCTAGAATAGGATCCAGGAATCTACATTTTTATATTGGGTTGGCCAAAAAGTTTGTTCAGGTTTTTTTCTGTGCAACGTTACGAAAAAACCCAAAGGAACTTTTTTTTGCCAGTCCAATACATTGTATACTGATCACATTCAAAGAAATCTTAACCTGAATATTTAAATGCAGATAATCTAGAGCAGATACTACAGATATAAGAAATACCTGACAGCTTGACAAATAAACAGGAAAAAGTATGACAGATATCCTTTGAATACTAGGTTCCGAAAGATGTACCTAACTAGAGAGACTATAGGGAATGAGGTGAAGGACTTGAAAGAAGGCAGTTCACAACAGAAAAGGAGAGAAAGGGAATAAAGAAAACCTTAGTCTTTATGTAACAAGGTTCCTCAACACTGACTTTGCTTTTGGGTGGGAGTGCATGGAGATGGAGTTTTGGGAAACAGTTTCTCCCAACTACAGATTAGTCTCTTTCCTACGCAGAGATGGACCAGGAGAGAAGGAAAGATGTCAAAATATTCTCATGGAATGATACAAAGAACTCTGACCAATATGAGAACAACTAAGAGATAAAGCAGAACTCAAACAAGATTTTCAACACAAAAGACCAAAGCTAGAAAACTTGCATGTATGCCCTTGCTATCTCTAGGTACTGAGAGAATTATGAATGCTTTCTCTGCCCCACTGTTATTGTTCATAATAATTCCCAGAAGTGCTCTCATGCACCAAGGGATCATATTCAGAAGTAGAAAATGATTCAGTAATTTCATTTTAAGTCTTTTCCAAAAGTCTATTCAATTCCTGGACTCTTTGTACTTGCAAAAACTGAATTTGCCTACCAGATAAAATGTTTTTCCTTAGTTCTCTAGAGTATTAGTTACTTTCCAATCAGAAGACAGAAACTACACAGTATTTGAAAGAGGGAAAATTTAGTATAAAGAAATAGCAACAGAAGACTGAAATAATAGAAAATTGGTTAAAGGTCAGGGGATGGGTATGTGGACTCTAAGGGATACTCAAGTGTTACTGAGGGAGAGTACTCAAGGAAAGGACAAACATGGAGAGAAAGAATCCTTCCCCAAAACCAGGACTCAGATCTCACTACAGAGGGTATAGTTGAATCCCACTGGCTGTTGGAAAAGTTGGCTGGGTTATTACAACCCAAAGAGGGTAGCTGAGAAGCTACCAGTTTAGGTTGTTACTGACTTACTGGAAAGCCAGTTTGGGTTCTATCTGGACTCAGAGAAAGTCACCTGGAAGTAGCAGGGGCGTGAGAAAGGGTTACTGATGATTCACTGGGAAACAAGCTAATGAATCCATAGCACTTGCTAGCTGCCCTTAGGAGTGCCATTGAACTTACTGCTGGAAACCACCCAAGATGGGGTTGGTGTGGAGGAAATTTTGGGAGGTGCCACTTGCTGTTTGATGCTAGAACACCACTGAAAAAAGCCAATTCACTCTTCAGGAGTCCAACTGATTGAGTGCACCTGAACCTGGAAGAAGGCCACTCTCTCCTCTATTGTCCCCTCAACACTCTGTATTACAGTGTTCAACCAGGCCCACTTGTATCACAGAGTAGAAGAAAAAAAAAGGACGAATTTGGAGCTGAGAGGCAATAAACATAACTGGCCTATGTGCCTATTAACTAAATAAAAGTTTTTCTTTTCTAAAGGATATTTTTAAAATATATTAATATATTTATGGTGTGTGTATATACATATATATATATCCATATTCAACATATGGAAAAATATCATTTTCTTGGAAACTAAGTAAAGAAAATGTTATCTGAGTCAGTAAAGAACAACTTTTGTACTTTCCTCAGTGCGTTCCAGTTTTTAATCTAGCAAATACCACACTATCAGAAAACAAGTAGCTCCTATTGGTGACCATCTATGCCTGAGCCCCACCCAAATACAGAATATCTAGAAGTGGGATCCAGGTGTGGGTTTGTTTGTTTGTTTTCAAAAGCTTCTGGGTGATTATATGTTGTTAAGAACCAGTACTCATTGGTTTATGCCAGAAATGTAGAAATCAACCCAACAGTTTTATTTCCTCATCCACTGCCCTCAGGTAATACGTCACTGAAAATCATATGGTTTATTAATCTCTCCACATATATCCACAATACTGCTGCCTCCTAGTCCAGGTCCCCATCATCCCTTACATGGATTAATGCAACAGTCTCCTTGTGGCCTTCATCCTCTCTTGTCCATCTCTAAGCAATTCTACTAAGAAATGGATTTTGCCTGTAGTGTCCCTGCCACTTCAGACTCTTCCTTTACTTTTTCACCTGGCTTATTCTTATTTATCATATCAAGTTCTAGTTCAAAAAATACTTTTCTGTGTCCAGAAAACCTCCCCAAATCCTTAAACTAGATTCATTTAGCCCTGCTCCTTTATTCATTACCATAGTATCTTAAATGTTTAACTTATTGCATTATCATAATGAGTCAAATAATAATTTATGTAATTATTTGGTTAATTTTGACTTACTAGACTTGAAGGGTAAAACTAATGAGAATAATAATGATAAATGTGGAGAAGGAAAAAAGGTTCCAAGCATCTGGATCTATGCTTTTACATATAAATCATAATTAGAGCTAACAATGAACATTTAGTGTATTTAATTAGCACACTATCTACAATATCCCTTTTAAGTCTCACAACAGTTTTAATAAGTGCATTCACTCATTCATCCAACAATCAGCAAAGTGCTACATGTGCAAAAATTCAGGACCACATTTTTTAAAATGTGCTAAGACAATGTGAAACACAAGTTGACCAGGTCACTTACTTAAAATGCAGATTTGGCTACTTCATCTTGGAACTACTTCATTAGGCTCAGCGAGGACAGGGTCTGGGTATCCTTGTGGTTAATAAGTTCCACAGGTAATTAGTATTCAGCTTAAGCTTAATGAAGCCCTGTTCTAGGAAAAGATTAAAACAAAGATGTTATACTATCCAGATTGAGGGCAGGAGGAGAAGTGGGCAATAGAGGATGAGACGGTTGACTCAGTGGACATGAACTTGAGCAAACTCTAGGAGATAATGAAAGACAGAGAAGCTGATGCATGCTGAAGTTCATGGGGTCGCAAAAAGTCAGACACGTGTTGGCAACTGAACAACAACAACATGCCATCTATATATAGATACTTGGACCCCCTTCCTATACCTCAGTTCAAGTCACTATTTCCATTGGGTTGAGTCTAGCAAGTGCAGTTTTTTTTAATTCTGCACATGATTATGAAACTAGACAACTCTGAATACTAAACACTCTTTTAAATGGTCCAGGGGTGGCTGTAGGATATGGAATTTTGTATTAAAAACAACTTCAGTGAAACAAGATAAAGCAATAGTAGTAAAGGTGAGTGTAAAATTTTGAGTTGATTCACTAATGTTCTGTGCTTAGTCGCTCAGTCATGTAAGACTCTTTTTGTCCCCTTGGACTGTAGCCCACTAGGCTCCTTTGTCCATGGGGATTATTCAGTCAAGAATACTTGAGTGGGTTGCCATGCCCTCTTCCAGAGGATTTTCCCAATCCACGAATCGAACCCAGGTCTCCTGCATTGCAGAATAATTCTTTACCGTCTGAGCCACTGGGGAAGCCCCAACTGCTTTGTTTTCTCAAAAGCTTGAAAAATACTCCCTAGTCTACCACAGGGAAGACCAGTTTTAAACAAGTTATGAATCAGTGAATACTGCAATGCCATCATCACCCTTACTTTATGCACAGAGAGATGTGATACTGCCCAAGATAAACATGGTTCAAGAAGATTGATGTGGCCGTTGTGGCCAAGGAACCACGGGGCTCTTTGTAAGAGAGAATGTGGCTAAAACCTTAAGATACTAGATGGTTTCTTGGAACTGTGTCTATTTGCAATGGAAACCTGCCTAGTTACAGATATTTTTGAAGAAAATTTAATCTCCCACAGTCTAGAGTAGAAATACTAAAGAGAAAAGGGGAAGTGAACTTACTTATTTATTCATTTACTAAACAATTTACATAGTGCTATATGCACAAAAGAATTAGGGCCACATTTCTCAAAGTGTGATATGAGATTCTGACACAAAAATTCAGCAGGATAAGAGAGAAGTTTAAACTAATGAAAATGAACCAAAAAATGTATTTTCAAAGTGAAGATGAAAGTACATGAAAAATAATAAATGAACTTCTGAAATTTATCTGGAATCTTTTTTTTATGTTTGAATTAATAATAATCACAGCTAACATTTAGCATTTACTATATATATTGAGGACTTTAACATACATAATCTCATTGAAGCTTCATAACAATTCCATGAGATAAATGCTATTATTCTTCCTGCATTCATTCATTCAACAAATGTTCAAAATATATGGACCACAACCACCCTGGTCAACATTGTCTAATGAATGGGAATGGAAATATGAAAAAATAGGTAAGTTCCCTGCTGCTGTAAAGACAAAATATGTTTATTCAATAAATGTGCAAACTGAAGGCTCTGGGCACTGAGATTTAAACAGGTTATAAAATGGTCTCAAGTTCAGAAGCAATAAGATGTAGAACCAAATCTGAACAACTAACAAGTTAAATGCAGAGCCACTGTGCCTTATATGTTCAAGTACCAAAACTAATTTAGGTCTAACTATGTGAAACTGTCATATTTATAGAGGAAAACATCAAATTTTGACTATTGCATATGCATCAATTTATACTCATATATACCTTTGGGAATGTATGGATGTGAGAGTTGGACTGTGAAGAAAGCTGACTGCTGAAGAATTGATGCTTTTGAACTGCGGTGTTGGAGAAGACTCTGGAGAGTCCCTTGGACTGCAAGGAGATCCAGCCAGTCCATTCTAAAGGAGATCAATCCTGGGTGTTCGTTGGAAGGACTGATGCTAAAGCTGAAACTGCAATATTTTGGCCACCTCATGCGACGAGTTGACTCACTGGAAAAGACTCTGATGCTGGGAAAGGTTGAGGGCGGGAGGAGAAAGGGACGACAGAGAATGAGATGGCTGGATGGCATCACCGACTCTGTGGACGTGAGTTTGAGTGAACTCCGGGAGTTGGTGATGAACAGGGAGGCCTGGCATGCTGTGATTCATGGGGTTGCAAAGAGTCGGACACGACTGAGCGACTGAACTGAACTGAACTGATACCTTTTCCATACTTCTTCGTTCTTTTCTTCATTCCCAATAACTCTTCCTTCGGAGTTGTTTATGGTTGTTCATGACTCACACTGCAAATCTGAGAACTAAACCTGATTTCAGGAAATTTACATTACTAGAAATTTGACAGGCCAGAGGGCACTGCAGTTTGATGATGACTTGGTCCTTTTGAATTGTGAAATGTGATCTGCTGTAGCCAATTAAGGGAATGGAGATAGCCTCAAACAGTTTAAAAGCAGTAAATGACTGTGCAGAGAAGATTTGTTTATTTACTGCTGGCTATTTTGCCTCATTTTCAACACAATATAGGTCAACTAATACCAGATAGACTAAGATAAAGACCAATTCGTGACAGGTTGAAGTTTTTTGGTTTTCTTTTTGTTTTTAATGAGCATAGTCAACAACACTAAGTCAAGATATTTGGGACATATAACACAGTCCAGTATCAAGGATAACGTGGCAATACTGTTCTCTGAATTAGAAATAAAGTTATGTGTTTTGTGGGTCAAGATAACCTGTTCAGAGAATTCTAAAACATTTTAAAGGCCATTGTCTTCTAACAACTCAAAGAGTCCTCTAAAGAAACATAATTATGTAAAAATACACATATAAACATTTATATTTCTCTTCAAATATTTCTCTCTCCAGTTGAGGGTTTCTCAATCTTGTCACTAGTAACATATTGGGTCAGGAAATTCTTTGCTGTGCATGTGTCAGGGTGGGGAGCTAGTCTGTGTATTTTAGAATAGTCACAATATCCTTGGCCTCTGCCAATAATACCCTCTCAGATATAATAATGAAAATAGTCTCCAGATATTGCCGATTATATCAGAGGGGCAAAATTGCCCCCATTAGACAACTAATACTCTTGACAGACATAGAAATAGATAAACACAGGAGCATACTGTGATATGGAGACCTGAATGTGTGTCTAGGTATGGAAATGGTGAAGACTGTCTTTGTGTGGGTCATAAGGTACAATGGTTAAGAATAGCCAGAATCACACTGTGAATAGCCAGAAGTTCATACTGTGAACCTAACTTCTACCACATATAATTGAGATCTTTCCAACGATGGTAACAATAGGATTTCAAACATTTATGAACATTTAGAAAGAAAAGTGTTTAAAGCACTTGGCATATTGCTTAGCACTCAGTAGATACTCAGCAACTGTCAAGTCTTATCTTAGAAGGTCCAGCTAATAACAACCCCTCTCTCTCTGTATTAAATATAGACACACATAAATATTATACAAGTATTTGCATATGCAGCTATACCTGTATATACATATATGTATAAATATGGCATAGGCAAAATATAACAATGACGTGTACTAGTGTGAGTTCTTGACTCTGCGCATATTGAGGGCAGAGGCCCAGAAAGAGAGTGAGCCACACTATAATGCAAAACAGATGTTAGTTTGTTAGATAATTTTCTTGGCAGATTTAGAAAAGAGGAGCTAAGTCAGCTTTATCTGGCATGTTTCAAGAATAAGGTAATCAAATGTTCTAATTAATAGAGTGTTAGCGTAAAAAACCAAACACGGACTATCCATTTAAAAACGTTTAAAATACTACAAAATCCATTTAACACTAAAACTTACTAACATGATTAATTCATTTTTATTTCAACAATTATTTATAAATAACTTACTCTTTTCTTAGCTCTCTGCTAAGTACTGATTTATTTTTTGGTTAAATTTTAGGAACTTATAATTCTTTAAGACAGTATTTATAAATATTTTTTTTTCCCTTCAGAGGTCTGACAGACATAAGAGTTTATACTAACTCCATATCATGATCTGAAGGTGTTTTGGAAAGTAATAATACTATTGACAATCTTTTGTTTCCATTGTATTTGCCACTTTCTCATATAAATTTAAAATACAGAGTGTCACATATAAGATATCTACCCCACTTCTCCACAAATCGAACTCTTAAGTCAAAAACTAAGAGTCTCTTTTGTAAATTTGAATGGTTTTCTTTCCTATCACTATAGGAATTTAGAAAATACCTAATTCTTCTCTTACATATCCTCAATAAAAATGAATTATGCCTCAACATCTAGTAAGAGAGGCATTTATTTGTCAACAAAGTATCATGTCTATATCAACTGAGATGCTGAAAAATTCATTCTTATATTAAAGCAAAGCCTTTGTTGTTCAGTTGCAAAGTTGCAAAATCGTGTCCAACTCCTTACAACTTCATGGATTATAGCACACCAGGCTCCTCTGTCCTCCACTATCTCCTGGAATTTGCTCTAATTCATGTTCATTGAGTTGGACATGAAAACCTACCTCAAAGTTGTACACAATATATTGATTATCTGATCACTACAAGCCACAGAACATAAGTTTTGAATTTTTCCATATAGCAATCTTATATACACTTGACAACAACACTTACATCCTCATACACATATATAATATACATATACATGCATACTTATACAAATATACACAGACATGAAGAGTATATGTATCTGTATATATATATATATATATATACATGTATACATGTATGTACACATATAAATTCATATGTGTGTTTATTTATATGTGTATATACATGTATATGTATATATCTATACACACACAGAAACAGAAGCAAGAGAAAGTTATAAATAGGGCAAAACATAAACAATCTGTAAATTTTGCACTAGTATTACAATATTTGGAAGTGTGAAACGATATCTAAATTAAAAGTTTTATAAAAGTATTAAGTCATATGGGAAAATCCAAACTATTGTGTACTCTCAAAAAATTAAATTTTCTTATACCAAGGACTTACTATGCTATATTTATTATTTGGTAGCAACAAGAATGGGCATAAAACATACAGTCATAAGGCTAGGAACTTTAAACTTACAAATATACAACAATGAGTTATGTATAGTGATAGTTATATCAATGGCATTTTCTTCCCAACATTTTACTTCAAAGGGAAAAACATCTGAAGAAACGGTACTCTAGTTAAGCGCAGGGAATTTTTAGTTGAATAATTTTGTTTATACAAATACTTAGGAATGTGTCTATTTATCTGCCAAATGAATACAAAACATACAGCATTTATCAGTTTCAAGAACTCTAAAGCATATCTGTGAGAAAGTATTTCATTTTAAACCTGAAACAAGAAGAAATTCAGCTAATTTGGGGTTAAAAATATACTTGCTGTATGTCTCTTAAGCCTCTGACAAATTATAAAATGCATTTCTACTTTTGTTTTTGGCTAGGTCATATTGTATATAGTGGTTTCATTTTTCTTCTGTGGTGTGTTATTCTTCCTTGTTTCCATTTCTGGTTTTTAAATGAAAACTCACAATCCTGCTGAGAACCCTCACTTTCATACTGTTTTTGAAACCAGACTTTCATGATGAAGCCACAAAACAACTCAGCAATAATGCACATTAAAGCAACATGCTATTTTTAATTCATATTTTGGGGATTTGGCAAAGAAACCATAATAACTTGACAAGTTAGAGGCAGCCTAGCAGACAAAATCTAAACATACATATGAACTCAGATTGCTCATCATCTCCCTACTCACTGATTATTAACTTTCTTTCTCCCTTCCTTCCCTCCATCCTTTTTTTTTTTTTTTCTTGAGTCTTTGAGGAAGTGGAAACTAAGACGTGGACCGAAGCTGGGCACTTCATGTCTCACAACCATAGGGCAGAAGGAGAAAATAAATACTAGTCAAATCTACAATCAGGAACTTTGTCATCTGAAGTCATAAGCAGACTTTGGCAATGTGGAGCAGTTAGCCACCATCACAAATTCAAGAAAACCTTATGTATATCCACGTACACCCCACTGGTTTAGAATTGGGCGAGTAACACCCCAGGTATTCCCCAGGTGGAAAGGGACACTCCCTTTGAAGGGGGTGAATTCCCACTGGATGTCCCCATTTCTGTTGGGGATCTCAGCTCACATTCCCTCCATGGGGAGCCCCATGGGTTTCTTAATTGCCTTCTTCAGGGTTGGGAACAAAATTGAGAACACTGCCAAGGTGGGGAAATCTAGAAAGATCTGCATTGCTTAACAAAATAAAGAAGAAATTAAAGATTGAAAAATCTCTTGGATATTTCCATTTATAGCTTCTATCTCTTAACTCACACAAATGACAAGATTTAATTTGTGTTACACTGAAGAGACTCAGGAACTATCATCATGAAATTTTCACTGGATATCCTATAAGTACAGCCCAGTGGTTATCTATGTCTGTCTGCTGTTCCTTAGATATATCTTCAGAAGTTGGTACCTTATTGATTGTACATATTTATCATAAGGAAGCATTTACCTAGTAACAAGCTAGAAAATATATAAATGTATTTCCTCATACCATCACCACAGAAAGTTTAACTGTTTTGTTTGTCGTACTGTTTTTTAATTCAAACATAGTCTCTTTCAGGATACAATGGAGAAAAGGTAGTCTTTTCAACAACTGATGGTGGAACAACTAACTGTACATCCATACACAGAGACACACAAACACACACAAATGAATCTAGATACAGATCTTACACCCCTCACAAAAATTAACTCAAAGTGGATTATAAACCTACATGTAAAACACAAAGCTACAAAACTCCTTAGAGATAACAGAACAGAAAATCTAGATAACCTTGGGTTTGATGATGACTTTTTAGACATAACACCAAGGCATGATTCCTGAAAGAAAGAAGTGATAAGCTGGACTTCATAAAAATTAAAATTTTCTGCTCTGCAAAAGACAGGTTAACAGCATGAAAAGACAAGTCAAATTCTGGGGGGGAAATGTTTACAAAAAACCCATGTAAGTCATCTACATCTGCAAAAAATAAGCCATCCTAAAAGTTAGTTACACAACTATGACCTTTTATTTCTTTCAATTCTATGGGTTGATTTTCTGCTCCACTTAGTTTGGACTGGGATCATTCATGTAGCTACATTCAGCTGGCAATTCAGTTAGGGCTGGGGCATCCAAGATGTCTTCATTTACCTCTTAGTAGTTGCTGCTGGCTTCAGCTAAGATCCCTCCTTTTCTCTTCTATTTGGCCTTTATCCTCAAGGGCCTCTTTCCACATCCCTTTCACATAGAGCATCTTCAACTTCTCTAGATGGTGACTGGCTTCTAAATGAATGAAAAAGAATCCACAAGTTCTCTTAAGTACTAGACTTAAAAGTTGCATCCTATTGGCCAAAATAAATCAAAAGGCCAAAGTCAAGAAAAAAGTATGAAGACTCTATCTCTTGATGTGTGAAGGGCCAAAGTCACATTGCCAAAGAGTACACGGGATAGCAGGGGTGGCTGTGATCATGGTGAGAAACAATCACTCACAAACATATAATATGTTTCCACTGAACTTATTTTAAACTTTTACTGTTTCTGAAATTTTAAATATTTGCAAATTGTAATAAACAAGTGTCCTGTACAAGTTTCTTTACAGGTTAAAAATATAACTTTAAGTTCCAAGATTTTTTATCAAAGGCCATATTATTAAATTACTAAAATCACAAAAAAATAAAATAAAAAAGAATACATATTCCAGTTATGTTCCCTAAATAAAGATCTTCCTGATAACTTTTTAAGTGCTTCCAACAGGGAGTGGGTATGGATTACATATCCTGAAAAACTAGGTGTTTAATACACTAATAATAATGACAAATATATGTAAACTATTGTAGTTCAGTCTTTGCCTTGACTACAGAGAAGCAATGGTAACTTCATTGATAAGGTCATTTAAACATAATAATCATTCCTTTACTTGTTTCTTTTATTCTATATTCACGTGTTGTTAGCTATTTTTGCCCAGTTATTTTCACTTAAATTTTTCAGGATGTAAGAAATACATTGATTTTAAGTAGTTTTATGTTAATATCTAAAAAGAGAACTCAAGAATGATGGACAATAAAGTTACTGTCTTACAGATCAAGAAGCCAGAGCTCTGTAAAGTACCACATCTCATCCAAGGCTTTTCATCTCCTCCAACACAAATACCAGGAAGGAAAGGCAGGCACTTACTCTGTGAGCCTCAAAACCCAAACTAGTTTTATTCATATCACAGAGTAAAAGTTCTCAAAAGGACTCAGATTGGTAAATCTAAATCTAATGTATAGATAAAATCTTTTTCCCCACCAAGATTAGCAAGGTACAAATTTTTCTGCCCTTACTGATATGCATTTTCTCAATCTTACTCTTATAAACATATTCCTTTAAAAATAGCCAACAACTTTTTACCAAAAGATGTTTAAACACATGGAGGAGGAATCTTAGGGAAAATCCAGAAGTTGAAACCAGCATATTCCAAGAAAGGGACAGGAAATCAAATCACTAAATAAACTTACTATGTGTGTACTTCAAGTGCTGTTGCCTTTGTGCATGATTTGCTTATTGGTGATGTTATGGATTACGGGCTCCAGTGTCCAAAAGACAAAGCCAAATTGAAAGTAGGTGTTGGCAACAAAGTATGGGTTTCAAGCGGACTACAGTCCATGGGGTCACAAAGAGTTGGACACGACTAACACACATGCATCGATGTGAAGTCTTTATTTGCAGGGCGCCAAGCAAGAAGAATGCTCATGCTCAAAAGACTCAAATTCCCCAATGGCTTTCAGGCTATGGTTTTTAAAGACAGTGTTAGGGTAGAGGGTTGGAGGATACGTAACCAGCTCATGGACTTTCTTCTGGTTGGTGGTGAGGTAATGGGGTGATGTTCTGGGAATCTCAGCCTTCTGGCTCCAAGCACTCAGGGGTCTAAGTGCTTGTGGTCAACATGTAATGACCATCTTTCACATGGGTGGAATCTTAGTTTCTATAGAATAGCTCAAAGATATGCATCAGATTGCCATCTACCCTTCAGGAAGAATTAGGAGTTCTATGACTCTAGTGTTATAATTATTAAGTGCTTGAGCCTGCTTTTTGGAACTCAAAGAAGGAGTAGGAAGACTTTTTTTTTTTTTTTTCCCTCCAAACAAGTAATGTGGGACAGGAGGAGCTTTTATATCTGGGAAGTCTTGATTGGTTTTAGTACCCCTCCCTTCTCCTTGTTAATCCTCAATCCAGAGGGGAACAGGCAAGACAGGAAATTGAATAAAGTTCTGGATAGAGATTAATCATAAACTCAGCTGGGAACTCAGTTTCAGGTGGACTTGGTTTCAATGATATGGCATGTTTCATCAATAATAGTAGTAGCTAAAATTTTCTGTGTGTTCTGAGAGAGGAAATTTTTGCTTTTAAACATTCTAGACAATCCTCATTTTATTATGTATGTCTCAGTATGTATAATTTTTTAAAACACAATTTCAAAAAATATACACTGAAGCATGAATGATTCTAACAGCTCCAGAAATTACCCAATTCTTCTTTATGGGTAAAACAGGAAACAATAAAAGAGAAATAAAAAATATGATATCACTTGTGGATTTTTTAATACATAGGGTTGCTTTTATTGTTGGATCCAGTTAAATATTATTTTCTTTATTTAAAAAATATTATTTAGTTGGCTATGTTGGGTCTTAGTTGTGGTTCTTAGTTGCAACACACAGACTCTCCAGTTGTGGCACTCAAGCTCCATAGTATGAAGGCTCAGGAGTTGCAGGACTTGGATTAAGGGCTCTGTAGCATGTGGAATCTTGGTTCCCTAACTAAGGATTAAACCTGAATCCCCTGCTTTGTAAGGCAAATTTTTAACTACTAGACCACCAAGGAAGTCCCTTATTTATTATTATTTTTTTTTGAAAGCATCAATTCTTTGGCGCTCAATCTTCCTTATGGTCCAACTCTCACATCCTTACATGACTACTGGAAAAACCGTAGCATTGACTAGACAGACCTTTGTCAGCAAAGAAATGTCTTTGCTTTTTAACATGCTGTCTGCAGCTTTGACTATACAGACCTTTGTTGGCGAAGTGATGTCTCTGCTTCTTAATATGCTGTCTAGGCTTGCTCCTTGGAAGGAAAGTTATGACCAACCTTGATAGTATATTAAAAAGCAGAGACATTACTTTGCCAACCAAGGTCCGTCTAGTCAAGGCAATGGTTTTTCCCGTGGTCATGTATGGATGTGAGAGTTGGACTGTGAAGAAGGCTGATCGCCGAAGAATCGATGCTTTTGAACTGTGGTGTTGGAGAAGACTCTTGAGAGTCCCTTATACTGCAAGGAGATCCAACCAGTCCATTCTAGAGGAGATCAATCCTGGATGTTCATTGGAGGGACTGATGCTAAAGCTGAAACTGCAATACTTTGGCCACCTCATGCGACGAGTTGACTCACTGGAAAAGACTCTGATGCTGGGAAAGGTTGGGGGCGGGAGGAGAAGGGGACGACGGAGAATGAGATGGCTGGATGGCATCACCGACTCGATGGACATGAGTTTGAGTGAACTCCGGGAGTTGGTGATGGATAGGGAGGCCTGGCGTGCTGTGATTCATGGGGTCGCGGAGAGTCGGACACGACTGAGCGACTGAACTGAACTGAACTGAACTGAACTGAGGTTTGTCATAGAAGAAGGCAATAGCACCCCACTCCAGTACTCTTGCCTGGAAAATCCCATGGGCGGAGGAACCTGGTAGGCTGTAGTCCATGGGGTCACTAAGAGTTAGACACGACTGAGCGACTTCACTTTCACTTTTCACTTTCCTGCATTGGAAAAGGAAATGGCAACCCTCTCCAGTGTTCTTGCCTGGAGAATCCCAGGGTCGGGAGAACCTGGTGGGCTGCCGTCTGTGGGGTTGCACAGAGTTGGACATGACTGAAGTGACTTAGCAGCAGCAGCAGCAGGTTTGTCATAGCTTTTCTTCCAAGGAGCAAGTGTCTTTTAATTTCATGGTTGCAGTCGCCATCCACAGTGATTTTGGAGCCCAAGAAAATAAAATCCATCACTGTTTCCACTTTCTTCCCTTCTATTTGCCATGAAGTGATGGGATGATCATGATCTTAGTTTTTTGAATGCTGACTTTTAAGCCAGATTTTTCACTTTCCTCTTTCACTCTCAAGAGGCTCTTTGGTTACTCTTCACTTTCTGCCATTAGAGTGGTATCATATCCATATCTGAGATCGTTGATATTTCTCCAGGCAATCTTGATTCCAGCTTGTGATTCACCCAGTCCTACATTTCACAGGATGTACTCTGCATAGAAGTTAAATAAGCAAGGTGACAATATATTGCCTTAACGTACTCCTTTCTCAATTTTGAACCAGTCTGTTGTTCCATGTCTGGTTCTAACTGTTGCTTCTTCACCTACATGCAGGTTTCTCAGCAGACAGGTAAAGCCATCTGGTATTCCCATCTCTTTAACAACTTTCCACAGTTCGTTGTGATCCACACAGTCAAAGGCTTTAGAATAATAAATAAAGCAGAAGTAGACGGTTTTCTAGAATTCCCTTGCTTTCTCTATGATACAACAAGAATATTGACAATTTAATCACTGGTTTCTCTGCCTTTTCTAAACCCACCTTGTATACCTGGAAGTTCTCAGTTGATGTACTGCTGAAGTCTAGCTTGAACTCTACCTTGCTAGCATGTTAAATGAGTGCAATTGTACCACAGTTTGAACATTCTCTGGCATTGCCTTTCTTTGGGATTGGGACGAAAACTGACTTTCCCAGTCCTGTGGCCACTGCTGAGTTTTCCAAACTTGCTGACATATTGAATGCAGCACTTTATCAGCATCATCCTCAAGGATTTGAAATAGCTCAGCTGGAATTCCATTACCTCCACTAGATTAGTTTGCAGTAATGCTTCCTAATGCCCCCTTACCTTCACACTCCAGGATGTCTGGCTCTAGGTGAGTGACCACACCATTGTGGTCATCCTGATCATTATACCTTTTTTGTATAGTTCTTCTCGGTATTCTTGCCACCTCTTCTTAAACTCTTTTGCTTCTGTTTGGTCCTTACAGTTTCTGTCCTTTATCATGCCATTCTTACATGAAATATTCCCTTGATATCTCCTATTTTCTTGAAGAGACATCTAGTCTTTCCTATCTAATTTTTCCCTCTGTTTCTTTGCACTGCTCACTTGAGAAGGCCTTCTTATCTCTTCTTGCTATTCTCTGGAACTCTACATTCAGTTGAGAATATCTTTTCCTTTCTCCATTGCTTTTTGCTTCTCTTCTTTCCTCAGCTATTTGTAAAGCCTCCTCATTCTACCACTCTGCCTTCTTGCACTTCTTTTTCTTTGGAATGGTTTTGGTCACTGATTCCTGTACAATGTTACAAATCTTTATCCATAGTTCTTCAGGCACTCTGTCTGCCAGATTTCATTTCTTGAATCTACTGGTCATCTTATTGCTCCCTTTTAATATGTAATGGTTGTCTTCATCACCTTCATCACCAATACTTAACAAGTAATGCTGTTACTAGCATTGGATAATCGGTTCATTGGTGCCAACCAGGTTCCTTTATTTGCAAGTAGCAAATCATATTCAAACTAACAAAATTCATAAATAGGTCAATTAGACAATATGAAATATCTCAGAATACTAAGACAGAAATGAAATAGAGCTGGGCTTACAAGATTAGAAACCAAAATTACTCCCTCTTTCAGAACTGTGTACACTATGTATTTATTTTATTCTATGAATATGTTCAATCTGTAATATTTTTATCATCTTCCTCTGCTTACCCATATTTACCACAGCCTAACATGGCTAAAAGTCCAGCTCTGTATAATCACCAATAAATTCTGGGCTGAATTCTGACTGACCCAGGTTCCTCAGTACTTTAATTCCAAACTTCTAACTGGTTATTCCTCTCTTTTACTCTTCCCAGAGTCTGCCTGTAACTGCAGATTATCATAAACATCTGGTCAGCCAACTGTGACTGTAGTAAAATAGAATCATCAACTGGAGCTGTGAGTAGGTATAAAATAATTAGCATGTCTACTATAAAATTTGCTAAATATATACCTTGGAATACTTTGTAATATAGAATAATTTATTTCCGCATGTGTAAAATCTAATAAAGTTTACTTACTATTTGCCTAGCCTACCCTTAAGTTCTGTCTATAGTAACAAATGAGTTAATAAAAAAGAAAGCAATGGGCAACCTAAAAGCACTTGGATGCAGCCAATAATTAACAAACCATCTGCTACCAATCAAATTATTGAGGAGAGAATAAACTACAGATTAAAAAATGACAGTTTCTCAAGATAATAGAAACTTCATAGAACTCATTTTCAGTTGTAACTTAAAGAATATCAAGAGTTGAATCCTTGGTCATTCAAGTTATAGAGCTTATTCTAAAGAAACTGAGAAATAACTTTTTCGCCTTGATATAAATGGTCTGGGGAATATACATTGATTTTATATCTTGTTTAAACATTCCTATTATAGCAAGTATGTTTATTTGGCTTTGGAATTTGGGCACTTTCTTTGACTTTTTGGGGTTCTTTATTTCTATTTTATTTTTATTCAGATGCTGATGGTCTGGTAATTTATTTATTTTGTACTTTCTACTTTCTAGAAGTCC
The DNA here is from genome assembly GCF_049115385.1 of Moschus berezovskii. NCBI lineage: Eukaryota > Metazoa > Chordata > Mammalia > Artiodactyla > Moschidae > Moschus > Moschus berezovskii. The sequence goes on from NC_142462.1 coordinate 35,848,390, forward strand.
ACAGTGGTGAGGACTTGAAGATAACTGGAAGACTAGAAATGAAGGAAAGTAGTAGAGTCCAAGCTCTGAGAGCATGTGGGATTCATTCAGCAGTTTGCAAAAGCAAAACGGCTTTATAGACAGAAAGGAGATGGAATAAAATTGACAGAGAAACCAAAATAGAGCAATCCAGTCTAAAGGAAAAACTACTGAGGTAAGAACTGTCTTCATAATGGAGACTCAGAAAAACTCGAATCTTGGATTGAATGAGCACAAGAAAGAGGAGTGAACTGAGTAGCTATTATCCAATTAACCGAATTAATTTATAACTAATTATACTGTATATATATATATATATGAACTAATTAAGTAAAGATAATTTAATTAAAGGTATCTTTACTAGGTAGCTGGAGTAGAAATACCTCCTCCCAGCTCCATCACACTGAGCTATCAGTAGTAGTTGTTTGCCTGTAGGGATAGTGTTTGTAATCTGCTCTAAAATTAAAATGCAGAGTCTTTTCTAATAGGACTCATGAGGTGGGGTATCATGCCAGATATGGAAATCCTGAAAACAAAAAAAAGTTGGAGGGGGAGGGTATAGTCCACAATGGATGAGGAAGAATAATTTCAAAAGGGAAAGAAACTGGCTTACAAGTGATAAATACTGAAGCTCTCTACCTTCAGATTAAACTCCTTTTTTTACTAATTGTGAGACCCTCAAGACTTCCAGTCTACTTTATGTTTATCAGAGAGGAACTCTGCAAGGCTATACTTTGCCCTCATTGACACAGTGCCCATAACAGTAAGAGGCCAACTGGGGAAATGTACTTATAGAATTGTAGACAAAATTTGTGTCAGCTGATTACCAATCAACCCAGTAAATCAGTGGAAAGTATGAAGAGATAATGAAAAATCATTAAATATTTAAGAAAAACCAAGAATATAATCAAGAGTAATACATTAGTCTCCTGTACTTAATTTCAGTGTGTGTGTGTGTGTGTTTATCCCCTACTAAGTCATTTCAGTCGTGTCCAACTCTGAGACCCTATGGACTGTAGCCCGCGAGGCTCCTCTGTCCATGAGATTTTCCAGGCAAGAATACCAGAGTGGATTGCCGTGCCCTCCTCCAGGGGATCTTCCTGACTCAGGGACTGAAGCCATGTCTACTGTGGCTTCTACATTGCAGGTGGATTCTTTATCACTCAGCCACAATGGGAAGCCCATATATCCCCATATCAACACGCAATTCTTGGACATCAACCAGGTGCCTGAGAGTTCAACTCAATTCTGACACTATCCACCCAGAGACTGAATCAAGATTACACAAATAAAAGACTCACTCCAAGTCCACCCTCTACGTTAGACAACAATAGCAAGCCCAGGTTACCTGTACTTCTCACTGAAGTCTGTATTTCAGAGATTCCCATGATCCCCTCCTTGGGTTAGATTAATTTGCTAGAACAGCTGGAATAGCTCAAGAACTCAGGAAAATACATCTACTCACTAGATAACCAATTTATTACAAAGAATATTAAAGGATAGTAATCAACAGCCAAATGAAACATAGATAAAGTGAAATCTTAGACAAAGGTGCTTCTGTCCTTGTGGAACTTGGGGCCTGGCACTGAGGCACATATAAGTGTTCTTATATGGAAACTTTCTGAATCCTCTACTTTTGGGTTTTTATGGAGACTTCATTACATAAGCATGATTGATTAACTCATTGGCCACTAGTGACTGATTCAACCTCTAGCCTGTTTCCCCTCCCCTGAGATTGGAGGTGGGAGGACCACCCTCTAAGCACAAGGCTGGTTTCTTTGGCAACCCATCCTAAGATGCTCATCAAAAGACACTCTAATCACTCTTAACAAAAGACACTCTAATCATTCTTAACCTTGAGGATATTCCAAGGGTTTGGGAAGCTATAAGCAAGGAATTATGGACAAAGACCAAAGAAGAAATATATATTCTGGTCCTCTGGACCAAATGTATATTTTTTATAAATCATAATATTGCAATAAATAACTAGCAACATATAACAAATGTTAAAGAAATAGAAAAAACATCTAACATCTAAATCTGAAGGCAGGGTCTATGGACATTTTTAGTTGTTACATAACAGTTGGGTGGTGGGGGTGGGGGAGCTCCAAGCATCTAGTGAATATGGCCCAAAGATGTTAGCAAAACTCCTGCAATGCACAAGACAGTCCACCAAAACAAAAATATGCCCAGTCCAAACTTTCAATAGCAAAGAAGCTGAAAAACTGTGCCCTTTCTACTTTTCTTTCACTTGAGTCTTTAATGGCATTCTGAACATGCTTTTCTTATCTTCCTCCATCCCTGCTTCTATAAGATCCTCCTTTTTTCTTCCCCCTAGAAGATTCTCACTGTTTCTATAATGCTGTTCTCCCAGGATTTTGAGATCCAGAGAGTAAATGCCATCTTGTTCTTGGTGACTACAAGCTTAAAATTTCTCTAGGATGCACTGGGGGAAAAAACCCACTAACCTTTACTTTTCTTTAGCAGTGCTTTCCTGTCTCTACTGGAGAATGTATATGCTCTGGTTTCTTCTTGAAACTAAATCCAAATCCTTTCTAATCTGCAGAAATTTTTGTCTGTTGGTCCTCTACTATGTCCTAGAGTGGTTATAGATTTACTCCCTTGTTTATAACTTTTCATTTTGTCATTTCAATGCCCTGTAGGAAAACTGGAGAAGCACATATTCTTAGATTGCCATTTTTATCTGAAAATTGCTGATTAATTTTGCAAACTTACAGCCATAATATTTAGGCTACAAAAAATTACCAGGAACCAGAATCTGTGAATATGCTCAGTTTTATTGTTACAAAAGTCACTGAAGACTATTTCCTGTGTATTTTTGAAAATTTAATTTTGACACTGATATTTTTTCTAGAGGGAAAACTTTTCTTTTTGAGGATCATTTCTTAAAGTGGAGAGTTATTTTAAAGCTAAATGTAAATAAATATTATTACAATAATACTTCATGGTTTATAGCCTTTCAGAAATGACACACTTTCATAAACACATTATCCTGCTTGAACTTCTCTTGAAGAGATCTCTAGTCTTCCCCATTCTACTGTTTTCCTCTATTTCTTTGCATTTTTCACTTAAGAAGACTTTTTTATCTCTCCCTGCTATTCTCTGGAAATCCGGGCATGCATGGCAACTTTCTAATTTCCCCTCTACACATGGTTGCTTTTGAATATTCTTATCTTTAATCTTTGGCTCCCAAAATGTGAAAAAAAGAAAAAGTGTAGAGCTGGCCCTTTAATTCTCCTGGAATTCACTTCATCTGGTAGCAGGGGGGGCTCCCAACAATAAGATGTGGTGCAACAAATACAGCTGCCCACCTCTGTGTCTGCACATCCATGATCAGAAATAGCAATCAGCAATCAGAACATAAATCTCTGATATTTGAAGGACAGAGTTCTTATTGCCATTCTGGCTCCTGCAAGCCATGCATAAGCTGCTTCAGAAACACATGCACAGCTATCTGCCATTGGACTGAGGAGTGTGGGATGGGTAGGTCTTAAATGCTGAAATTGCAGCTAAGCATGATTTAATGTCCAAGCCTTCCCCTAAAAGTAGCAAGCCTTCATTAGATTCCAGGGTTTCAAAACAGTTCAGTTCAGTTCAGTCGCTCAGTCGTGTCCGACTCTCCGCGACCCCATGAATCACAACACGCCAGGCCTCGCTGTCCATCACCAACTCCCGGACTTCACTCAGACTCAAGTCCACAGAGTCGGTGATGCCATCCAACCATCTCATCCTCGGTCGTCCCCTTCTCCTCCCGCCCCCAACCCTTCCCAGCATCAGAGTCTTTTCCAGTGAGTCAACTCATCGCATGAGATGGCCAAAGTTTTGCAGTCTCAGCTTTAGCGTCAGTCCTTCCAATGAACACCCAGGATCGATCTCCCCCAGAATGGACTGGTTGGATCTCCTTGCGGTACAAGGGACTCTCAAGAGTCTTCTCCAACACCACAGTTCAAAAGCATCAATTCTTCTGCGATCAGCTTTCTTCACAGTCCAACTCTCACATCCATACATGACCACGGGAAAAACCATAGCCTTGACTAGACGGACCCTGGTTGGCAAAGTAATGTCTCTGCTTTTTAATATGCTATCTAGGTTGGTCATAACTTTCCTTCCAAGCAGTAAGAGTCTTTTAATTTCATGGCTGCAATCACCATCTGCAGTGATTTTGGAGCCCAAAAAAATAAAGTCTGACACTGTTTCCACTGTTTCCCCATCTATTTCCCATGAAGTGATGGGACCAGATGCCATGATCTTTGTTTTCTGAATGTTGAGCTTCAAGCCAACCTTTTCACTCTCCTCTTTCACTTTCATCAAGAGGCTTTTGAGTTCCTCTTCACTTTCTGCCATAAGGATAGTGTCATCAGCATATCTGAGATTATTGATATTTCTCCCGGCAATCTTGATTCCAGCTTGTGCTTCTTCCAGCCCAGCGTTCCTCATGATGTACTCTGTATATAAGTTAAATAAGCAAGGTGACAATATACAGCCTTGACGCACTCCTTTTCCTATTTGGAACCAGTCTGTTGTTCCATGTCCAGTTCTGACTGTTGCTTCCTGACCTGCATAAGGTTTCTCAAGAGGCAGGTCAGGTGGTCTGGGATTCCCATCTCTTTCAGAATTCTCCACAGTTTACTGTGATCCACACAGTCAAAGGCTTTGGCATAGTCAATGAAGCAGAAATAGATGTTTTTCTGGAACTCTTGCTTTCTCCATGATCCAGCGGATGTTGGCAATTTGATCTCTGGTGCCTCTGCCTTTTCTAAAACCTGCTTGAACATCTGGGATTTCACGGTTGACATATTGCTGAAGCCTGGCTTGGAGAATTTTGAGCATCACTTTGCTAGCGTGTGAGATGAGTGCAATTGTGCGGTAGTTTGAGCATTCTTTGGCATTCCCTTTCTTTGGGATTGGAATGAAGACTGACAGTTACATCAGCCAAATTCTATGTAACTACTGGTGGCACAGCCACGAGAGACGCCGGCCCCGGCCCCGGCGGCGCAGACGCGAGAGACCTCGGCTGGGCGCAACCAACCACACGCAGAAGCTTGGCCGAGAGGAGCTACCCCACGGCCAAGGTCAGGGCAGTGGCTGAGAGGAGTTGTTCCATGTCCAAGAGGCGGTGGCTAGGCAGCCACAGGAGGGCCGAGAGGAGCTACTCCATGTTCAAGGTCAGGAGGGGCGGCCTTGAGGAGATACCCCTCGTCCAAGGTAAGGTACAGTGGCTGCACTTTGCTGGAGCGGCTGTGAAGAGATATTCCACGACCAAGGTAAGAGAAACCCAAATAAGATGGTAGGTATTGGAAGGGGGCATTAGAGGGCAGACATACTGAAATCATATCACAAAAAACTAGTTGATCTGATCACATGGACCACAGCCCTGTCTAACTCAATGAAACTAAGCCATGCCAGGTGGGGCCACCCAAGACGGACGGGTCATGGTGGAGAGGTCTGACAGAATGTGGTCCACTGGAGAAGGGAATGGCAAACCACTTCAGTATACTTGCCTTGAGAACCCCATGAACAGTATGAAAAGGCAAAATGATAGGATACTGAATGAGGAATTCCCCAGGTCAGTAGGTGCCCAGTATGCTGCTGGAGACCAGTGGAGAAATAACTCCAGAAAGAATGAAGGGATGGAGCCCAAGCGAAACAGATACCCAGTTGTGGATGTGACTGGTGATATAAGCAAAGTCCAATGCTGTAAAGAGCAATATTGCATAGGAACCTGGAATGTTAGGTCCATGAATCAAGGCAAATTGGAAGTGGTCAAATAGGAGATGACAAGAGTGAACATCGACATTCTAGGAATCAGTGAACTAAAATGGACTGGAATGGGTGAATTTAACTCAGATGACCATTATATCTACTACTGTGGGCAGGAATCCCTTCGAAGAAATGGAGTAGCCATCATGGTCAACAAAAGAGTCCGAAATTGCAGTACTTGGATGCAATCTTAAAAATGACAGAATGATTTCTGTTCATTTCCAAGGCAAACCATTCAATATTACAGTAATCCAAGTCTATGCCCCAACCAGTAACGCTGAAGAAGCCGAAGTTGAACGGTTCTATGAAGACCTACAAGACCTTTTAGAACTAACACCCAAAAAAGATGTCCTTTTCATTATAGGGGAATGGAATGCAAAAGTAGGAAGTCAAGAAACACCTGGAGTAACAGGCAAATTTGGCCTTGGAGCACGGAATGAAGCAGGGCAAAGGCTAATAGAGTTTTGCCAAGAGAACGCACTGGTCATAGCAAACACCCTCTTCCAACAACACAAGAGAAGACTCTACACATGGACATCACCAGATGGTCAACACCGAAATCAGATTGATTATATTCTTTGCAACCAAAGATGGAGAAGCTCTATACAGTTAGCAAAAACAAGACCGGGGAGCAGACTGTGGCTCAGATCATGAACTCCTTACTGCCAAATTCAGACTTAAATTGAGGAAAGTAGGGAAAACCACTAGACCATTCAGATATGACCTCAATCAAATCCCTTATGAATATACAGCGGAAGTGAGAAATAGATTTAAGGGACTTGATCTGATAGATAGAGTGCCTGATGAACTCTGGACGGAGGTTCGTGACATTGTACAGGAGACAGGGACCAAGACCATCCCCATGGAAAAGAAATGCAAAAAAGCAAAATGGCTGTCTGAGGAGGCCTTACAAATAGCTGTGAAAAGAAGAGAAGCAAAAAGCAAAGAAGAAAAGGAAAGATATAAGCATCTGAATGCAGAGTTCCGAAAAATAGCAAGGAGAGATAAGAAAGCCTTCCTCAGTGATCAATGCAAAGAAACAGAGGAAAACAACAGAAAAGGAAAAACAAGAGATTTCTTCAAGAAAATTAGAGATACCAAGGGAACATTTCATGCAAAGATGGGCTCGATAAAGGACAGAAATGGTATGGACCTAACAGAAGCAGAAGATATTAAGAAGAGGTAGCAAGAATACACAGAAGAACTGTACAAAAGAGATCTTCATGATGAAGATAATCATGATGGCGTGATCACTCACTTGAAACCAGACATCTTGGAATGTGAAGTTAAGTGGGCCTTAGAGAGCATCACTACGAACAAAGCTAGTGGAGGTGATGGAATTCCAGTTGAGCTATTTCAAATCCTGAAAGATGATGCTGTGAAAGTGCTGCACTCAATATGCCAGCAAATTTGGAAAACTCAGCAGTGGCCACAGGACTGGAAAAGGTCAGTCTTCATTCCAATCCCAAAGAAAGGCAATGCCAAAGAATGCTCAAACTACTGCACAATTGCATTCATCTCACACGCAAGTAAAGTCATGCTCAAAATTCTCCAAGCCAGGCTTCAGCAATATGTCAACCGTGAAATCCCAGATGTTCAAGCAGGTTTTAGAAAAGGCAGAGGCACCAGAGATCAAATTGCCAACATCCGCTGGATCATGGAGAAAGCAAGAGAGTTCCAGAAAAACATCTATTTCTGCTTCATTGACTATGCCAAAGCCTTTGACTGTGTGGATCACAGTAAACTGTGGAGAATTCTGAAAGAGATGGGAATCCCAGACCACCTGACCTGCCTCTTGAGAAACCTGTATGCAGGTCAGGAAGCAACAGTCAGAACTGGACATGGAACAACAGACTGGTTCCAAATAGGAAAAGGAGTGCGTCAAGGCTGTATATTGTCACCTTGCTTATTTAACTTATATGCAGAGTACATCATGAGGAATGCTGGGCTGGAAGAAGCACAAGCTGGAATCAAGATTGCCGGGAGAAATATCAATAACCTCAGATATGCAGATGACACCACCCTTATGGCAGAAAGTGAAGAGGAACTCAAAAGCCTCTTGATGAAAGTGAAAGAGGAGAGTGAAAAGGTTGGCTTGAAGCTCAACATTCAGAAAACAAAGATCATGGCATCTGGTCCCATCACTTCATGGGAAATAGATGGGGAAACAGTGGAAACAGTGTCAGACTTTATTTTTTTGGGCTCCAAAATCACTGCAGATGGTGATTGCAGCCATGAAATTAAAAGACTCTTACTGCTTGGAAGGAAAGTTATGACCAACCTAGATAGCATATTAAAAAGCAGAGACATTACTTTGCCAACCAGGGTCCGTCTAGTCAAGGCTATGGTTTTTCCCGTGGTCATGTATGGATGTGAGAGTTGGACTGTGAAGAAAGCTGATCGCCGAAGAATTGATGCTTTTGAACTGTGGTGCTGGAGAAGACTCTTGAGAGTCCCTTGGACTGCAAGGAGATCCAACCAGTCCATTCTAAAGGAGATCAATCCTGGGTGTTCATTGGAGGGACTGATGCTAAAGCTGAAACTCCAATACTTTGGCCACCTCATGCGACGAGTTGACTCACTGGAAAAGAGTCTGATGCTGGGCAGGATTGGGGGTGTGAGGAGACGGGAACGACAGAGAATGAGATGGCTGGATGGCATCTCCGACTCGATGGACATGAGTTTGAGTGAACCCCGGGAGTTGGTGATGGACAGGGAGGCCTGGCGTGTTGTGATTCATGGGATCACAAAGATTCGGACACAACTGAGCGACTGAACTGAACTGAACTGAACTGCCTGGGTGGGATGAACCCTTGGTGCGTCCTGCTTCACCATCTCTCCAGAATCCTATCATGCCCAGGTAAATCTTCTTAGTGGCCATCAACAGCACTGAACTTACAATGAATATGATGCTTCATTAAAATGCAAATATAATTTCCCTAAAAGAATTTCTAAATTGAATATGAAATATGATGCTGGAACATATTGTCCTACTGTTTTCTCAATACATTTGTACAATTTTGATTCTTTTTTCAATGGCTCCAAAATATATTCTAATAGATATGTTGAATAATTGATATTGAAGAATTTTCAATAATTTTCATTTCCAGTATTCTTTCTGATGGACTGTTCTTTACTTGGGCATTCTTCATCTCAAATACAATAGGAGTATACCTCCCCTGTGGGTTCCACAAATGCCTATTAACAAGAATAACATCCTAACTTGGCAATATGCCTTTAGCATCCAAAATACTTACTCTCATAGTCACAACTTAGATATTGGGGGAAAATAAGAAGTAAAAATCAAGAATTAAATATACTCCGAATCATATTTTTAAAAAATATGTCCACAAAACTGTTTTTGAGAAAGACATAATCTGTTAGGTAAGAATGAAATGAATGCACAAAACCGCAATTAGATCCACATACCCAGATGTAGTTTCTGAGATGATAGGATATGGATTGTAAAAATACATGCCCTGTGAAGTTCTAGCGCTGCTGCTAAGTCATTTCAGTCGTGTCCCACTCTGCGACCCTATAGACAGCAGCCCACCAGGCTTCCCCGTCCCTGGGATTTTCCAGGCAAGAGTACTGGAGTGGGTTGCCATTGCCTTCTCTGGAAGTTCTAGTGGAAGGCATGAAAATACATAAGGCGACCTCAGGGATTTTGTCCCTTTGTTTATGATTATAAAGAACAGTGGGACTGAGACTGGGGATTCTCCTTTCTCCTGGAAAATCCCTACTTCTTCCCTCTTAGAACTGAAAGGGACTAACTCTGTGTTATGAGGCTATTGGGGAATTTCAGCTAACTCCTACGAGGAAAGAGATGGAAACAAGCGTTCCTCAACAATCCCACTGATGAACCACAGGTTTCCCATAAGCATCTCTCAGATTCCCAAATGTCCTGCTGAGGGCTAAGTGAGAATAATGGAATCACTACATTTAGTCATGCTTACTATAATGACTGCCAGTGACTGTAACAACCATTCATTCCTCCTAAAGTTGGGATTCATCTGACACAAGCTAGAGGCTAAGAAGCAACCAGAGGCCTTAATGATCACCATGGCTTCCTGGAAGGCTAGATCATCTTAGGATCTATACGAAGCAGGCTATCTATGAAATCAGATAACTGGAAACTTGGGTTCAAGCCACTACCAAAATTACTAGAAATCACATTTTCATTAATAAATGGAATCCCACTTATGTCACTTCTGGCTAACCTACAACTTTTTACCCCCCTCCCCATCTTGGATACCACAGATAAGACCATTAGTCCTAGCGGCCCGTCTTCTGCTCCTTTCCCTCCAGTTCTGCCTTCATTCCAGATCCTTCCATGGATCTTTGGAACTCTTCATTCTGAAAAAGAAGCAAGCAAATCCAAATCCTCTATATCTTTACATCTTTAACCTCTCCCAGGACATGTCCTGAATGGCTGTTTTGTTTTGTTTTTAAATAGTAACCTAACCTCAAAGGGAGGTCAATTCTCCTCATGCTGACTTCTCTAGCAGGAGCTTTGCACTCTCCCATATGTCAACATAAACATCTCAGCCCTTGTGGCAGGGCTGGCATCCTCCTGGCTCCCTACTGTCACTTACTATTTGTCACACATTTATTTTCATTCAAGAAGCCCCTCTCGTTTTAAGTTCATGCTGTGTGGTTTTACATCCATTTACCTGAGCCTGAAGCTCTCATCTTCTAACCCTTGGACAATTCCCTGCCATCTAATGATAATATTGTTATGTGACCTACATCCTTCATCCTTACCCATACAACATCCTACTCCACATCTGAGCTACACAACTGACCTCCTCTATCCCAAAGATCTTTACCATCGTTCAACTTCCACAAGTCATAGCCTGGGTCTAGTCAACCTCTAAGATTAACTCACCTCAAGGGTTTCCCAGGTGGTGCTAGTGGTAAAGAGCCTGACTGCCGATGCAGGAAACCTAAGAGATGGGGGTTAGATCTCTGGTTTGGGAAGATGCCCTGGAGGAGGGGATGGCAACCCACTCCAGTCTTCTTGCCTAGAGAATTTCATAGACAGAGGAGCCTGGCGGACTACAATCCATAGGGTTGCAGAGTCAGACACGACTGAAGCGACTTAGCACACAAGAATATTAAACTCTGAGTACAAAGCACTATTTTAACTCTTTTGTTCCATTAAAAAAAGAGAGAGAGAAGAAAAAGAGAAGGGAGTGAGGGAGGGAGAGAGGGAGGGAGAAAATTCCATTCATCCTCTCCAGCTGCTGCTGCATTTCCGTATCCTTTTTTTCATAACCACACTTCTTAACAGAATTATCTGCCCACAGTCTCCAGTTCCTCACGTCACACTCTTTCTTCAGCCTGTTAGAGTTCAGTTTCCACCTCAACACTGGAAACTGTCCTCACTAAGGTTAACATCTTATCACTTGATACCACTTCACCTTTGAAATCCTTTCTTAGTTTCGCTTTCTTGAGTCCTCTTATTTTTTAGTTTTTCTCTCATTTCTCTGAGCATTCCTCATTTAATTCTCTGTACACTCTTTAAATATTAGTGGCTTCCAAAGTTTAATGTGTGTTTTCTTTCTTTCAGCACACTCTTTGAAAACAGCCTTTACATGGCCATTATAACATCCATCATTGGCGTACAATGACTGCCCAATCTATAAACAACAATCCTACAATGCTCTTCCAAGATTCAAAGATTTTCCTCTGCTCCTCAACTCTCTCCATTTCAGTGTAATATAGATACATCATTATCAACATGTTCTTCATTTATTGAGTCCATTATAACACACAAACAAAAAATAGCTGAGGCTGCTAGACTAAATCAGAGCTCTGTTTTTCACTTCTATAGCTGCATACTTGGACACCAGTTATTTCTCATCTGAATTACTGCAACCACCATCTAGGTAGTAGAGCAAATACTATTTCTTTACAACTTTATACACAGACATATTTTTTATTCTGAACATAATAAAGTAATATACAATAATTTTTTTCTAAAAACCTGAAAATAGTCACACCACGTAATATAAAATTTAATAGGACAGTGAATCCATTTAAACTGACAATCAATTTCAATACTATTCTTCAGTTCAGTTCAAACCACACTAGTGCTTATGACACAAGCCTCCTTATGTTACCCTAGTCTAAAGAGAAACTATTCCAGCAAAGATAATTAGAAAATCATTTTAGAAACCACTAGATAATTACTATGCTTTTTAAAAAATGTTTTAGTAAATTTTATAAATATAAATAAAAACATTTTATAAATAAAATGTCTTTAAACATAAAATATGTTTTTATTGCTTTTTAATGTTTTTATTTTACTCATAAAAACATTTTATAAATAAAATGTTACAATATTGCTCAAGCTAAACTGGAATTGTAACAATAGAAAAGACATTGCCAAAATAGTGGTCAAATCTATGATAAACGAGTTAGTGGTATGTGCAGAACATTTCCCATTTGCCTCTTCAGATCCATTTTTCATTCTTTTCCATATTGTTTTGAAGGCTGTTTGACCAAAGGGAGGGAAGAGAAAGAAGTTGGACTACTTTTCTAATCCTCTCTTTGTGACCATTAACTTCATGTATCAATTTGGCACCAGTGCCCAGATATGTTGACAAACATTTTCTGGATGTTTCTGTGAGATGGTTTTTAGATGAGGTTAACATTTAAATTAGGCTTCCCTGATAGCTCAGTTGGTAAAGAATCCGCCTGCAACGCAGAAGACCCTGGTTTGATTCCTGGGTCAGGAAGATCCACTGGAGAAGAGATAGGCTACCCACTCCAGTATTCTTGGGCTTCCCTGGTGACTAAGCTGGTAAAGAATTCACCTGCAATGAGGGACACCTGGGTTCGATCCCTGGGTTGGGAAGATCCCCTGCAGAAGGGAAAGGCTACCCACTCCAGTATTCTGGCCCAGAGAATTCCATGGACTGTATAGTCCATGTAGGACATGACTGAGCAACTTTCACTTTCACTTAACATTTAAATTGGTGGGCTTTGATTAAACATACTACCCTCCACAATGTGGGTGGACTTCATCCAATCAACTGAAAGCCTAAATAGAATAAGAGACTGATCTCTCCCTAATAAAAGGGGATTCAGCCAGTTGACAGACTTCATATTTGAACAGCAACACAGGCTTTTCCAGGTCTACAGGCTGGAGACCCACTTGTTGTTCAGTAGCCACGTCATGCCAGAGTCTTCATGATCCCACAAACTGTGGCACACCAGGCTTCCCTGTCCCTCACCATCTCCCAGAGTGTGCTCAAGTTCATATCCATTAAATTTGTGATGCCATGTAACCATCTCATCCTCTGTCACCCTCTTCTCTTTCTGCCCTTAATCTGTCCCATCATCAGGGTCTTCTTTTCCAATGAGCCATTTGTTCATATCATGTGGCCAAAGTATTAGAGTGTTGGAGACCCACTTCTTGGCCTCCATAATCACAAGTCAATTTCTTAAAATAAATCTGTGTGTGTGTATATACTGGGGTAGAGACAGAGACATAGAGATCCTATTAGTACTGTTTCTCTGGAAAACCTTGACAAATACACCCTGCTTCAGCAATGTGTCTGGAAGTAGCTGTGTCTTCCTCAAACTACACTTTGGTAAAACGGCCCCTTTTCCACAAGTCCAGCTCTCACTGGGTCATTCTGTTTCTATTATGTTCTTTATCCCTAGGTTATAAGGGTAGTAATGATTCTTACTCTTCCTCATTACTAGTCTCTGGTGTGTTACCATCCTTTCTTGATACAACCCGCACCTCTGAAATCAGTCCTTTCATTAAAGCAGTGATTCTCAACTTGAGGTGCATATTAGAATCAGCTGGGAAGATTTTAAAAATCCCAATGGCCAGTCCACAAACCAGACCAACTAAACCAGAACCTGTGGGGTCAGCATACAGGCATCAGTTTTCTTAAAGCTCCCCAAGTGTTTTAAACACAGCCAAGGTTAAAAACCACTGCATGAATGTCTCTTCATTTGAATCATTTGAGAGGAATTTTGTTTCCAGCCATGACCCCAACTAACACACAGTCATCATCCAATATTCCCTTCAATAAATTCCCCTCAAAGTTTAAAAAAAAATTATTGAAATCTTATAAGCATTAATTACCTGTATTTTTCTTATAGCTATCTTCTATACTGTCAAGGATTATTTTACCTTTAAGACTATTTTGTTGCTCTGATTGTCTCCAATTCATTAATTTGCACCTAACCAAAAACTTGTCTCCCAACTACCACTCAGACTATTTTTTAACCCCTTACCCCCACTTCTGGTGCTGGGGAGATGGGAAAGAAAGTTCTGAATGCTTACATAAAAGCCCAAAGATGAGACAGTGTCCACAGCACATGCATGATGAACTGCAATTATATCTGTATGGATAAACAAAGCTTCCCTGGTAGATCAGATGATAAAGAATCTGCCTGCAATGCAGAAGACCTGGATTTGATCCCTGGCTTGAGAAGATCCCCTGAAGAAGGGAATGGCTAATGAAGACACAGGAGCACTGCATTTAAACAGACCTATGTTGGGCTTCCCTGGTGGCTCAGATGGTAAAGGATCTGCCCACAAGCAAAGGAGACTGATGAACAATGAGCCTTGTAAAGATTTTTGTTTTAACCCTAATAGCAATGTATTATAAAACATCACTCACAGAGTCATTTAGAATAAATCAGAGGAGAGAAATATTAGAGACAGAAAGATGATTATGAGACTGTCACAGAAACCCAGAAGTTTGTCATCTGAGCCAGGTCAGTGAGAGTGAAAAAGAAGGCATGTGTCATTTTCTATAGTGTCCTTAAGCACAACAATTATGCCTTTTCCATGCAGATCTGTTAAGACTCAGAGTAAGAATCCAACACTTCTCAGATTCTTTTGATTTAAAAATCATACGAAAATGCACACTTTTAAAAATCAGTCAAGTATGGGTTTTTTTTTGTTTGTTTGTTTTTTCTATTTTTTTATTTTTTTTTTAATTGGAGGCTAATTATTTTACAATATTATATTGTTTGGTTTTGCCATACATTGACATGAATCTGCCGCGGGTGTACATGAGTTCCCCTTCCTGAGCTCCCCTCCCAGCTCCCTCCTCCCCTTATCTTCCCTCTGGGTCATCCCCGTGCACCAGCCCCGAGCATCCTGTATCATGCGTCGAACCTGGACTGGTGCTTTGTTTCACATATGATAATATACATGTTTCAATGCCATTCTCCCATGTAAACAAATTATTTCCCATCAGCCATGGCACTGAAATCAACCAATTCTATGTTTGCTTCCAAAAGTCACTCTCTGCAACAACTTTTTCTCATTCCACTATGATAGGTTTCATTTGATAGCCTTGCTGGTCATTTGATTATCTTTGCCTTTATAGGTATATATGCTAAGTCTTGAACAATCTTTTGTCAGTGTACATAACAGACCTTTTATGAATACAGCAAAGATTAAATATTGTTAAAATGATGGTAAATAGGAACAAGGGTGGGATCTCCATTACTAGCTCTGTTGTCATGAAAGGAGAATACAATCTGACCTCTAGAATAAATCAGAATTAGGATTCTATTAAAAGGATTTTGCTTCATACTAATATATGAAGAAGATACTACAAAAAATTAAGAACTTGACAATCCTGTTTCGTAATAATTTTGATTCATAATAATGTCTAAGGATGACATATACACCACAGACTATCAAATATGCAGTAATGTAAATCATAACTCTACTAATGTCTGAAATGTTACTTGGCCATGTATAAAGCCAGTGTTGCCTGAGACTGTCACACGCAAAGAACCAAAAGAGTCTCAGTCAAACCACTGGTTTCAGTTTGATGCTCCGAATTCTCATTGTGAAGATTATTACTATACCTATAAATCTCTTGTGCATGCTAAATCACTTCAGCCATGTCCGACTCTGCAATTCTATGGACTGTATCCCACCAGACTCTCTGTCCATGGGATTCTCCCGGCAAGAGTGCTGGAGTGGGCTGCCATTGCCCTCCTCCAGGAGGTTGTCCTGATCCAGGGATCAAACCCGTGTCTCATGTCTCTTGCATTGGCAGGCAGGTTCTTTACCATTAGCACCTACTTTGAAAGCCCATAAATCTCTTAGGGTTTACTTTTTAAGTCCCTGTTGCTTCTGTTCCTAAATCCATGCAGCCTGTCGGCCAGTCATAGATTTAGGCATGTCACTTTTCTGATATCCACAAAAAAAACCATACTTAATAAGCATTCTGGGAGTATAGTAATTTCACTGCTGCTGCTGCTGAGTCACTTCAGTTGTGTCCGACTCTGTGTGACCCCATAGACAGAAGCCCACCAGGCTCCCCCGTCCCTGGGATTCTCCAGGCAAGAACACTGGAGTGGGTTGCCTTTTCCTTCTCCAATGTGTGAAAGGGAAAAGTGAAAGTAAAGTCGCTTAGTCGTGTCCGACCCCTAGCGACCCCATGGACTGCAGCCTACCAGGCTCCTCCATCCATGGAATTTTCTAGGCAAGAGTACTGAGGAAAGTAATATTATTCGTAGGATGGCTTTCTTCTACCTCCTGGATCCTCTGCTTTGCTCCCATTCTCATACCTCTCATCTCTTAATTCGGTCCTTCTCAGCTCCCTTGTATTCAAACAACCTTATCTCTATATCACACACATTACTCCTAAACCCCTGGTGAGGCAAACACTATGCCTGCAAAAACTTACCTCATATAGGAACTTCTCAAGAACTCTCCAAACAAACTGTGTTCTACATCTACTAAGCAAATAAAACCTGTTCTGTGGAAAAAGCACAAGCTGGAATCAAGATTGCTGGGAGAAATATCAATAACCTCGGATGTGCAGATGATACCACCCTTATGGCAGAAAGTGAAGAGGCTCTTTAAGTTCTTGATGAAAGTGAAAGAGGAGAGTGAAAAGGTTGGCTTGAAGCTCAACATTCAGAAAACGAAGATCATGGCATCTGGTCCCATCACTTCATGGGAAATAGATGGGGAAACAGTGGAAACAGTGTCAGACTTTTAATTTTTCTGGGCTCCAAAATCACTGCGGATGCTGATTGTAGCCAGGAAATTAAAAGACGCTTACTCCTTGGAAGGAAAGTTATGACCAACCTTGATAGTATATTAAAAAGCAGAGACATTACTTTGCCAACAATGGTCTGTCTAGTCAAGGCTATGGTTTTTCCAGTGGTCATGTATGGATGTGAGAGTTGGACTGTGAAGAAAGCTGATCGCCGAAGAATTGATGCTTTTGAGCTGTGGTGCTGGAGAAGACTCTTGAGAGTCCCTTGGACTGCAAGGAGATCCAACCAGTCCATTCTAAAGGAGATCAATCCTGGTTGTTCATTGGAAGGACTGATGCTAAAGCTGAAACTCCAATACTTTGGCCACCTCATGCGAAGAGTTGACTCACTGGAAAAGACTCTGATGCTGGGAGGGATTGGGAGCAGGAGGAGAAGGGGACGACAGAGAATGAGATGGCTGGATGGCATCACCGACTCGATGGACATGAGTTTGAGTGAACTCCTGGAGTTGGTGATGGACAGGGAGGGCTGGCGTGCTGTGATTCATGGGGTCGCAAAGAGTCGGACACAACTGAGCGACTGAACTGAACTGAACCGTCTCATATGTGTAAAACATGTGAATGCAGGAAACAGTCTTGTCTAATAGGGTCTGATATTTCACCCAGATCATAATCTGGTTGCTTTTTGCCATTATCTGTCATTACCTACATTCATCTTTATAGATTTTAAGGTCTCATCTTCTATCAAGAAATGGGTGACACTAAGAAAAATATTTTCTCTCTCTTTCAAGGAAGGAACGAGGAACAAGATGGGGGATTTGGGGAAAAAAACTATGTGCCAGGTGACATCTAAGGCATTTTACAAATATTACTATATTCAACAACCTTTTTAATTGAAACTTCACAACAAATGAATGATATAAGAATCCTGCACCTTAAAGATACTGAGTAACTTTCTCAAGTTCATGACAGCTATTAACTTGGGTAGGTGAAGTTCACATTTACACTGCTAAAATGCTGGACTACAGATTGGCATAGATATATAAGTTTTCTTCAACATCTCTTTTGTTATAGCTATGACACCAGTCTTCAACCTAAATTCTTGGTCCATTGTGTGCAAACTGACCAAAATTTAAGCAAGGAGGCTATGCCTTTGCAAGAATTTAAGCTCATTACAGTCTCATAAAAGAGAATTTCAGAAACTCAAAGCCTCAGATATCACCTGTTTCTAGTGGAGATGGTAACAAGGGAGAGTTAAATTGTTATGTACTAAGTCAGTTATAAGTACATAACAACACCAAAATCAAATTGATTATATTCTTTGCAGCCAAAGATGGAGAAGCTCTATACAGTTAGCAAAAACAAGACCAGGAGCTGACTGTGGCTCAGATCATGAACTCCTTATTGTCAAATTCAGACTTAAAGAAAGTAGGGAAAACCACTAGACCATTCAGGTATGACCTAAATCAAATCCCTAATGATTATACAGTGGAAGTAAGAAATAGATATAAGGGACTAGATCTGACATTGTGTAGGAGATAGGGAGCAAGACCATCCCCAAGAAAACAAAATGCAAAAAAGCAAAATGGCTGTCTGAGGAGGGCTTACAAATAGCTGTGAAAAGAAGAGAAGCAAAAAGCAAAGGAGAAAAGGAAAGATATACCCATTTGAATGCAGAGTTCCAAAGAATAGCAAGCAGAGGTAAAAACGCCTTCTTCAGTGATCAGTGCAAAGAAGCAGAATAAAACAATAGAATGTGAAAGACTAGACATCTGTTCAAGAAAATTAGAGATACCAAGGGAACATTTCATGCAAAGATGGATTCAATAAAGGACAGAAAAGGTATGGACCTAACAGAAGCAGAAGATAGTAAGAAGAGGTGCCAAGAATACACAGAAGAACTGTTCAAAAAAGATCTTCATGACCCAGATAATCACAATGGTGTGATCACTCACCTAGAGCGAGACATCCTGGAATGTGAAGTCAAGTGGCCCTTAGGAAGCATCACTACGAATAAAGCATTGGAGGTGATGGAATTCCAGGTGAGCTATTTCAAATCCTAAATGATGATGCTGTGAAAGTACTGCATTCAATATGCCAGCAAATTTGGAAAACTCAACAGTGGCCACAGGACTGGAAAAGGTTCGTTTTCATTCCAATCCCAAAGAAAGGCAATGCAAAAGAATGCTCCAACTACCACATAACTGCACTCATCTCACACACTAGCAAAGTAATGCTCAAAATGCTCCTAGCCAAGCTCCAACAATACGTGAACTGTGAACTTCCAGATGGAAGCTGGATTTAGAAAAGGCAGAGGAACCAGAGATCAAATTGCCAACATCTACTGGATAATCTAAAAAGCAAGAGAGTTCCAGAAAAACATCTATTTCTGCTTTATTGACTACGCCAAAGTCTTTTGACTGTGTGGATCACAATAAACTGTGGAAAAAAGAGATGGGAATACCAGACCACCTGACCTGCCTCTTGAGAAATCTGTTTGCAGGTCAGGAAGCAACAGTCAGAACTGGACATGGAACAACAGACTGGTTCCAAATAGGAAAAGGAGTACGTCAAGGCTGTATATTGTCACTGTGCTTATTTAGCTTATATGCAGAGTACATCATGAGAAATGCTGGGCTGGAGGAAGCACAAGCTGGAATCAAGATTGCCAGGAGAAATATCAATAACCTCATATATCCAGATGACATGACCCTTATGGCAGAAAGTGAAGAGGAACTCAAAACCCTCTTGATGAAAGTGAAAGAGGAGATTGAAAAAGTTGGCTTAAAGCTCAACATTCAGAAAACTAAGATCATGGCATCTGACCCCATCACTTCATGGCAAATAGATGGGGAAACAGTGGAAACAGTGACAGACTTTATTTTTTTGGGCTCCAAGATCACTGCGGATGCTGATTGCAGGCAGGAAATTAAAAGACGCTTACTCCTTGGAAGGAAAGTTATGACCAATCTAGTTCAGTTCAATCGCTCAGTTGTGTCCAACTCTTTGCGACCCCATGAACCACAGCACGCCAAGCCTTCCTGTCCCAACCAACTCTCGGAGTCCACCCAAACCCAAGTCCATTGAGTCGGTGATTCCATCCAACCATCTCATTGTCTGTCATCCCCTTCTCCTGCCCTCAATCTTTCCCAGCATCAGGGTTTTTTCAAATGAGTCAGCTCTTCACATTAGGTGGCCAAAGTATTGGAGTTTCAGCTTCAACATAAGTCCTTCCAGTGAACACCAAGGACTGATCTTCTTTAGGATGGACTGGTTGGATCTCCTTGCAGTCGAAGGGACTCTCAAGAGTCTTCTCCAACACCAAAGTTCAAAAGCATCTACTCTTCGGCACTCAGCTTTCTTTATTGTCCAACTCTCACATCCATACATGACCACTGGAAAAACCATAGCCTTGACTAGACGGACCTTGGTTGACAAAGTAATGTCTCTGCTTTTCAATATGCTGCCTAGGTTAGTCATAACTTTCCTTCCAAGGAGTAAGCGTCTTTTAATTTCATGGCTGCAATCACCATCTGCAGTGATTTTGGAAAAATAAAGTCAGCCACAGTTTCCACTGTTTCCCCATCTATTTGCCATGAAGTGATGGGGTCAGATGCCATGATCTTAGTTTTCTGAATGTTGAGCTTTAAGCCAACTTTTTCAATCTCCTCTTTCACTTTCATCAAGAGGGTTTTTAGTTCCTCTTCACTTTCTGCCATAAGGGTCATGTCATCTGCATATATGAGGTTATTGATATTTCTCCTGGCAATCTTGATTCCAGCTTGTGCTTCCTCCAGCCCAGCATTTCTCATGATGTACTCTGCATATAAGTTAAATAAGCAGGGTGACAATATACAGCCTTGACGTACTCCTTTCTTGTTTGGAACCAGTCTGTTGTTCCATGTCCAGTTCTAACTGTTGCTTCCTGACCTGCATACAGGTTTCTCAATAGGCAGGATGGGTGGTCTGGTATTCCTATCTCTTTCAGAATTTTCCACAGTGTCCAACCTAGACAGTATATTAAAAAGCAGAGACATTACTTTGCCAACAAAGGTCCATATAGTCAAGGCTATGGTTTTTCCAGTAGTTATGTACAGATGTGAGAGTTGGACTATAAAGAAAGCTGAGCACCAAAGAATTGATGCTTTTGAACTGTGGTTTTGGAGAAGATGCTTGAGAGTCCCTTGGACTGCAAGGAGATCCAACCAGTCCGTCCTAAAGAAAATCAGTCCTGAATATTCATTGGAAGGACTGATGTTGAAGCTGAAACTCCAATACTTTGGCCACCTGATGCGAAGATCTGACTCTTTTGAAAAGACCCTGATGCTGGGAATGATTGAAGGCAGGAGGAGAAGGGGACGACAGAGAAGGAGATTGTTGGATAGCATCACCAACTCAGTGGACATGAGTTTGAGTGAACTCCGGGAGTTGGTGATGGACAGGGAGGCCTGGCGTGCTGCGGCTCATGGCGTCGCAATGAGTTGGACATGACTGATCGACTGAACTCAACTGAAGTCAGTTATTCCTTCATTGATTTATCTTAATAACAGCATCACCTTATTTTAAGTCAAGATGAAATTGGAAACTGAATTTGGATCCTGTACTCTAACAAATGTCTGTGACCTTAATATAGTTATCTAGACTTTTACCACTCAGTCATCCTCCAGACAGAGGAAATGACTCATCTATTTTAAAAAGTGGAAGTGTTAAAGTTTACTTAAAATATATCAAGACAAAATATTTCTTTACGTATGTTTCAGGAAGTATGTACTTGTGTTTTTACAAGTCTAATCTATTTGCAGGCTTTTCATTCTTAGGCACCTATGTCAATATTTCAGTAAAAGTAAACCGATAATTGAAAAATAAGCAGCAGAAAGGAGCATCTATTATTGGGTTTAATTATACTTATAAGCTTCATATGAAAATTTAAAACTTATTTTTAAATGTGCATCTATTACTTTATCTCCAAATGTAACAAAATTTCCAAAAATGCTGAAAATGAGAAACCATGAAGTACTTAATTTGATTACAAAAAGAATTTAAAATATAACTGTGCTAATTTTCCATTTAAAACTTAGCTAGTCTAAGACTCAATTTGAAGGGGCCCATTTAAACCAAAAGGCAGGCTGACCTCACCACAGCAATTCAGCAGAGAAAAGCCATCCTCAAGGTTGATGACAGCCATATACAATATGTATTTTTTGTATGATAAAACACAGCATCTCAAAAGACAGAATAGCTTTAGATACATGCCTCAAAGAGAAACTCAAAAGAAAAAGAAATCTATTTCAAAACAAAGAAAAAACATTTGAGGTCTTGCTCCCAAGGAGAGATTTTGCTTTAAACTACCGCCCCCTCTAAAAAATAAGAAAATGACTGGCTGATATACAAAGATGAAGAAAGCTTTGGTATTCTTTACCTCAGATACATTAATGAATAACACACAGTTATGTGTTACAAAGTCCCACTGCTAAGCTGGCATCCAAGAGGGGGGGATCATCCTATGACACAGAGCGTACATATACAAGACAGTATTTTACTGTAGGAGAACAAGTGCCAGGATCTGATATACAAAGGTTCAAAGCTTGGCTAGGGATAATATTCAGAAATGCCCCAAAGTGAAAGCAGTAAAATAAGGACCAAAGAAAATCCTAAAGTTTAAGGCCAAAGTACACTAGAAACCAAAGACATAGTCTAGACTCAATGCCTGGCAGAAAGAAAAATTACCTGAGCATGATGTAGGTGAAGCAAAGTAGTAAGAAGGCGGGTTTGGCAATAAGGCTGTTTTCATGGCTTGCTTTTCTTGGCCATATAGCAGAGAATGTGAAGGTGTGTTGGATCTCATCTTAAAGCACTGGGACCCTGGAAGACAACAGGTCTAAATGAATTTTTTTTGGATGCCGAGTAACAACTGGCAAGACATTTCTTATTGGCTTTTATTTTCCTTTATTTCACACTGGTCATTTTTCTGTAATTTCTATCTTAGTTAATGAACGACATCACCATTCTCTCCCTTGAGCAATTCCAAAAAAAAGGAATACATCTTGACTTTTCCTTCTGCTAGTGTACTTAATATTTGTCTTTCAATGGACTCAGCATCTTTAACTGATAAGTATTTAAAAAGCAATCTTCATGTTATTAATATGAAGACCTCCACTAGTTACTATAAAAGAAATTACCTTAAAAAATTCAATGAAAATAAAGCAATGCCAATAGATTTTTAGTAGAAATCCACTCCTTTTTCAAAATGATGATTAGGAAATACCATTTGACATGGATTAGTATCAACCTATGGAGAAGGAAATGCCACCCCACTCCAGTACTCTTGCCTGGAAAATCCCATGGACAGAGGAGCATGGTAGGCTACAGTCCATGGGGTCACTAAGAGTCGGACACGACTGAGCAACTTCACTTTCACGTTTCACTTTCATGCATTGGAGAAGGAAATGGCAACCCACTCCAGTGTTCTTGCCTGGAGAATCCGAGAGACGGGGGAGCCTGGTGGGCTGCTGTCTATGGGGTCGCACAGAGTCGGACACGACTGAAGTGACTTAGCAGCAGCAGCAGCAGTATCAACCTAAATTTTTCTCCTTAAATTAGAGAGATTAAATGATAATTGCAAAGGAAATTATTTTTTCATTGTGTGACTTAATTATGATTTAATGCAGCACCCTTGTACCATCAAAAGGTCATTTGTAGACCAGCCCCACCCTTTGGGAAGCACTTAACTATGGGATAAAATCCCAACTCTTGATATTATCTCACTCCTGATTACCTTTCAACCTAATTTCCTGCCACTCCACAAGCCACCTGCCCTGACTAAATTTGGCCCCATTAATTTCCCCACTGTGACTGCTGGCAAAATTAATGCCTCACTCTAGCGGTTTCAGACATGGAGTCTTGAGGGACCTCCCAGGCACATTTCTCCCTAGCACAGACGTTTCTCATTGACTCAATTCTAGTCGGGTTCCTCTGAGTCCTCTGCTCAACGAGGTTTCAACCTTGGCCTATAAGACTTGAATAAACACTAGTATAGTTTCTAACAGCTCAAGGCCATATCCCTGGGATGATCCTAGAACCCTCAAAGTACCTGCCCAAAAAAGCTCAATACTGCCAAAAGAAATCACTGCTTGTTCCAACCAACAGCTGAAAACAGGATCCCCATCTCCCAGTCTCTGTGGGAGGGTAGGACCCTCATTTTGATAAGTGTAAGGTAGCAAACCTAAATGGATTTCACATGGACCCGTTGCTCCCTTCTTTCTTCTGTAATTTTTCTTTACTTCCCTGAAAACTTCTATCACTCTCTTCCCTACTCCCTCATCCTCCATTTAAAACCCTGAACCACTTGTCTACAAATTAGAGTGCAGTGCATGCTGGACTGTTTTCCCTATTGCAATAGCTAATGCTGATTAAAATCTACATTTACCCCCTTTCAGTTTAGTTCAGTTCAGTTCAGTCGCTCAGTCGTGTCCGACTCTTTGCGACCCCATCAATCACAGCATGCCAGGCCTCCCTGTCCATCACCAACTCCCGGAGTTCACCCAAACTCATGTCCATCGAGTCGGTGATGCCATCCAGCCATCTCATTCTCTGTCGTCCCCTTCTCCTCCTGCCCCCAATCCCTCCCAGCATCAGAGTCTTTTTCCAGTGAGTCAACTCATCGCATGAGGTGGCCAAAGTATTAGAGTTCAAGCTTTAGCATCAGTCCTTCCAATGAACACCCAGGATTGATCTCCTTTAGAATGGACTGGTTGGATCTCCTTGAAGTCCAAGGGACTAGTGTCTGCCTTTGTTTATTCCTGACAGCACTTCATATCTGCTTCTCATTTGACACTTTATAAATCTTGAACGATCCCTCTTACTTGCTATGTTGTGCTCATTTGTATACTCCAAGTGCCCAGATCAGTACCTGTACAGTGTTTCCCATGTTAGAAATGGCAAACTAGTTTTTGCTCACAGGTTAATAAAGTAATATGATTAAACAATATTTTGTCAGATTTCTGTACAGATATATATATATATATATACACACACATGTTATATACGTACAGATATATATATACTATGTATGAAATCACTAAATCGTATTTTGTCACACAGATACCTATCCACCACTGAGGCAATAATTCTTCAAGAGAAATCTTTAAATAACTGCATACAGAGAAAGGGAGAACATTGTTATCTGACTACTGTGAACAGGCAGGGCCATGAGGAAAAAGGATCTAACATATTGCGTTAGTTTTTGTCTCAACCTACACATCATAAGAGGGACATCACACAGTATATTAAGCTTTACAATTATTGGGCTGGTGCACGGGGATGACCCAGAGGGAGGATAAGGGGAGGAGGGAGGTGGGAGGGGGGTTCAGGAAGGGGAACTCATGTACACCCGGGGCAGATTCATGTCAATGTATGGCAAAACCAACCAATATAATAAAAAATAATAATAATAAAAATAATTTTAAAATCTTCTTCAGCTTATTTTCATTCTTTCTTAGCTTTGCCAGTATCATTTTTAATTCCAATGTTTCCTTTAACCTCACATCTTCCTCTTTTGGATGTTCACTTCCTTTAAAAATAACAATTGTCTATTACTTTCCACATTTTTTTTTTGTTTTATATTAGTAAGAGGATTTTTCTAACTGTGGCATGGGGAATTTACATGCAAGTTATGTGAGACACTGGATTTTACTTAAAAATTAGGTTTTTTTTTTTTACTGCTACTAGCTTATAGGTGAAAATGCTAATTTACATAGAAACCTGCATTATTCCACAAAATTAAATGAACCATAACCTCAAAGTGCAATGAGGCACACACAGCATGACTACATTATTTCAGAAAGCTTTAGAGTTGAGTTTACAGTCTGTTGATCTCCGACTTCACGAACCAAGGTGCAGCTCACATTGATTCCCTGTAGTAGCTTTGAGCTTCCGCCAAACAGCAACTGTAGGACTGGAAAATACAAGGTTAAGGAGCTGGTACCTAAGCATATGTTTAGAAAGTTAACTTTCACTAAAGTTTATTTTGTTATTTATTAAAGGGGTCATTGTCACATTAGATATTTTGCTTACTTAAAGGTAATATAAAATTATTGCTGGGATAGCACACCACTGAAACCATGAAACTAAATGTGGGGTCTGTGTGAGCATTCCCCTTTTGCCATTGAATTACAAATGTTTCCTACACACAGTTGCACTAACATTAAATAGTGAATGTAGAATTCTTATTATGGGTTGATTTGCAGCGTATCAAGTCTCGCCTTGTTTTCGATCACTGTATCAGCCTCTCCAGTTGCCTAAAACTTTGCTGTTTCAGTCTCTGCCCAGTCTCCAAGTCAACCCTAATGCAACCAGGCAAATTATTAACAGCTCCGTCCAAAACCATTAAGTAGAGGCTAGAATTAAATATGAAGTCCTGAGCCCAGAATCCAGAGTGTCTGTGCAGTGTTCTATGCATTCATGCTCCCAGAAAGCTGCAGCCACTCAACAATTCTGTTATACAGTCTGCATTATGGGACTCCTGTCCCTGCTAACATCCTCCACACCTGGGGTTGCAACCAGTGTTCTAAGCTAAATTACTGCTGGTTTAACAAGGGACCTGCCCTTGACTAGAATCTGGCCTGGCATCTCACACCCCCTCCCTGGACACTGACCAGAGCTCTGCTTTCCAACTGAATGAGCTCCTTCCTTCCCTTGCCTGGAGCTAAAAGTTAGCACTGCCAGGAACTGTTGCCATATTCTCTCCCACCAGATTCCAACCCCTTATAAATCATTTCTGTACTACAATCCTAGTTTTCCTAGTCTCCCATATTACAATTAGGAATGCTTGTCACCTATCCATGTAACAGTCTTGATCCCAGCCCCCTTTTTCCTGCTTACTTTTCTTTCCCTGATCTGAGGTCTGGCATACTTCACCATAGATGTGGTATGGGATGACAATGTCAGTGTACAAAGAACACTCATAAAGAAAATCTTTGAAGGCATCTCTTTTATTCAATGAAAATAATCACCACAATTAATCTGTTTGACAGTTTCTATTTTTTAATGAAAAATAAATCTTTATATTTTTTCTAATAAGAGTATAATTTCCTCTTATTTTATTTTTACAAATTTTGATAAGCCATAGGATCAAATTATTATTTCTGAGATCCCATAATCTGTTAGGTGTTACAAGTATTTGCATTATGTAGTTTACTTTGTGTTGGGGGCTTGATTCTTCCTACAAAGCTTTCTGTACTATCTATATTCTGTGCTATCCAGTTTCCCTGGCAACACAGTTGTTCCCATGGAGAAATAAAAATGAACACCTAAACAGAGATGAACTTGAAGATATAAAGCTTCACAAGATGGATAGTTTGCTTAGTGGCTATTAAAGAGCAAAATGAAAAGACAGAAAAGCAGAAAATATATCTAGGTTTCAAGTTGCAGTTAAAAGCTAACAAACTACTTCTGATCTCTTTTGACCTGCTAATAACAAATCATTCTTGATATTCTTAATTGCAGCCTTAAATAGACTTTTTCCCCAAATCAGTTTTTAAAACTCACTACCTGGGCAAAAGGCCTTTTAAAATAGTGACTGGATGGTCTGTTTCATTTTAACAATATGGCTGGCTCTTTCATAGTGGCAATTACATGTTTCAAGAATTTGGGGAATTTTCATGAAACTGCCTAAATTTAAGTCAACTTGATTTGAGAAACAACCAACCAACCTAACCTACACACTAACAATGAGACTGTGAGCAAATGGGCATACAATTATTTTTTTACTACAAAAAGATTATTTTTTGTTCTTTTTTTTAATGTCCAGAATTTGACTAGTTGACCTACTGCCAGTTTATGCAATTTGAATAGAGCTTGTAAACAGCAAGTAGATAGAAATCTGACTGCTTTGGTTGAATGTGAAGGGAAGTTGATAGCCTCAGTTAAGGCTCACACCCCTATGCCAAATCCCTAACATCATTATGGCAGACTTGGTATGATAAATGATACCAGTAAAATAATTCACACTCATCTGCAAGTTCCATTCAAGCCGCATGAAGTACACTAATCAAAGACAAAGGAAAACCACTGGTTCTGCAACCTCCAGCCCTCCTGTCTGCCTTCTTTTCTCACAACTTTATAATCCAGACAACTGCACCCTGTCCATCTGTTCCTCACCCCTTTGCCTGCTGTCCTCTAGCCCTTTCTGTGCTGTTGCTCTTAAGCTTTGACCTCCTTTTCCCCATTTTATTCTGCTGTTTCTGCTCTACATTTTTGTCACTTTTTTCACTGGCTTCATTCTTGCATCTTATTGATCTTTACCTATTCTGTATTATCCTTATTTTCAGCCTCCTTACCTGCCTTTATTTTCATTATTGCTACCCTTTCTTTGTTCCTCCTCTTCTCCTAGAAATTTGTAAATTTTGCTCTTTTTTTTATTATTATGTATTGGTTTTGGATTAATTCTTTTTCTCTCTCTTTCCATGTATTACTTTTTCCTGATTCTTTGACTCCCAGACTTTGTGTCAAAGATTATCACTGGAGCAATTTATTATGATAAAATCGGAAGAAAAACTCAGCTTTAGGAAATAGCATCTTAAATGGTAGGCTGCCGTCTTGTTAACTAGTCTCTTTGTCCTCCCTGTAAGTTCACAATGAGTAGAATCAATGAGATTTGTCACTTTTATTTGCCTAGGTCAGGCATTATTCACCCTAATAATGTAGAGAAGAACAGAACATTGAAATTAATTAAGTCCAGCATGCTGAGTTGCTGCCACTCAAGATAAAATAACTTTCATATATGGTTGGTTGACTGACAAAGCAGAATAAAGATGTAACCAACTGAGGCTATCAACTTTCCTTCCCATTCAACCAAAGTGGCCAAATTTCTATCCACTTGCAATTTACAATATATCTGTTAACACAGTGGCAGATTATTCATGTATGCTTGCTTTGTCATACTTGAAATTAATTTCCAATGTAAATTATATTTATTAAGCACCTAAAACTCACACTCAGTCACTGACTAATTTTCAGTCTTTTAAATCCATCAGAAAACACTCATGCCCCATAGTATCTACTGGTTTCATAGCACTCAAAACTTTGGTCAATCATTATCACTCACCATAGTTAAAATATCTGCTCTTTCTGTTTTCTTCAGTTTACTGTTTTTACATTTAACAGTTTTTATCTTGCTTAAAGACTTCAGATTCTAAAAAGGACCATGACTTGGAAAGAAAATCAAATTTATAAGATTCTATATTCTGCTATAATAAAATTTTTACTGCAGATGAACTTTCTATACTTTCTTTTCCTTATTATTGATATAATTATAAAGCCAACATATAAGTCATGTAGGCTGAACACTGCACAATGCTAGGGAGTCATTCTTGACCTATGCATAGGGTACTGTATTCAGTTAGATTCATTTTTCAGTTCTCACTGAAACAATGCCATGCTTTTACTCATGAGATGGAAAAAATTTTCTACTTTGATAATGTTAAATTATGTTTGGGTTTTATTCTCTAAAAATCCTTGAATGTAACATTTTAAGAGTTAAGAGGAAATTTAGAGACATAGTTTTCCTCTTTCATGTTACATAGAAGGAAGATACTTCCAGAGAAATGATGTACTCTGACCACAAATTTATCACCATATTCACCATGAGAGACAGTGTAAGAGCCAACTCTCAGATTTCTAGCTTCAAGAATATAATTTTGAGTACATTCACGGTGATATAGAAAATATTTCAACCACATAAATCCCATACATTCAAATTTCAGATTTTTAACCTAATCTTACTCCTAGACAGTTTTACACTGCAGACTGCTAAAGCACTAAAATAATTTCTGAGTGGTCCTCCTTGTGCAGTTTGCTCTGTAATCCAGCCACATACTGAAGGCTTTCTCGAGTGGGGCTGTCACCATCTCTTTTTTCATTCTCTTCATGGGGTTCTTATATAGAAAGCTCATAAAGAAAGCTGAGCACCGAAGAATTTATGCTTTCAACTGTGGTGCTGGAGAAGACTCTTGAGAGTGCCTTGGATTGCAAGGAGATTCAACCAGTCCATCCTAAAGGAAATCAGTCCTGAATATTCATTGGAAGGACTGATGCTGAAGCTGAAACTCCAGTACTTTGGCCTCATGATGTGAAGAACTGACTCATTGGAAAAGACCCTGATGCTGGGAAAGATTGAAGGCGGGAGAAGGGGACAGCAGAGGATGAGATGGTTGGATGATATCACCAACTCGGTGGACATGAATTTGAGTAAGCTCCGGGAATTGGTGATGAACAGGGAAGCCTGGCGTGCTGCAGTCCATGGGGTCACAAACAGTTGGACAAGACTGAGTGACTGAACTGTCACCATCTCCATTGACTAACACAGTGAAGGATATTTAGAAAAGAAACTGTTCAATGCTATTGTTACATCTATATTACTACAGTATAATTTTGGAATATTAACATTAAGTAATTGAAATAAAGTTTCTTATGAATTAAAATGCTTACTTTCCCAATAATGTACTGGGAAACTATTAATGCCAGTTTAATTTTATCTTCTCTATAGAGCTTTTCTTAATTAATATCAACTTATAGTTTTCTTTCTCTCCTTTCTTATTGCTCAAAAACAATGTGTGGTTTTTGCTGTAGTATTTTTACTTGTTTCTATTCTCTTGCTCCATCTGAAAAGCTTATCAATTTCCGTGCATACTGAATCCGTCTTTTGTTTTCTCTCCTCCATGCCCTTGGGTGCGCATGAAGTTGATGTTAAATGTGTGCTACTGAGGTGGATAAGACCTGAATTACAGACACTTCATCACCAAAGTTCTGATTAAATGAAAGTAAATATCTAAAGTATATGTTGCCAAAACATTGTCAAAAATGTACATAATGAATCTATATGCTAACAGAACTAACCATTAATGTAAAAACTTAAAAATTATACCTTTTATAGAGCAATATCTAATAGTGATGTTTAAAACTGTTTCTTCAGGTAACTTAGTGCATATTGAAGAAATGAACAAGCAGAGAAGAAAAACTAGTGCACACCGTCAGAAAATCATAATGCTTTAAAAAATTTTATTTCAGTTTTCCTTCTTTTTTTCTAGAACTGAAAGAGGTGTATGATGGATTTAGTCGGCTCTTCATTTGAGAGAGCAGCAAAAGAAAAAAAAAAGAATACATTATGCTCCAAGAAGCCATAGCTTGGCAGATGTTGCAAGAATGAATTAGCTCATTGACCTCTTTTTTTTTTTTTTTTGAGACTTTGTGTCAACTTTGAGTGGAGTTTCCAATTGCACAATGAGCATCTGGACAGTTTTGACATCTTTATTACTTGCTCTGAGTTCTTAAAAGGCTAACATTTTGGTTAAAGATGATTTCTTTCAAAATTAAAGATGATTTCTTTCAAAATTAAAGATGATTACTGCCAAGAATAATTAATTCTATGACTCAATACCAATACAATTATCTTTCCTAAGATTCATAATCAAAATATCAACTTTTTAATCAAAATTAGAGGTTTGATTGATTGATTACGATATTCTCATTCAAATCCATTCCTTTCAGGCCTATTTTTATTTCTTGTACTTGCTTTGCACTGAATTTTTGTGGTTTAACATGACCACTTTCAAGCAAGATCATAAATTCTCATAAAAGCAGGCTATGGAATTCATAATCATAGCTCTTGGCCGCCACCTAAAGGTTTCTTTTTTGTTTTATTTTACATAAGACCTACTGTCTTAGTAGGTCTTATGTAATAATAAATAATAAAACTTTTGCCTGCAACATCCCATATTTTCACGTAAGTATAGGGTAAAAAGACTTATTTCACAATGTATTTTCACTTTTGTATACATGCATCAGCAGCCTATATAATTCTAACCACTTCTTGATCTATTTGGTACTTAAAGGCAATTTAAACTAGGTCCTCTGAGTGGTTTGAAATTTTCCATTCATTAAAGAAATACTGTGTCCTTATTATGTATCACTTCTACTCCTAAGCTCATCTTGCAGATAAAAGCATTTAAGTCATGGTTTCTGGCTTCAAGAAAAATGTAGCAGTTATTGATGCTTTAAGAAACTGGCTTCTTTTTGTCATAATCTGTATTAAAATTATCATTAATTGGATGACAAGGAGTAAATATAAAAGCAGCCTGAATAAAGAAAATGTTTCTCATTTCCAACTATCCAAGGTAAATGCAATTAGACTGTTTATTGAACCACTGCTGAATGTAATGTGTGTGCTAAATCTTTCGAATTCCATAGAATACAGAAATAATGGGTGCAATCTCTTGAGTATATTTAAGGGTAAATGAGATACCAGAGTTAATAATTCCCTGTTCCGTATCCTATTCTCACTTCCTTTACTCGCCTCCTAAGAAACACCTGGTCAAATCAGGCAAAACTATATCCAGCCAAGGGACACAGAGCATACTGAGCAAAGGGGAGTTTTGTGAGATGGGATTGGAGAAGTATGAAGGAACTGGATCATACAGGGCCTTGAGAGTCAGAGTAAGGACGCTGGGTTTTACTTGAAATATAATGAAAAGGCACATTAGCATATTAGAGAAGGAAGTAACTTGATCTGATGGCTGCATGAAAAGAGGGTTGGAATGGGCCAAGTGAAGAGGGAGATACATAATAGCCTACTACAGAAGCACAGATGGGAGAGCTGATGTGACATTAACAAGGGTAGTGACAGCGGAAGCACGAGAAATGAACACATTGAAGATGAATTTTGGAGCTAGACTCAATAGGACTTGGTGAAGGGCTAAATGACCCTTAGTCCTGCTTGGTTCTACTTGGTTCTGTTCCCTCCCAGATATGAATATAACTGAAATGCTGATATAGTTCTCCATGTTAGACATCTAAGTTAGATTTTATGTCACATGTAAGGTTTTAATTTATTAAAAAAAAAATATATATATATATATTTTAAATTATCTTGTACTTCTCTCATGGCCCAGTGGTTGGGAGTCCTCCCGGCAGTGCGGGGTATGTGGGTTTGATCCCAGGTCTGAGAGGATTCCATGTGCCATGGAGCAATTAAACCTATGTACCAAAACTCTAGAGCTGGTGAGCTGCAACTCGTGAACCCGCTTGCCACAACTACTGAAGCCTGCGTGCTCTGAAGCCTGTGCTTCGCAACAAGAGAAGTCACCACAATGAGAAGCACATGCACTGCAGTGATTGCCACAACCAGAGAATGCCCAGAGGCAGCAGTGAAGATCCAGTGCAGCAAAAAATAAGTAATACATAAATACTGTTTAAAAAGAAAATATTTTAATAGAATGAGTACATCAATAAACACTTCTTATCTAGCACTTTCTTCAAAGGAAGCAATCTTTAAAAAATAATTTTATGAATAATGGAAGTTTATCTACTAAAAGTACCAAAGTTTACTTAATTTTAACCAATTATAAGAATTTTTTTCTAAAGTTGTTCAATGTTTTCCTAGTATATAATTAAAATAATTGAAGCTTTTCAAAAACTCAGGCTGCCCATGATGAAAAGTAGTTACTGTACCTAGTGATACCCCTAAAATAATGAAATATAAAAGTGGGTTTCCTCTACTCTAAAAAGCTGAAAACTATTTTGCTTTCAAATCATGAAGTTTTGCGTTATTGTTGTCTTGGCTGTCCTTGTCCGCATTGTGCCAGTCTGAAGACATCCACTTCTTTTGCTGGGAGGTGGGAGTCCTGCTATTAGATAGATTTTCACTCAAGTTAATAGTATGTAGACTTCAAGTAAGGTAGGAACTTTTGTATTCTGATTGTACAGAGGCTTTTTTGACAAGTTGTTTTCTCAAGTATATTTTAGGTCACTGAAGTTGCTTGACCAGCAAAATTTAAGTCAGGGAAACATCCCTACATTAGCATTTCATTTCCCACATTTCTCATGATGCTCCTTGAAAATGGTATTCACATTACTATATATATTATCATTTTTTAAGTATCTACAAAGGATCCTTCCTTACAGCACAACTCCAACTACATGATTATAAACACTGCTTTTTTTGTTTGATGCTGAAAGTATAGTTTTACATGTAACATAAAATCTTATAAAATTTGACTGCAAAACTATAGACTAAAAAAAATCCCAAATCTCTTAACTTGGAGTATAATGTTATCTCTTTTTCCTTTTCATTTTGACATGCATGGGAACTAAAACAAATCAAATGTTCACAAAACCCCAGTCAGTAACACTACTTTCACAGTGTCTTTTGACAAGCAATATATGCATATTACAATCCCAAAGACATGTTTGAAACAGTTCTTCTAGTTAGCTACATTCCTCTCTCTGTATCTCCACCTTGTTTCATGGAAGAAAATATGTAAATGAGTAATGGAAATGTGTAAATGATGAAAGCATCTGTGTAAACAAAGAACATCCTTAATATACATAAGAATTATTTTGAGGACTCCTTGAAAAATCAGATGCCTAAAGTTGAGCTGCCAAATGACAGTCCTCAAGGGAAATTGGCATCTGAAACAAAAATTCCCCAGCTTATTGATATAGGTATTTCATAGAACAATCTTTAGCTAGCTCTGTGATAGACACCAGGTAAGCAATCCTAAATGATCTGCCTTTGTATTTTCCAAAGGATGGTGTACCAATGCACACCATCTTAAATGTTCTTCCTATAAGGTGACATTAGCATCTGTTCATCTGAACAGAAAGATAGGTTTTATGTTCCTTCTTGAATCTGGGCAGACTTTGGCTACAGTGGAAATGATGTTACATGACTCGAGACAACTCATAAATGCAGTACAGCTTCTGCCTAATTCTCCTGGTACGCTTGTCCTTAGAATCCAATCATCATGCTGTGAGAAAGCCAGACTGCCACATGGAAAGGCTACATACAGATTTTTCAGCCATAGCTCCCACTAAAACCCCAACTGACAGCTAGCCATCAACCATCACACATGTTAGTGAGCTTTTAGATGATTCTTGTTCTCTTTTCTTTGGCCCCACCTTGAGCAAAATCAAGGTCTCTTACCTAGCCATGGTCAAATTCCAGATTTGTGAATAAAATTAATGTTGTCACTGTTCTAAACCACTAAGATTTACAGTAGCTTTTTACACAGCAATAAATAACCAGAACAAATTCAAAATAATACGCGGCTTCTTCAGATGAAACATAAAGCCACAGATAAATCTTCACACATTCTGGTTTCCATTTAAGAATTTCAAATTATATCCAGCCAGGTCTTCCCCAGTCCCAGGCCTACTTGCTAGGTCTTGCTTTAGTTTATTGCCTAAACCTGTGGTTCTCAACCAGGAGTGATTTTGCCTCTCAAGGGACCTTTGGCAATGTCTGGACACAGTTAATTGTTTCCACAACTGGGGAGAAAATGCAACTGGCATCTAGTGGGTAAAAGCTAGGGATGCTGGTAAACATTGTACAATGCACAGCACAGTCCCTCTTCCCCCAACAAAGTATTACCAAGATTAAATAGGAGATAGAAAACTTGGGCCCTGATCTGGCCCAGCAGTGAGATACTCCATTCTTTCCCATGACTCTCTTCATTATATAGGTCTGGATTTCTCAATAAGCAATGGAGTAAAAGGATGAACGGGGCACTATAGTTGGAACATCAGGATTATCTGTAAATATTCTCAACCTACCAAGTGAGACTGTGGTGCTTCAGTTCAGTTCAGTTCAGTCGCTCAGTCGTGTCCGACTCTGCGACCCCATGAATCACAGCACGCCAGGCCTCC
This sequence comes from Moschus berezovskii, assembly GCF_049115385.1. Lineage (NCBI taxonomy): Eukaryota > Metazoa > Chordata > Mammalia > Artiodactyla > Moschidae > Moschus > Moschus berezovskii. The sequence continues at coordinate 35,883,888 of NC_142462.1, forward strand.
CTATCCATCACCAACTCCCGGAGTTCACTCAAACTCATGTCTATCAAGTCGGTGATGCCATCCAGCCATCTCATTCTCTGTCGTCCCCATCTTCTCCCGCCCCCAATCCCTCCCAGCATCAGAGTCTTTTCCAGTGAGTCAACTCGTCGCATGAGGTGGCCAAAGTATTGGAGTTTCAGCTTTAGCATCACTGGCTATAAATCAGAATAATTTTGCAGGCTTCTTTTTTCTTTTGAAATACCAACTGTATTTAAATATCAGCTCAATCTCCAACTCAAGAGACTCTGACTCAAAAATGCTGGATGGCAGTATTTAAAATCTACATACGTGATTCTAACATGTAGAATATTAGCCTCTTTACCTGGAGATTGTGACATATATATATATATATATATATATAGGTGGAGTCTAAAGAGTGAAATAGGAAAATCCTTACAGGTGATTCTGTTGGCACTCCCCTTTCTCATTGCCTACTGACAAACGTTGGCCTAAGCGCTCTCAGGCACTTATCCTGCCATGTTATAGCAAGAAAAGTACCTGTGCCAGACGCTCAGTTTACTCTTCTGCACTTCTTTGGGACTGAGGCACATCCCAAGACTCAGTTAATGCTTGTTAGGCCCATGCTGCTGCTGCTGCTAAGTCACTTCAGTCGTGTCCGACTCTGTGTGACCCCGTAGACGGAAGCCCACCAGGCTCCCCCGTCCCTGGGATTCTCCAGGCAAGAATACTGGAGTGGGTTGCCATTTCCTTCTCCGATGTGTGAAAGTGAAAAGTGAAAGTGAAGTCTCTCAGTCATGTCCGACCCATAGCGACCCCATGGACTGCAGCCTACCAGGCTCCTCCATCCATGGGATTTTCTAGGCAAGAGTACTGGAGAAGAAGCACCATTTAGTAAATGTTGAACAGCCAGTTCAAGTAAAATAGGATCACTCTGCTATGTACCTTTACTAGATTTTCATTAGAAGGTAGATATAAAAATATCAGTCAATATTCTTAGAATTTTACCACCTGAATGTCAAGATCAATCAAATAATCTATACAATTTACATAATTCAGGATGAGACAGAAGCTGTTGATAGGATGTTATCATGCTGTGATTCATCTCCTTCTACATGGGACTTGTCTTGTCCCACCCCCCAAAAAAAAAACCCACTAGGTAGGTGAATGCATTGTCATCTGCCTTAGATGCTAAGCAATGCAAGTCTGCTCATTTAAAAAAAGAGTTGGGTGGAGAATGGAAAAAAGTGAAATAGGCTATTATTATAATAATTACTTTGGCATAACTGTGTTATTTTGTCATGACAATAAGCTTTTCTGAACATGTTATTATTACATTACATTTGTGGTAAAAAGAAAAAAATAAAAACTGTTTTTCTTTTAAAAATGTATTTGCTGAAGGAAAACACTAATTTAATAAATTAAATTTCTCAAAAATTATCAAGTTCTAACTTTACTGTTTTTAATTTTTCCCATTAAACCCAAAGCCAGAAAGAATCTTTAATGTGCTTTTTTACTGAGTAAAATTATTTTTTCACCCTCTTTAAAACATAAATGTATGTGTAATTTAATATATCTTGAAATCTTCTGTCCTAGGACCTAAAATAGATAAGAGAAAATCAAGACAGAGTAAGGTTTTTGGAATGATTTTTCAAGCTCTGCTATACTTCTAAAGAAGGTTGTATGGCAACTATGCTTCAAGTTGTTGCATCTCTCCCTTCTCTAGAAACATATTGTTAGCTATCTGGGTAAAATGAACCTTTAAGTTCTTCAAACTCCTACTATGTTTTAACCTTTACAATACTCAAGAAAATACTTATAAATAGTTTCTTAAAGGTGCCAGGCCCAATGTCTTACTGAACACTTTAGGTAAATAACAAAACCTGTTACAGACCTGTCATATGTACATCTTTGCTTGAGTGTGTCCTTAATGCTGTCTTCAGTGTCCATGATGGAGGCCATAATTATTTGGTTTCAGGATCTAATACCAACTAGACAGGATCTAGTTTCACAAAAGGAAAGTTGTTTTAACAGGAGAGAAGCTGATACAGTTCTAAACCACTTCCTACAGGTTGAGTAAAACACAGAGAGAAGAGGCGCAATGGAAAATGGTCACAGAACAGGTTAACAGGTAATCACTATTTGGTAAAAGGACTTGTGAAAAGACTGTAATTTTACTTATGCCAAATTCCATTGGCTATAATGAGTTCCTGCTGCACCGATATTAAATGTTCAGTTGATCCTAAGGAAATAAAGAATTGAAGGTTAGGCACTACTCCTCTGTCCATAAGCCTCTAGTGCAAGAATCATTAGCACAAGTGAAGTGAAAGTCACTCAGTCATGTCTGAGTTGATACTTTGCAACCCTATGGACTATACAGTCCATGGAATTCTCCAGGCCAGAATACTGGAGTGGGTAGCCAGCAATTCCCTTCTCCAGGGGATCTTCCCAACCCAGGGATCAAACCCAGGTCTCCCACATTGCAGTTGGATTCTTCACCAGCTGAGCCACCAGGGAAGCCCAAGAATACTGGAATGGGTAGCCTATCCGTCTCCAGTGCATCTTCCCAACCCAGGAATTGAACCAGCATCTCCTGCATTGTGGGGGGATTCTTTACCAACTGAGCTACCAGGGAAGCCCTGGGTCAAACTTAACTTGGTGCAAATATCAAACTTAAATGTCCTCAGGACTCAGGCATATAACATAGATAAGCAAATCCAGTCTAGGTAAATGAAAAGCAGTAACATGATTACAGTGAAAAATGGTAACTGACTCTCAAAGAAACAACAGGGAATGGTGAAGACCAAAGCAAACTGGGGAGCCTCGGCTCCTTAGGTAGCAGCAGATATGCAATTCTAGCTCACTGCCTTGCAGAAATGTAAGCCTAATTGTGCCCGATATTCTGATTACCCAAGAGAAGCTGGAGTAGGGTTTTTTGAAATCTCTTAATTTTAAAACATTTCAAACACACACAAAAAGCAATAATTCTTTCAACCACTCTATGAGTGGATAGTATGAGGGCCAAACAAAATGTATTCATATTTGATGCTGAAACTTGTGTTTTCACAGACTAGACGATTCAGGAAATCCAAGCATAAATAGGGGTGTATTTTAGAGGAAAAGACCTCAGCTAACAGAAATACAAAAGTGTAACCATTAGGCAAAGATGTGAAATGCAGACTAAGGAGCAAGTCTCATGTTTCTTTTGCTTATCTTGTCAAGATAGATTAAGGCTATCTTAATGAAGCCAATCTCCTTTCCCTTGGTCATTTGATCTCCTTTAAAGCTAAATGTGTTGGATATTTTCCATTCACCCATCCAGTTCCCTTCTCTACCCTCTGTGTCCCAGAAAGCTGGTCAGTGTAGACTGCATTAAAGAGTTACTTCATCTCTGATTCCCACTGTGTTTGTATGGCCCACTGGCAGGAGTTTGGAGGATAGGAAGAAACTGACATCTGGGCACTTATTTGCCCTGCTTATTCCCTGCTGGTCACTGATTAGCTCCTTTCTCTTGATCTGGAGGCCGTCTATACACAGATCTTCCATGCCCTTTGTGGATGCATTTCTTGAACTATTTCCTCCTCCTGACCCTTCAAGACAAGGGTCCTAAAGGCTCCTCACTGTTATAAGGCCCAAGGGACTATACCATCACTTGCTCCCTTCCATAAAACCCATCCTGCAAACTTCAATTACCTAGCTTAAATCTGTTTTCTATTTCCTGCTGGGAGTCTGCCTTAAGATGCCATTTTTAAAGTCACAATCATTTCCCAGGGCTGGGATCTTAACTGGGCAAAGCTTCTCATCAAGTCCTTTAATTCTTATTTTTCTGGGTCCTTTGAAAAAAGCAAAGCTGTAACTTCACCGTGGAAATTAGTTAAGGAAGAATCTTATTATTTAAGATTTTGAATAAATGTTTATGCAAATATGTCTATTATTAAAGTAGTAGAAAAATAAACAATTCACATCCTATCTTAGGAATATGCCAAGTCCCTTTTGTGTGTCCCACCAGTTTCCCACTATACTTTGCTCTCTGCCTTGAGGTGCTAGTCTTTCTAGAATCCACTACTGCCTGGCTTAGGGATGGGCTTTGCCAATTGTGTGTCTTGATCAGAGAAGAGGGAAAGAATGAAGTAGGGGTAGTTATTCTTCCTGTCTCTTCCTGAAGATGACCTCAGGCTGGTTTTGACTTTTCAACAAAGATGACAGAACTTGTCAAGTGATATCCACACACTAAGTACTTCTGAGGTCCAGCAATACACCCTTCTGTTGCCTCTTGAAATCTAAGAATAATGATGTATCTCCCCATGGTTTCTAACTCAAGGATAAAACTATCACTGGACCCTATCCCCATGTTTGTGAAGAGTCCTTTTATTGTCAAATACTCTTCAAATTACCCAGTATAAGCATTCTGTCTATTTCACTGACAAATCTAGTGGAATCAAGGAATGTATTTAAGTAGACTGAACTACAAACTCACTTAACAATAATATACAACATAGAAAGAGATTTACAACAAAACCTGTAAATCCAGTATGAACAAAACTACATAAAAATAAAGCAAATGAAATTCACCGTGCAAACGAAATATGTTCTTCATATTTTCTGTTATAAAAACACATAACATTTTAAATAAAAATTTTCCTTTAAAGATTACTTCAAAGTGAAAAACATTTTAGATTATGCCTAGAGGAATCCAGAAAGTGGAGAAGGCAATGGCAATCCACTCCAGTACTCTTGCCTGTAAAATCCCATGGACGGAGGAGCCTGGTAGGCTGCAGCCCATCAGGTTGATTTAGCAGCAGCAGCAGCAGCAATCCGGAAAGATGTAGATGTGGCAATAGAAATAATTCTTGAGAATAGAGAAGGACAAAAAAGAAGAAAAATTAGGAAAAAGATGTTCACACTATGAAAGAAAAAGCAAAAGTGTTTGTATAAAAATCAAGATTCTACTCTGTACAGCAGCATGTAGATGGAAAGAGAAGGAGGCAAGGAGCATGCCACTGAAAGTAATACCTAGAATGTGCTTTCAGAATATTCAGAGTTTCATACCTGAGGCTAAGGATCTTTCATGGCTTGGAGAGAGGTTGGGAATGGCATAAGATGAAACACAGATGGGTTTAAGGAAAGAATAACAAGTTTATTTATTTATTTTTCTCTTTTCCCAGAGTTTTATTAATTTACTTTTTAATTGAAATATAGTTTACTTATAATGTTGTGTTAGTTTCAGGCAGGATGTATAGCAAAGTTATTCAGATATATATATATATACACACACACACACACATACATACTGCTTTTCAGATTCTTTTCCCTTACAGGTTATTACAAAGTATTGAGTATAGTTTCCTGTGTTATGCAGTAGGTCCTTTTTGGCTATCTGTTTTATATAGTAGTATGTATATGTTAATCCCAAACTTCTAATTTATACCTCCCTTTACTTTCCCCTTTGGTAACCATAAATCTGCTTTCTATGTCTATAGGTCTATTTCTGCTTTGTAAATAAGTTCATTTGTATCATTTTTTTTTTAGATTCTACATATAATCAATATCATATAATATCTGTCTTTGTCTGGCTTACTTCACTTAGTATATAATCTCTAAGACTATGGTTCTACAAATGGCATTATTTCATTCTTTTTTATGACTGAGTAATATACCACTATGTACATATACCATATCTTCTTTATCCACTTATCTGTCAATGGATATTTAGGTGGTTTGTCTTTGTTACCATAAACAGTGCTGGTATGAACATTGGGGTGCCTGTATCTTTTTGAATTATAGTTTGCTCCAGGTATATGCACAGGAGTGGGACTACAGGATCATATGTTAGCTCTACTTTTAATTTTTTATGGCATTTCTGTACTATTCTCTATAGTGGCTGCACCAGTTTACATTCCACCAACAGTGTGGAATAGTTCCTTTTGTCCACATCCTCTCCAGCATTTATTATTTGTAGATTTTTTTATGATTCTGATCTATGGGAGGTGATACTTTATTGTAGTTTTGATTCCGTTTCTCTTCTCTACTAATTAGTGATATTGAGCATCTTTTCATGTGCCTTTGGTCATCTGTATGTCTTCTTTGAAGAAATGACTTTTTAGATCTTCTGTGCATTTTTTGATTGGCTTTTCTTTTTTTTTTTTTTTTGCTGTTGAGCTGCATGAACTATTTGTATATTTTGGAGATTAATCCTTTGTGGTTGGATCATTTAAAAATATTTTCTCCTATTCTGCAGGCAGTCTTGTCATTTTATTTATGGTTTCCTCTGTTGTGCAAAAGCTTTTAAAAGTTTAATTAGGTCTCATTTATTTACTTTTGTTTTTATTTCCTTTACACTAGGAGTTGGATCCAAAAAGATACTCTGTGTTTTATATCAGATTGTTCTGCCTATGTTTTCCTCTAGGAGTTTTATAGTATCCAGTCTTACACTCATGTCTTTAATCCATTTTGCATTTATTTTTGTATATGGTGTTAGGAAGTATCCTACTTTCATTATTTTACACATAGTAGTCTAGTTTACCCAGCACAAGTCATTGAAGAGACTGTCTTTTCTCCATTGTATATTCTTGCCTCATTTGTCACTGATTAATTGATCATACGTATGTGAGTTTATTTGGGGGCTTTCTGTGCTGTTCCATTGATCAATATGTCTATTTTTGTGGCAGTACCATACTGTTTTGATTACTGTAGTTTTATAGAATAGTATGAAGTCAGGAAGTCTGATTCCTCCAGTTCCATTTTCCACGCAAATGGAAGTCAAAAGATAGCTGTAGTAGCAATACTTATATCAGACAAAATAGACTTTAAAATAAAGTCTGTTATAAGAGACAAAGAAGGACATGACATCATGATCAAGGGATCAATCCAAGAGGAAGATATATTTAACAACCATAACATAATTATAAATACATATGCACCCAACATAGGAGCACCTCAATATGTAAGACAAATACTTTAACACCATAAAATGAGAAATCAACAGTAACACAATCACAGTGGGAAACTTTAACACCCCACTTACACCAATGGACAGATCATCCAGTCAGAAAATTAATCAGGAAACACAAGTCTTAAATAACACATTATACCAGATAGACTTAACTGATATTTATAGGACGTTCCATCCGAAAGCAGCAGAATACACATTCTTTTCAAGTGTCCATGAAACATTCTTCAGGATATATCACATGCTGGGCCATAAAGTAAGCCTCAGTAAACTTAAGAAAGTTGAAATTACTTCAACCATCTTTTCTAACCACAATGCTATGGGATTAGAAATCAACTACAAGAAAAAAAGCTTTAAAAAAATCCCCACAAACATGTGGTGGCTAAGCCATATGCTACTGAATGATCAATGGATCAATGAATATAAATCAAAGAGGAAATCAAAAAATACCTAGATATAAATGACAATGAAAAGACAATCCCAAACCTACAGGATGCAAAAAAGTGGTCTAAAATGGAAGTTTATAGCAATAAAACCTTTCCTTGGGAAACAAGGAAATTTTACACCTAAAGCAACTAGAGAAAGAAGAACAAACAAAACCCAAAGTTAGAATAAGGAAAAAAAATCACAAAGATCAAAGCATAAAGAAATAAAATCGACACCAAAAAATGAAAGAGATAAATGAAATTAACAGCTGGTTCTCTGAAAAGATAAACAAAATTGAAACCTTTAGCCAGACTCATCAGGGAAAAAAGAGCTCAAATCAATAAAATCAGAAATGAAAAAGAGAAATTACAACTGGTATCACAGAAATATAAAGAACCATAAGCATCTGCTATAAGCAACTGTATGCCAATAAAATGAACAACCTAGAAGTAATGAACAAATTCTAAAAAAGGGACAAGATCAAACCAAGAAGAAGTAGAAAATATACACAGAGCCAATTACAAGTACTGAATATGAACCTGTGATTAAAAAGGTCCCAACAAACCAAAGTCCAGGACCAGATAGCTTCACAGGCAAATCATAACAAACGTTTAGGGAAGAATTATGCCTATCCTTCTGAAACTATGCCAAAAAATTGCAGAGGAAGAAACACTCTGAACTCATTCTATGAGGCCACCACCACCCTGATATAAAAACTAGACACAGATATAAAAAAAAAAAAAGGAAATTATAGGCTGATATCATTGATGAACATAGGTACAAAAATCCTCCACTAAATACTAGCAAACTGAGCCTAAATAATGCATTATAAGTACCATACACCATGGTCAAGTGGGATTTATTCAAGGATGGAAAGATTTTTCAATATCCACAAATCAGTGTGATATACCACATTATCAAGTTGAAGAATGAAAACCAAATGATCATCTCAATATATGCAGAAAAAAAGCTTTTGATAAAATTCAACATCCATTTCAGTTCAGTTCAGTTCAGTCTCTCAGTCATGTCCGACTCTTTGCGACCCCATGAATCACAGCATGCCAGGCCTCCCTGTCCATCACCAACTCCTGGAGTTCACTCAAACTCACGTCCATCGAGTCTGTGATGCCATCCAGCCATCTCATTCTCTGTCGTCCCCGTCTCCTCCTGCCCCCAATCCCTCCCAGCATCAGAGTCTTTTCCAGTGAGTCAGCTCTTCGCATGAGGTGGCCAAAGTACTGGAGTTTCAGCTTTAGCGTCAGTCCTTCCAATGAACACCCATGATTGATCTCCTTTAGAATGGACTGGTTGGATCTCCTTGCAGTCCAAGGGACTCTCAAGAGTCTTCTCCAGCACCACAGTTCAAAAGCATCAGTTCTTCGGTGATCAGCTTTCTTCACAGTCCAACTCTCACATCCATACATGACCACTGGAAAAACCATTTACCATAAAAATTCTCCAGAAAGTGAGCACAGAGGAAACACACCTCAACATAATAAAGGCCATATATGACAAGCCAAGAGCTAACATCATACTCAGTGATTATAAGCTGAAAGCATTTCCTCTAATTTCAGGAACAAGACAAGGATGCCCACTCTAGCCACTTTTATTCAACATAGTTTTGGAAGTCCTAGCCGCGGTAATCACATAATAAAAAAAAAGAAAAAGAAAGAAATGGAATCCAAATTGGAAAAGAAGAAGTAAAACTATCACTGCTGGCAGATGACATGATACTAAACACAGAAAACCCCAAAGATTCTTCCAGAAAACTACTAGAACTCATCAATTAATTCAGTAAAGTTTTAGGATACAAAATTAACATACAGAAACTGGTTACATTTCTATACACTAATAACAAAAATTCAGAAAGAGAAATTAAGGAAACAATCCCATTTACCACTACATCAAAAAGAATAAAATACTGAGGAATAAACATACCTAAGGGTGCAAGAACCCTGTACACAGAAAACTAGAAGACATTGAAGACACTGAAATTGAAGATGACATAATCAGATGGAAAGATATGCTATGTTCTTGGATTGGAAGAAACAATATTGTTAAAATGACTATACTACCCAAAACAATCTACAGATTCAATCTCTATCAAATTACCAATGGCCTTTTGCACAGAACTAGAACAAAAAAATCTTAAAATTTGTACGGAAACACAAAAGAACCCCAAATAGTCAAAGCAATCTTGAGCTTAGATTTGTATTTTAGAGAGAAAACTCTCATAGCACTGTGGGGATGAGATGGTTGGGAGTTCAAGAGAAAGATGAGAAAAGCCTGAACTAAGGCAGCAATAAAGGAATTACACAGGAAGGAAAAGACTGAAGAAACTTCACTAAGGTGGGATTAATAAAATTTGTTAACTAATGGAATACAGCATATATCTCTGAGAGAACAGTAATACCTAGGGCATGCGTAAAACACATGATACTCTTTTTTGCTACTTTAGCTTTGAAAAGGGTTCTTTTAGTGAGTGAAAAACAGTTTGCATTTTGTTGTTGTGATTTATATCATACAGAAATGTGCATCTTTATAAAAAACTTTACTTATGAATCTTTAGGAGGCAAATTTTCCAGATAGAAATTAATGTTTCAGATATTTTATCTCCAGGGGATCTTCCCAACCCGGGGATTGAAGCTTTCTTTGTCTCCTGCATTGCAGGCAGATTCTTTACTGTCTGAGCCAGATTTTATTCAGTTCAGTTCAGTTCAGTTGCTCAGTCGTGTCCAACTCTTTGCGACCCCATGGACCAGAGCACGCCAGGCCTCCCTGTCCATCACCAACTCCCAGAGTTTACCCAAACTCATGTCCATTGAGTCAGTGATGCCATCCAACCATCTCATCCTCTGTCGTACCCTTCTCCTCCTGCCTTCAATCTTTCCCAGCATCAGAGTCTTTCCAAATGAGTCAGCTCTTTTCCAGATTTTATTACACATTGTCAACTAATTGCAAGAAAATTTAAGCCAATTTACCATTCTAACATTAAAGAGTTCCTATTTCAACCTTCTACTGTTAGACTAAGTATTGTCATTTAACACTTCTTTGAGCTTTTAACGGGTAAAAATGGCATCTGTTTTTTCATTAAGAATTTTTGGATAACAGATAACCCCTAACCTTCCCCCATGTTTTTAAGCATTTGTATTCCCTATCCTTAAAACATATGCTGATGCTTTTTTGCATATATGTCTATTGTAGACTACATATTTTCTTATCCATTTGAATGAACATATTCTGTGTTAAGTATTTTTACCCTCTTTAGAAATATTTATAAACACCTAAGTTTTAAAGAATCATCATCAAATTTGTTGATTTGTTCTTTTGAAATTGGATACGCTATTTTTACATTTAGAGAGAACTTTTGATACCAATGCCAGAAAAAAATATGTACATATGTATTGTCTTAAGAGTTTTACACTAAGCTCTTTAATCCATCATGAATGCATTTTGGTATAAAGTAAGTTTCTAGTATAAAATAGGTAAGCAACAGGATATATTCTATAGCACATGGAAATTTAGCCATTATTTTATAATAACTTTTTTTTTGAAAGTTGTGTCCAACTCTTTGCGACTCCATGGACTATACAGTCCATGGAATTCTCCAGGCCAGAATACTGGAGTGAGTAGCCTTTTTCTTCTCCAGGGGATCTTCCCAACCCAGGGATCGAACCCAGGTCTCCCGCATCACAGGCGGTAGAGTTTAATACATAAAATATTGAATCACTATGGTCTACAGCTGAAACTAATACTGTAAATCAACTATGCTTCAATAAAAAAAGAAAGAAAAGGCTTAGTTTCAGATGGAAAATTAAAATTAAAAAATGCAATGTTTACAAATCCATGTTGGTTTTTTTCTAAATAACTCACAATTGTCCCAACACTATTTATTTTTTATTCTCTCTGCATTGATATTCCAAGCATATTCTGTGTTATATTACATTATCATAGATATTAGATCCTATTTCTAAGCTATTCTATTTACCAACTCAGTCATTTTTAAAAAATTTTTGCATATCACTTCCAAATCAGGTTCTAATATCTTTGAGAAAAGGGACTGGGTTTTACTAATGCTTGTATTTTCCATAGTCTCTATCACTTTACATGTAGTAAATGTTCAATAAATATTAACATATTTATTACATAAATGTTTAAATTGAATATCCTGCATGCAATGTGCAAAGAATTTCCTCACCACTGTAAAAGGCTACATTCTTCAAGGTGAAACATGAAGTAATTTTGAAATTGGAGAAGGGGGATGAAAATGGAAGCATTCCAAGTTTAAAAATGCCATGTGAATTTGATTAGAATAATTTAAATTTTGTAGTGACTTCATTCTCCAGAGGCGATGTGATCATGAGAAAATACTGAGAGAGAGAATTTTAGTCGTGGGCTTACTCTGAATTACCAAAGCTCAGAAAAGCTTTAAGCTGTGTAATGATGTGCAAATCAGTCCACATACCATTGTGGCTCAACAGATGAACTATGTCAATGGTGAAATGTTGTCTTTACAATGTCTGCTGATACCTTTATTTGGGAGAACCAGCTGTGAATCCTTAACACTGCTATACATTTAAAGTATTGAGCAATAAAGCAATAAGATTTAAAATATATATTCATTTCTCCTCCTGACTGCATTTGAGTTTAAACATGCTAAATGTTTAATAAAATCATTATTAAGTATGTTGTCCCTGTCATGTACAAATATGTGAAGCTTTCACACAGTTATTATATCAAATTGTACAGGATGACTTCAGGCTGAAAAGACTGCAAAACAATCTGTTTGATTAAGGAGATATTAAACTAGACCATCATAAAGAATGCTAGGATTACAAACTTCTATATAAAGACATGCTCACTACATCTATTAATATGGGTAAAGAATTGTATAGTTCCAGAAAAGGAAAGTTATGTATTCAGCAAAACCAAAGATATTTGATGTTATTTTTATGACAATATGCAAGTCTTGAAGTAAGTATTCATGTATTTTCAATGTTGTTTACATTATAAAATTAAAGCAACTGAAATTACCATTACACAAACTCTTGGATAATATGTGATGGATTCTAATATGTTTCATTCCCCTTTGATTCTCTTTTTAGAGTAGTTTTACGTTCCCAGCAAAACTGAATGACAAAGTACAGAGGGTTCCCTTTTGCTCCATACCTTCCCATATTTTGCTTCCCCAACTATCGACATTTCATTTCACAGCAGTACAACCTACACTGACATACCAGTATCACCTGAAGTCCAAGGTTTACATTAGAGTTCACTCTTGCTGTATTTTATGTGGAATGTACAATGATATACATCCACCACTGTAGCATTATACAAAGAAGTTTCACTGCTCTAAAAATCTCCCGTGTTCCATCAATTTACCCTTCCCTCCCCTTTTAACCTGGCAACCACATTTTTCCTGTCTCCATACTTTTGCTTTTTCCAAAGCATATTGTATGGTTGGAATCATAGAGTATGTAGCCTTCTCAAATTGCCTTCTTTTACTCAAGAACATGCATTCAAGGTTTTCTCATGGCTTGATAGCTCAGTTCTTTTTAGTGCTGAATAATAGTTTATCATCTGGATATACATCGTGCATTTATCCATTCATCTGAAGGATATTCTGGTTGCTTCTGACTTTTAACAATTAAATAAAGCTGCTATAAATGTCCCATGTGCAGGTTTTTGTGTGGAGATAAGTTTCCAACTCCTTTTGATAAACAGCAAAGAGTACAAGTGATGGATAATGTGAGCAGGGTGTGGTTTAGTTTTGTAAGAAATCAGCAAACTCTTTCAAAATGGCTCTGCCATTTTGCATTCCCACCAGTAGTGAATGAGGGTTTCCATGGCTCTACACCCTTATAAGCATTTGGTGTTGCCAGTGTCTTAGATTTGGAACATTTTAATAGAAGTGTAATGAATGTAATTTGCAATTTTGATAGCTATTTTAATTTCATCAGTGCATAAATGAATAAATTCAGTCTCAGGGAAATTAGATGATTTGCCCATGATTCTACAGCTACTAAGTAGCAGATTAAAAATTGTTTTTTACAGATTCCAAAGCCCTTGTGCTTTTTATTCTTCAGGTTACCTGTTAGCTAGACAAGAATAAAATTCAAATTCACACATGGAGAATACCACAGAGTAGTTTCCAGAATGATTATTACTTGTTTTAGTTTAGGTTCCTCCAGAAGAGGACCCTGAGATATGGAAATATCAGGGAACAGTGGAGAAAGGAAGGAGGGAAAGGCAGTGAATGAAGGATGCTTGAATACACTTATCTCTGTGGGCAACTGCAGCTTAGTCCTACAGGGAATCTAGGGAAACAGTGTTCAGTATTACTCAAAATACAGTGTGTGACAGTACCAGTTTTGAACACATCCAGTAAAAATTATATATAAAAAGTAAAAGTAATAACTCAGAAACTTTGATAACAACTTGACATTTTTGTAACATCCATTTTTCTAATAATTCATTACACTTTTTTCCAATCCATGATAGATTGAAAATGAAAAACTGGTCCCAAAATCGTTTGAGAAGCACTAATATGGAACATAAGGCCCAACGTGACTCCTTTCAAGAAACAAGGGAGCTGGAGTATTTACATCTCACTTCCCATCAGATCAGCCCTTGAGACAGTGTTCAGAAGTGTCCATTTCCCAGCACTTCTGGTTGGGTGGAATGAAGTGATATGCCTGTGGTGGCACATGAATGTCATTAACAATGGGGTCTGCTACAAACTTTGTCAATAAAAATTTTCACAAAGCTAATAAATTAATTAAAACGTCACATCTCTATAATCATCCTGAAAATGAATTAAAGGCTAAATATGCTTTAATTTGCTATATGCTACATAGAGAAAGATAATAGGAAGCTAGAATTTGACTATGCACAGATAAAATATTTCATTCAAAAGCACCCATGAAAATAAATAATATTGCCAACCAAAGCTTTGGTTAATGGGTAGGGTAGCTAAATTAAAGCTGTACCATGAACAAAACCCAACTGTAGTGTAAAGGAGTAGTCCATGGAATTCAGGCTATGTGAGTAATGAATATCTGTCACTTTACAGGGCTTCCTTCATCAACCTAAGATAATTTTGTTATCAGCTTGTTGAAATATTTTATTTTCCACTAAAGAAGCTGAAGGCAAGAGTTCTTCCTTCCTTCTCTCCACTCTCACAAAGCCAGAGGACTGGCATGTGAATAAAGACCTCAAAAATTAGATATTCTCCACCAGGATTCTGAACCTCCAGCAAATGGTCCAAAGATGAAAGGATGAAAGCACAGCATTTTTAATTTTTCAGATACTTAACTGGTACTACTAACACCTTCCCTGGTTTCCAGCCTTATTTAATCCTAGGCTCTCAGCCTTCTGCTGATTCTGTGAGCTCTCAATTTCCTTGCAATAATTTCCTTTTTTTAACTTATGACAGTCTGACTCTCTTACTTGAAACCAAAAGTCATCACTGATATGAGGTGGTGGTGAAGAATCAGAGTTCTGACTCATGCTGGCTCAGTAACTCTCTTGAAGAAGTGAAATAAGTCTCTTCACCAAGTTTTTTTTTAGTTTTCACATTTCTACAATCGTTTTAGTTCAGCAGTGTTCTTTACGTAAAATTAGTCTCTGAGATGTTCCCTGAATAAAGGATTCTTCCTTTGGAGAACCTATTTGCATGTTGGACTATTTAGTGATAGTTGCTCAGTTATGTCTGACTCTGCCACCCTAGGGACTGTAGCCTGCTAGGCTCCTTTGTCCATGGAATTCTCCAGACAAGGATACTGGAGTGGGTAGTCATTCCCTTCTCCAGTGTTTCTTTCTGACCCAAGAATCAAACCTGGGTCTCCTGAATTGCTGGCAGATTCTTTACCGTCTGAGCCACCAGGGAAGCCTATTTAAGTTCCTGAAAATTTTTCCAGCAGAGGATTTAAATTTAACTGAGCATCTCCTTAAACTCAATAATGGAAGTCTTATTTCCAAAAATATTAACGTCTCATACAATTAATATCCATAATATCCAAGGTATTTTCATCCATAAACTACCTTGGAAAGAGACACTGGCTCCAGCAGTTCATTTTTCTTTGTCTTTGCATCTGACACTGGAGTTTATCAATAAGCACACATGAGTCCTTTGAGGAGTCTCTGCATTAATCTATCACGTTAGGTGCTCTTAAACCACAGTATATAAAGCACTATTTGGGAAGTTAGTAACAATGCATATTGCCGGGCATCACACCGCATCTACGAATTCAGTATCTCCTGAAATAGTACAGTAAAGAATCACTCTACAGGTGATTATGTTATAGGCAATCTTCAGTTCACAGCATGAGGAACACTACTTTCTGTAACTTTTCAGCGAAAAATACTTCCTGATGGCCTCTATTCTTTATTATTGGAAGAATCTAGAAATCATAGTCACAATAATATATCCCACTGGCTCAATCATTCATCACCTCCGAAAAGTTGTAGATGAAACAAGTTCACAGACAACTTGTGAACATGAACTTAAAACCTCTGAATAAAACTTCTAATATCTTTTATCTCAACTTCAGAAAGATAACGATATTAAAATGTGAATATGGCTTCGGCTGTAACCATGGGGTCAAGGGGCTTCCCCAGTGGCTCAGTGGTAAAGAACCCACCTGCAATGCAGGAGCCACAGAAGACACGAGTTAGATTCCTGGGTTAGGAAGATCCCCTGGAGGAGGGCATGGCAATCCACTTCAGTATTTCTGCCTGGAGAATCCTAAGGACAGAGGAGCCTGGTGGGCTACAGTCCATAAGGTTGCAGAGTCAGACACGACTGAAGCGACTTAGCAGAAGCAGCAATATTCAGTTAAAGGCTGAACACACTAAAAGGAGCAGTCTCTCAGATGTCTCTCTCACTCCTATTAACTGCCTGCAGCTTATTCATTTCTCACCATAAACTGAGATATCAAGGGTAAAGGAGTAGGTTAGAAACTTAATTCATCCAATCTTATGACTTATTACAGCTAAAGGATTCTGATTATAGGAAGCTCAAAATGAATAGCTAAAATGTTATTTTTAGACTATACATGAATTTCATTTGCTTTCATTAACAGAAATAATGAAATATCAGCTGTCAGAAATTTCAAAGACAGCAGAACATGATAGAAACAAAAATTACTCAGGTCACTATCTTCTGAAACATTTTTTTCTTTGTTAGAACAATACTACATTTATTCACAATAAATACTGTACATTTTTCTTACAGGAAAAAGGTGAGTTGTGCTGACAGTTTTTTTGTTGTAAACAAGCAAACTCTGCCCCCAAGCGACTAGCTATATTTTGTCTTAGAAAACCTCACAGCTGATTTGCAAGATTTGGGAGAATTCACTTTTGTCTTTGTAGCCCCAAATGTACAGATAATTTGTTAGTAAATAGCTTGCAAGGATCACAGTCTTGCAGCTGGAATATTCACTTATTTTGATAACCAGAATTATGACCTCTTCTCAATTGGGGAGTGATGATATATGGAGTTGTGCTTATTCTTCCATGTCTCCATAAAACTGGCATCCTGACATATATTTGCATGAGCTCCATATAACACAATATGAAACTCTTTCCAAAGGACTTCAAATTTACAACCTTACAGATTTATATGTTTGTTTTATTCCTCTTGCTACACAGTTGTGTTGACTTAGTATATAGAGCACAGTGACATCTAACAATACAGAGTTTAAAAATTTGTACATACCTTCTCTATTTCACATTCTCATTATTTGCATAAATTTTTATCTTATTTAATATGTAACTTCCATTTACATTTCCAGCACTAAGTGTTACACTTCAAAATGTTATGAAACTCTGATGTGATAGTCACTCAACAATGCAGAGTGTACTTCTATTAACACATCTTTACAGAGTTTATGGACTGACCTTTTTGCTTTATTGTATCACTGAACTGTCTCAAAGGTGGCTGCATTCCTTAGAATTCCAAAGAACTAATCTCTGGAAAATACACACGCTGCTTCAACGAAGAGTCACTAATCAGAGCTTGAGTATGTTCCTTTTGTGTTCCAATTTCAAATCTTCATTCCCATTCCAGCTGTTTCTCAGGATCTGTTGTTTAGGACGACCAAAAGCAAAACCATAGTTGTTCAAACTTGGAAGTGAGGAAAGAAAAAATGAAGCTGGGCTGAATTTAATCTACTTAGAGTACATTTCCAACAGTGGAATTGTATTTACAAGCATCATTTTTTTTCAAGTTTGGGTCATTCATTCAGTCTCTCGAAAGGACTTGTTTTGTAGATCCAGAGCACTTGTAATTTTCCAGCTAGGTTCCTGGCTTGCTTAGCTAATACTGTGGGCCCCAGTGTGCAGTCCACACCTGAAAAGGGGGAGTTTTTAACGTCGTGGTTTATTAACCAGGTACTTTCCATTCACTCAGTTAACAATTAGAAAAGAGAAAGAAAAAAAAGAGAGAGAGAGCGAGAAACCCTCCTACTTGTTTTTTTACTCCAAATATGGAGATGGAAACTATTAAACAAATAAGAAGGAGGGAAACTCCCGCATATTTCACCTTGACCTGGCTGGAATGCTCTGATGCCTGTAAGAGGTGGTGCTTTATAAAAAAGATCGGGCTACTAATGGAAAAATGAGAGGTCAGACTTTACCACAGGGAACCTCTCCTGCCCCTAGAGGAAAAAGAGAACCATCAGACTGTCTCAGATTGGAAACAGCGCCTTGTTTTCAATCAGGGGGACTGGGTTCCCTCCCTCGGCCTAACGTAGTAACGCGACCCAAAGAGGCGCGCGGCTTTCCCGACAGTTGCCGGGCATAACACCGCCTCCCGGCTTGTACCTAAGTTTCTGAGCTGTAAACGGGCAGAAAGGCCCTCCCACCTCCTCTCCTTAGCTTCGCTCTTCTGCTTCGCCGCCCTTTGTAACTTCTTTGTTCCGTTTATTCGGAAGGTGACGCTTAAGGTCAAAAGATCCATTGTGACTAGCAAAAGCCCGGGGCCACCACGAGACTCTGGGAAGAACAGGGCTGTGCAGCTGAGAGCTGAGGCTCCAAGTAGAGAAGGAGCCGTGAGAAATTTCAGCCGCAACTCCGGGTACAGCCCCTGCGGACCGGCCCAACTCTCCAAGGGTGGGGAAGACGCTCGACAGTCTTGCGGTGGGGCAGACAGTGCGCTATTAATCCTGCAAGCAAAATGGGCAGCGCGCACCATCGGAACAGAGGGTGTTGGGGGCAGGGAGAGGCCTCTAGACTCCACTCAGTCTCTGGTAGCGGCCGAGCAGTGAGTATCTCCCAACAAAGGGGCGTGCAGCGTCGGGGTCAGAGGCTGGGACTTTCGCGCAGCTGCCACTCTTGCTGAGCGTGTCTCCGCGCTTGCTAGGCGAGCACTGGGGTGCAAGGATTCCGGGAGGAGGGGGAAAGAGGACCGGCTGTGCGATTCCTGCTGCGCGGCTACGCGTCAGGAGCTCTTGTGAACGATGGGAATGGCAACTATCAGAGCCAAGGGGGAGAAAAAGAGCTGGAGTGAGCAAAACAAAGAGCGAGTGTGGGCCGTGGTGACTTCATGCCTCACCAATGTCCCGCCCACGCTGCTCCGAGCTGTTGCTGCCGCCGGAGCCGCCGCCGCCGCGCCTGCGGGCGGCCGGGGCAAGGAGCTCTGTAGCGTGGGGCGGTTTCCTAGCAACTCGCCGCCCTAACGCTCCTAGCTATCCACACTTTGGGAGCCCCAACCCCCCTCACCCCAGACGGGGGCCGGGGCAGGACCATTCCTCCCCCTCCCCTCGCCAGCTTCGCCTCTCCGGAGTGCACCCCAGAGCGCGACAGCTGTCCAGGCTCTGGACCGCGGCACGTCTGAGCCGCACACTGGGGCCAAGAGAACCAGGGCACGAAGCTCCCGCCCCGTGAAACCAGGCTCCTGCGCCCCCGCGGAACCTCCCCTCCTAAGCTCTCGGTCGGTCGTGCGCTTCACTTCGGGTCAAGCAGGGAGCTGCGATGCCTCGCACAGCGTCCGCCGACGCCGGCGGGGGCTTCTAGAGCGCTCGGGGGCCGCCTCCCCTGGTTGCTGGCACCTCAAGCTTCCTCCTCTTTAACCAGGACGCTGTCTTTTCGACTTTGCCCGCTGCTCAGCTGACGAGGCTGCAAAGCTGCAACTAACTGAAGTTGGCCTCCCTACCCACCTGTGGAAGGAGCTCGAGCTGATTGACGCGCCATCGACTTTTTTCCCCTTCGGCCTCGCCAACGTCCCCTCCCACAGATGCAACATCACCCACTGAATGTACATTAGGCTGGTTTTTCCCCCAGCTTCGGCCTTTGTTTGGGTTTGATTGTGTTTGGCTCTTCGCTAAGCTGATTTATGCAGCAGAAGCCCCATCGGCTGGGAAGAGACAAAAGCTCTTTTCTTTGTCCCAGAGCGGGCTGCGGAGCCTTTGCTCGCGTCGCCGCCTCGGGCCATTGGCCGTCAGAGGAGGTGCTTCTCGCGGAGCTCTTGGGACCCGCAAGACTGCCGAGCCGGGAGGGCCGCCGGGGCCCTGAGATGCCGAGCTGTGACCAGGCCGACGTACCTGCAACGTTTGCTCCGAGCCGCAGGGTCCGCCTGCTGGGCCTGCTGGAAACGTCCTAGCAACACTTGGCACTTCGCGCCGCGGAGCGCGAGCGCGCATCCGGTCAGCAGCCAGGCGGCGGGCGCGGTGTGGTGCGGGCTGCTTTGCATTATGTGCCGCTCGGCCCTGGTTTTTTTTACTGCCACATTAGTCTGCCTGCAAAACTGCAGGCCAGGTCCTGCCCCATTCCTCCGGGCGGCCTGGATGTTTTCAGTTGTTCTTGGACTGGGCCAAAGTGGTAAGTTGTTTTGTTTTCTTTTGTTTGCTTCCTTTTCTCAAAGGTCTTGGGCTGTCAAGAAGAGCATCCCAGCCAGGTAAGTGGCCGGGTGACAGCCTCCAACTGCGGAGAACTTAAGAAGGGCGGGTGTGTGGCAGCATTCTCCATCGCAGGCAGCCCAAGGGAGGCCAGGTGTCAAGCAAGCATTTCCTCCCTGGAGTGACAGCAGTAACTACTTGTATCAGGAGTCACTATGTGTTGCTCAAGGAGGCAGTAACAGAATGAAAGTTTGGAAAGGTGGTGGATATTTACAGAAGCCAGTTAAGTTGTTCCGCTTCGTCTTTGAAAGTGTCCTCCTTGAAGGCATCCTTGAAGATGCTCCCCATGTTTCTAGCATTTTGGGTCCACTACCCATTAGCTTGCATTTGATTCAAACCTGAGAATCAACTGGTATTAATGAGAGTGATGGTCCTGTTTTTGAGTCCCTGAAGGAAAAGGATAGCAGCACACATTTATGCTACCATAGTGCTTAACCTGAATGAACTGAACACATATGAAGAATATTCCTGCTTTAAGTCACTGCTTTTTCAGCTCAAAAAACAATTCCCAGCTAAGTGATCCCTCAGTGAGATCAATGCCTGAGACTGAGACTCTTGAGACAGAAGCCTAGAGCAAGACTGCCAGCTTTCATTCCAGGCCAAACCACTTTTGTCAGAACGACCTGATTTGGAGAGGATACTTCTTTAAAAAGGATATCATCTTCATTTTATAAATCATAAAGAAAAGCTCAAGTCAAATAGTGTATGAAAAGGTGTCTTGGCACTTCCGAGTTATATGCAAATTTAAGGTGGTGGTAACTGGATTGTTAACAAACAGTAAGACAAAGTAAGTAATAGTAATAATCATGAATTTAGGATGAGTTCTTACTGGCATTAAATATAAGGCAAATATTTACTTTTACCAATGCAGTGATTATTGCCATACTTTTTAGAAAATGTTACTTTATCTGTGTTTGGTCATTGAACCTTTAAATTCTATTAGAGCCTTTCTCTCACCTCTCCTGTTAAAGGAGACTTGTAATTGTTTTGTAGACTAAGCTGTTCCTCTATGCTTTGAATAGTCAAATTTCTATATGATTAAATAGAAATTAAAGCCATCAAGTCATAACCATATAAATAAGAGTGTATAATGGAAAAATGCTATCAATTGGTTGCATATATAGCTGTCTGACATTTGTTTCAAAAGATTTACCCAGCTATGTGAAATGAGAGCAGTTGGAATTAATTTTTAACTTGTGGTTGTTTTTTTGGCTTGTAAGTTAATTTTAAATAAGTGAAACTTAAAGCAAAGGGAAATGTAACATCATTAATTGCCTCAAGTGAAATACTCATTTGTTGCAAATTTTCCACTGATGATAACATCCATCCATGTTAATAAGTAACAAAGTATTTTTCTGGATTCTGTAAATACACACACACATATACATTAGTAAAACGATCAACACTTGTGTCAACAAAGTATATTTTGTCCCCAGTAGGTCAACAAAAGAAAAAGCCATACTTGCCCTCAGATTCTGGTAATAATAGTGAGGTTTTTTTTTTTTTTTAATATTCATTGTGTTTGTTAAGATTAGTCAGGTTCTCCTCTAATAGCTGTATTTCCATCCAGTGACTGTAGCTGATTTGAAGCAAATATTATGAATGGGCTCCCTTGCACCTGCAGTTGTGAAAAGGGAATGCTTATCTGAAATCAGAACAAGGCATCCTTTTCCCCGTCTCTGTCAATATACAAAGGTTTCTGATGTATACTGGTTTGCACTACAGTTAAAAACATGCAAAAAATTTAAATTATAGCCAGGACTAGTCAGAAAATTAGAGATCAGCGTAAACTGTTGTACTTTTGTGATATAGCTACAAGTCTCAAATTATATGCCTTCACAGTACAAATTAGATGCTTAAAGCAGAATAGAAATTTAGGTATCAGTTACAAAGGAAATCTTGTTCCCCTGCTTGGTAGTTTACACCAAGGAAATGTTGAGGGCAATAAAGCTAAACAACAACAACAAAAAAAAAAAAGAAAAAAACATAAACTGCACAACTCTGGGTTTAATTTTCAAAGCAGAACTTACAAGTCCCAAATATAATGAATATATAGTGAGCAAGGGGGATGTTATTAGTAAAATCTGAACATTATTCTGATCTAGAAAAAAAATTATTGGAATTTGTTTTTCAACTTTCATTGGTGGAAATTACCGGCAATCAGAGAAACAATAACATCATAAAATGGTTAATGAGTAACTGGAAAACACTAAAGAATACCTAATGGTTAATATTTGAAGAGTTAATGTAGGAACACTGCTGTTTCTACATTTGTTGGTTTTGAAAGGCTAAAAATCATTTTAACCTAAATTTTCATATAACAATATGAGTGAAAAATTTCAGAAATTACCATTTCTTTTTAAAAAGTGGTAGCTATCACAATGAAATTTCATCTTCTGTGCATAATCAACTATTCTTTTACATAAAAATCAACTGGATTACCATTGTTTTGTAAATGTAGTATTATTTTTACCTCAGAACACATTTTATAGCATAAGTCTTTTCAGAATTCTTTATGCTTACCTAAAGTGAAAGGATATTTAAAAGAACCGATGCAGGAGATATAGGCAGACATGAATTCTATCCCTGGGTCAGGAAGACCTTCTGGAGGGGGGGCATGGCAACCCACTCCAGTATTCTTGCCTGGAGAATGCTATGGACAGAGGAACCTGGTGGGCTACAGTCCACAGGGTTGCAAAGAGTCGGACACGACTGAAGTGACTGAGCATGTACAAACACACGTATATGAAAAGGCAATGTTTGTGCTGTATATTTTCAAGTCATGTAAGTAGCTGTTATGATTTGTATAATGCCATAAAATTTCTGAGCCCTCAAACTTTGTTCACCTATTATCAAATTATCAGAAATGTCACCATTTAATGGATTTCTTTGGGTTAAGCATGGTATTGACACTCTGTTTCTTCTAATTTTTAACTTTATATTATGGAAATTTTCAAACAAGCACAAGAAGAAAGAAAGGTGTAAGGAGTCACCATAGGTCCATAACCCAGCTTCATCAACTATCAACTCAAGCCCAACTTCTTTCATGTCTTCCTCCCACTCATTTTCTTTTCCCAACAAGACTCTTTTGAAGCAAATATCTCATATCATTTTGTCCTAAAATATTTCAGTAAATCAAAATACTACTAGAGAAGAAGCACACATTTAATCACCACAACGTGAATTTTTCTGGCTGAAATTTCAGTTCAGTTCAGTCGCTCAGTCGTGTTTGACTCTTTGCGACCCCATGAATCACAGCACACCAGGCCTCCCTGTCCATCACCAACTCCCGGAGTTCACTCAAACTCATGTCCACAGAGTCGGTGATGCCATCCAGCCATCTCATTCTCTGTCGTCCCCTTCTTCTCCTGCCCCCAATCCCTCCCAACATCAGGATCTTTTCCAGTGAGTCAACTCGTTGCATGAGGTGGCCAAAGTATTGCAGTTTCAGCTTTAGCATCAGTCCCTCGAATGAACACCCAGGACTGATCTCTTTTAGAATGGACTGATTGGATCTTCTTGCAGTCCAAGGGACTCTCAAGAGTCTTCTCCAACACCACAGTTCAAAAGCATCAATTCTTCTGCGCTCAGCTTTCTTCACAGTCCAACTCTCACATCCATACATGACCACGGGAAAAACCATAGCCTTGACTAGATGGACCTTTGTTGACAAAGTAATGTCTCTGCTTTTTAATAATGCTATCTAGGTTGGTCATAACTTTCCTTCCAAGGAGTAAGCGTCTTTTAATTTCATGGCTGCAATCAGCATCTGAATTTAATTTAGGGCCACAAGAACATCCACTATCTTTAAAGGGAAGGATGTAGAAGTGAGGGAGGCAAGCAAAGACAAAGACAGTTTTAAGCATTTATTTTGCAGTGGTTCTGTTATATAGCTCCACTAAAAATATTTGTTAAAGTATCCATGTATATGAAAAAAAATGTATTTATTCTAATTGAATCACAGTAGGTATACCTTGTTTGAGTTTCAGTTTTAAAGATTGTTCCCCCTGTCTCTTGAATTGTCATTTTTCTCCTTTAGATCATTTATAGCATATGCATATCCACACTGTAATAACTCTCATCTTTTATTCTCAGTCTCCTTCATAGCAAAAATTCTTGAAAGAGTTGTCCATACTTGCTGTCTCCAATTCTCCTCACCTTCTCTTTTAAACCACTGCATTTAGGCTTTCTTTATCGTCTCTGATGTCATGCCACTCTGTTATGATTACAGTGACCTTCCTATTGTCAGATCTGATGATCAGTTCATCGTTTCCATTTTTCTTGACCTGTCATCGGTCAGCGAGTTGAAACTGTTGATCACCCCCACCTTTGAGGCACTCTCCTTGACTTCCTGGACCCACATTCTCTTGGTTTAAGCTCCTTATCCATTCCTGATGTTGGTTCTTTCTCATGTTCCAGCCTCCAAATACAGGAGTGGCCAGGATTCAGCCCTCAAATGTTCTTTTCTAGATATATACTGGGTCTCAGGTGGAGCGATCCAGTCTTAGGTCTTAAATATCATTTCTTTGCTGACAGCTCCAGTCCTGCCCTCTTATCTAATCTCCAAAGGGTCTAACAAACTGCCTGTTCAACACCTCCACTGTAGGTCTAGGGCTTCTTTTGTAGATCAGCTGGTAAAGAATCTGCCTGCAATGCGAGAGACCTGGGTTTGATCCCTGGATTGGGAAGATCCCCTGGAGAAGGGAATGGCTACCTACTCCAGTATTCTGGTCTGGAGAATCCCAAGGACTATGTAGTCCACGGGGTCACAAAGAGTTGGACATGACTGGGCAACTTTCACTTCACTGTAGGTCTAAAGATAAGATATTCAAAACTAAACTTCTCATTTTCTCCTTCAAGCTTGCTCCTTTCACACTCTTCTTCATCTCAGTAAGAGATGTCAGTCTCCCAGTAGTTCAAGATAACACTTTGGCAGTGCCCTTGATTTCTCTAACACCTTCACTGTTGATCCCTGGGTTGGATTGATTTTTCTGTTTCTCCCACGTTTACAGTCAGTTCACCACTTCAACTGCCTAAAAAGCTGACTTTGCAGTCATTTTTATTTTTTTGTCCATTCAGAGTTGATAAAAGTTTAATTAATACTGTAAACTTTTTTTAAAAAATATAGGATATCTTCAAATGGTAGAACCATATATAACACTCTGTAAAGAATAAGAGGACTGACCAGGTAGAAAAAGTTCTTACATATTATCAGCTGATAATTTTTTTAAATGCATTTTTAAAAGTATGTTTAAGTCTTAAAGATATATTATTTATTCATGAGTATATATATATATATATATATATATGTACTAGGCTAATTAAATCTTGATTGGACTGAAAACATAATTAGTTAATAACAATAAAACAGTAGAGGAAGTAAGAGGATATAGTTTAGAAGAGAAAGGGATATTGTTAAATAGGATTTAATATAGACAATAAGATAATCAGTTTCCATTCCAATTTGATATTTTTATGAGATGTAAAAGTATATGATATATATGATATAGCAATACTATATTGCCTTTTCAGTTTTCCTGTACTCCATTTTGAATGATCCTTCCTTGAAGCAAGCAAAGTATTTGAGATAATCTGGTTTGTGTTTAACAGTTTAGAGCCTTTTCTGTCCCACCTGTTAAATTTCATTTATCCAGGTATAGTTTAAGTTAAATTTCTTACTTTGTTCACCATGCCCTTCCCCAGTGCCATTCTGATGACCACTAGATGGATGTCAGAGGGTACAGTTTTTATCTGAAGTTCTTTAAACTTAAATAAATAGGGCCTGATATGCAGAGACAATCCAATTTTCTTTAAAAAAGTAATAAACTATTTGCCTTGTGATACAGTCTTTCTCTTGTTTGTACTTAATAAGCAAAGATGCTCAAAGCATCCTCCTTGAAAATGCCTGTTGTATAGCATTCTCCATTATTTACATGACATCTTTTCACAGGTTTGATAAGTCTCAGTGCGGAACTTACATAAAAAAATATATTTTTTACATTATTGAATCTTACCAAACTGACACAAGGAAATAGTCTTTTTAGTATGTTCATTGAATGACCTGAAAATAGTCATAACCAATCCTGTATTGTTTATGCTCAGTTCTCCTTTGTCCTCAAAACTAGTCCCTGATGCAGCCCAAGTCTATATATTTAGAGAAGTTTTGCCAGCATGAGGACTGTGAGGCCCTAAGTATCTTCTCCAGTTCTATATGAAATATATTCTGTAAGCTATTTATTGATTATAAAAGAAGCTATAGAAAAAAATAATATTTTATGCTTATGCATATTGCATTTTATTAAATTGAACAATTAGTGAACTTCATAAGTAGGTGATCTAATTGTTAACCTCTAAAAATGTAACTTTTCCATTTGTATCCAAAAAATGTCATGTTAAAAGTATGGCTTCTATATGGAGTGGAAAGAAAGTGCAATGCTTATGTAATTTCACAAACAACTGGGTACTCTCTGTACCATGCACTGATATAAACGATTTAAATGACATTTAATCTTCATAATAACACTGTGAGAGAAGTAGATTTGTTATTTCTGTTAAAGAAGTGAGAAAACTGCTGAAACACAGAAGAGATAAGTAACTCATTCAAAATCACCTAGCTAGTAAGAAGAAAAGATGGGATTTGAACTCAGTTATGCTGCCTCATCATTCATTTTTTAAAAAGTTTCTAAATGTGGCTTGAAGTTTCACAATCAGTGTGACTATCAGATAGAGGGCCTTTGTAAGGAGGCCCATGGCATATTTGGAAAAAGTCTTTCATTCATCCTTTCTCAGCTGTTGGTGTGCAAAGGGAACTGTGGTGGAAATCTGGGTATTTTAGGGTTGTCCAGGAGGCAAGGAAGCGACGGCCACAGGTGAGGGCACATGTGAGAGCACAGAAGCCTAGAAACAGATACTGGGACTCCTTCCCTGGAGTCTGCTGGATGCCCTGCAACGCTGTTGCCCTCACAGAATAACTTTCCCTGGAGTCTGCTGGATGCCCTATAATGCTGTTGCCCTCACAGAATAACTGCAGAGAGGAGGATAAAGACTGGCGAGTCGTGGTGTGGCCAAAATATATTTCCAGTGGAAGCCCTCGAATACTCCCAACTCAACCCTAAATACTTCTCACTACGGCTGTTTTCACATGGGAGTAAGAAAGGGAGAAAACAAGTGTCCTTATGAGAGTAATCTGGAATGAAACTCTGCGTCCCGAAGGATTTCCAATGTGTTAAAGATGTGTATGACTTGTTATGAGACAGAAAGGAAAAGGGAAAGTTCAGTCAAAGAGTTCAAAGAAACAAAATCATGATACAAGGCATCACATAATTGATCAACATAGGGCTTATCACATTCCTAGCCACTTGGAGCCACTCTATTATAGAGCTTGATACTCTATATTGTTTAAAATATTCATATTATTTTTTTCTCCCTGCATTTTTACAAAGTAGGTGTCCCTTCAGCTCTTAAATATTTGCAGTGATTAGTCATAGCCAGTAGTCTAACAGTACTGGTCATTTAGAGCATGGCATTTCTGGTGTATGCCAGGCTCAAGGCATCTACTGCTATACTTTCTTCAGGCAGAAGTTTTTGCTGTTTTTGTGTGTTTGTGTATTTGAGTGCTTTCAGTTTTATAACTACTTGACAATCAGCAGTTAGTTCACATCTATGTTGACTGCCTACAGATTTCTGAAAGTGGTGACAGGTATATAGGTAATCAACATGTAGAGCTTGTTTAGTGAAACTTCACCCTTGTTTTCTGGACAACCACATATGGATATGGTATGGGACACTCCTTATTTTTTGGTTCAGTAAGCTTTGTTAAATCTGGTATCAATGCAGATGTCTAGAGTTCCCATCTCCTTCATGGCGAATTTCCAGATATCTTTGAATGTCCAAAGGTCATGCTTCTTTTAAAGCCTACTCCATATATGCAGAGGATGCTGATGGTTTATTTTCTGGTCACCACCCCACTGATGGCAGAATTGCCCTCTTGCTCACCAGTCTTTTCCATGGGAATCATCCAAAAAGAGTAGATATCGTGACTCTTTAGGCAGAAGCTTAATGCAGAGACATTGAAAGCTCTATCTAAGCACTAAGAATACAATGATGCTTACATTCTAATTGAAGAGGACAAATACATATTATATATCATGCATATATATGCATGATATATTAATATAATTACAATTTACTATGTAGGATATATATCATACATATATGTATATGTGTATATATATGTGCATGTATATAATATGTGTGTGTGTTTGTGTGTGTATGGTAAAATGAAGAAGAAATAAAGCAGAGTGAAGAAAGTGTTCTGAGAATGACTGGACAGACTATTATATACAAGACAGAGTAGGCCATTCTAATAAGGTAACATTACATTTCTTAAATGTTTTTCTTTCTATGGTAAATTGAATACATTTTACAATCTTTCTTATAGCTTAGCTTCTTCTTGAAAATGGGAGGCAAAAAGATATGCTAGGATTTCTAAGCAGTAATAGGAATTTTTTATCTTTTGCTATTAAAGGGGATCAAATTTTCACTTATGGCTAGGAAGAAAAGAGTTCAAAGGTCGTGAGGGGGTGACAAGATGATAAATAAGTGGGTGATTTTAAGATGACTAAAGGAAAATGGAGGTTTTTTGTTTTTAGCATCAATTCTTTGTTCATAATGGCTTATCAACTCTATCCCCTCCTTTTAATACAATGCCACTAGGGTAGAGAAAGCCTGAAATAGCCTTCATTCCAGTAGGCAAATCTTTTGGCAAATTCTATGCGTGTCCTAAGCAGTCTCCATTATTTCAAACCTTTGTCCACAATTTATCTCCCTACTCAGAACCTTCCATAGCTTCCATTGTCTTCAGGCTCCTCTGAATGGTATGCAAAGCTCTTCCGGAACATCCCATGCCTAACATATTGTGGCTCCCTGTTCATACCCTGTCTCCTGATCAACCTGTGACCTCCTTGAGAGGAGAAATTGTTCTTGTTGATTCTGTGTTTTCAATGCCTGGCACACAACAGGCCCTAATAAATTATTTTAAGTAAATGACTCGATGAGTGAGGTGAGGATAATAGTGATCAGTTTTAAATTGGGTGGGTAAGCAAATAAGCTGTTCAGTTCAGTTCAGTTCAGTCGCTCAGTCGTCTCCAACTCTCTGCGACCCCATGAATCACAGCACGCCAGGCCTCCCTGTCCATCACCAACTCCCGGAGTTCACTCAAACTCATGTCCACAGAGTCGGTGATGCCATCCAGCCATCTCATTCTCTGTCATCCCCTTCTCCTCCCGCCCCCAACCTTTCCCAGCATCAGAGTCTTTTCCAGTGAGTCAATTTGTCGCATGAGGTGGCCAAAGTATTGCAGTTTTAGCTCTAATTCTCACTAGAATTTGATTTTTAAGAAATACACTTTTCTTTTAAAAGTGAGTTCTACTATGAAAGGTTTAACACTATAAAAGATGTCTGTTTCTGCATTCCCAGTCCACTCTGAAAAGCAGTCTCTTGACTTGATAGGCAAATCTTTAGCGAAGATCAAAACAGAGACTTGGTACTTTTTAATCTACTTTTTACAAATCTGTTTTATTTTTCAAATTTCTGTGCTTATTTTCATTGTTTTTAATTAAATATGAAAAGTAACCCTCATCTCTAATCCTCAATGTATATTTTTAAATTGATAACTGTTTAGATGATAGAAACTGAAATTTATAGTCATTTTAACCAAATGCTTAAAAAAAATGTAATAAAAAGACCAATGTAATCATTATTCATCCAGATTTTCTTAAAGCATCTATAGTTTATAGTTAATAATTAGAAAGTATAGTCTGTATGCAAGACACACTCCTATATATATGGTATGAAAATATACTCTTTAATGCCCACAACCCTCTGAGGTATATACTCTGATAATTGCCATTTTATAGGTAAGCAAACTAAAGAGTCACTGAATAACTTGTTCAAAATCTCTCACTTAGTAAGTAATAGAGCCAGAATTCAGACCTGCATATGTTTGACTCTCCACTCTAAATCATCACTGCAGACTATCTTCCAGGAGTAAGAAGAATCTGTATCATGGGCTTTTGGGGCCCTGCTCTGGCCCTCTCCACACCCAAGGAATCCATGGGGCATGCCTATCCAAACTCTTCAGTTCCCTTCTAGATCATCTTTAGAATTCTCTGCCCAAACAGCCCCAAACTACTTTCTTTAGACTGTGCCACCCATATGCCAGTCCCTAGGAGAGGGGACATAAATAGAGCTTGGACATGCAGGTTGGAGTATCCATGCAGGTAAGTGATAGGCTATTTGTAATGCAGAATAAAGCTAGAAGTGAGAGAAAAGAGGGGCAGATTGAGGGCTGGAGGAATAACACACTGCCAAGTTCCCAACCAGAAATCTTAAAGAGTTTAAAATTCTAAATTGAGACTTAGCCTTCTAGGTCATTATCAATGCAAGTTTATCAGTGTAGGAAAACGAACTTATTTTACTTAACAGTTTCTTAGCCTGGGTTTAAACTGTTAAATATTTAATCCTGTCATGCCTGCTATCATTTGTACTCTGGTTCCTGGCCCTAAAATAAGCTAGGGACAGGTCTGTCCAATATATTAAATATTACTGGGGTGAGGGTGACAGCCAATGAATACACCATACATCACTGAATAAAGAGAACTTCTTTATGTCAAGGTAGTTTTGGTGAAATTCTTAAAATGTGTACAGATTACACTGAATTTTACTTTCTTGCAGTTAGTGTCATAGAGTCTAGTGTATGTATATTTTTAATTTAGTTTTACTTTTTTATTTCCCCTTATTAATTTACAACATATTATAGAAAAGAACATTTTATTGATATGAATTAGCCAATTTGGTTGACTTATTCAGTTGGCATATATTTCATCATATCTATAAGTGAATTAATGTGTACAAAAAATACTGCCATACTGCCTTTATGGACTAAAAGCGCTAGTTTTCAATTTAAAAATCAGTTTTAATGTGACTTTCTGTTTTTACAGAAAGTAAGTTAGTATAATTTACATATCAAAGGAAAATGTATTAAAAGTCAAAATGGTTTCCACTGGGATTTTATAATTTAATTAAATACTGTTCTACCTTTCAACATAAGGACGAAGATCAATTCCTGGTGCTGCTGCTGCTGCTTAGTCGCTTCAATCATGTCCAAATCTTTGAGAATCTATGTTCTGCAGCCTGCCAGGCTCCTCTGTCCATGGGATTCTCCAGAAAAGAGTACTAGAGTGGGTTGCCATGCCCTCCTCCAGATCTTCCCGACCCAGGGATTGAACCCGGGTTTCCTGCATTGCAGGCAGATTCTTTACCACTGAGCCACCAGGAAGCCCAAATTCTTGTTAGGAAGCTAACAACATTAAACAAAAACGTATTAAAATGATCTTCTCTGATGTTTTAAAAGATTCCCAACTGAAATTAGTTCAGGATATAAGAATAAGATCATTAAATTAAAATTGCAGTGTTAAAGTATAATGGTCTTATTGGATATATACCCTTAAGATGATTCTAAAAGACACTTTTAATACTATTATTCAAAGTACTAGCAGTTCATATTTTAAAACAGCGCACAAAGTCTTAAAAAGTGGTCTTTCAGGCTGACCTGATCAGTGAGCCCAATATCAGCACTAATGTTGTTTTGGAGAGAGTTGTTACTCTCTTTCCTAGGTGTTTTCGTTGATGCTTCATTGTAATCTACGTATACTGTTAACATTTGTCAGAGTCGGTTGGCATTCCAGATCAGCAGTGGTACATTTTGATTATTCTAGAGAACTGCCCCAATAATCACAGCCTCCATGTGGTATAGAATGAGGAACCAGAACAGTGACCAAAGGCTATTTCAAGCTATAGACCATGGGAGAGACTGAATTTGGAAGGGCTGAAAATGGGAAAGACTGGCAGTGAAGACAGAAGAACAGAAGACTAGAAATATGTCAGCCTTGAAGAAATGTGCCAAATACTTACTAGATATGTGAGGTGTGCAGTGGCTTTTGGTCAGGAATGTTTTGATGTTTTGGACTCAGCCTCCTTTTAGGATTGAAAGAGTTGATATACTGATAGTAAAATATACCCACAGTCAAGGGAATGTTGTTCCAAATATACATGTGGTAACAGGGTTCTATCCTTAGAAGTGAACCACAAACATTTTCCAAGGCAGAAGCATTTTTCCTGATTTCAATGGAGCGCCATATATTCCATATAATTTCCGAGTAACTGCTGCAGGTACTAGGTAGGGTAAAGAGCTTCATCCTTACACAATGAGGGGTGACCGTCATGCTCTGAAGGAGCTTCAGAATATTATGAGTTTGAACAAAGAAAATATTAAAAATTCAAAATTCTACAGGATCTTAAGAAGGTCCTTAAAAAGTGCCAGACTAGAGAATGTCTTTTTTAATCACCTACTCAAGTCAGGCTTGGCGGTCAGGCTGGCTATACCTAATGGTGTAAGGTATTCACTGATTGCAGTAGAACAAAGAATATAGGAAAGTTTTGGGGTGTGCAGAAATTGCTGTAGAATTGGCTGTTCTAGTTGAAAACAAAGAACTCATTGTAGCAGAACTGAATTATTGGCAGAAAAGAGACCTAGCTGGACTCTTTCTTAATATAAGGCATACCTCCCAAGGTATCCCTCTATTATTGTCTTTCGTGCATTTGGTTTTGATTTATATGGTGAACTGAGAACAAGTGAACAATAATTTGCAAAAGAAAACCCTCTAGAAATGATACATAAGGCTCAAGTTCCAAGAGAATTTCTCTGGAAGATGATAACACTGAAAAATACACTCAAGAAGGGAGTCAGTTTCAGGCATCCTGAACTTTGGTTTAAAATGTCCCTTTTGATGAGTGTTTCATCCACCACCATCTAGAATCAGAGCCCTAAGGTGAAGCTTAATGTGTATAATTACAGTGCCCAACCCCTGAGGTTGGTAATGGAAACACAAGGACTAAATATTATTGGTACCAGTATTCAGTTCAGAGGATATAGTTTGTTTGATGCCTCTTGAAGACCACACCAGCCACCAGATGCTTGGTGTCATCTAATGGAACTAAGATGGTGTGTTAGAAGGGGTCAGGCATCCTGAGTATGTACCTGTGCCCCACTGAAGACAGCATAGCACAGATGCAAAATAAAGCCCAGGGCCCCCTGTTAGGGAGCACATGTTGCTGACCCTTGGCTACTTGGAGGTCAAGCAAAGCATTGATGCCTGAGATCACTGTTATTGGAGAACAAGGCTGCAGGATAGACTATCTGGTGGTAGACTTGTTGGGGTAAAAACCAACTTATAGGTATTTTCAGAAATCACATGTCAGGAGCTTTGGGACAAATTTTCCCTCTCTTAGAAATGTGTTTGATTTTGAATTAAAAAAAAAAAAGACAAGTGCTGTTTATGACTGAATTATTTGGTGGTGCAGAAATGTTTGGTCAGTTAGACCTATAACTGGATATTACACCCTGCTTTCCCACAGGGCAAATACTACCCAGATGACATGGGTTTTTTTTTTCTCTTACATTGGGCACCTATAAATTCCTTTGGGTTTAATTTTTTAAACAGAAAAGACCACGAATAGAACTTGGAAAAAATTTTCTTGGCCCTTTAACTAAATTACATACAGATATACCTTGGAGATATTTTGAGTTTAATTTCAGACCACTTCAATAAAGCAAATACTGCAAAAGCAAGTCACAAATTTTTGGCTTTCCCAGTGCATATAAAAGTTATACTTACACTATTCTATAGACCATTAAGTATGCAAAAGCATTGTTAAAAAATAATGTACATACATTAATTTAAAATACTTTATCACTAAAAAATGCTAAGTCTTATCTGAGCCTCAGTGAATCATCATCTTTTTGTTGAATGGGGTCTTGCCTGGATGCTGATGTCTGCTGACTGATCAGGGTGGTGGTCGCTGAAGGTTGGAGTGGTTTTAGCAGTTTCTTAAAATAAGACAACAGTGAAGTTTGCTGCATCAACTGACTGTTCATTTCATGAAGGATTTCTCTGTAGCATGCAATGCCGTTTGATAGTAGATACAGCAGTATTTCTTTCAAAACTGGAATCAATCCTGTCAAACCCTGCCACTACTTTATCAACTAAGTTTATGTAATATTCCATGTCCTTTGTTGTCATTTCAAAAATCTTCATGGCATCTTCACCAGGAGTAGATTTCATCTCAAGAAACCACTTTCTTTGGTCATCCAGAAGAAGCAACTCTTCATATGTTAAAAATTTTTTATCATGAGATTATAGCGATTCAGTTACACCTTCAGGTTCCACTTTTAATTCTAGTTCTTTTATTAATTCTACCTTTCTGCAGTTATTCCTCCACTGAAGTCTTCAATTCCTCAAAGTGATTCATAAATGTTAGAATTAACTGCTTCCAAACTCCTGTTATTGATATTTTTGACCTCTTCCCATAAATCACAAATGTTTTTGATGGTATCTAGAATGGTTAATCCTTTTAAGAAGTTTTCTATTGACTTTGCTCAGTTCCTTTGGAAGAATCATTATCTATGTCAGCAATAGCCTTATTGAAATAAATGTAAGAAATGTATTCCTTAAAGAAAACTTGAGAGTTTAATTTACTCCCTTACTCCATGGCTGCACAATGATTTTGTGTTAGGAGGCATGAAAATAAATTAATCTTGAATATCTCCATCAAAGTGCTTAGGTGATTAAGTACATTGTCAATAAGCAGTAATATTTGAACAGAATTTTTTTTTGAGCAGTCACAAAAGTGAGCTAAAAATATTCAGTAAACTATGTCATAAGCAAATATGCTCTTATTCCAGGCTTTGTTCTTCCACTTATAAAGTGGAATAAGCAGAGGAGATATACCATAATTCTTAAGGGCCCTAGGATTTTTCAAATAGTAAATGCGTATTGGCTTCAACTTGAAGTTACCAGTTGCATTAGCCCGTAACAGGAGAGTCAGCCTGTCCTTTGAAGCTTTAGAGCCAGGCATTGACTTCTCCTCTAGCTATGAAAGTCCTAGATGACATCGTCTCTCAATATAAGGCTGTTTTGTTTACAATGAAAATTTGTTTTTTGGTGCAGTCTCTTTTTATCAATTATTTAATGTCTTAGCTAAAGCTTCTGGATAATTTGCTGCAGCTTCTATATGAGCACTTGCTGCTTCACCCTGTACTTTTATTTTATGGAGACTGTTTTTCCTTAAACTTCATGAACCAACCTCTGCTAGCTTCAGACCTTTTTTTTGTGGCCTTCTCACTTCTCTCTACGTCCAAAGAACTGAAGAGAATTAGGGCCTTGCTCTGGATTGGGTTTAGGCTTAAAGGAATGTAGTGGCTGGTTTAATCTTTTATCCAGACCATTAAAACTCTCTTCATATCAGCACTAAGGCTGCTTCACTTTCCTATCATTTATGTCTTCACTGGAGTAGCACATTTGATTTCCTTCAAGAACTTTTTCCTTCTGTTCACAACTTGGCTAACTGTTTGGCACAAAAGACCTAGCTTTCGACCTGTCTCGGCTTTCAACCTGCCTTTCCTTACTCAGCTTAGTCATTATTAGCTTTTGATTTTTAATTGAGAGGCATGAGATTCTTCCTTCACTTGACTGCTTAGAGGCTGCTGCATAGTTATTAACTGGCCTAATTTTATTTCTGTAGTGTCTAAAGGAATAGTGAGGCCCGAGATGAGGGAGACAGAGAGGAGAATGGTGGAGTAGTCAGAACACACTTAATATTTACTGATTTTATTGTCTTATATGGGCATGGTTCATGGTGCACCAAAACAATTACAATAGTAACATCAAAGATCACTGGTCGCAGATCATCATAACAAATATAATAATAATGAAAAAAATGTAAGAATTGCCAAATACTGCACAGAGACATAAAGTGAACAAATGTTGGTACAGTGGTACTGACAGACTTGCTTGATGCAGGGTTTCACAAATGTGCAGTTTACAAAAACACAGTAACTACAGCAATAAAGTGAAGCGCAATGAGATGGGTGAGCCTGTAGATGCTTTTAGCTCTACATTAAAGAATTCAAGCTTCAGAGTACTCCAGAATTGAACCTTTGAGTCCTATGGAGCTGCCACAGTGGTAGAGGACCTACTGACTGGTCAATCAAATTTAAGATATTTGTTAGAGGCCCTTATTGACAAGCACAGAACACCCAGAAAAATCCCAAGAAATATGGGATTACCTAAACTTTGGTAGTAGCTCTCCAGCATAGCAGCCCTCCTATATATGATTTACCTAC
Source organism: Moschus berezovskii (assembly GCF_049115385.1). Lineage (NCBI taxonomy): Eukaryota > Metazoa > Chordata > Mammalia > Artiodactyla > Moschidae > Moschus > Moschus berezovskii. Next base: position 35,920,400 of record NC_142462.1, read on the forward strand.
AAGGAATTTGGGTCCCCAAGAACTTTACACTTAATAGAATAAATTCACCTTTCTAAGGTTTGGGGGATGCTGTACAATAAGTGGCCTGAGAACAGTCTGAATTAGCTGGTCATACAAAGGATGTTGCCAAGATATATAGTGACCCCCTCTATCTAAAAGATCACAGGAGATGCTACATGAACACTGGGAGACTAGCAAGGAATTCTAGAATCTGAGAGGGGATTATCAACAACGTATATAACTTAATTTATATATTAAAAATGGCATATTTGGTAAAAAAAAAAAAAAGCCTTTCATTCATCTCCCTTGTTGGTGTGCAAAGGTGAAGTATGGTGGAAAACTGGGTGTTTCAAGGTTTTAGGAGTCAAGGAAACAATGGCCACAGGTACACTTGCATGTGATAAAGAAACCTAGGAACAGAGTTTGGAGTTGGGTTGTTGTTTGTTTGGGAACAGAGCAGAACCTCCCAGGGAAGAAGGGGTAGATAAACTGACCTATCTCTGCACTCTCAGTGGATCTGAAAAATGGATCTGACAGGGTGTCTTTTCCTCTAACAAATATCTTAAGTTGGATTGACCAGTCAGTAGGTCCTCTACCACTGTGGCAGCTCCATAGGACTCAAAGGTTCAATTCTGGAGTACTCTGAAGCTTGAATTCTTTAATGTAGAGCTAAAAGCATCTACAGAGGCACTCAGGAGCATGGGTCATGCTGAAGAAGCAGCTCCTAATTACCATTCAAAAATAATTGTACTTGATTAGATATTTAAAAGGGCTTCCCTGGTGGCTCAGATGGTAAAGAATACACTTGCAGTGCGGGAGACCTGGGTTTGATCCCTGGGTTGGGAAGATCCCCCGGCAGAGGGCATGGCAACCCACTCCAGACAGAAGCCTGGCCGGCTACAGTCCATGAGGTCAGAAGAAACAAACAACTGAGTGACTAAGTACAAACACATATATTTAAAAAGGCAGCTTGGGAGTCTTTAGCAGAAGCACAAATGTTAAACGTGAAAGGGGTGAGACATGAAATCCATGGGGAAACTGAAAAACAGATGGGTTCAGAGATTAGACCTGGGGTGTTGCAGGATGATTTATTTTTTCTGAATGGAATGCTGCTGTTTTGTTAGCATTAATTGATCCAGCTGAATGGACTGACTTTCTGGAGCAACTTAACAATACCGTGTGATCTCTAACAGGTAACATATATTTGGGAGCCAGACAGAATAGAGATGTAATCATGTAATAAAAGGATCTAGCAAATTCCTCAAGGAAGTTTTTACTGATCTTCCCAGGCTCCCTTTTAGGTGACATCCTCCTGTCATTTGCCACCATTGCACCCAGCCTGTTCTTTTCATAGCACATTTATGTGAGATGTTAGTTTTTGCCATTACTCTATAAACTTTACAAGGCAGAAGATTAAATGACATGATTAAACAATTAGCAAATAATTCATGAATGGACAAATGCCATCCAAATCCTTACAGTTTCAAATTCCTTGAGAAGTAGAATTTTCTGCTCTCTGTTCCCAGATGATAATGTCTTTTCCTCTTTTGACCAAATCTTTGTCCATTCTCTTGCTTCTACTCAAAAAATCTTTCAATAATACCAACAGTTCTGCCCACAAGAAGGTGAGAAACAGTAAAACCCTGGTTACCTACAGTGCATGTGAAAGGTGGTATCTTAATTAAATCCATGGTCATTCATATTTTGATGCTTTCTTTTGAAAATCTTTTAAAGATATATTTATAAACTTTTATGTCTTGGTAAGTACATCATTCAGACTTAAGAGATCTGAGGAAGCCTCACAGTTACCATTCAATCAATAAATCAAAACAAAAGGTACTGTTTGAACACCTACTCATACTACATACATACAAACTAGTAGCATTTGTACTAGTTGCTGTGGGAATGGAGGAGAAGTAAAATACCATGCAGGTGGTTTAGCTGAGCTTAGAAACTGTGTGAGTACATAACACAAAACAGTGATGTGGGGCTGATGTGGGTGATCTAGGGTCATTAGTGTTGCAGGGCTTTAAACTTCTCCCGAATTAGACAGGATATAGGTTAAGTGTATCCTGATGGCAAGAGAGAACCTTGAAGTCCCTTCTAAATATTAATACTTAATTTTAAAATTTCCTGTGCTTCAGCAGAGAATTAAAGTGGAAAGCCTTGATTAACTGAAGGTTTCAATTACTTAGGTTTTACTATACATATGGTTCACCTTTTCAGGCACAGTGTATTCCTAGAAACCATCATAAAGTGCATCAACATAAAGCAAATTCAGGCTATGTATCCCTTACCCTAAAGGTATATGTGATTTACTTGTACTGTCTTTAGTTATTAGCAGAAATTGTTGAGTCAGTGTATATTTCAGTCTTTGTCTAAGACAGTAAGTCAGTCTTTGTTTAAGAGAACAAAGAAAAATTTGAGTTAAAGCAATTTGGGTATTCTAGGTAATATAAAGGTAAAGTTGGATCATATCTTAAGTGTGAGGACTTGGTAGAAGTGTTTGCAGATTTGAAGACAAAGAATTAGAATAATGAATGTGAGAAACTATGATGGAAAGTCAACAAGAGATGAATCAGCAATGCCTAGGGGTTAGGTAGATGAGAAAGAAATTTGGAAGGAACAGTGCCCCACAAAAACAGCTTCAGATGCTGATGTTGTTGCTTAGGGGAGGCATAAACACTACTTCTGTGTATTTTTTTTTATCTTTATTTTATTCTAAAGTTGTATTTTCAACTTTTGAATTTTTGGTTCAGGAGCCTGCTTTCTGTCTCATCCTTTGGCTCCTCCTGAATTTGCCCTTTATCTTACTTCTTTTAGTCTTTGGGTCTAATAACTCACTCATGGTTTCATAATCCATCGGCCCCAATAGCTCATGAGAATTCCCTGCTGCAGTCCTGGACCTCAGGGATTCCCAACAATTCTGTCTAAGGTGGAGGTAGTGAGAGTGATATGGGTGATTTTATGGATTTGGGTAAGCTGAAAAAGCAAGATAATGAACACATTGTAAACTTTAGAAAAGTGCCTGGTGATGATAACAAAGATTGGGAGGAGCATATTAAATAAAATCTGTGAGCTTGGAAAGAATAGAAGTTGATACATCTTGGGAGGCAGGAAGGCGAAGAATGGGGGCGGGGGAGAACCCTACAAATAGTAAGAGCAAGATTAAGGTGTTGGTTGAAGATTTACCCAAAGAATCATGGAATTCTCTAGGCAAGAATACTGGAGTGAGTTGCCATTTTCCTTCTCCAGGGGATCTTCCTGACTCAAACCTGGGTCTCCTGCTTTGCAGGCATATTCTTTATCATCTGAGCCACCAGGAAAGCCCCCTGAAGAATGATAAATTCTACCATTTGGGGAAATATGGAGACTATGAAGTGAGAATTTCAAAGCACAATACGTACTACAGTTCATGTTAGACTATCAATATAAAATGTCCTGAATTCCCCACCTCTTGGTGGTTTTGTAAGAAAATATCCTTGTCCTTGGAAAGTACACCTTGAAGATTATGAGGTGAAGCACTGATAATTGATATACATGTATAAAGAAGTACCTAGTCAAAGTCCAGCCCATGGAAGTAAATTGGGCAATTAACTGAAATCGTTTCGGTAATTTAAATACTATAAAATATTAAATTTCATTCCTACAAGATAGAGCTAGGTGAAAATTTTAAATCATAAATCAGAATTTTCTTTGCCTCAGTCGAAAAGCAAAATGAATACTATAAGAGACACTGAAGTATTTAGAATCATCTTTAGCTAAAACGTACAATAGATTTTACTGTAGAGAATGGAATATAAAACATATTATTAATGTGTACTTCAAACTATAGTAGAAACTAATACTAATTACTAATGCTAAGCAATAATATTAGTACTAATTACTAAGATACTTAATCTTACACTTGGTGTCAGTACCCACTCCTTTTAGTGTTTCATGCTGCTGAAGGCTTGCAGGAAATTCTAATTAAAATATAAAAAATAATCTTTGAATTTGAAAACTATTTTATCATCTCACAGCTGAGCTCAATCCATTTGAAGGAGCATTACAATAATTCACCCCTTGATCTGAACAGAAGTTATATAAGCCAGGTAAATATAGCATAGGGATAAATGATTTTAGTTAATTGATTGATTAAATTGATCTATAAGCCAAAAGATTTATAAAATGTGCCACTGGCATACTTTTTAAAAATCACATAAAGTAATTTAATGTTTTTATATGTATTCTCAAGAAAAGAATCTATTTCCCCATTGTGCTATGATTGTCCTTTATCTAACAAATAATACTCCATCAAATTTAATTTACAACATTAATCTTAAACTTATTGACAAAATTTGCATCAGTAAGTCAACTTTACTGGTAAAATTTACATCATTTAAAGTGCCAACTGAACAGTTTTTGAGTTATGTATAGACCTGCCAAACTAACACTGGAAACAACATACAGAACAGTTTCATCCCAGCAAAAATTTGTTTGTGCTTCTTTGCTGACAAAGTTAAAATATAAAACAATGAGTGATTCTGTGTTACAGCCAACTGATGAGTAACTAATGTATCTAACATATAGGGTTTCGGATGACCTTTAAAAATACACCTTTCATATTATAAATTGATCTTAAAATGTCCCCCAAAACTAACAGGAATGTACATGCTATAATGCAAGAGTTTTCTGCTAATCATATCATTTAAATTCATACTCCACTTTTTAAAGTGTTTTCACAACATAGTGGACGAATACAGCATTTAAGAGGAGGAGCACTTTCCCTACTTCATCAGCAAGGAAGCAAAACCTCAGCAAAGTTAAATTATGAAGCTAAGGTCTGAGAAGAGACAATTAGGGCAAGAACAAGTTGCCTGCTTCCCTGTTCCAGATTTGGCTTCCAGGGCAGAAATGGAAATTCACAAATGGAAACTGCAACTGCAAACCCCATTTCAAGTGCTTCTGCCTAATTAGCATGCAGCCCAGAACTGTCCCCTGGCAAGAGATTGGGGAAACACAGTTGTAAAAGGAGAAGCTCTCCCCCTTGCTGAAAAAGTGCCAACCAATCTGATTCAGGCACATGGTAAGACATTCAAGCTGAGGCTTTGGTGTTAAAACGCAAAGTTTCCTTGTGCATAGAAATAAAATGAATTTTGAAAAGGGCACCGAAGTACTCAGGGAAGTCTTTGGCACTGAGGACAGAAAATAATTCTACTGGGGAAAATCTAACATCTTCATCTCCAGAGTTGGACTGATGATAGGAAAAGTAATGACATGCTACTAATATGAGAGAACTGTCTTCAGCTACATGGGAATTATTATTGAGTCATCACTTAAGAATTAATAATAGTACTAATTAACAAGGGTTTTAAAATCATACTTTGGTATAATTGTCTTTCTTTATTTTTCTTCTATTCTATATAGGACAACGTTTAAGCGAAAAGATTCTGTAGTCAGAATTGGATTCACACTTGTTCTCTGGGCTTTCTAGTTATGTGACTTTGAAATGAGACTTTACCTTAGTTCCTCTTCTTTAAAATGGGTATAACAGTGCTTTCTCCATAAGACTTTTATAAATTTTTAGTGAGATAATACATATGACATGCTTGGTACAGGGTTCAAGAGAGAATAATCACTTAATAAATATTTGGCGTTTCCCCCCTTATTTTATCCTACTGTATATACAGAGTGGATTTACAAGTAGCAGAGTCAACTATAGATACCTTGATACCTTTTTGGTCTCTGAAATGTAATTACAGGAAAACCAAATGCTGAATGAGCTAAAGCTCATTTTTTGAGTTTTAATTTTTTATTTAGAACAAAATTCTTTACAATACAAAGTGTTTCTCTGCTGCTCTAATCAAATGCACACCTGCAACATGACTTCAAGATTAAAAGATAGAATGAAAAAAATGTATTCCTACTATCCTTGGGCATTTTTCTTTACCTCCTTAACTAAGAAATGAATAGTACTTGATTTTTTTTTTAGGCAGCAGAAAGGAAATTCATACATGCCAAGAGTTGGAGAGGAAAAACCCCTAGAACTCTAGTGTGCTAGATTAAAAAACATTATTTAGAGGAACAGAGTGGGAAACCGGTGAATATTTTGGCTTTTATAAAAAGGGAGTGTGCCTCATAAATAGGACAGTTGGAATGTATGGAAAAGTTCCAGTTAAAACAAGACACAAAGCACATGACTAATATTGCTTTTCCAAGTTAGACAAATGCAGCTTTAACCAGAATCTGCTTCAGAGGGGCCTCTGGAGCCCTCCTTGAATCTTGAGATTTTCATCTTTTTTCAAATTCCAAGTCTGAAATAGGAAAGCCATACTGAGATATGCTGTGTTTTTGTCCCTCACCTTTCTTTCTGAGTTTCCCTCGCTTTGTCACAAATTCTCACCAGGTGAGTGAATGTCAGAAGACAAACTGATATACACAGGCAAAGAAGCAAATGTAAAACTGGATTTGAGCCTCTTCAGGAACTATCTTGTTTTATGCTGGATACCTGCATAGCCCACCAAAAGAATATTCAATGTTGAGGAACTAATATGAACTGCAAAGTCATTTTCAAATGCAAATGACAAATATTCTTTATAGTCTTTCATCTTCTTGCCATTTCAAAGAAGATATCTAAAAAAACAATCAAGCAAATTTTCAGCTAGATTTCTGTATTTTACCTATCCTTCAAACCTGATGGGTCTTCCTCAATGTGAAGAGATTCCTTCAATAATAATTCATGGTGTTTTATTTCTCCTTTTACATTTTCCGTCACCTGAGCATGAATTGCCTTGTGTTTTGTTATTATTTCTTTTCTATGCACGAAACAACTGTGCATTTAGAATGACCTGAGGCCTCAGCTTGCCTAAGGAGTTTCAGTTTACACCTGTTTCACCAGTGTAATTAATAGTTCCCCCTTCAAGTTAAAAGGTGCTCTGGTGTAGAGCATAAGTTATACAGTCACCCAAGGTGGTCTGCAATCAGAACGTATTCAAAGCAAAGGTCGTTAAAATGTATATAAATGATCCACAATAAAAGTTTTGATATGACCCCCTCCAGATTAGCTTTCTTGCTGTGTCCATTTCAACACAAATGAGTGCCATCAATGGCTTCACAATGGCTCTTGTAAATTCCATCATGAATTAAAGTTTTGATTTCTGTCATTCCAGCACACTTCAAATACTGACTCACATTGGGACTGCCCCAGACAGGGCAGGGCAGACTAATGGAATGTGAAGCATTGCCCTAACATTTCTTAACCTGCCCAGTGTTTAAAGTGGCTTTATTTTCTCCATTTATGCTCCAAAAAATTTTGGAGCATAAAAACCGTATTGTATTCACATGATGTTTTTTGCTATGTAACAAGGAGGGTTGAAATTTGTCCCTGAAACAAGAATTACATATAATAAAAAGCCACATATAATAAAAGCTTAATAAACCTAGCTAATGAGAAGAAAACATACTAGTGCTATTTCCTAACATTTGCATTATAAGGAAGTTCTGCTCAGTAAGAAGTTACTCAGTCTCACAGGGGCAAAGAACATTTGCTGAAATGGAATTTGATTTAGATCTGAACAATAAGAAAAATAAAATAAGGGCATCCCTGGTGTTAAGTGGTAAAAACAAAATCCACCTGCCAGTGCAGGGCACACGGGTTCGATCCCTGATCCAGGAAGATCCCACATGCCTTGGAGCAACTACTTAGCCTGCGCTCTAGAGACCCTGATAGCTCAGTTGGTAAAGAATCCACCTGCAATGCAGGAGATCCTGGTTTGATTCCTGGGTCAGGAAGATCCACTGGAGAAAGGATAGGCTACCCAATGCAGTATTCTTGGGCTTCCCATGTGGCTCAGCCCGTAAAGAATCCACCTGCAGTACAGGAGACCTGGGTTCAATCCCTGGGTTGGGAAGATCCCCAGAGAAGGGAAAGGCTAACCACTCCAGTGTTCTGGCCTAGAGAATGCCATGGACTGTATAGTCCATGGGATTGCAAAGCTGCAGACTGAGCGACTTTTGCTTTCACTTTCACTTTCTAGAGACCAGGAGCCCCAACTACTGAGCTCATGTGCTGCAAACTGAAGCCCATGCGCCCTAGAGCTTCTCTGCAATAAGAGAAGCTGCCACAATGAGAAGCCTGCTCACGGCACCTAGAGAGCAGCCCCTGTTCTCTGCAACTAGAGAAAGCCCAGACAGCAATGAAGAACCAGCACAGCCAAAAATAAATAATTTTTTAAAAAGAGAAAGAAGGCAAGTAAATTTGGTAGTTTTGCATCTGATAATGGTATCATTCAAAAGTGCTATTTCAATTCAGTGTCATTCCATTGGGAAGATCCCCTGAGGAGGAAAGGACAATCCACTCCAGTATACTAGCCTGGGAAATCAGGGACTGAAGATCCTGGTGGGCTGCTGTCCATGGGGTCGCAAAGAGTCAAACAGGACTTAGTGACTAAATAACAACAAAAATCATTTCATCACATTTTCAAAGTTCTTTAGAAAGAAACTAATCTTGCTTTTAAAAAATCAGCAGAAATATTATCAGAAGACCAATGTAAGGAAAAGAAATTTGTCACTTTAAGGTATATTTGTTTTTTTTCACATTTGGAAACATCAACATAAGTTCATGCAGATGTGAAATATTAAGTAAACATAGTTATATTGCCTTTTGCAAAAATATGTTTGAGAAAGATTATTTAAAAATGCAAATAATCAGAGCTAGAAAGACATCAGAAATTAAGTAGATAAACTCAATTTAGAATATCAATTATTCGGGCTTCCCTGGTAGCTCAGCTGGTAAAGAATCCGCCTGCAATGCCTCATCACACATTTGTTGAGTGTGTACCAGGTGCTAGGCTCACACACTGAGGAAAACCTGCTTTCTAGGAACTGACAGTCTAGTAGGTTTACTTTTCCAAGGTTAAAGCAAAACATGAAAAATCAGTCTCTCTATTGTTTGTTTAATGCAATGCTTAACATTTCTAAAAAAGTATTTACATCAACTCTGCTCATCTTTCTCATTATTTTCATTGATATATAGTTGATGTATAATATTATAATTTACTGATACACAACATAGTGATTTACAATTTTAAATGTTATATCCCATTTATAGGTACTGTAAAATATTGGCTATATTCCCTACGTGATACAATATATCCTTGTAGTTTTTTTTTTAAACATAATAATTTGTACCTCTTAATCCCCTAACTATATCTTGCTCCTTCCCCGCTTCTTTCTCCCCAATGGTAACTACTAGTTTTTTCCTCTGTATCTCTGTTTCCTTTTTGTTATATTCACTAGTTTGTTTTATTTTATATATTCCACATATAAATTATACAGTATTTATGTTTCTCTGACTTATTTCACTTAGCATAATACCCTTCAATTCATCCATGTTGTTGCAAATAGAAAAATTTTACTCTTCTTTATGGCTGAGTAATATTCCATTATATATAACAGAAGATATAGAAGATGTGTTACATATATAAACATATATGTGTATAACATACATGAACATATATAACATATATATATAAATGGAATATTTATACATATATATAGGTTTACCTGGTAGCTCAGTTGGCAAAGAATCTGCCTGCAGTGCAGGAGACTCAGGTTCAAATCTGGGGTCAGAAAAATCCCCTGGAGAAGGAAATGACAGCCACTCCAGTATTCTTGTCTGGAAAATCTCATGGACAGAAGAGGCTGGCAGGCTATACAATCCATGGGGCTGCAAAAGTTAGATACGACTTAGCAACTGAACCACCAAATATATATATATATATATATATATATATACACACCACATTTTCTACATCCATTCATCTATTGATGGACACTTACATTGCTTCCATATCTAAGCAACTGTAAATGATGCTGCTATTAATATCTTATTAATTTATCCTTTGAAACAGATGAAAAATTATCTTAGGCATTGTGTTCATCTGCTAGTAAAAGGGCCTTTAAAAACAGTGACTTAAGTAAGACTGGTGTGAATTTTCCTCTTAATGTCAGACACAGTTCTGAGAGACAGCCCAGAAAGGGGAGCAACTCCACAGAGATGAGCAGCTTGGGGTCCTTTACTTTTGCCATCTTTACTATCTGTCTGTCTGTCATGAGACAGACAGACTGTGGCTGTCTTGAGAAAGGTTACCTCAAATCTGAAGATTGCTGCTGCTGCTCAGGACATCACAACCATGTTCTAGGCAGGAAGAAGGAAGAAAGGCATAAGGCAAAAGGGGCCTTCCAGCTGAATCAGCCCTCTTTTTTAAGGAACTCTGACAGAACCTCCATTCAGCAACTTCTGCCTCCTCATCCTAGTCATCAGAACTAATCATATGACCACATAAGAGAGGCTGGAAAAGGTGGTGATCAGATCTTCTCAATGCCATATTCAGCAAAACTAGGATACTGTAAGTAAAGAACTAGGCAGGCAAATAGCTGTCCTCTGCCTGCTATTCTAATTATTTATCGCTATTTAGGGTACATCATTATAGGAGATATTGATGGCACCCCATCCAGAGTCCTTTTATAGGCTAGCACACCATCCCCAGCTACTCTGAATTTTGGCTGTTAATGGCTCTAAATTCCACCTTCTCAGAATTGACTTCCACCAAAGTGACCCACATGGTTCAAAGATAAATTGGATTTCAATCCACCCTGTCCCCTTCCTATGCCCTCCAGGCTGCCTGCAACCAATGAATGACTGTTCCGTTCTGCCGCTCAGTCATGTCCGACTCTATGCGACCCTGTGGACTGTAGCCTACCAGGCTTCTCCGTCCATGGGATTCTCCAGGCAAGAATACTGGAGTGGCTTACCGTTTCCTTCTCCATGGGATCTTCCCGACCCAGGGATCGAACCCGGGTCTCCAGCATTGGAGGCAGACCCTTTAACCTCTGAGCCACCAGGGAAGCCCTGTTATGAGGGTATAAAAGTCAGACCACCTTTGCCTCAAAGTGGAAAAACACTGTAGTATCAATTTGCTATGACTTCTGGGTGGGATTAGGCTGAGATCAGACTTTGTACCAACATGTTTGCTAAGCAGATGAGCAATTCAATTTTGTATTATATATGTGAACTCCCAAGGAACAAATGATGAAAAAGAGAAATACCAATGGCTATATTACTTCCTTGCTGTCCCTCTTTTGAGAAACTGCCTCAGGCACTAACTTCCTTGCAATATATTTCTAAGCTTTACCCAGCTTCCCTACCCAGATCCATCTTTTCCAAAGAGCTTCCCACATTTCCATCTTTTCTCTGTTGCCTCTTTACTTAATCCTTATTAAAATTTAACAGTGAAAAAAAAATTAAGTGTGACTTTGGTGGTTTTGTTTCCTGTGCCTGATTTTCTAAGGAAGAGCCATAAATCACCTCCTCCCTCTCTATATTTTTTGAGGGGCCTTTAGTAAACAGTTCTCAATCAAAACTTAGAATAACCAGATAATTGCAAGTGATTAGAGTACAAATCTATTTCTTTGTTTTCATTTTTCTATCAAATGATAGTACATTAAATTTCATGTACATGAGAGCTTTCAGCAATCAGGTAATGCTGCTGCTGCTACTGCTGCTAAGTCACTTCAGTCGTGTCTGACTCTGTGTGACCCCATAGATGGAAGCCCACCAGGCTCCCCCGTCCCTGGGATTCTCCAGGCAAGAACACTGGAGTGGGTTGCCATTTCCTTCTCCAATGTGTGAAAGTGAAAGTGAAGTCGCTCAGTCGTGTCCGACCCTTAGCGACCCCACGGACTGCAGCCTACCAGGCTCCTCCGTCCATGGGATTTTCTAGGCAAGAGTACTGGAGTGGCTTGCCATTAAATATCTAACATTTACATGACTATGATATACACCTAGAACAAAGAAACTCTCAAGTTATATTCCAAACTTTATTCTCTGTGTGTTCAGTTTGCCTGGTTTTGACTGTTATCAAAATAGAATACATATCCATTATAATATGATTTGTTTTTTTAAAGGAAGCAGTTTTATATAATTACCCAAGTTTAATTTAATTTGTAGTAAACACAATCAAGAACAGGATACCATCTGGAAAAAAATGCATTTCTGCATTTTTCAAAAATTATTCTGTCTAGAAGTAACAGGAGAATCTAAAATGATTAATTCTAAATAACAAGTACAACAATCTTTATTAGTTTTCATTGTTCATTATTCCAGATAACTACGGACATCCTTTGAATTTTGTTGAAATTCTGTGGTCTAGACTTTAGAGCGCAAAAATGTTTCCTAAACTTCCAGTTGATCTGATCATTTGCTTTATTGGAAGATCCCAAGTTAAGCACTTAAATTTCTACTGTCTTTAGGTTATTTTTTCCTGGTCCAATTTCTTCTTCTTTTTTACTTCTATAAATTAAACATTCTCAAAATAATATTAATAAACATATCATTTAAAACAAAATACATAAATGAATGTCATGAGCATGTAATTTCTTGCTTTTGTGTACTCTGTCCTCTTGATGATTACTATTTATTACACTTCATAACAGACAGTTATGGAGGTTTTCTTCACATGTATCATAAACACAATTCTGGGAAGTGATTCAAAAATTATTCAGATTAAATTAATGTTCACTTTGTAAAATTTGAACAAAATGAAGGTGTTCTAAGAGATTTTCAGAAATTCAATTTGAGTCATGCCAAATTGTAATAGATTGGACTGATGTGCATATATTTGAATAAATTATTCGGTTTTTCTCTAGTTGTGGCAAGCAGGGGTTACTCTCTAGTTGCAGAGCATGGGCTTCTCACCGAGGTGGCTTATTGGGGAGCATGGGCTCCAGAGTGCATAGGCTTCAGTAGTTGAGGCACGTGGGTTTAGTTGCCCTGTGGCATGTGGAATCTTACTGCGCCAGGGATTGAACCCATATCCTCTGCACTGGCAGGTGGATTCTTAACCACTGGACCACCAGGGAAGTCCAGGACTTTCATTTTAAAGAAAACCAGTTACATTTTAAACAAACTTAAAGACACACAATGCCTTCATTTTTTTTTTTGAAAGTAGAACTAAACATATATACACAGATGTATGTGTATCCATTAGTCACTCAGTTGTGTCTGACTCTTTGTGACCTCATGTATTATAGCCCACCAGGCTCCTCTGTCCATGGAATTTTCCAGGCAAGAATACTGGAGTAGATTGCCATTTCCTTCTCTAGGGATCTTCCTGACCCAGAGACTGAACCTGGCTCTCCTGAGTTGCAGGCAGATTCTTTACCGCTTAAGCTACCAGGGAAACCCTACATAGATGTGTGTACGCACACATATAAATATATATGTATAAATATGTACATCTGCATAGATAGAAATATACACACACATATAACTTATTATAATAGCATTACAATAATCCCTTTATTGAGGGCCTGATATACCCCAAGCACTATTCCTGGCATGCTTGTACTTGTGATGCATCTCATATAAGTATTTTGATACAGAACCGAAAACCTCGTGATGAAAGTGAAAGAGGAGAGTGAAAAGGTTGGCTTGAAGCTCAACATTCAGAAAATAAAGATCATGGCATCTGGTCCCATCACTTCATGGGAAATAGATGGGGAAACAGTGGAAACAGTGTCAGACTTTATTTTTTGGGGCTCCAAAATCACTGTGGATGCTGATTGCAGCCATGAAATTAAAGGACTCTTACTCCTTGGAAGGAAAGTTATGACCAACCTAGATAGTGTATTAAAAAGTAGAGAAATTACTTTGCCAACAAAGGTCCATCTAGTCAAGGCTATGGTTTTTCCTGTGGTCATGTATGGATGTGAGAGTTGGACTATGAAGAAAGCTGATCGCCGAAGAATTGATGCTTTTGAACTGTGGTGCTGTAGAAGACTCTTGAGAGACCCTTGGACTGCAAGGAGATCCAACCAGTCCATTTTAAAGATCAATCCTGGGTGTTCATTGGAAGGACTGATGCTAAAGCTGAAGCTCCAATACTTTGGCCACCTCATGAGATGAGTTGACTCACTGGAAAAAGACTGATGCTGGGAGGGATTGGGGGCGGGAGGAGACGGGGACGACAGAGAATGAGATGGCTGGATGGCATCACTGACTCGATGCACATGAGTTTGGGTGAACTCCGGGAGTTAGTGATAGACAGGGAGGCCTGGCATGCTGTGATTCATGGGGTCGCAAAGAGTCGGACACGACTGAGCGACTGAACTGAACTGAAAGTCAGCCCCATGTTACAGTGGAAGGAATGGAGCCTCAGAGAATTTCGGTAACTAGCTTAAGGGCACATAGCTGCTAAATGGCAGTGCTATGGAAATTTGGTACTTTGTTCCCAGTAACCAATTAGCAATGCTACCTCATCACATCTGTTACCTCCAGGTGTAACATGATGAGAAAGAGTAAGACTTTCCACTCATGCTGATAGATCAAGGAATTTGACTTATTCAGAATGTATGCAGTTACTGACAGTATGATATTAAATCCTTTATTGATTTCTGTCATGGCAGCACACTTTCTAATAAAATAGGGTTTGTGAGGCACTTAAGCCTAAAACAAATGGACACAAAAAAGAGTTCTGAGGACATGTGATTTATGATATTATTATTCTGTTTCCACTGGCTTAAGAATTTAATTAGAATCCATTAAAAATCCTTAATTGAAACACAGTGTTGGGACATAAAAAGCAAGGTGATTAAAGCCACATAACTGGACAAATACCTGGACAAGTAGCCACCACTGCCATAGAGGAGAGAGAAGAACCGCTCAAGCTCACCCTCTAATGAGGTGTCAGTGCTGAAGGCTGCTAGGAGACTTTTGCTGGAAAACAGCCTTCCTGTGATGCTGAATCAGGGATGGGAATAAACTGAGAAGATCTGGAGACTGATCACACACACACACACACACACACACTCTCCTAACACTTGGTGTCTAATAGCCCACATAGTAGCATGACCATTCAGTATAAACAACTGCTGACTAGTGTGATATTTTTATGTTAGGTATTAACTTACTTGCATACCTTAAAATTAAAAAGGAAATCCTTAAAATTATGCTTACCAAAGTGTATCTGACTCATCTTCTCTAAAGTCTAACCATGACACTCTCTAGCAGTAATATTTGACACTATTCCCATGGAGTTCAATTTATGGCCTTACTCCAGATCTGCAGGACCAGAAGGCCCACCTCCTTCATATCCATATATGGGATCATTTTTCCTGTAGTTAAGTAGACTCTGAGAAATGTTAGCCTTGGAACCTAGGAAATATTAATAGAACCACAGTCTCTATCTCTCTTGGTCCTCATCCTTAGGTGATGAAGTTTGAAAACAGAAGTTGGCATTAGAACTTTTGAAACAAAACAGAAAGCAAAATTCAGAGACAACAGATGTTTGCTTATAAATTCATTATTTACTACATGTGCTATAGAAGTAGGATCCTGACTTGAACTTGAACTGGGTTAACTTAAGACAGAGTCACTTAAGGCAGACCACTATTAGAAACAAAGACCAGAGTCAAAGAATCTGCAGTTTCCCTTCTAGGAGACTGCAGTCTTCACTGCCAGAGCAAAAGTCTCACCTATTCAGTGAAAGGCATGGTCAAATCTGATCTGAAATAGGCTTAATTCCATCTTCCAGTTGGGTCAAGCTTCAGTTCAGTTCAGTCACTCAGTCGTGTCCTACTCTTTGTGACACGACTGCAGCACGCCAGGCTTCCCTGTCCATCACCAACACCCGAGTCTTACTCAAACTCATGTCCATCGCGTCAGTGATGCCATCCAACCATCTCATCCTCTGTCGTCCCCTTCTCCTCCTGCCTTCAATCTTTTCCACCATCAGGGTCTTTTCCAATGAGTCGGTTCTTCACATCAGGTGGCCAAAGTAATGGAGTTTCAGCTTTTAGCATCAGTCATTCCAATGAATATTCAGGACTGATTTCCTTTAAGATTGACTGGTTGGATCTTCTTGCTGTCCAAGGGACTCTCAAGAGTATTCTCCAACACCACAGTTCAAAAGATTCAATTCTTCAGTGCTCAGCTTTCTTTATAGTCTCTTTCATCCATACATGGCTCCTGGAAAAACCATAGCTTTGACTAGACAGACCTTTGTTGGTAAAGGAATGTCTCTGCTTCTTAATATGCTGTCTAGGTTGTTCATATCTTTTCTTCCAAGGGTCAAGCTTAAGAGTTGGTAAAGATCAAGTTAGGTCTGCAAATGTGCTTGATTTATAAACCTAAACTGAATTCCATTCTGGGGACAAAACTAAAAAGGTCACTCCTCTCCTAAATACTTTGGAAATAAGCAGGCTTTACAGTTTTGGAGGATAAACCAAATGGAAAGTTTTTAGCTTATGGAGTCTTCATAGTTGGAAACCACACTCATAGTAAAGAGAGCCCAAATATTAGTTATTTTTTTTTAGTCTCTGGAATTCTAGACTAGTAAAGAAAATTCTAGGCCAGTGCGTCTAAATCAGGGAAGATGTTTTGGATAGTGTATTTTAAAAGCTGATGTAAAGTCAAGGACAAAGGATGAAGGGGACATAGAGAGGGATAATAGAACAAAGAGATGCTAGGGGAAAATGTTCTTAGCTTAACTCATGGATGTCTGGGAAAATACAGGGAAGAACGCTCACTGCCACCCCAGGTTAGCACCTCTCTGTATGTTTACTCTCCTGTATTCCTCTCTTTCTTCACTGCCAAGGCCCATCCCATGCCACCTCCAAGTCAGAAGATTCTAGAATGTTGGGGCAAATTGAGAGAGAAGAAAAGAAGAAACAAATTAGATGGGGACACCTAGAGATTTTGTAGGTTCTATCCTCTTCCATGTGTGATTGGGCACACACAGTCTTTTGTCATACCCATTACATGTTTAAAACAGAGATAAACACAAATGCTGCTGCTGCTAAGTCACAAATGAGAAGAAACAAAATGAGATGGCAAAGAGACATGCTATGTATCACTGTCTCTGGGGAGCCATCCTTAAACTTGCCCTTTTCTTCGACCCCTGCCCTCCCCTCTAAGCAGAGTGAGAAGCTCCTCACTATATTCCCATAGTGCATTGGTGATATTTTGTTGTGCCTATCACTCTGTATTTTATTGTTTGCTTGTATGTTTTTTACCCCACCTGGATTGCAAACTACTTAGAACCAAGATATCTATGATATGTACTGTGTGTCTGAAGTAATGGGTAGAATGCTGTGATTTCCCACATTTCATAGTAAAAGATGAAATATAGGAAGCTTGTAATTGTTCCAATAAAACCTTATGATAAAATAATTTATCACTCACCCTATATTATATTTTAGGTACTTAAGTTTATAGTGATGAGCCTCTTTTTAATTATCTAAGTAGTTAGTGGTTAGAAGGATAAAGGTAAACAGATTCCAGCACAACTATGTTATTAACAAATAATAGAAAAGTGTGGGTATCTATGCAAAAGTGAGTTGGTCATGACGTTAAAGTGGTTCAGTCACAGAAATTAAACTAGGTTAACTAAAAAAACTCATTCATTTTAGCCATTTTACTTCTAAAATGATGAATCATGCCATTTTATCTGGTTCTGATATCCTTCAAGTCAAAATAATCAATATTAACGCAGTCAGAATTACCAAGTGAACTACTCTGTATGTCCATTAAGATTGTTTCACAGAAACTTCATTCACTATGACTCAACACATATTTACTGAGATTGAGGTCTGTATATGATTATTTTTATAGGAAGAATTCTAAATCCAAAGCCGCCTCATTGGTTCAGATAATATGAACTATGGTGAAACTTTAGCACAATAAAAAATCTGGAGAATCCTCTATCACTGCAACAGAACTTCAGACCAAACCCCCAAGACTGACTAAAGTCATATTTTTATCACCTCCTTCTCCCTAATCTTATAAAGCTAAATAATTTAACTATCCAGAAAATATGGCACATATTAGTTGCAGTAATCAGGTTAACTCTTCTCAAAGAAATTATATATTTTTGTTGTCACATATTTATAACTATGGGCAAGCTTATTTCAGTTTTCAAAATACATTTTGGTCTAGAATTGCACATACTTCCCAATGTGAGAGTAAACCATAATGCCTCATTTTATCCTCCATTACAGAAGACAGTAGATGTACATCTTCGAATGCAGTGTCCTGCACCAAGTGCCTTGCGCTGGGTCCGGAATGTGGATGGTGTGCTCAAGAGGTGTGCCTTTTTCCTTTCTTTCCCTTTTGGATCCTTTGTCTTTTCCTGAAAGTGACCTTGCTAACATGATTTCATTGACCTAATATTCTGTGCCTTGAAGATTCATCAGGAAAAAAGAAAGATATTGTTGAACATCAGGAAAATGTTCTTTGGTTTTATGCTTGGAAACAGCATGTTTGGCTGACTATAAGTATAACCTTTTTATTAGGAAAATTATGGTAATTTTAAAATGAAGTGCAAACCATTTTATGTTTTCCATCTGTTCTATAGAGAGAATTGGCAAACACAGATAGTAACTTTTGATGGGTCATAGGCTTTGTGTGAAATTCTTGCTGCAGCTTGGGGCATTAGGTTATATATCCAAGTTGGATCATTGTTTTGTGCTTGCTTATTAAAGAAAAGCAAGTTAATTTATTATTCCATCTCATTTCTTTTTATTTGAAATACTCGGAGATAAGTGATTTGCTCCCTTTCATAACACTGAACATCGATTCATTGGCTACTTATGGAAAATTTGATGCTTTTGTTTGACATGTGACCCTATTCATGCAATATTGTGTACATTTAAATTCTGTAAAATACAAAATAATCAGAAAATGTTTATCTTCAAAATTAGTATTTTTGTAGTCAAAGAGAAACATATCCCAATAACAAACTTTTTAGGAAAACAATTATAGTGTTTTCCTTCCTTGTTGGGCTCTAAAGTTGTTTTCAGTTATACCTTTTGTGGGTAATTCTCAATCAAAACTACCTTATATATTAAGTTTCAATGAAGAAGCCATCTGCTAATTTGGGGTTTTTAATGAGATATCCTAGGTAACTTATAATTACTTGTGTAGTTCCTGAAAATTGAAACTAATAGACTTTTAATGGCCTTTTGCTTGGTGTGAAGAGAAATCTCTAGCTTTTGCAACTTCTTGATTTAGTTGAAAAAACTGTACCTATCATTATCTTTACAATCTCTCCTGTTACTGCTTGCCTTTATGCATCCCCCAGGAGGAAACAGAAATATGAAAAGTAGCAAAGAATGATGGTCAATACTTTCTTCTATGCAGCAAGTCAGGAAAAAGGCAGGGGAAGGGCTCATGAATAGTAACCATGTCTGTAAGTAAGCAGTCCCCCTACTGACAGCCTGAAAGCTTCCTGGATGTACTATGAGCTTTATAAGTCAGAAAAACAGATGCCACTCAAAACTCGGCAGTGCTTTGCCAGAACTCATGGAGCCAAGCAATGTAATAGGACAATTCCAGAGTTTCCAGGATCAATTTCATTCCTCCTATGATCCAAATGACTAGACAGAATTCACTCTTTTCTCTGAGCTTCCCTTTCCTCATCTCTACAGCCTAGAGTTTGGAGTTTACTTCCAGGTTTTCCTTGTCAGGTATGCTTGATATTCATTGATAGGTTGATATTTCCTGACCCTCACCCAACATTCCATTTTAGAGTTTTACTGCGGCACTAAGGAAGATGATTGCTCTGGAGAAGGAAATGGCAACCCACTCCAGTATTTTTGCCTGGAGAATTCCATAGACAGAGAAGCTTGGCACATTACAGTCCATGGGGTCTCAAAGAATCTGACACGACTGAACACAAGGCACGTGCTGAGGATACACAAAGAACGATTATTACAGTTGTGAAGACTGTGCCAACTTAACTCAGTTCCTTAGAGCTTAAGTGATTATAGTTTAGAGGAGTTTTCAAAACATGGTTCAGAAACCCAGTTGTCAGCTAAGTGCAACATGCCAGCCATACAGAATCAGTCAGCTTCCAGAGAGTACCCTTCTCCATTTCACACCTCTACTGGCACGAAAAATTGGAAGAGTCACAATTATGGGAGCAGCAATGTCAGTCCTGCCACAAGGGAGGGATTTTGTATATTCAGAGGAGGAACAGGTGGTCAAATGGAAGGAGGTAAGCCAAGAAGGAAAGGTGGAGTGGTTTCCAGAGGTGTTTGCTCTTGGTCCAATCCTCAGAAGGGGATCTCAAAAAACACCCAGAAATGACTTGGCTGTTCATGTCCCAAAATATTCTTCTATGTGGTACAAGGTAGCCTAATATTTGTATTGAAAAACCAGGCTCTGAAATGAGATCAACTGGGATTCAAATCCCAGTTCCATCAGTTCCCAACTATGTATACTTGGCCATGTTAACCTACCCACTGTGAACCTCAGTTTTCCCTAATTCTAAAATGGAAATAATAACTGAAACTATGACAAGTGGTGGAGTTTAAATGAAACTGTATGTGGGAAGCATTTGGTACACAGGCATTGCTTAAGTTACTATAAAAGCTACAGTGAGACTCAAGCAATTCATTCAGACTTAAGAAAATTGCCTGAATTAAGAACACGTTAGAGGAAGCAACGTGTTAAGACTCGGTCACACTGAAAGATAAAATATTTGGTTTCCTTTGTTTGCTGGGTTAATCTATTGTACTTTAATTTTGTTGGACTGTTTTGATTTTGCTTACGTGTGTATATTCAGTCACAAGTGTGTATATTCAGTCACATGTGTATACTCAGTCACAGTTTTTATTGTTGTATAAACCTCAGACTCTACATTGGACTTTTGTAGTCCTGTGCAGTTTTCCTTCTTTTTTTTCTTTCTGCTTTTTTAATTTTGTCTTTTTTATAATTTCAATTATTAATTTCTTTAAACCTATTTTTTCTACATTTATCCCTTTCTTTGCCTTTCCTACTATATTTTCCCCCTTGCAGTTAATCTTTGATGTATATAAATCTTCTACCTCTATTTAACTTTGCATATCTATTCTTTCTTTCTTTTCTTTCTTTCCTTCCTCACAACATATTTGTTAGTTTTGTTTTCATTGCTTTATTTCCCACTTGGCACCTTGCTTTAGTTTTGTTTCCCAGTTTATGCTTTAGTTAGTTTTGTTTTTAACTAGTAAATATAATTTTTGAGTTCCTATGTTTACTGAGTCAATCTACTGTATTTTGTTGAACTGTTTTTACTTTGCTTATGGGTGTATATGTATATATGTATATTCCATTATTTTAATTTTTATTTCCCTGATTTTGTAACTGCAATTTATCTGGGGTTCAATTTTGGGTTTTGGTTTTGGGTATTTGTTTTAATCTCACCTAATGCCATAACAAACCACTTGTGGAATCTTAGTTCCCGACCAGAAATCAAGCCCTGAGCCTTTGGAGTGGGAGCACTGACTCCAAGACCCTAGACTAGCAGAGAACTAACTCTGCTGCTGCTACTGCTAAGTCACTTCAGTTGTGTCCAACTCTGTATGACCCCATAGACAGCAGCCTACCAGGCTCCCCCGTCCCTGGGATTCTCCAAGCAAGAACACTGGAGTGGGTTGCCATGTCCTTCTCCAGAACTAACTCTGCTGCTGCTGCTGCTGCTAAGTCACTTCAGTTGTGTCCGACTCTGTGCGACCCCATAGACGGCAGCCCACCAGGCTCCCCTGTCCCTGGGATTCTCCAGGCAAGAACACTGGAGTGGGATGCCATTTCCTAACTCTAGGAAGTATCAGATAGTGAGAACTCACACAAAGGAAACCACTTAAATATAAGACTGGGCATCACCCAACCACCAGTAGCAGCTTGTGCAGGATGCCTAAAGAACAAACAAAACAAAAATACAAACCCAATCATCAGCAGATAGGAGTACCACCTCACACACCCTTGCCTATCAGAGGAAAAACAAACAAAACTCAGCACAAATCTCACCCTATATGAAGCTTACACAAACCACTGGACCAACCTTAAGAGGACAGAAACCAAAAGGGAGAAAGAATTCAACCCTGAAGCCTGGGAAAAGGAGACCTCAAACATAATTAGTTAAAAAAAAAAGAAAGAAAAGGCAGAGAAATACTACATCAATGAAGAAACAAACTAGAAACACAGAAATCCAAATAAAGAGGAAATAGGCAAGTTACCTGAAAAATCAGTTCAGTTCAGTCACTCAGTCGTGTCCAACTCTTTGCGACCCCATGAATCACAGCACGCCAGGCCCAATAATGAGAGTAAAGGTGATCAAAAACCTTGAAAACAAAATGGAGAAAATGCAAGATTCAATTAACAAAGACCTAGAAGAGTTAAAGAATAAACACACAGAGACAAAACAACACAATTACTGAAATTAAAAATACTCTAGAAGGAATCAGTAGCAGACTGTCTGAAGCAGAAGAACGAATTAGTGAGCTGGAAGATAAAATGGTGGAAATAACTTCTGAAGAGCAGAATAAAGTAAAAAAAATGAAAAGAACCGAGGACAGTCTCAGAGACCTCTGGGACAATATCAAATGTACCAACATTCGAATTATAGAGGTCCAGAAGAAGAGGAGAAAAAGAAAGGGTATGAGAAAATTTTTGAAGAGATTATAGTTGAAAATTTCCCCAACATGGAGAAGGAAATAGTCAATCAAGTCCAAGAGGCACAGAGTCCCATACAGGATAAACCCAAGGAGAAACATGCCAAGACACATATTAATCAAACTAATAAAGACTAAACACAAAGAAAGAATATTAAAAGCAGCAAAGGAATAGCAACAAGTAACATACAAGGGAAACACTATACACTTAATAGCTGATCTTTCAGAAGAAACTCTGCAGTGAGTTGGGATGGGAATGGCAGGATATATTTAAAGTACTAAAAGAGAAAAATCTACAACCAAGATTACTGTACCTGGCAAGGATCTCATTCAAAATTGATGGAGAAATAAAAAGCTTTTCAGACAAGCAAATGTTAAGAGAATTCAGCTTTACAACAAATTTTAAAGGGACTTTATAGTCAAGAAATACAAGAGAAGATAAAAGATCTACAAAACCAATCCCAAACAATTAACAAAATGGCAATAGGAACATATATATATCAATAATTACTTTAAATGTCAATGGATTAAATGCTCCAACCAAAAGATACAGACTGGCTGTATGGATATAAAAATAAGACCCATATATATGCCATCTACAAGAAACCCACTTCAGACCTCAAGACACATATAGACTGAAAGTGAGAGGATGGAAAAATATATTCCATGCAAATGGGAAGCAAAAGAAATCTGGGGTAGCAATCGTATCACACAAAATAGACCTTAAAATAAAGAAGATTACAAGAGATAAGGAAAGACACCATGTAATGATTAAGGGATCAATACAAGAGGAAGACATAACAATTGTAAATACCTATGCACCAAAAATAGGAGCACCTGAATACACAAGACAAACACAAACAGACATAAAAGAAGAAAATGATAGTAACATAATAATAATATTAGTAGACTTTCCAAGGTCTGTCTAGTCAAGGCTATGGTTTTTCCCGTGGTCATGTATGGATGTGAGAGTTGGACTGTGAAGAAAGCTGATCACCGAAGAATTGATGCTTTGAACTGTGGTGCTGGAGAACACTCTTGAGAGTCCCTTGGACTGCAAGGAGATCCAACCAGTCCATTCTAAAGGAGATCAGTCCTAGGTGTTCATTGGAAGGACTGATGCTAAAGCTGAAACTCCAATACTTTGGCCACCTCATGCAACGAGTTGACTCACTGGAAAAGACTCTGATGCTGGGAGGGATTGGGGGTGGGAGGAGACGGGGACGACAGAGAATGAGATGGCTGGATGGCAACACCGACTCGATGGACATGAGTTTGAGTGAACTCCGGGAGTTGGTGATGGACAGGGAGGCCTGGCGTGCTGTGATTCATGGGGTCGCAAAGAGTCAGACAGGACTGAGCGACTGAACTGAACTGAACTGAACACCTCACTCACACCAATGGACATATCATCAAAACAAAAAACTAATAAGGGAACCCAAGTCTTAAATGATACATTAGATGAGATGGATCTTACTGATATCTTCAGGACATTCCATCCAAATGCAAAAGAATATACTTCTTCTCAAGTACACATGGAACATTGTACATCCAGCACATTCTCCAGGATAGACCACATCTTGGGTTATAAATCAAACCTCAGTAAATTTAAGAAAACTGAAATGATATCAAGCATCTTCTCTGACCATAACACTATGAGACTAGATATCAATTATAAGAACAATCTGTAAGAAACACAAACACATGGTGATTAAACAACACATTTCTAAATAAGCAACAGGTTACTGAAGAGATCAAAAGGGGAATAAAAAAATTTCTAGAAACAAATGACAATGAAAACACAACTCAAAACCTATGGGATGCAGCAAAAGCAGTTCTAAGAGGGAAGTTTATAGCAATACAATCCTACTTCAAGAAACAAGAAAAAGAATCAAATCAACAAAATTAGAAATGAAAAAGGAGAGGTTACAACAGACAATGCAGATATACAAAGGAATATAAGAGGCTATTATGAACAATTATGTAGCAATACAATGGATAACCAGGAAGAAATGGACATAGAACTTAGAAAAGTTCAGTCTTCCAAAACTAAACCAGGAGGAAAGAGAAATTATGAACAAACCAATTATAAGCACTGAAATTGAAGCTCTGATAAAAAAAAATCTCCCAAAAAACAAAAGTTCAGTTCCAAATGGCTGCACAGGAGAATTCTATCAAACATTTAGAGAAGAGCTAATGCCTATCCTTCTAAAACTCTTTCAGAAAATTACAGAGGAAGGAACACTTCCAAACTCATTCTACGAGGCCACCATCACCCTGAGACCAAAGACAGCACAAAAAAACTACAGGTCAATATCACTGATGAACATGGATGCAAAAATCCTCAACAAAATTTTAGCAAACAGAATTCAGAAACACATCAAAAAGCTCATACACCATGATCAAGTTGGGTTTATTCCAGGAACGTAAGGATTCTTCAATATATTAAAACCAATCAATGTGATACACCATATTAACAAATTGAAACATAAAAACCATATGATCATCTCAATAGATACAGAAAAAGCCTTTGACAAAATTTAGGACCTATTTATGACTTAAACTCTGAAAAAATGGGCATAGAAGGAACTTAACTTGACATAGTAAAGGCCATATATGATAAGCCTACAGCAAACATTATTCTCAATGGTATAAAACTGAAAGCATTCCCCCTAAGTTCAGGAACAAGACAAGAGTGTCCACTTTCACCACTGTTATTCAACATTATTCTGGAAGTCCTAGCTTTAGCAATCAGAGAAGAAAAATAAATAAAAGGAATCAAGATCAGAAAAGAAGAAAAAAGCTCTCACTGTTTGCAAATGACATGATACTGTACATAGAAAACCCTAAAGATAGTATCAGAAAATTACTAGAGCTAATCAATGAATTTAGCAGAGCTGCAGGATACAAAATCAATACACAGAAATCACTTGCATTTCTATATACTAACAATGAAAAATCAGAACGAGAAATCAAGGAGTCAATTCCATTCACCCTTGCAACAAAAAGAATTATATATCTAGGAAAAAATCTAGCTAAGGAGACAAGAGAACTGTACACAGAAAATTATAAGACACTAGTACGTCAAGGCTGTATATTGTCACCCTGATAATTTAACTTATATGCAGAGTACATAATGAGAAATGCTGGGCTGGAAGAAGCACAAGCTGGAATCAAGATTGCCGGGAGAAATATCAATAACCTCAGATATGCAGATGATACAACCCTTATGGCAAAAAGTGAAAAGGAACTAAAAAGCCTTTTGATGAAAGTGAAAGAGGAGAGTGAAAAAGTTAGCTTAAAGCTCAACACCCAGAACACTAAGATCATGGCATCTGGTCCCATCACTTCATGGGAAATAGATGGGGAAACAGTGTCAGATTTTATTTTTTGGGGCTCCAAAATCACTGCAGATGGTGATTGCAGCCATGAAATTAAAAGACGCTTACTCCTTGGAAGGAAAGTTATGACCAACCTAGAGAGCATATTAAAAAGCAGAGACATGACTTTGCCAACCAAGGTCTGTCTAGTCAAGGCTATGGTTTTTCCAGTGGTCATGTATGAATGGGAGAGTTGGACTGTGAAGAAAGCTGATTGCCGAAGAATTGATGCTTTTGAACTGTGGTGCTGGAGAAGACTCCTGAGAGTCCCTTGGACTGCAAGGAAATTCAACCAGTCCATCCTAAAGGAGACCAGTCCTGGGTGTTCATTGGAAGGACTGATGCTGAGGCTGAAACCCCAATAGTTTGGCCACCTCATGTGATGAGCTGACTCATTGGAAAAGATCCTGATGCTGGGAGGTACTGGGGACACAAGGAGAAGGGGATGACAGAGGATGAGATGGCTGGATGGCATCATCGACTCTATGCACATGAGTTTGGGTGAACTCCAGGAGTTGGTGATGGACAGGGAAGCCTGGCGTGCTGCGATTCATGGGGTTGCAAAGAGTCGGACACAAGTGAGCGACTGAACTGAACTGCACTGAATGAAAGAAATCAAAGAAGACATAAACAGATGGAGATATCTTCCATGCTCCTGACTAGGAAGAATCAATATTGTAAAAATGACTTTATTACCAAACTCAGTCTATAGATTCTTGCCATCCCTGTCAAATTATCAATGGCATTTTTCACAGAAGTAGAACAAAAAATTTCACAGTTCAGATGGAAACACAAAATAATCCGAAGAGCCAAAGCAGTCTTGAGAAAGAAGAATGGAGCTGAAGGAACCAACCTTCCTGACTTCAGATTATACTACAAAGCTACAGTCATCAAGATAGTATGGTACCAGCACGAAGCAGAAATATAGACCAATATAATGAGATAGAACACCCAGAAATAAACCCATGAACTTATAGGTACCTTATTTTTGACAAAGAAGGCAAGAATATACAATGGGGCAAAGACAGTCTCTTCATTAAATGGTGCTGGGAAAACTGGACAGCTACATGTAAAAGAATGAAATTAGAACACTTCCTAACACTATACACAAAGATAAAGTCAAAATGGGTTAAAGACCTAAATATAAGACCAGTAACTATAAAACTCTTAGAGGAAAAATAGGCAGAACACTCGATGACATAAATCAAAGCAAGATCCTCTATGACCCACCTCCTAGAATAATGGAAAAAAAAACCAAAGTAAACAAGTGGGACCTGATTAAACTTAAAAGCTTTTGCACAGCAAAGCAAACTACAAACAAGGTGAAAAGACAACCCTCAAAATGCAAGAAAATAATAGCAATGAAACAACTGACGAAGGATTAATTTCCAAAATATACAAGCAACTTATACAACTCAATACCAGAAAAACAAACAATCCAATCAAAAAGTGGGGAAAAGACCCAAAAAGACATTTCTCCAAAGAAGACATACAGATGACTAACAAACACATGAAAAGATGCTCGACATCACTCATTAATAGAGAAATCCAAATCAAAACTACAATGAGATATCACCTCACACTGGTCAGAATGGTCATCAGAAAGTCTACAAACAATGAATGCTGGAGAGGGAGTGGAGAAAAGGGAACACTCTTGCACTGTTGGTGGGAATGTAAATTGGTACAGCCAGCATGGAAGATGGTATGGAGATTCCTTAAAAAACTAGGAATAAACCACCATATGCCCCAGCAATCCCATTCCTAGGCATATACCCTGAGGAAACCAAAATTGAAAAAGACACATGTATCTCATTGTTCATTGCAGCACTATTTACCATAGCTAGAACATGGAAGCCACCTAGATGATTGGATAAAGAAGTTGTGGTACATAAACACAATGGAATATTACTCAGCCATAGAAAGGAATGCATTTGAGTCAGTTCTGATGAGGTGGATGAACCTAGAACCTATTATGCGGAGTGAAGTAAGTCAGAAAGAGAAAGGTAAATATCGTATGCTAAAGGATATATATGGAATCTAGAAAAACGGTACTGAAGATTATTTACAGGCAGCAATGGAGAAACAGACATAGAGAATAGACTTACGGACACGGGGAGAGGGGAGGAAAGGGGTAGATGTATGGAAAGAGTAACATGGAACCTTACATTGCCATATGTAAAATAGATAGCCAACAGGAATTTGCTGTATGGCTTGGGAAACTCAAATAAGGGCTCTGTATCAACCTAGAGGGGTGAGATGGGGAGGGAGATGGGAGGGAGATTCAAAAGGGAGGGGATGTATGTATGCCTATGGCTGATTCTTGTTGCGGTTTGACAGAAAACAACAAAAATCTGTAAAGCAATTATACTTCAATAAAAAAATTAATTAATTTTTTAAAAGTCACAGCCATTTCATTAACAGAAGGAGCTGTCCACTCCCCACATGCTGACCTGATATCAATGACAGGAAAAGTGCTATGGTTATTTTTGAAAGATCACCCACCATTTAGGCACATGTGCAACTGATGGTTTTATTTCTCAGCCAGCAAGGGTAGAAGGACAAGAAAGGAAGATGCATTATTTTTTCTGTTCATGATCAGAAAAGATAAGCGAAAATAACTTAAGCCTGGTTTTTATAACTTTCAAAGCTGGACAAAAGTAAAAGTTCACTAGAAAATTTACACAGAGTATAATCAATATTTTTGCATTCTTGTGTAGCATGTTAATCTGTGATTTTATATATTTCAACTTCTCTTTCTCTCCATGTTACATAAAAGTAACTGGAAAATACTTAGAACAGACAAGAGTGTATTAATAGTATCTAGTTCAATGTTTCATATTCCTTTTAACATATGTGAAAGACTTGACATATCTATGTGGGGAGAAAGAGACAAACATATGTGAAAGTTTTAAAGGCTTCTCTTCCTCTTCTGCCTGATATGTTAGACACAGGTTGTGACTGCATAGCCAGAAGTTTTTAGGTCAGCCTTGGAACATAATTAAACTAAAATATAATATTGTGTTGGCCCAAAAGTTCATTCAGATTTTTCATGTCTGCTTACTGAAAAACTCGAACAAACTTTTCGGCCAACCCAATACAAAGAGCTTTCACTGTTAAAGAGGAAAATGATAGAATCTTTTCATTTCTATGCAGATTTCCATGCTTTCAGAATAGAAAAGACTCAGAAGTGAGTACTAGAAAAACCTTTTCCTATTTATATCTCCAGATTATTACATTAAATGGACGAAAGTAACAACTGATAAAAAGTCAACTAGGGTAATAACTTCAACCTGGGTGTTTCATTTTCAAGTAGGTTTTAGATGCAGACAGTTGGGAGGATGATTATGCTTGAGTATTTCTTGTAAAAAAAGTAAAATATAAGAATTAGAAGACATTAAAATGACTCAAAACACCAAAAGTTAAAAGGGTGTGGTTTCAGATTCTTTTCTTTTATACAAAGTGGAAAGTAGGCCACAGTGGGTAGGGGCTCCATTCCATTCTTTGTTTTGATGCCACGATCTTTTCTTCCCTTTTCAAATCTAACTGTCAAATTGGCAACATACTTCTAACTTAGTTTTTATAGTAAAGTAAAAACAGCCATGCTGATTCAGACACTGCAAAACAATTGAGACTTTTTTGCCTATTTCAGCAAAATGATTTGACATTTAAAGGTCAAATGATACAGCTTGATGTATAGTTGCAGTGAATTAACCACCCTCCCTTCTCTTTCATTCTATATATATAAATCACAAAATTCTGGCCAAAAAGAAAAATCAGAGTCATTTGTACCTTATTTACTTTCCTAATTTGAAGTCCTGCAGTTTTTACTTTTGTAAAACACATGTGGCCTTTGGTCTGTGGCCTGTCATGGGAGGCATGAATGAGCATACATGTACCAAGCCCTATATGCCCTCAGTATTCCCCAGGCTCTAAGGACAGATGAGATCCCCTCATCTAGCCTCATAAATCTAGCAATATATGCCACCTTTCTTTGAGTAGCTCCAAGTTGTTTAAGAACTAAATCTTACAATTTGTACCCCGAAGTTTTATCAACAGATATGATAAATTTGGAAATGAGAAATCAAGGCTTTAAACATTTTAAATTTCAGGCTAAAATCTAGGTGTGTGGCCAATAGCAAGGCAATTTTTTTTATTCCCATGAAGTCATTCACCAGTGACACCTGGAGATCTTGACTGAAAAGAACATATGCTTTCTTGTCCTTTAGTTATAACTGTGCACCACACTCTAGTTCAGGATCAGTGCTGTGAAGGGTGGCACACTAAACATTTTTGTGCCACACACTGTCTCTGTTTGCATCCTTCTTCTTTTTTATTGCTCTACAGCATCTTAAAAATGTAAAAAGTATTTTTTAACACTCAAGCCATACATCAACAAGCTATGGTTGTGTTTGTCTCACTGTCTCTAGTTTTCCAACCCTTGTTCTAAATTGAGAGAAGAATTAAATTATTATCATATGTGAAACGACTCAGCAGTCCAGGTTCGACGCATGATACAGGATGCTCGGGGCTGGTGCACTGGGATGACCCAGAGGGATGGGATGGGGAGGGAGGTGGGAGGGGGGTTCAAGATGGGGAACACATGTACATGAAAAATTTAAAAAAAAATCCTATATGAATGTTTTTATACTGCCTACCTCCATTCCATCTAATTCTTCATCAGTGCTAGGGATCTCTGTATTCATAATTAGTGATCTCACATTCAAGTAATATTAAACTTGATAATCTCCTTTCTCCATAACTCTATGACATTCTTTGTGTCCTCTAAATTTAAGGCCTATGATAATTACATTAACTCACTTAATGGCTGAATTCTCTGATGGTCTGCTGACTTAAACAGGGACTCTGTCCATCTTGTTCCATTCTGCATCCTCAGTACCTAACAAAACTACTGTCCCTGAGTTAGTATTCAATCAATACTCTTTTGATTGAATGAATAATTGATTGGACATGCAATTTTTTTAATCAGTTGAACTGGAGAAGAAATGACTTAATGCCAGATCAAAATAACCACTCCCAGGAAGATCACTAAGCAAATATTCAACTAATATGTAAGCAAATATCCCAAATAATTCAGGTCAACATTATATATAATAAACTATATTTCTATACTTTTCAATACATTTCCTGTTCTTAGGGAGAAAAACTGGTTACATGAAAAATAAAAATATTAACTTTTTCTCAGTCAAAATAAATTTTAAGCTTGCTCAACTAACTCCAAGATGGCTATGGAATTAGCATGAACTAACCAATGCTGAATTGTAATGAAAGTTCAAGATTCAGTTGCAAAATCAGGAGAATCTGAGCTGCAGTTTTATATCTCCCAGACTTACTGTAGCATCTTCCTTGGTTTACTGAATTACTTACATGCTATTATGTATATAAGAAGTGAAGGGATTTTCAGTCCAAGAAATACAGATTTCCAGTTCATTCTTTTATGAATTTTGGTACCTAATTAGGCACGTGATTTCTGAGGACTTGCTCCCACATTCCAAACATAATAGAATATAGTAAACATACCAGTTGGGTTCTTTGAGAATTAAAGCTTACATGCAGACCACACTGAATGGTCTATTTTGCCTAAATTTTCTTCTGGAGCAGTATTTCCAAAGTAAAATATTTAGAAAGAATTAAATTGGTATAATTTTACAGTGATCAGTTAATGATATTTAAAGTACTTGGTTTAAATCTCCTTTTTAATATTCATTTTTTCTTTCAAAATAAGATTTAGAAATTAGACTTATTTAAGACAAATTTGCAGTATTCTTACTGGAAACATGCAGCTTTTCTTAATAGTCATATAATTTGTACAATATTGGAAGATAGTTTCTTGGTAGTACTCATTATGTGCTTTTCTTTGGTTATAACTGGGATGATATGCACTAAAATATCAGTGATTTTCCTTCTTTTCAACAGGATTTCGTTTCAGGTGGATCAAAGAATGAACGTTGTGACACTGTTTCCAATTTAATACACAAAGGCTGCTCGATTGATTTAATAGAATACCCTTCTGTGCGTGTAATACCAAGTGAAAATGAAATTAATACCCAGGTGACACCAGGAGAAGTGCTGATCCAGCTGTATCAAGGTATCGTTATCTTCAAATATATCAATGTTTATTCTTAAGTTAGAATTATATGTAGCCTTTGTTGCTATATGTGTGCTCAGTCCTGTCTGACTCTTTGCGACCCCACCAGGCTCCTCTGTCCATGGGATTTCCCAGGCAAGAATACTGGAGTGGGTTGCCATTTCCTTCACCAAAGGATCTTTCTGACAAAGGGATCAAACTCATATCTCCTGTGTCTCATGCATTGGCAGGCAGATTCTTTACCACTGAGTCACCTGGGAAGCCCCTATCTAGCCCTATTTTTTCATATTTAACATTTTATGACAGGCAGTATTGTTGCTGTAGAAATAACAGTGGGCTCAGAATCAAGAAATCATAATTCTAGTCTTTCTTGTGCCTACAGCTAGCTAGCTGTGTGGCCCCGGACGTTCTCTGCAAACCTGACCACGCGATATTATAATTATGTGTTTCCAGTCTTGATCACATTATACTATAATTGTGTTCCTAGGACACTGCCAGCTCTGTATAAGAAGAAGAACATGTTTTATTCCATTCTGTTTTTCCAATGCCTATCAGAGTGCTGGCATGTAGTAAGCATTCCATAAGTGTTTGCTGAATTTGTCAGTTGATTAATTAGTAAGAGATGTGAATTAGTCTTAAAGCCTTTGTGATAAGCTTTTAAAAACAAAACTATAATTCATAATTATTATAATTAACTTGAGCTGCTTTAGTCCCTGAGAATAACGCACACTTTTCCTCCTAGACTTCACTAATACTTGTCCTTCCATACATTTTTATTCCACAGTTTGGCACATGTAGTAGGATACTGTAAATTACTAATTTTCTTTAGTGCCAGAGAATCTCAATGAACAAACTGCATATGGCAAGATAAGTTCAAGTACAAAGATATGCATCACCAAATTAGATACATTTAGTTTTAAGTGGTATGCAGTTGCCTTCAAGCTTTCGTTATTTCATTTTGGGTCGTCTTGTCCTGTTAATAAATTTTGGAATAACCATTATTGACAAATGCCCTCCCAATTTCAAACTATTTTTCTCAGGCTCTTTGATCACAAGAATAACAAAGTCCATTTCTTTCTTGGCCCTAGGCATACTCCCAGCTTCCAATTAAAACTGTGCACGTCACCATATCAAACAATTATACAGACTAGTATGGACATAAATGAATGTCAGCTGCAAAGGGATACACAAAAATGAAAGTAACTAGGTTGGTATTACGACACTTGTCACCTTCTATTGCTGCTATAACGAAATACCATATAGTAAGTAGCTTAAACAAAATAAATTTATTTTCTCACAGTTCTAGGACCTAGAAAGTCTGCCATCAAGGCACTGCCAGATTCAGTTTCTGAAGGGGGAGAGAGTGACAGATAGAAAAGGAGCACTCTGTTGCAACTACATATAAGTGTACTGATTCCATCAATGAGGACCCAACCCTCAGATATCATCTAAATCTAATCAACTCCCAAAGGCTCCATCTCCAAGCATTACCATATTGTGAGTTAGGGCTTTAATATATAAATTTGGGGGGACAAAATTCAGTCCATAGTCCTTGATATATAAAATAGTATTTTCAAAGTCCATGAAATAGTTTTAGAAATTAATTTTATCTTATACAAAAAAACTGAACTCCAAAAAGTGAAACTGTTTTTATAGGCCAACATCTCTGAACACCTTGCAATAAAAGTTGAAGCCAATATAAGATGATTAACAAATATTAAATAATAGAGAAACTAAGGAAAGCTTCTCCTAAATGGATTCTATCTCCAAGAATAAATCAAAATTCTAGTCATAGACAATTTAATAATAATGATAATAACAACAGCACACATCAGAACATAATGGGATGTGTTCAAAGTTGCTCTCAGGAAAACTCAGAACTTTAAATGCTTTTATCATTGAAAAAAAAATGAAGCATATATACAGATAAAGATATAGGAACAACAGAAACAAAGAAATTAGTTAGTTAAGAAAAAACAAAATGAAATGAAATAAAAAATAGAAATTAAAAAGGAATGTATAAATCTAATAGCTAAATTGTTGGCAAAGCTAATTTGAAAAAGAAGACCCAAAGCAAGACTATGACCAGAGGAAAAAATATTGGGGTAAAAACTTCAAAATATTAAAAATGGTAAAATATATAAATTATGATAAAAATAATTTCCTAGGAGACTATAGATGACTAAAATTATCTCAAGAAGAAGTAGAACCCTAAGAAATCTAATAAAGATATAAGAAGTTAAGAAAATTCGAAAAGAAACTAAAAACATTAGGTCTAAATATTTTCATGGGAAATACATTTTAATGTTCACCTACTACTGCCTAGAAAATCCCATGGATGGAGGAGCCTGGTAGGCTGCAGTCCGTGGGGTCGCTAAGGGTTGGACACGACTGAGTGACTTCACTTTCACTTTTCACTTTCACACATTGGAGAAGGAAATGGCAACCCACTCCATTGTTCTTGCCTGGAGAATCCCAGGGACGGGGGAGTCTGGTGGGCTTCCGTCTGTGGGGTCACACAGAGTCGGACACGACTGAAGTGACTTAGCAGCAGCAGCAGCAGCAAACATTCAAGGAACACATTATCCCTGCTGCTGCTGCTGCTGCTAAGTCACTTCAGTCGTGTCCGACTCTGTGTGACCCCACAGACGGAAGCCCACAAGGCTCCCCCGTCCCTGGGATTCTCCAGGCAAGAACACTGGAGTGGGTTGCCATTTCCTTCTCCAATGTGTGAAAGTGAAGTCGCTCAGTCGTGTCCGGCCCTTAGCGACCCCATGGACTGCAGCCTACCAGGCTCCTTCATCCATGGGATTTTCTAGGTAAGAGTACTGGAGTGGCTTGCCATTGCCTTCTCCGACATTATCCCTAGGCTACATAAATTCTCCCATGGTTTTTGAGAAAGCATAGAAGCTACTCAATTTTTACAAGTTATAACTTTAGGATCAAATCCTTAATAACATTTTAGAATAAAATTAAACTTCATGTGATAATAAGAATAAGAATAATGTCACCATACAAGTAGATTTAACCTGTAGTAGTTGATTATCTTAAAATCAATGTATTTTTTGTCATCTTAGTTTGCCAAAAGAAGAAAAATATATATTGTTATCTCAAGATGCCAGAAATCATACAATAAAATTTAGTGTCCATTCCTGCCCAAATGAAATTGAAGAATACTTTGTTAATACATATTAAAAATCCTTCTGAAAGTTTTATATAAAAGCAATCAGACAATAAAACCAAATACAAGTTATAAACATATTGAAAAGATAAAGTAAAATTAATCTTATATGTCTACACAGAAATCCAAGCAAATCAAACAAAACTAACACTAAAGTTAAAAGGCTGTGAAAGGAAAATTTTTAAATGTTCAAAAATCAATGAATTACCTATGTAGTATTAAATGTAATCTAAAAGAGATCATTTCAAAGCAGCAGCCTAAAATATAAACTGTCCGGCAATAAACTTTCTTAAAAATATGTAGAGTCCATTGTGCTACCTAAAAGCCAGTATGAATAAATGCAGAAGAATTCTATGTTCCTAGAAAGGAAAATAATATTATAACAATTACAGTTTTACATATATATATTATTCCAGTAATATAACAAAATCTAAGTGAATCAATAAATGTAAGACAATCCCAATGAAACTTGAATGCACTTTGTTGGAACAAATATTCAATGATATTCATTATACACGTATGTATCTATATCTGTCTGTCTCGCCATATATATATAACAACCTATTTATTTAGGAAACATTTCTAGTCATAGATTTACTAGGTTATATATATTATTAGATTATTCACAAGAAAAATTCATACCCAGTTAGGCGTTCCAGAATCAACTTTGCATATTTCTCATTCTTTTTAATCCCTTCAGTTTGTTAAGTGTAATTAGTCCATTAGCTATTTTCTTTTGTTTTGTTCCTAGTACTAGAAAGCTTGAACCTTTTTAAGTTTATTAACTATCTTTACCTCTATTTTGTGTGTGATTTGCCCCATCCATACAAATTCGCTTATTTTTCTCACTGAATGTTAATTTTCAACAGCTTACAGATGAGGCATATCATATATTATTTGCCACTAAAAATATGACTAATAGCCTTTTAAAATGTCTTGCTGTTTTGTAAATACTTAAGATTTGAAAATTACAAGTGCATTTTTTCTACTTGTATGTTACATTTAAATTTATACACTTACATGAATTTAGTTTATTCTCTTTTGTAGATATAATGATGGCTGAATCCTCCTGAAACTATAAAATAATAGTTCAAAACTTGAGAAATTGTTTCAGTGCTGTAGATGCAATAGCAGTGGTGGTCACAATGCAGGAGAAAAATGGCCAGACTTGAGAGATAATGTAGAGGTTTTGTCCCCAGAGATTGGTGAAATGAGTATGGGGCTTGATTTTAGTCAATACTAATAAATTTGTGTATGAAAATACTATAATTGTCTAGTGTGTATAAGTTATCCTTCCTATAGCTATGAAAAACTATATTTTTATAATCTGCATATATAGCAAATAATTATTAAAATAGGTTTAATAAATTCATCTAAAAATGCACTGTGGCATCAAAGACATGCTAGCTTTGGGGCATAATATATAAAGCTGTGTCTGGAATTTTAGCAATTCCAGAGATATATTTACACCTCATTCCTTATGATGTAAAACTCCTTTACACTCTAACACAGAGATAAGAGTTGAGGGTCTGTTACAATGCATACTATGTGTAAAATATGTTTATTCCCTAATGCTGATATTTATTTCTTAGATTTATTTATAGATAATCACTTTATTTTTGTGTGATAAAAACTCATGATCTTCTATGTAGCATCTATTAAGAATTTTTAAAAGCTTTTATGGATATTTCTATTACATCATACACTGACTAAGCTTTTAAAATAATATTAAGAATATGTACAAAATACACAAAATCAAATATATTTTAAATGAGATTTTAAAAAGAAACTTTCTTTTACTTTCTACTTCTTAAACTATACCTCTTTTTCTTAATTTTACCTATTAATCTTATGGAGAAATAATAACAGAAATAGGCCACTGATCCTAGTTGATATTCCCTAAGAACAGTGAAATGAGATGAAATCTTTAGGAGGGTAGGGAAGAGAAGAGAATTCTCAATTTCTGCTTCAGAAGTAATATATGACAGGGATTAGTATAATTTATACTTCACTAACTGAAGAAACGGAGAAGGCAATGGCACCCCACTCCAGTACTCTTGCCTGGAAAATCCCATGGACGGAGGAGCCTGGTGGGCTGCAGTCCATGGGGTCGCTAAGAGTCAGACACAACTGGGCGACTTCACTTTCACTTTTCACTTTCATGCATTGGAGAAGGAAATGGCAACCCACTCCAGCGTTCTTGCCTGGAGAATCCCAGGGACGGGGGAGCCTGGTGGGCTGCCGTCTATGGGTCTCACAGAGTCAGACACAACTGAAGCGACTTAGCAGCAGCAGCAGCACCTACTGAAGAAAATGTTTCAAACTTGATTCATTTTAATAATGTAAAGAAACAACTGATTTAGTGTAGCTTAATTTAAAATGTAAACTTCTTCAGGTATTCTTGAATTCAAA
Source organism: Moschus berezovskii (assembly GCF_049115385.1). Classification (NCBI taxonomy): domain Eukaryota; kingdom Metazoa; phylum Chordata; class Mammalia; order Artiodactyla; family Moschidae; genus Moschus; species Moschus berezovskii. The sequence goes on from NC_142462.1 coordinate 35,957,949, forward strand.
ACTTAAAAAAAACACACAGAGTCATGCATTTTTCCTCAACACCTGGCCCATATCCCTTATTTTACCCCTACAGAAATCCAGAAATGTGCTGGATCTGTACCTTGCTGTTTTAAACCTGTCTCATTCTTGGCTCTTCTCCTTCCTCTGCCCAAAGACAATGAATAGAAATTGGCAGCTCTTTCTTCCTGCTACATGTCTCCATATTTTCTTACGACTTGTTAGATTCATCTTATGCAGAATATTTTTTAGTTATCTTTTCTTAGTGTACATGTTCGTTGCAACCAGTTCTTCAGAGATGGTCACACCATTAGTTGAGTGATTTAAAACTCATTCTAACAACTTTAGTTCTTTGGTCTATTCAAACCAATATTGGCAATAGCTGGAAGTAGGTCTCAACTTACCTCCAAGTCCTCTTTCTTATTCTATGTCACAAACTTTTTTTTTTTTGCCTTTGAAGTTAATCAAGGGAATAAGATTAGAGCCTTTAAAATCTCAAAATATGAAGATGAAGCTTTTCCTGTAGCTAACCTAAGTGGCGACATAAATATTTGGGGGCCAGATGATACTCTTCCTCTTACAGAGAGAAACTATTAATATTTAAGATCTCCTGAAATATGGAAAAGAAGTTATAAATATCAGCTTCTTACTATTGTATACATGCGGGCCTTCTGAAATGCTGTATGAAAATATTCTTCATTATAGTTTAAAGAACAGTTATGAGTCGCTATGCATGTAACAAATCAGAGGCTTCAGAGATGAATAAACAGTTCTTATCCTAATGTTGCTTAGAATCTAGTAGTAACAATAATGGTAATAATTACTAATGTCTATATATTTGTGTGTGCGTGGTAAGTCACTTCAGTCATGTCTGACTTTTTGCGACCCTGTGGACTGTAACCCTCGAGGCTCCTCTGTCCATGGGATTCTCCAGGCAAGAATACTGGAGTGGGTTGCCATGCCCTCCTCCAGCAGATCTTCCAGACCCATGGATCAAACCAGTGTCTTTTATGTCTCCTGCATTGGCAGGCGGGTTCTTTACCACTAATGCCATCTGGGAATTTACTAGATACCAAATATTGTGGTAAATATTTTCGATAGATCACTTCAGTTAGTAGCTCTTACTCACTAAAATAATCCATCCCCACGTAACTCCTCTCTCTGAGTAGCCATTAAGACTTTTCTGCTGGACTTTATATTATGGTGGTGATAGCCACAGATATTATTTTTAGATTTGATTCTTTCTCATTCAGTATATTCAAAACCTTTTTAATGTTATTTTCCCTTTGAGCCCAGTGTTGATGGAACCCCACTATGAACTGAATGAGGATTTTATCAAGGGACATAGTATCCATATTCCCATGAAAAGGTATTTATTTCTACCGCCTATATGAAGAGAAGGTTTCTGCTTCATATCCAATTATCCAATCCAAAGCCAACTTGAGAGCATAACAAGGGAGTGTCATGGTGTGTCATTTGCTCATCAGCAAAATGTGGTAATCTAAGCTTGGCCCCTTCAACTTCTTCCTTAACAAGCAGAGTGGTCTGGGGTCAGCCCATTTAGGGCTGCCCACCTTAAGCTTACTGCTTAAAGCTAAAACCTTTTAGGAAACTCAAGTGATTTGCAGTTTTAAAGTAGCGATTATTGTTCTCTCCAGCAATGAGTAAAAGGCCTGTGTACAGAAAGATTTTCCTTTATCCTATAGTGAAAATTTGTCTTACTGAGGTGTCAGTCCATGCTGAGGTCTTCAACTGACCCAGGTACATGCGCTATTGCCAGCATCTATGTAATCCAAAATCAAGCCACAGCAGACTGCACCCTCTAACCCTGGTCATTTGGCAAGGGTTCCTAAAAGCCCTCTTCTTTGCTGAGACTAGTGAGCCTAGGATTTGCTTGCTCACCTGTGAGCACTTGATATGTGCTGAAAAGTGAAAGTGAAGTCGCTCAGTCATGTCCAACTCTTTGCGACCCCATGGACTGTAGCCTACAAGGTTCCTCCATCCATGGAATTTTCCAGGCAAGAGTACTGGAGTGGGTTGCCATTTCCTTATCCAGGGGATCTTCCCGACCCAGGGATCAAACCTGAGTCTCCTGCATTACAAAAAGGTCCTTTAACCGGCTGAGCCACCAGGGAAGCCAAGGCCCCTGAATGGCTGGAGCTCCCCGAATAGCTCAGGCCTCCGAGGACTGTGCTTTTGTTGATTCTGTATAGACTCCGCCTGTGGCTGAGATAACCAACGAGCAATATAACAACTCAACACAATACACTGAATATCTGATGTATTTTTCAGTGACTCTGTCAAAATAGGCAGCCATTCATCTTTAGACAGAGCCAACATAAACTACAATGATCCATCAAGGTGAAGATACCATATGGCCAGTGCCTAATGCCTCCAGCCATATGCCTAAGTCAACAGTTAAAAAACAACTACACAAATTAAAAAAAAAAAAATTAAATGCTGACCCACATATTAAAACACAAGCTCCTCCACATGAACTACACTTCCCAACATACTCCATTTCTATTTTTCATCAATTCAGCTCTGTCTGCCCGATTCTATCATTCTCCTGAATTAAACTTCTCTACCCAAACTTCAGGTCATTTCCATGGGTAGGCTTTTTCAACATATACTTAGAAAGCAGAACTGAATATATGCTCTTTGTAGGCAACCCAGCTCCTAAAAATGTTGACTGGGCTGGGCTATGCAAACCCAATTTCTCCTCCTAAACTGAGGCTGATGAAACAGAGATGTTATAATAAAGAATTTTCCCGCATGTAAAGGCAAATTTAGGAATAAGTAAATAGCCACTTTCGCCCATAATTAATATTAATAAACCAAAAAGCTTATTATTTTGAATACATTCCATAATCTGGCTGAAAAACATCTGAACTATTAAATAAGTTTATAATGTTGCTATTCTTATGCTATATTTTTCTATTATTATGCTTAAAATATGCTATATGTTTAAGCATATTAAGACTGAAAATGATTTGATAGATTATAGGATTCCTTTTCATAAGTAGATCAGGCTACTCAAATTGGTATTTATTCATTTTTTTCCATTCAAAATATTCCCCATATACAAATAATTAATGACTTACAAAGAATTTGCTTCATTGTTTAAAAAAGTAAAATTCACAAATTGTCTGTATTTAAATTGATAACTTTTTACCATGTACTTTAAAAAGTTAAATACAGAAGTACTCATTCTGAAAGGTACCAGATCTTTGTATCACATGATAATGGACAGAGAACTAAATAAAACTGTATTGCAAAGACAGTTGTCTTTTGGAGGCTCCAACAGTTCTCCTTATGGTGACCTTCTCTTCTCATCCAGTTCCTTTGCCTCTGTGATCCCTCTTCAACACATATGTTTATCAAGCACTCATTATGCATTGGACAAATGTGGTCCCCTACATAGCTTAGGTTCTCAGTGTGGCTGCTGCATGTCATTCTTTAGACCACTGTCTCACTTTTTCTTACAACTAATGGTTGGGAAGAATCTTACCAAACAATTCATGATGAGGTAGTAAGTATTCTGAATAGCTTAATGTGCTTAGTACCAGAGTTTCTGCTTCTTATATATAAATATGTCTTAACCCAAAAGAATTAATTTGCATCTGCATCCAATAAAGAGTAAATTTTCTTAGAATGCCTTTCTGGATGTCTTCAAACCTAAAAGTCACCTGCAAACAAACACAATCTTTTAGTCTCTCATAATAGAATGCTGCTTGATGTCTGGGCTGTGCAGACACTAGACACTAGAAATGCAGGTTCATATGATGATAAATAGATTCCCTATTACATTTATATTGAGTTGGTCTGTTTGCTGTTATTTTTGCCCCATAGAATTATGAGAAATGCTTTGTAGAAGTTGGAGACTAAAACATTGGTATGTTCTTCTAACTGCCGTAAAATTATTCCAGAATATTCCCAATTTCCCTCATTATGTACAAATTAGTGATCACTGTTCTATATCTAAAATGTGACTGATTTATTGATAGCTTAACCTGGATGTTAAAAATGAATACTACATTATGTTTGTCTTTCTTTGAACTAGGAGCTGAAGCTAATTTTATGCTGAAAATTCATCCTCTGAAGAAATATCCTGTGGATCTTTATTATCTGGTTGATGTCTCAGCATCAATGCACAATAATATTGAAAAATTAAATTCAGTTGGAAATGATTTATCTAGAAAAATGGCATTTTTCTCCCGTGACTTTCGCCTTGGATTTGGCTCATACGTTGATAAAACAGTTTCACCATACATTAGTATCCATCCAGAAAGAATTCATAATCAATGCAGGTATCTAGTACCAAACATGGACTTCCTAATGCTAAACAAGTTTAAAATCTTGTAAAATCTCATTTTGGTTTTATATCAAGGAGTTACTAAATTATCTATTTTTGTTTTAATTAAATGAGAAATAAAAATATTTATAGAGGAAGGACGTTCCTATCTGAAAACTTCTAATATTGAAGGGGGCTTTTATTTTTATACTTTTTCACTTAGTTTTTATTACAAACATTCAATATATATATATATTGGTATGGCTACCATATATATAAATACCTCTTTGAATATTCTGTATTTCTCTTTTTTATTGCTCCAAATTTGCTGAAGCAAGGCTTATCAATTTTAAAGTACTTATTTTGCCAGTATTGCACCTACATTTACATTACTGTATTGTGACTGTGTTTATAATTACATTGCTTATAATGTTATTTCAGAGAAAACTCAGCTAGCACATGGAGGGTCGGTAGGTCAAAAGATGAGAATTTGTTTGCTAGAAAGAGTTCTTTTTCTTATCATTTTGGAAGGCTGATTATAAATAATGTGTGCCCTACTGTGAAAGGAAAACTGACCTTTAAAATACGAATTTCTCAAACAACATTTAGCCTGTTGAATTTTCGGAGAGCAAATATAAATGTGTTCAGTTCTTCCTTAACAAAACATTTAATTTTATCATCTTCTTTCTGACTTCCATACATTGCCCAAATCACTTTACAGTGTATATAGTCTAATTTACCAAAACAGCCCTGCTGTCTGTTGTAGTGGAAAAAGACTGATGCATCTCCATATGGAGCTTCATACACCTTCTCCCTAAGCACAGATGCACCTGAGAAATAATCCTTACCTTTGAGGACATCATGGAATTCTCAAAACAATCTTAATGAATTTTGACCATTCATCAATGATTCTATAAGAATCACTTTAAAATTAATAAAATATTTTAAAATATCTAACAAAAAGATAGTATTTTAACTAAATTCCTAACAATATTTCCCCAAAAGTTTTTTTAAGTTGTTCTATGAACAAATGTGATAGGAAATCACTGAAAATTCTCCTCATAAAAATTAATAGTGTATATTAGCATAATAAAAGCCCTTAGGTGTCCTACATTAAAGGAACATGCTTAATCTTCTTTATGTTTTGAAACCAAGCCATTATATTCCTACCTGCAAATAAATATTCAGCAATATTGAGCTTTTCTCTGATTTTATAAAATATATATTTTTCTTAATAAAGTTTTATTGGCAAAAAAATAGTATTCCCTTCTCAAATCAACCACATACTTTTACATGAGTAATATTTTGGATCTTTGAAGGACACACAGCAAAACAATTTGCATTTCTTCTTTACCCATACAGTGACTACAACTTAGACTGTATGCCTCCCCATGGGTATATCCACGTGCTGTCTTTGACGGAGAACATCACTGAGTTTGAAAAAGCAGTTCACAGACAGAAGATCTCTGGAAATATAGATACACCTGAAGGAGGTTTTGATGCTATGCTTCAGGCAGCTGTCTGTGAGGTAAGAAGTTTCATATTATTGAGTGTTTGCTCAGATATAAAATTCCCCAAGAATTTATGATTTCTCTTTATGGAGTGAAACACTGCATAAAAGAATACATTCTTCTCCTATCTCTTGTTTGTCACCAGTGATACTCATTTTGGTATGTGTTCAGGACAGAGGGACTAAATTAGGAGAAGTTTATAAATAGGAAAAGATATAAGGAAAAGAAAAACTTATGTTCTTGGAAAATCATTTCCAAAAGGTCTGCTCTTTTCACTCACTACTCTCCAAGGAAGAACCAGAAATAGCTTGTTATCCTACTCACATCACATTAGGCAGTCTACACTTTGTAAACCTGGCCTTTTCTTCCTCTGCGGGAACATCAAAAGTCTCTTGCCAGGAACTAGTGTGGTTTAATGGCTGAGGAAGAGGATATACAAATAAAAGTTAATGCTATTTGTGAAACAGCACTGAATTTATGCACATAATTCTAGCCTGACTTAATGTTTGTTAACTTATATTTTATGATTACTTGAGATACAGACCACAGTAAAGTTCTATGTTATTGTACAAGATCTAATTACATGTTTATTTTAAGAGTCATATTGGATGGCGAAAAGAAGCTAAAAGATTGCTGCTGGTGATGACAGATCAGACATCTCATCTTGCTCTCGATAGCAAATTGGCAGGCATAGTGGTGCCAAATGACGGAAACTGCCATCTGAAAAACAACGTCTACGTCAGATCAACAAGCATGGTAATGTAACAATAGCCTATTAGTAATTGTGACTCTTTGGGTTAGTATAAGTTTAAATTGGCAAATTCAGCTGTCCCTGTACCAAGAAATTACCTAAAGGGTCATGATGCAAAGTCAGGACAAGTCATGAGAGACAAGTTACAGAACAATGCAAAATGTAAGGCTGAAATACATGGATAACATCTAGTAGCTGACTCTCTGCTGTCCTACCAAGCAATGTATAATTTATGAAAATAAAAGTTATAGAAAAGCTTACTTTTTTATGCAACTGAAGAACCTTCAAAGGAAAAGAGCTTTGCCTGACTACATTACTTGTAGCTAGTTCTACAGGGTTAGTATTGAAAAACATATTAGAGATGAAGAAAAGTGTATTTGACCTGACGAATCCTGAGTAAAACAGAATCTAAGTAGAGACTAGGGGAAAAAAGGAGTAAAACAAGGTTGGCTTTCAATATTTTATACTTCACTCCTTCCTTCTGAAGTTTATCTTTATTTGGGCTTCCCTGGTGGTTCAGATGGTAAATAATCTACCTGCAATGCTGGAGACCTGGGTTTGATCCCTGGGTCAGGAAGATGTCCTGGAGAAGGGAGCTTCCTGAGGGTTAGTTTTACCTCTGAATCATATATTTACATACAATTTCCTAGAAACATATTCCCCAACATTAGCTATTCTTCATGTAGAAAATCAATTGCATAAAGCATCATTTATTTGTGATACGATCCCTGTATATACATGCATGCAAATGTTAGAACAAAAGCTTCCAAACTTTCTTATATTGTGGCACCTAGGTCTTAGTAATCTTTACCCTGGTATACATAAGCAAAACAAACAGACAGCCTGACAGTTCTGTTAAGTAATTAGGGCCAAATAACGTAACTATTTATGTTCTAAAAACCTAGTAGCCAGTTAAAACAATAATACAGATGAATCATATATATATATATATATATATATATATAAAATTTGTGTCATTCTTAGTAAATATGTTATAATGGGAACTTCCCAAGCCTTGGAATCAAACAGGACATAGCCACCCTCATTTTCTGTTACATACTGATTTTCATGCTGCTTAGTTTTGCTAAGATATGACATCATGTAAAAGAACAGAGCCAAATGTAATCATAAAGCTGTGAACCACTTCCAGCTGGTAGTTCATGGATACCTGACAGATGTCAAGTATCGCTATGCTTCCCTTAAATATTTAAGATATTTTGCGGCACGCTGATGAGTGTACCACCGTGCTTGAAGACACTTCATGTACAGTTTGGGAAATGTAATATCAGAAGCATATAAATTGTGCTGAAATGTATGTGGTTCCTATAACTGAAATTTAAATAGTTTTAGTTAGTTAATCTGAAATTCCCTACCAGACTTTTTGAAAGTCTAAAGGAACAACTGCATTACCACATACAACAAGATCAACCCTTGGTTGGTTTAGATTCTCGAAAGCAACCTCAACATTTAAAGATTTTTTTAAAGTAGCTAGAATTTGAATTTTGAAATCTAGGATTTGGAGTTATTCCCTCAGTGTCTTTCTCATTGTTGATTCTCTCCTACTCAGTCACATTTCACTTCAGTAGACTCATCCATTTTAGTCATTTCTTATCTTTCCTTCTGTTCCATCTCTTTTAATCTGAGATAGAGTTCTAATTCATTTACTGGGAGTTGAGAGAAGACAAAAGGCACCATTCTATTGTGAGAAAAGTAGAAGCTTTTTTTTTTTAAGGAAAAATAATAATTACATTATTCTCAAAATGCACTGCAATTATCCTTTTAAAAGGTTTGCCAAGTCACTGAAGTCAGCTCTCCACAACTGTACTTCAGATGGTGCTGCTGCTCATCTAGGAAGGATTCCTTAAGGCAAAGAAATGTTCTCATACTTTTAGACATATTCCATGCCATATAACCTTATGGAAACAAAGTATAATTCTGGCGGAATTTTACACAGTGTTTGGACTCATATATCAGGAATTTGGACAAACTATCATGAAATGTATTTGCCTTCTTGAACACTGTTTTACCTACTTAAAAGAATGAACATGTCACTGATACCTTCCACATGTCACTGATAGGTACTGAATAAACCAATATTGCTACTACCTTAGAAGAATATTTTACCTCATTTATCCCAGGCCTGTGTTTTAAGGAGGCCTTTCCTAAGAAGTCTCATTCCCTTCATTTCCAGGGACACTGCCCTAAAACAAAAGAAACTGAAGCATTTTGATTGATCCCTTGACTGTGCATTTATACACACAAGATGTACTAATTCTCTGAAAGCTCCTCTATCCAAAGCTACCCTGAGCTTAACTCTAAGCGTATTTATCTGCTCATTTTAAAACAACTTCTGTTCTCTCCTATTCAGCCATGATAGAGGAATTTGAAAAGATAAAGTTTAGACAAGCAATCAAATATTTTGCTTCTTAGTTTTATCTCCAGCAGCCAATACCAGTAATGTTGAATAGTATCTGGGCCTCTTGGTCCAAGACTCTGGTTCTTTCATTTATAAAAGGTAATAACTGATAAAAGGCCTTTCATATGTCTAATTTAATCATCCAGGTTCTACTGCTTATTCACATAGCTATTTCATGAGGATCAATGTGAATTTCAGAATAGTAACATCCACCATGTTTTGAGGTTTTATTAACTGAAATCACTATTGCTACATACATACAGTATCAGTATATCGCATACAGTACAGTCCATACTGTATGAAATTTATCTTTATAACAACTTGGTAAGGTAGTCATAATTATCTTTTTTTTATAAACAGAAAAACTGAGGGTATAAGAAATTAAGAAACTTGACTGAGGACACAGCTAAAAAGTTAATCAGTGGTAAAATCGGGGTTCAATCCAGTTCAATCTTTTAATAAATACATATTCTTAACTACTTTGCCATACTGTCTCAAGGGATACCTAGAAGGAATACAGTGGTGAAGTTCTTGGTGTAAATTTTACTCTACTTTCTAGTTGCAATCTTACTTATAGAAAAAATAAAGTAGATAATTTGTCTTATATATAATACACGATGAGATAAAATTTTAAATAATTTATATTTAAACATTGTTATATTTTATATATGACCATTGGCAAATAATGTTTTAGTATTAACTAAATTACATTTTCCACTGCTTTTTCTCCAAGTGCCAGAATGAAAAACTTGAGTAGTAATACAGTTTTACAATTTACCAGTAATAATAACAGTTTAAAACTTAAAAATTCATTCTAAAATGGTAGAGGTTAGTATAAAAATTATTAATGGTGTAGAAGACAAGTTGTTGAAACCAAGGCTTTAGAATTTCATCCTGTTTCACTACCCAGCTTCTCCAGATTCCTAACCTCATTCAGAGCCCTCTTCACAACCATTCATCCCACCCTCAACCACGGGTAATGCCAGAGTCTCCAAAAACAATGAAAAGGGCCTAGGGAGCAAATATTTGGAAGAGGCAAACAGGTCAAACAATGAGATTTTCAAATATTGCTGTGACTCTCAGTCCTTATGAAGACATGCAAATAGGCAAGATCCTGCTGCTGCTACTAAGTCGCTTCAGTCATGTCCGACTCTGTGCAACCCCATAGACGGCAGCCCACCAGGCTCCGCCGTCCATGGGATTTTCCGGGCAAGAGTACTGGAGTGGGGTGCCATTGCCTTCTCCAAGGCAAGATCCTACCACACTGCTAATTGTATTTAGTAGCTTTGATTTGGTGTTTCTTTCTCTGAACCTTTTTTTTTCTTTTTGTGCCTCATCATTTTAAGGTCAGTGATTCTTCACTCCTCCTCTAACTCCCAGAAGTCCTTTAATTTGTTTAGTCTCATAGAAATTACTAATATGTTATAAGAATAATAAAGTTAATTCTAATATGGCTAAACTAAAGCATATAATCAAAACTTTCGCCCTATTTCCTGATTAATACTTTTTCTCTGCTTAACACTGTATAAAAAACTTTCAAAATTAAACAGATAAGATTAGAGTGTTAGCACCTCTGGGTTTTATGAACATGCACCATCAGCAAAGTAAAGGGGATTTCACCCAAGCAAAAAGCACCTAGAAAGTTTTAAGTTTATATGCAATTTTTTTTTTTAATATTGTTAACGACTTTTAGTTTAAGGTAAGAGAGAGCTTTCAGCAAGAGAAAAACAGAGTCACATACAGGGAACACCCATAAGGCTATCAGCTGACTTTACAGCAAATTTTGCAAGACAAGGGAGTGACATGACACACTTAAAAGTGCTGAAAGGAAAAAAACCCTACAACCTAGGATGCTCTATACAGCAAGTTATCATTCAGAATTAAAGGATATATAAAGAGCATCTCAGACAAGCAAAAACTAAGAGAGTTAATATTATCCAAACTTAAATGTTAAAGAGTATTTTTTAAATGAAAAAGAAAAGGCTGTAACAAAGAAATAAATTATAGGAAGGGGAAACACCACTGGCAAAGGCAGATATATAGTAACATGGTGGTTCAACTACTTAAATAAGCTAGTGAAAAGGTTAAAAGACAAAATTATAGAATCAACTAAAACTATAATAAATAGTTAAGGGATAGGCATGAAAATGTAAACATGATATCAAAAACACAAAAGGTAGAAAGGGGATAGTAAAAAAAATTAGCTCTTCTACAATATGTTTAAACTTAAATGACTATCAGCTTAAAACAAGCAGACATAGTTACACATCAACATATATGAACTCCATGGTAACCACAAATCAAAAACCTACAATAGGTATACAAAAGCTAAAATGAAAAGAGATGAACTAAAGTCTACTACTAAACTAAAAAGAGACTAAAACTAAAAAGAGATGAACACAAGCATACTACTAAAGCAAATCATCAAACCACAAAGGAACAGACTACAACAAGAAGACAAAACAGAAACAACCAGAAAAAAGTAACAAAATGGCAATAAGCACATACCTACCAATAATCATTTTGAATGTCAATGGGCAAAATGCTCCAATCAAAGGGCATAAGGTGGCTCATTTGATAAAAAAAAAAAAAAATCCATCTATATGCTGCTGTAAGACACTCACTTGAGAGGGACAGACTGGAAGTAAGGGGTTGAAAAAAAATACTCTATACAAATGGAAACAGGAAAGCTGAGGCAGCAGACCTGTATCAGACAAAGTAGACTTTAAAAGAAAGTCTGTAACATAAGACAAATAAGGGCATTAAATATTATATAATGATAAAGGGATCCATACAAGAGGAGATTACACTTATTAACATATATATGCCCAATATAGGAATACACACACACACACACACACACAGAAATAAAGGAAGAAATGGACAGTAATACAATAATAGTAGGACACTGTAACATCCCAATGACATCATTGGGGAGATCATCCAGACAGAAAATCAATAAGGGAACAGTAGCCTTAAATGGGAGAAGGCAATGGCAACCCACTCCAGTACTCTTGCCTAGAAAATCCCATGGACAGAGGAGCCTGGTAGGCTACAGTCCATGGGGTCACTAAGAGTCAGGCACGACTGAGTGACTTCACTTTCTCTTTTCACTCTCATGCATTGGAGAAGGAAATGGCAACCCACTCCAGTATTCTTGCCTGGAGAATCCCAGGGACGGCGGAGCCTGGTGGGCTGCCATCTATGGGGTTGCACAGAGTGGGTCATGACTGAAGTGACTTAGCAGCAGCAACAGCAGCCTTAAATGAACCTTTAGACCAGTTGCACTTTATATCTACAGGACATTCCATCCAAAAATAGCAGAATGCAAAATCTTCTCAAGTATACATGAAACATTCTCCAGAGACCACATGCCAATTATCTCGACAAATATAAGAAGATAGAAATTAAATCAAGCATCTTTTCTGACCACAATGGCATGAACCTAGAAATCACTTACAGACAGAAAAGCAGGAAAAGAACAAAGACATGGAGACTAAACAATATGCTAGTAAGAAATCAGTGGTCAATGAAGAAATTGATGGGGAAATCAGAAAATAAATTGAGACAAATAAAAATGGAAACACAATACTCTAAAATCTATGGGATATACCAAAAGCAGTTCTAAGAGGGAGGTTTATAGTATAGGCCTATGTCAAGAAATTAGGAAAAATTTAAATAAACAGCCTAATTTACCATCTAAAGGAATTAGGGAAACAAACACAAAGTCAAAAGTCAGCAAAAGGAAGGGTATAATAAAGATTAAAGCAGAAATAAAGAAATTGAAGTTTATTTACTAAACTACAATAGAAGAGAACAACAAAACCAAGAGCTGTTTTTTTTAAAGATAAAATTAATAAGCTGTTGATCAGGATAATTAAGAAAAAAAAAAAGAGAGAGAGAGTACCCAAATACACAAAATAAGACATGAAAGAGAAGTTCTGCTGTAATCACATAAATACAAATGATGATAAGAGAGCACTAAGAACAGTTAATACCAACAAATTGGACAAACTAGAAGAAATAGATAATTTCCTACAAACAAACAATATTCCAAGACTGAATTAGGAAGAAATAGATAATTTAAACAGATCACTAACTAGTATTGATACTGAATCAGTAATCAAAACCTCCCAAACAAAAGTCCAGGACCAAAGAGCTTTAGGAGAATGCCACCAAACATACAAAGAAGAGTTAATATCTATCTTTCTTAAACTATTTCCAAGAATTGAAAAGAAGAAAACACCACTTCCTGAGCTACTTTCACTTTCATTTTTTTCACTTTCAAACACTTCCAAACTGATTCCATGGGGCCACCTTTACCCTGAAACTAAAATCAGACAAAAACAATACCAAAAAAAAAAATACAGGTCTATGTCTCTGATCAATATAAATGATTATATCATTATATGCAGATAACATGATACTATATATAGAAAACCATAAAGTCTCCATCAAAAAGCTATTATAACTAATGAATTCAGTAAAACTTCAGGATATAAGATTAATATACAAAATCTGATACTTTTCTGTACACTAATAATATATTAGTATATATTTTCTCAGGAACAGAAAGCAAGAAAACAACTTCATTTAAATTTGCATCAAAAGGAATAAAAATACCCAAGAATAAACTTAAGAAGGTGAAAGACCTATGCTCCAAAAACTATAAAACATGATGAAGCAAATTGAAAATGACAAAAAGAAATGGAAAGATATCCCATGCTCTTGAGTTGGAAGAATTCGTATTGTTAAAATGACCATACTACCCAAAGCCATCTACACAAAGATGTAACACAAATTCTCAACTACCAAAGGCATTTTTCACATAACTAAAACAAATTATTCTAAAATTTATATATAATCACAGAAGACCCCAACTTGCCAAAGAAATGTTGAGAGAAAAAAACAAAGCTGGAAGCATCATTCTCCCTGACTTCAGACTATACTACAAAGCTACAGCAATCACAACAGTACGTACTGACACAAAAATAGACATATAGATCAGATACATAGATAGTCCAAAAACAAACCCATGCACATATTGTCAATTAATCTATGACAAACGAGGCAAGAATATACAGTGCAGAAAAGACAGACTCTTCAACAAATGGTGCTGGGAAAACTGACAGCTACATTCAAAAGAATAAAACTAGAACATTCTTTTTTTTCACATCATATTCAAAAATAAACTCAAATGGATTAAACACCTAAATGTAAGACCAGAAACCACAAAACTCTTAGAAGAAAACATAAGCAGTATGGTCTTTGACAAACATCTTAGTACTATTTTTCAGACCTGTCTCCTCAGGCAAGGGAAAGAAAAGCAATATAAACATATGGATCCTAATCAAACTGAAAAGTTTTTACACAGCAAAATAAACCATCAACAAAATGAAAAGGCATCCTACTAAATGTGAGATGTTTGCAAATGATATGTCTAATAAGGGGTGAATATCCAAAATATATTAAGTTAATACAACTCAATATCAAAAAACAAACACGCGTATTTTAAAAATGGGCAAAATACCTCAATGGGCATTCTTCCAAAGAAGAAATACAGATGGCCAACAGGCATGAGAAAAGATGTTCAACATCACTAATCATCAGGGAAATGCAAGTTAAAACCACAATGAGATATCACCTCATACCTGTCAGAATGACTATTCTCAAAAAGACCACAAATAACAAATATAGACAAGGAATCTAAAGAAAAGGGAATCATAGTGCATTGTTGGTGGGAATTTAAACTGGTACAGCCACTATGGAAAACAATACTGAGATTACTCAAAAAATTAAAGATAGAACTAAGATATGATCCAACAATTCCACTCCTAGGCATATATATCTGAAAAAAATGAAAATCAAAGATCTACGTACCTCTATGTTCGTAGGAGTACTGTGTACAAAGGTCAAGATAGGAAAGCAATCTCTCCATCAAGAGATAAATGAAGTTTGTGGGATATATATATATACACATGCATGCAATGGAGTATTACTCAACTCTTGAATGAACTATTGGCATTTGCAATAACATGGATGGATCTGGAGGGTATTATGTTGAGTAAAATGAGTCAGACAAAGACAAATACTGCATATTTTCACTTATACGCTGAATCTGAAAAAAGTACAAATGAATGACTACAACAAATCAGAAACAGACTCACAGATACAAGCTGGTAGTTACTAGCAGAGAGAGGGATGAGGGAGGGGCACGATAAAATAAAAGGATTAAGAGGTATAAATTATTGGGTATAAAATAAGATACCAAGATGTAACATACAACACAGGGAATATAGCTAATATTTTGTAGGCTAGGCTATTATAGCTAATTGCTTATAATCTATAGAAACAGTGACTCACTATGTTGTACACCTGAAATTAATATAATCTTGTAAAGCAACTACACTTCAATTTAAATAACACGTACATGTGTATATATATATATATATATAAAACAGCTTTTAAAACTAATGAAATGCCTGATTTTAGCTTGCTACTCTATGATCTGTTTATAACTGTAAATGCCATGTGAACAATAAGGACTTCAATAATAACTTTCAGTTCAGTTCAGTTGCTCAGTCATGTCCGACTCTTTGCGACCCCATGAATCACAGCACGCCAGGCCTCCCTGTCCATCACCAACTCCCAGAGTTCACCCAAACTCATGTCCATTGAGTCGGTGATGCCATCCAGCCATCTCATCCTCTGTCATCCCCTTCTCCTCCTGCCCCCAATCCCTCCCAAAATCAAGGTCTTTTCCAATGAGTCAGCTCGTCACATGAGATGGCCAAAGTACTGGAGTTTCAGCTTTAGCATCAGTCTTCTCCTTGCAGGGGACTCTCAAGAGTCTTCTCCAGCACCAAAGTTCAAAAGCATCAATTCTTCTGCGCTCAGCTTTCTTCACAGTCCAACTCTCACATCCATACATGACTACTGGAAAAACCATAGCCTTGACTAGACGGACCTTTGTTGGCAAAGTAATGTCTCTGCTTTTCAACATGCCATCTAGGTTGGTCATTACTTTCCTTCCAAGGAGTAAGCGTCTTTTAATTTCATGGCTGCAATCACCATCTGCAGTGATTTTGGAGCCCAAAAAAATAAAGTCTGACACTGTTTCCACTGTTTTCCCATATATTTCCCATGAAGTAATGGCACCGGATGCCATGATCTTTGTTTTCTGAATGTTGAGCTTTAAGCCAACTTTTTCGCTCTCCTCTTTGACTTTCATCAAGAGGCTTTTGAGTTCCTCTTCACTTTCTGCCATAAGGGTGGTGTCATCTGCATATCTGAGGTTATTGATATTTCTCCCGGCAGTCTTGATTCCAGCTTGTACTTCTTGCAGCCCAGGGTTCCTCATGATGTACTCTGCATATAAGTTGAATAAGCAGGGTGACAATATACAGCCTTGATGTACTCCTTTTCCTATTTGGAACCAGTCTGTTGTTCCATGTCCATTTCTAATTTGTAGACCTAATTTGAAGCTTCTCATGCTTGCAGAAAACTAGCCAGGAAATTATTTCTGCAAACAGTATTTAAGTGTTGGTTTTTTTCCCCCTAAAAGTGAAAGCAAAGTTGCACATAGAATCACCTGGGCTAGGTTCAAAGTAGACTCACACTGCTTTTCTAATGCCCCTAAAAATGAGAAAAATAATGATTTTCCAAAGTAACTCAACAAAACCAAAAACTGATGAAAATATTTATGAAATAGAATATTCTAAATAAATCATGTTTAAGCAGAAAATTTTTTATTACCATCTCATTGAGCAGCTTACAAAAAATGATTAGTCCATGCCCCTCATTCACTAATAAGGATATCAAGAATGCAACGGACACCATGTTGACAGGAGCCACAAATTTCAAACACTTCAGGAGCCAGATGCAAAAGGTAAATACATGAGGCAAGTCAAAGCATATCCAACAGCCCAGCATCTAGCCTTTAGTGATGGTCTCCAAATGTCTTTTACTGAAAGCTGTCTTGTATTAAGCAGCTATGGTATTTGCTCCTTTACACTTAGGGAGCACCATCCAACATCCCAGTGAAGTATAGACATTGCTATTACCTCCATTTTATAAGTGAGAAGATGGAAGCACTAAAAGAATCAGGAACTTGTCTGTGGTCACACAGCCCAACATAGCAGTGCCTAGGT